>NC_034193.2:42393112-42993112 GCF_002021735.2 Oncorhynchus kisutch
GTGAATCAACTTCAACAGTAATTCTTCCCAAGGCAACCACACACGTGGATAGTTAGAAAAACGGCCTCAGCACCAAAGGCTGTTGATTTAGTTATCTTGTTTATGCCGTGAGAATGGATGTCGTTAAGTAAGTTGTTTTCGTGGCACCCAGAAGCTGTCTGCCATGTTTCGATCTCTCACTGTGTTTCTATTGTAGTCTGTGTTAGGAAGAGGTGGGCTGTGTTCATTAGGGCACATGGTTGCAAAATGGAAACCGAAAATGAGCATTTTTTTATTGGATAGATAGTTAATTCCTGTGCCTAATGAACATCACCCCGGTGAGTACCTCCACCTACCCCAACCTAAAGTGAATCCATCATCTCTATCACACTGTGCTCTGAAATGTGAGTATCCACTTTATTCATCTTGAGAGCTCCCCTACAGTGAATTTAAATGGCTGCCTTTGGAAAATGATCATTCCATTTTATCTAGCCCAGTGGTTCACAACTCAATACCCCCAACAATAGGATTTTTTTTGTAGACCCAGACACACCTGATTCAACTTGTCAACTAATTGTCTAGCCCTCAATGAGTTGAATCAGGTGAGTTTGTCCGGGGCTACAACTCAAATGTGTACTGTTGGGGGGGTACTGGAGGACTGGAGTTGGGAAACACTGCTCTAGTCATTGTATAATCAGAAGAGGAAATGACCTGAGCTTATTGTTTAACTTGTATCTAGCAGTGAGGTTGGTTGGTTGATTTATACCCTTAGCCTGGGTATCAATTTCTATTTAATTTCAATTCAATTTAAGGGACTTAAATACATTTCAAATACCCTATTATGTCTATATACTGTGTTGTTACGATGTGCAAATAGTTCAAGTACAAGAGGGAAAATAAATCAACAAAATGATGGGTTCTAGTCATCGGTCCTTCTATGGCCTGCAATCATCTGGGCCGTATTCATTGGAGCACACTGTAGCAAAATGCTTTTCAGCGTAATATGAAACAAGTGGTTCCATTTTGGACAAAAAAAAACATTTCAACAGAACATGAGAACAAGAGGTTCTTATTGGACAAATCCAGGTAGTCCCTCCCTGTTTTAGTCTGTTTGGTGCCATACTAAAATAAGTCCTTTACGGCACTGTAGTTGGGGTACCCTCTTTTCAGAGATGAAGACCAACTTACAAATCAGTGGAAATCCTAGTGAATCGCTTCAAAAGTTGATTCAAGTCGACATTTAATAAAGCAATTTGATTATAAAGTTCATGAATAGGCCTATTCACAATTCAAATTATTATCAAAATGATTAAGTGATTCAGCGATTATATGGACAATATGCATAGTAGGAAAATTATTAGCAGAAATCACATATGCAAAATAATTTGAGAACGAAATTAAGAGAGAACGCTAAATCTATCAAGGATATAGGAAGTAAAGGTTCTTTCAATTTGGAATTGGTCTTCAGTAGCAGATAAAGTTGAGGCTCTCCTGGCAGTCCCGGGTCTCCCATGCTCCCTCTGTTGCCATGGCCCCACAGTGGAGGTTCCAGGCGGGACACTGATGCTGTCCACCCTGGGGCCAGGCCTCGTACTCCAGTGGGTTCCCGTTCACCCACAGCCAGCGGTTGGCCAAGTAACGCAGGCCGGTCCACAAGTGGGCCATGGTGGCCTGGGCCTCCCTGCTCTCCCTCTGGGCCAGAAGCAGCTCCGTCTCAGACACCAGGCTGGTAAGGTCAGTGTGCTGCTCCCTGCAGTACTCCAGAGCCTCCTCCCACGTCTTGCTCTCTCTCACCACGATCAGCTTCAAGCAGATGAAGGGTAGCTGATGGTATACAAACCCATCTTGCAATCTCTTCCCTTTAATCAGACCATAGTCTTCTTCAGGCCCGTTGTTTGGTTGATCCTTGTCCTAGACACCAAGGTAGGTTGCGTATCCACCTTCCGACCACCGCCTTTTAGGTTGTGGGGCTCTCTGTACAGACCAACCCAGGTGGAGTCATGAATCCATGCACCTGATGCCATTTTGTAGCTGCTGCTGTTCCCACTCACTGCTGATGGAGGACAGGTCGGTGTAATGTTCTCTGCAGAACTCCTGAGCTTGTGACCAGTTTTTGTCGGCAGAAACATAGATGTGCTTCCCAGATACAAAGGTGTATGGTTGATTTCCCCCCATCGCTTGTCGCCCCAAATACCCCCAACACACTGGACATGAGGAGCACCATGTAAACAGTCTTCTCCATGACAATGTTGCGTTCCGATTTGAGGGGAAGTGTGTCTCCTCTGCTGTGGCTGCTCTGCCTGATGCTCTGACTGATGACGCTGGTCTGTTTCGAGGCATGATGGACCAGTAGAAGAGCTGGTTGTTTCACAAATATGCTCACCTGTACAAACATAAGGAAGGCAAATCTAGCATACAACTTATGTCTCTTCGGGGGGGCTCACTGAAGATGGGTGGAGAAAGTTTAACAGGAGTCAGCAACTGACACGTACACCTTTGAATAAGGGGCCGAAGTTGTTTGCCTGGTCGTTGTGTCTCTACCTGTCCAGCAAATTCTCTGACACATGAAAAGGCTGCGTGTAGAAAATTGATGGAAAAGGTTGAGATCTGTGCAAATAACGTGAATAACTTTGAATGAGGAGCAACAGTTGTTAGTTTAGCGCCACTGCTTTAGGAGCGTCTTCTCTTGACACCCCGGCCACTTCCTCCCCGCCCGGCTGCCTGTGCAGAATAGCCTAGAATCATAGAAAAATAGGATCTGATTTAGAGGAAAATGTCATCGTATTCACGCTTTTTAATTACTTTCCATCGACAAATTGACTTTGAGATGGGACAGATGGGCCTTTTACAATGGGGACCACACAGTGGGCAGAAGAACCAAGGAGGTGGGCAGAGCCAAGCAAGAGCTAGCGAAATCCAATTGGACCATTTTAGCATGTACTGTATTTGCATATTTCTGTTAGGGAACGTCTCTGAAGTGCGTGTGTGCAATAACCTGAATTCTCCCTGTTGGATTCCTTCTAAACGACAACCATTTTAGAAACTCTGGCAAAGGGAAGTGTTGAGTGATTAGTGTTTTTAAGGTTGGTTCGGTTTACGCACAAAGGGACCCTCTGTGACCAAGAGAAAGTAGCCGTGTTTCATTTCTTCAAAATGATTCTGTCTTTTTTTCACGTTGAGAGCTCTAAATCCGTCTGAGAATATCACAGAGAGATAAAACCACAATTGCCGTCTCCCAGGCTGGGCTCCGTCGCTCAGAGGCAGATTAAATCGATTCTTTGTTTGGATAGGTCAGAAATTGTGACACGTCACTCCCTATGACAGTGAAATAAGGCACCAAAGTTTGCAATACGGCACTAAAGTAAAACTGCAAAGAAAGGAACTTTATAACCTGAATAAAAAGTGTTGTGTTGGATTTTGCCTCAAACATAACACATCATTGAGTACCACGCTTCATATTTTCAAGCCTGAGGGTGGCTGCATCATGTTATGGGTATGCTTTTCATCGGCAAGGTAGGTTTTCTTAAATAAAAAGAAATGTAATAGAGCTAAGCACAGTCAAAATCCTAGAGCAAAACCTGGTTCGGTCTGCTTTCCACCAGACACTGGGAGATGAATTCACCTTTCAGCAGGACAATAGCCTAAAATACAAGGCCGAATATACATTAGAATATCTTACCAATATGACATTGAATGTTCCTGAATGGCCTAGTTACAGTTTTGACTTAAATTGGCTTGAAAATCTATGACAAGACTTGAAATGGCTGTCTAGCAATGATCAACAACCAACTTGACAGAGCTTGAAGAACTTTCACGAGAATAATGTGTAAAGGTTGTACAACCCAGGTTTGCAAAGCTTTTAGAGGCTTACCCAGAAAGACTCACAGCTGTAATCGCTGCCAAAGGTGATTCTAACATGCATTGACTCCGGGGTTAGAATACTTCTGTACTTGTCTAAAATGTCCCAAAAACTTTTTTTCACTTCGTCAGTATGGGGTATTGAGTGTAGATGGGTAAGAATTATCTCTATGCTCCACAACTAGCCAAGCTCCCATTGGCTAGTGAAAAGTGTAGCACGTAATCATTGGGTTGCCACAGCTGCCCATGCTGCAGAGCTATCTGACGAAATCACTATTTTAGTAGTTCTTCAAAGTAGATAAGGCACACTATCAAGATTACTACAACTATCAATCGGGTAGAGCTACCTCACAAACTGTTACTATCCCTCTCGTCGCTGTGTTTTGCACATTCATCTCGCTCTCATGCGGTCTGTGCACGGGGCCAGGAAGAATAAGCTCAGTGGATTCTGGTGATTGTAGTTAATTACCACATGTTCTGCACTGACCTAGGTTGAATATTTGCCTGTTGAAAACTACAACTGCCTACGGCTTCCCACAGTTCCTTCTTGATTTGATTCTTGATCAAGTGCTTGATATGATTTCTCTTTAGAGAATTGTCACTTTGAGCTCACTTTCAACATGCAACAATTTCAAAGGTTTTACTGAGTTACAGTTCATATATAGAAATCAGTCAATTTAAATATATTGATTAGGCCCTAATCTATGGATTTCACATGACTGGGAATACAGATATCCATCTGTTGGTCACAGAACCCTTAAAAAAGAAGGTAGGAGCATGGATCAGAAAACCAGTCAGTATCTGGTGTGACCACCATTTGTTTCTTGCAGCGCGACACATCTCCTTTGTATAGAGTTGATCAAGCTGTTGATTGTGGCCTGTGGAATGTTGCCCCACTCCTCTTCAATGGCTGGGTGAAGTTTATGGATATTGGCGGGAACTGGAACAGACTGTCGTACATGTCGATCCAGATCATCCCGATCATACTCGGGTAACATGTCTGGTGAGTTTGCAGGCCATGGAAGAACTGGGACATTTTCAGCTTCCAGGAATTTTGTACAGATCCTTGCGACATGGGGCTGTGCATTATCATGCTGAAACATGAGTTAATGGCAGCAGATGAATGGCATGACAATGGATCTCGTTACGGTCTGTCTGCGCAAAAATGCAATGGCGTTCATTTTCTGTAGCTTATGCCTTCTCATACCATAACCCCACCGCCACCATGGGGCACTCTGTTCACAACGTTGACATCAACAAACCATTCGCCCACATGATGCCATACAACAAACGTGGTCTGCGGTTGGACATACTGCCAAATTCTCTAAAACAATGTTGGAGGCGCCTTGTGGCAGAGAAATGGCCATTCATTTCTCTGGCAACAGCTCTTGTGGACATTCCTGCAGTCATCTTTTATTTCAGCTCATGAAATATGGAGTCAACACTTTACATATTGCATTTATATTTTTGTTCAGTGCAAATGGAATTCAAGCAATTGAACCTATGTAAAAATAAATACATATTTGATTAATGGTTCAGCACTAGCAAAGGGTTGAGTCTATAAAACGTGTTGCGCTCTATTCCTACGAGATTTTAGTTTTGAACAGAAAACTGTACTGAGACGGGATGTGTCATTCGTGAGAACACTTGCAGACTGTCATCCCCCAGCTTAATCTTGATACATCTTCCGCCTCTTCCTTGCCACTGCACTTCCTCTCATCACCATCATCACCAATGATTGGATGCCCCCCTAGCAGACGCTTCAAGTTTTTATACATGTGTCTATTCTGGGTTTCCACTTTTATGTCAACACAAGTTATTATTTACCACTTAGCTACCCCACCATGTTTGCCTTCTGTTGAAAGAGCTCACCTGGCTGGGTCCGATTGTCTTTAAATTAAACTGTCATTGTGCTAGTTCACCTGGGTAACTTTCAGAACACTTTTTCAAACCCCTTTTGCACGTGCCAGGAAGACACATGAAAAGACTTGACTGTTGCTCCTCATTCAAAATGATGCACTGAATTTGCACACATCTGTTCAAGCTTTCCACCCACTGCATCAGTCACATTTCCAGACATCGGACTGGGAATTTGTTTTGGGGAAAAAACACCATTTGTGTTCGTTGATTTGCTTGCCACATGTTTGAATGAGCACGCAAAGGAACTTTTCTTTCCGCCTGTCTCGAAAACAACTAAGAAATGTAAAGTTCTGCTCTTGGTCCATTGTGCCTCCAGCAGACCGGCCTCATCCTCATCCTCATCACTCATCAGTCAAATCATCAGACGGATCAGACAGCAGAACAGACACACTTTACTTCACACCTCACATCTGAACACAACACCGCAATGGAGAAGACTGTCTCCACAGTGCTCCTCATGTCCAGTGTGTGTGTGTGGGGTATTTGGGACAATCAAAATTCTTCGGTATCTGGGAAGCACATTCATGTTTATGTTGACAAAACAAGGGCAGAGGGCGTTATACTGGCCTGTCCTCCACCAGCAATGAGTGGGAAGAGGAACAGCTAAGAAGTGTTGCAGACGGCTGGTTGTATCATTGGATCTGCATTGGTCTGTACAGAGAGCCTTACAACCTAACAGGCGACCAAACAACGGTCTCTTGAAAAACAATGGTTTTCTCTATTGTGATGGGTGGCATGATATCTATGCGAATGTTCCATCCTCCTTCTTCTGCTCTGGGCTGATTGTGGTGAGGGAGAGCAAGACGTGGGAGGAGGTTCTGGAGTACTGCAGGGTGCAGCACATGGACCTCACCAGCCTGGTTTCTGAGGCAGAGCTGCTTCTGGCCCAGAGGGAGAGCAGGGAGGCCCAGGCCTGGACGACCGCTGGCTGTGGGTGAACGGGGATCCCCTGGAGTGCGAGGCCCCAGGGTGGACAGCACCAGTGCCCCCGCCTGGAACCATCGCTGTGGGGCAATTGCAACAGAGGGACTCAACTCTGCTACTAGACTAAGACTGAGACCTTCTTAGGGAAGAGGGACCAGAGAATCTCATAGGGCGCATCTCAATAGTCCAAATTGCTTTTCTCTCAAATTCTAAAAAGATTTTAATTAAAAAATATATATATTTATTTTTTAGTTCACCTTTATTTAACCAGGTAGGCTAGTTGAGAACAAGTTCTCATTTACAACTGTGACCTGGCCAAGATAAAGCAAAGCAGTGCGACACAAACAACAACACAGAGTTACACATAATACAATAGAGAAAAGTCTATATAGAGTGTGTGAGGTAGGATAAGGGGGGTGAGGCAATAAATAGGCCATAGTGGCTAAATTATTACAGTATGGCAAATTAAACACTGGAGTGATAGATATGAAGAAGATGAGAAGATGAGTGTGCAAGTAGCGGTACTGGGGTGCAAAGGAGCAAAATAAATAACAATATGGTGATGAGGTAGTTGGATGGACTATTTACAGATGGGCTATGTACATGTGCAGTGATCTGTGAGCTGCTCTGACAGCTGGTGCTTAAAGCTAGAGAGGGAGATATGAGTCTCAAGCTTCAGTGGTTTTTGCAGTTCCTTCCAGTCATTGGCAGCAGAGAACTGGAAGGAAAGGCGGCCGAAGGAGGAATTGGCTTTGGGGGTGACCAGTGAGATATACCTGCTGGAGCGCGTGCTGCGGGTGGGTGCTGCTATGGTGACCAGTGAGCTGAGATAAGGCGGGGCTTTACTTAGCAACGACTTATAGATGACCTGGAGTCGGTGGGTTTGGCGATAGATATGAAGCGAGGGCCAGCCAATGAGAGTGTACAAGTCGCAGTGGTGGGTAGTATATGGGGCTTTGGTGACCAAACGGATGGCATTGTGATAGACTGAATCCAATTTGTTGAGTAGAGTGTTGGAGGCTATTTTATAGTTGATATCGCCGAAGTCGAGGATTAGTAGGATGGTCAGTTTTACGAGGGTATGTTTGGCAGCATGTGTGAAGGATGCTTTGTTTTGCGAAATAGGAAGCCGATTCTAGATGTAATTTTGGATTGGAGATGCTTGATGTGAGTCTGGAAGGAGAGTTTACAGTCTAAATACACTTTACTTCACACCACACATCTGAACACAACACCGCAATGGAGAAGACCATCTCCACAGTGCTCCTCATGTCCAGTGTGTGGGGGCTATTTGAGAAGAAACTGATGAAAGACTCATCTTGGGACAATCAAAATTCTTTGGTATCTGGGAAGCACATCTATGCTTGACAAAACATGGGCACAAGCTCAGGAGTTCTGCAGAGAGCCTTATACTGACATGTTGTCCATCAGCAGTGAGTGGGAAGAGAACAGGGTGCATCTCAATAGTCCAAATTGGTTTCCTCTCAAATTCAAATAAGGTTTTAATAAGAATGATCAAAATCTACCATTTTAATTTAAACATGTCCTATCTAGCAAAAAAAAGTCCTACCACAGTGAAAAAGAACACATACTGTACAGTACATGCTCGTACAACTTTTCAATGAGAGCTATCTTACTTTCAACACAGCCCTGTTCCTCCTTTAGGTTTAACTTTGCTGTGAGTCATTGGAGATAAGCAATTCTGTCTATTTTATGATACTCATATAAGCAGCATACAGTATGCCTTTTCTATTAGGCTCTAATACATACTTCCCAGAAAAATACCGTTCTGACAGCATGGCTGAATGTGAGCCAATTACGACTGTTTGTCCATTACTAGCGTGTCGGGGTCTATATTTACCGTGGCAATTGAAGTAGCCCGCCGGGGTGCTAATAGCTAACAGCGTCTTTGACACAAACACATTGGAGGTGAACAACAGGTTATGACCGAGGGTCCAACGGAGACCAAGCGCTAATAGGAACAGGTTGCACCTCTCTGCTGTACTCCTTCCCTTACAGAACGGACCTGAGTACACTTAGTGATGATCAAACCCAGTAGGTGGGCAGAAGGAGGCAGCAGAGCGCCATTCAGTGCTTACTCAACCAATCGGAGACCTCTGCACCTCTTTCAGGAGGTTATTAGACAGGAATTGTGCCTCACAGAGGGTGCTGCCGCAACACCAACCTGAGGTGATTGCCAAGGCAACAAACTCTGACAGTTAGACCAACACACAAGGAGACCTCAGCATTAGAAACGGTTATATTATTAGAAAAGGTTGGATAATCCATTAACTTTACACTGTTAGTCGAGATTAGAAGTCAGCCCTCACTAGTTCTTCTTGTATCTGAGTGGCTCACTGGTTGTAATGAATTCAAATATTATTTAATTATACTAGTGTGGCTGCCCAAAGCCTTACTGCAATCTGATTGTTAAAGTGCCCCACTAATTTGATTTGATGTTGCCATACCAACCATGACCAGACAGCTCTACGGGGATTTTTAATTGGTGGCAATTCAAGTAGTTAGTCCTGTATTAAATGTCCAATTATGCAAAATAATGTATCTTTTTCAAAGGTCGATTTGATGGACGGTCCCTGTTGCAGATAATACTGTATATATTAGTGAAATTGATCGTTTTGCGTCAAAACAGAATCAAAACTGGGGAGTTTTTCTTCTGGGCCCGTAATCACAAAGTGTCTCAGAGTAAAAGTGGTGATCTAGAATCAGTTCTCACTTTTAGATCTTAATGTTTAAGATCATATGGACTGGTAGAATCTGATCATAGATCAGCACTCTTACTCTGAGACACTTTGTCAATACAGGCCCTGGACCTTTAATTTCTTTGCACCTGCTTTGTCCATCACAGTGGTATAACTGCCAGGCAGGAAGAATCCCATTAGCTGTCACTGTTACCATGGTGACATACCATACCCTGGCCATTTGTTTGTTTTTCTAAATGACCCGTCTGACTGGGGCTGAGGACACATCCTTGAATGGCCCACTACAGGAATATAGGCACTTCGCATGTGAGGTTAAAGAACAGGTGTGTGTTTGTGTGAGGGTGTATGTCTGCATGTGCATGTGTGTGTATGTGTGTGTGTGTGTGTATGTGTGTGTGTGTGTGTGTGTGCACATGTGCTGAGGAGTAATGCTCAAAATCATACTTATCATGTGAGTTTAAAGGGCAGGTGTGCGTTTGTGTGTATGTGCCCGTGTGTGAAGTACACATATTTGTGTGCATGCATGTGTGTGTCTCTGAGAGTGTGTGAGAGGCGTGCATCTGCTCACACACTTTCAGAGACGCACTGACTCTCAAAGGCACCTCGGCAACATCCAATTTGACCAGGTCCATAAATTATTGAGTGGGGTCAGGTGTTACTCTTCTATTTATGCCTGTGAACAAAGGAGGCAAAAAAGGTTCCTTCCCACTCGTTTCGTTTCCGCCAAGCCTGTCACTAGGGACTCCAGAGGTGCCTTTGACAGATTACACTCCAGAGAAATTAATACAGTTTATCTTCCAAATGTTTCTCCATGAATATAAACACTATTTGACTGTCATCAACATTGGATTGGACAGACACAGACGAGACTTGGAGCTTTCAAATGGAAGATGTATTCCATTTAAGTGGAATATAAGTGGAATATAAGTGGAACAACAGAGTATTTTTCAGTTGGTGTACAAATGGGCAGAAGAAGCATACACTCACTTTGAAAGTGTGCTTCAAAGAGCTTTAAAAGTTCAACTCAATAACACAATCACTATGTACAATCAGCCACCCAAGCATTTGGTCATGATGTTTTATCAACATACACTCTCCTATGTGTTTATTTAGAAGGTGAAGCTAACATTTGTAAATGTGGCTCTATACGAAAGTATAGAATGTCACCTTTTATTTGAGGGTATTTTCATACATATCTGTTTTACCATTTAGAAATGAAAGCACTTCATGTATCTTGTCCCCGCATTTGAAGAAGTATTTGGACAAATTCACTGAGTGTTTTAGAGTAGTCAAACGTTTAGTATTTGCTACCATATTCCTAGCCAGCAATGACTACGTCAAGCTTGTGGCTCTACAAACTTGTTGGATGCATTTGCAGTTTGTTTTGGTTTTGTTTTCGGATTATGCAAATTCATACAAAGAGCAAACGCTTCCGATAAGTTTGTAGAGTTACAAGCTTGATGTAGTCATTGCTGGCTAGGAATATGGGACGTAATACTAAACTTTTTAGGCTAAATGTAATTCGCTATAAAAGTGCATTTGTATAAATACTTATGACACCTTCAAATGGAGGGACAAGATACATAAAGTGCATTCATCTCGAAACGGTCAAACAAATGTATGAAAATACTCTCAAATAAAAGGTGACATTTTGTTCATTTGCCTCATAAAACATTTGATCTCAAATACCGAACTAAAAGATTTAGTTTCACTGTCCAAATTAATATGTAGGGGGGTGTACCTCTGTGCTAGCATTTTTTTTTCTATCAAAGAATCAGATAGAAGATCGGAAGGCAGGACTACAGTACCCCAACAGACACACACACACATTCACACTCACACACTGCTTCTAATGCAGCAGCTGTATCCCACCAAAGCCAGGCAGATGTTTAACCCTAGTCCATCGATTTGGAGAGATTTATATCTGATCTTACAGAGCTTTGATTGACAGTTTTCAGGGAGAGCGATCACCTATCACCTCTGTGGCAGACCAGGGGGTTAGGTCAAGACGTTTACATAGATCAGACACGGGCAGAGTATGATTAGCTCGGTTTCAAGGGTGTTTATTAAATAATAAATCAAAAAGAAAAGAACAGGTCTCCCCATGAGACCCTCTCCGGGATACCTTCTCCTTGGCTCTGGGTCTTCCTGTATCCTGTTGGGCACACAAACCCTCGGCTTAGCTCGGGTAACCGTATCCAACCACATGGAAGTCACCTCACTTCCCCTAGTCCTCTCTCTGTGTGCTCTTTATGGGCCTCTCACAGCTGGTGAGCAATCCGCCCTTGATTACTCACCAGCTCCCAATCAGCCCCAATTAGTCCTGTCCGGAGAGCCCGTCGAGACCTGGCACGTCCAGCAAATGGAGCCACCGCCTTGTGATGGTGATGTATACTCCCTCTGTTACCAGGCCTCGACAAGTCTCCCCCTGGTGGCTGACCAACCCACTCAGGTGCGTCACCTGAGTGGGTTGATTCACTGATGTGGTCATCCTGTCTGGGTTGGCGCCCCCCCTTGGGTTGTGCCATGGCGGAGATCTTTGTGGGCTATACTCAGCCTTGTCTCAGGATGGTAAGTTGGTGGTTGAAGATATCCCTCTAGTGGTGTGGGGGCTGTGCTTTGGCAAAGTGGGTGGGGTTATATCCTTCCTGTTTGGCCCTGTCTGGGGGTGTCCTCGGATGGGGCCACAGTGTCTCCTGACCCCTCCTGTCTCAGCCTCCAGTATTTAAGTGTGCATTCTCTAATTCTCTCCTTCTCTCTTTCTTTCTCTCTCTCGGAGGACCTGAGCCCTAGGACCATGCCCCAGGACTACCTGACATGATGACTCCTTGCTGTCCCCAGTCCACCTGGCTGTGCTGCTGCTCCAGTTTCAACTGTTCTGCCTTATTATTATTCGAACATGCTGGTCATTTATGAACATTTGAACATCTTGGCCATGTTCTGTTATAATCTCCACCCGGCACAGCAGGAAGAGGACTGGCCACCCCACATATGCTCTCTCTAATTCTCTCTTTCTTTCTCTCTCTCGGAGGACCTGAGCCCTAGGACCATGCCCCAGGACTACCTGACATGATGACTCCTTGCTGTCCCCAGTCCATCTGACCGTGCTGCTGCTCCAGTTTCAACTGTTCTGCCTTATTATTATACGACCATGCTGGTCATTTATGAACATTTGAACATCTTGGCCATGTTCTGTTATAATCTCCACCCGGCACAGCCAGAAGAGGACTGGCCACCCCACATAGCCTGCTTCCTCTCTAGGTTTCTTCCTAGGTTTTGGCCTTTCTAGGGAGTTTTTCCTAGCCACCGTGCTTCTACACCTGCATTGCTTGCTGTTTGGGGTTTTAGGCTGGGTTTCTGTACAGCACTTTGAGATATCAGCTGATGTACAAAGGGCTATATAAATACATTTGATTTGATTTGACCTGCTGTACGCCACACCTCCCACCCGGCTCTCTCTCCCATCCCGTCCCTGTCAATACTGTTTCTGTGCAGTTTAACGCCCAGCCATTTTTCTGGGTTATATGTGCGTCCATCTCTGGTCCTTCTCATGAATCTCATATCTGCCCAGTGGAGTGAAGAACTGCCAGGAGTTTCCTCCTTCCAGAACTTGACACTTAACATAGAATTCATATTTTTCACTCCTTATTGCAGTCAATCATGCGACTGGAATGTGTTTTAAAGGCAATGTTCATGTGTGGTCATATTCTACCTGTCAATCAAACATTTTTACCCCCATAATTAAAATGTCTCACAAGTTAAAGGCAATGTCCATGGGCAGCATTCTCTACCTGTCAATCAATTATTGTTCACCGCCACAATCAAAGTGAATAGTTTTTCCTATAAGAATGTGATATTCCTATGAGAATGTACATTTTTTAGTTCTGCTTTCTAGTTGTATAATTGCTCTACGGCTGTTTACAATCAGGTAATGTGGCTAGGGTCTAGGGAACTGGTAACTCCGCACTACATCTCGTGGTGTTGCAGCATATGTTGCCTGCCAGCATATGTCGTCTGCCGAGGGAGACCAGCCAATTAAACAAAAGTCTGTGGCAGGAGGCGAATGTCTGTAACACCATATCCCAGGTGCATTTGCAGCGCAGGATCAGTGAATTATTCTAGACCACCCCATTGGCTGCCTCCCTTTAAAAGTGCTGCCAGAAGTGGAGTAAGGTGAGCTTCTGTTTTGGCTATGCCTTTGTGATACAGGATGTGTATAGTTTGGATGTAGTAAAAAGTCCCTGCATCCCAAAACAGCCAGTGGAACCAGCCAGTGATGCATCCTTCCTGAGACCTAGAAGTACTGTCACCCAGGACAGAGAAACGCTTTTCGGGGCCAGTGTTATAATCAATGCTTCTGGAGTATGTTGCGTTGCAGTGCGGAGGGTTGTGAGTTCACACCCAAGTCAGGGCGGAATTTTCACTCCTTCACACTTCACCAGAGAGAGAAAGTCCAACAGTGAAGAGTTTAATTTGACCTTGTAATAAACAGAACATTACTCAGCTGTGGTCGGTTGAGACTTTATACGCAGGCCAGCAGGAAGAGAAAAATCTATGTCTTATTTATGCAAGTGTCCTTCGTCCTCCAGATTGTCTGACCCAAAAGCCTTTTCAGAGGTGTATCCCTGAGATGTTCTTTTCAATTCTCTACAGCTCCATTCAGTACATTTGTGCTCTTACTGTGTGATCAACACTAGATAATAACAGAAGCATTTGCGATGGCATGTCTCAAGTGTAATCTTTCAGGAAGTCAGGTGTCTTTCTCTGGCTATATTGTTTGGTGAGTGTGATTGAACCATTTGAGCATCCTGTAGTTACTTTGTATGCTACCGTACAAAGACACACAATGAAAGGCAAACAAAAGAAGCCAACATCAACACCCACCTGAGACAAAAAATACATGCATTACCTCATGTTGAGAATTGTATGAGATAAATAATATTACATCTGCATGAATAAGCCTGACACAGATTCTGCTGCTGAGGTCCAGACAGTGCTGACAGAGAGAGAAGCCCAGCGTAGTTAACTGTACTGGCCCACTTGGCAGTGTCTCAACATGGGCTCTCTCTCTCTCTGTCTTTCTCTCACTCTCTCATCTCTCTCTCTCTCTCTCTCTCTCTCTCTCTCTCTCTCTCTCTCTCTCCACCATCTCCCTCTCTGTCTATCTTTCTTTCTCTGTCTCTCTCCCTCTCTTTCTGTCCCCCATCTCCCTCTCTGTGTCTCTTTCTATATCTGTCTCTCTTTCTCCACCATCTCTGTCTGTCGCTCTCTCTCTCTCTCTTTCTTTCTCACTCTCTCTCTCATTCTCTCTCTCTGTCTGTCGATCTCTCTGTCTCTCTCTCTCTCTCTGTCTCTCTCCCTCTCTCTCCACCCTCTTTCTCTCTCTCTCTCTCTCTTTCTCTCTCCACGCTCTCTCTCTCTCCACGCTCTCTCTCTCCAAGCTCTCTCTCTCTCTCTCTCTCTCTCTCTCTCTCTCCATGCTCTCTCTCTCTCCTCCCAGCTGTGTTCTACAGTGTTATTTATCCTGGTCTCCTGGAACAACCGTGTATCCCACCCCCCAAGCCTGTTCCAATTAGCTCTACTTCTGGGGATCATTGGCACACTCTCTAAACATCTGCTCTGTCATGCGCGTGCACGCCTGTGTGAGAGACACTGACAGGGTTTGAACCCATATCTCATGAAAAGTGCATTGGCCCACTAAGCCAAACACCTATGCCTAATTGAAAGGGTAAAGTGTGTACCTTTGTGTTGTGTAGACACCTGCGTTTCAGTCTTTGTGTCACAAGCATCATTTGATAAATGTTGCTCAGCTCAACATAACTGCAAATCAGGACCTAATTTATTTCATTTGGAACTATGTCTCTTCCATTCCTTTCCAAGCTAACTTACATGATATAAGGCCAGGTTGTTTTTTCCGAGCTACTCCCTTGTGTGGAGACCGTACCACCAGACAAAGAGAGGAAGGAAAGAGAGCGGAATAAACGAGAGAGGAGTGAAGCAGTAATTACTGGCTTGGTTGCTGTGTTTCAGGGCTGCTGCCTGTGTTAGTGGCTCAAGGTGCCTAGCTAAGTGAAATAGACTGCTTTCTTTGAAGGGCTTTCTGTCCTCAAGTAGAGGTGTAACTACACACACACACACACACACACACACAGACACACACTTAATGAAAGAGAACGACTCTCTGGGCTGATCTGTGACCCGCTAGCACCTCCACTGGTGAGAGGGGAATAAGGCAACCTCAGAGTTCCACACAAGGATACTTTATTGACACACACAGGAATGAAATGGACATGAAATGGTAATGGTTCTATAATGGACAGAAAATAGGGGTAAGGAATACACTTTACACAATACAATAACTCATAGCACAAGTAGAGTCACAAAGCTATTAACAAAGGGAGGACTGCATAAATTGACACGCTACCTGCACATATTACAGAACACAGTGAACACACAGAGGCAACATACAATAGGCGATAGCGGAAACTAACTATGAAGAACAACATACAAATATCGCACAACTCAATTTGGGCACGCCCACCATCCCACCAGTCCAGATCTATGAGTCTAGATGTTGCTGTGCGGGACAGAGGGGCCTTGCTGCTCTCTCTGTCACTGCTTGAAGGACACTGAACAGTGTCTGACCTGAAGAGTAGAACGGTGTCCGGACCCCCTAGCAACTGCCCTAGCGACTGCCCCAGCAACCAATCAGGGCCCAGGTCACACAGGTCAGAGAGCGTTTGAGAGGCTGGTTTATGTTACCCGTAGACTTGAAAGGATGTGGGGTGCTGATAAAAGTCCCCAGCAGAGAATTTGTCACACACACACACACACACACACACACACACACACACACACACACACACACACACACACACACACACACACAGCATTCCAGAGACACTGTACTGCATGAAACCTGTAGAATCCGAAATGACACCCTATTTTTGACCAGAGCCCTCTGGGCGTTGTATGGCTGTATTTCTGCAAAAATAACTAGTATGAGTTAGCCACGAATACTGCAGTGTATTAATGGAACATTATGTCAATCTGTACAGTATTGTCACACCCACTCCCACTGCCCCGCTCCTGCGCTCAACTTTGCCGGTTTACTAACCTCCGGACCTGGCAACCCATCATTACGCACACCTGCGCCCCATCATCATTACTACCTTGATTACTTACTATTTATCTAGGGCTCTATTTCGGTCAGTCATCAGGTAGTATTGTTTATATTTCCTTGTTAGACACTTCTCTTGTTTTGTATTCCTTCCATGCGTCTACTTTACAAGTATCAGTATGTGTGATATGTGAAGTAACCCGGACTACTTACTATACATTGAAAGTTACATGTGAAGCCTCGTACTTGGGATTCTTTTAAAATGGTCCCATCCTTGGTGAAGTGAGCTTAATTCGTTCATGTATGTATGTATTCAGCTGGAGTAAGAACCTCCGCTGTCCAAAAGCAGACCCGCTGGGCAAAAAACGTATCGAAGGAACGTTGTTTCCACATCATTTCAACAAAACGACTTGCGGTGAAGTTGAATCAGCGTGGAAAACTGATTGGATTTGCAAAAAGTCATCAATGTAACGGGGACTTCTCTTTTTTTTTCACCCATTTTTTTTTCTTACCTAAATCCTGTGACATGGTGAAATATTTGGTTAATTTGACGTTGGTTGACAACTCAACCAAAGTTAGAACAAGACGTTGAAATGACATCTGTGTCTACCCAGTGGGGAGTGCATGGGACTCTTGTTGCTTTACCAATCCTTCATTATCAGCCTTGTCATCTTGGTATCATAGAACTTTCTAACCCTTCTGTCAAATGACTTGTCTAATTCTCTGTTTGCTTCATCAGCTATTGAAACCCGCCGAGCGTTGGACTTTTGAAACACGACCATGACTGATATCCCTCTATCTGCCTGTACAGCTTTCCCACCCCATTTGTAATCCCATCCAATTCCAGGCTTGCGGGAGCAGGACCCATACGGAATACCGGGGAAGAAAATCCCAGGGATTTTCCACCTCATCTGTTCCTGGGAAGCAGATGGTGATGGAAAACTGAAAGGCGTCATTTGTCTTCATCAGCCTCCCACTCCGTGAGGGTCGAATGGAGAGGAGGAGGAGGAGGTGAAAGGAGGATGCAAGATATCTATAGATGGCAGTGACTGAGATTGTCGTGTGAGCTGGGAGCTTGAGACATGAGACATGTCAGCTCCCGAGATTACTGATATAGATTTTCCCATACAGCCTGGGATATGGAGGGATGGAAGAACAGAGAGAGGAGAGGGGTGGGGGGCGGGGGTGCTCCCAGCTAGAACATTTGGTTCTTTGGAAGTCGTGGGAAAGTATGTTTTTGGTTTTCCATTGGTTCTGGTTACGAAGCCCTACGTTTCCTGACTGGTAAAACCGAGGGGCAAAAAAATAACTTTCTGAGAACGGAAGTGAATTACAGTTCCCTGTTCTGGGAACCTTAACGTTTAGGTTGCAGGGAGGTTCTGAGAACGTTTTACTGTGGTTCACTGAACGTTTCTTTGAATGGAAGTTCTAGGTTATTTGAAGGTAATAAAAAGGATGTTCTGTAAACATGTTTCAATTGTTTTTTTGATAACAACACTAGCTTAGTTTGGGCTAACTTTTTTGAACTCCAAGCACAGATGGAAATGGATTTGTTTAGGCATTAATCATGTGCACACATTTCTGTCTGTATTGTTGCACAGCATCAGCCACTTTCTAAGCTCTGCTTTCTGTTTTCTAGCCTTGGAATTAGTCCACTGCGCCTCTAGGATGGAACTATGCCATGTTTTCTTTTTACTCATACAAAGCTGTTCATTTCAGTCTATTCAAACAGACCCCATTTCAAAGGTGACAAGCACTCATTATTTTATTTTATTTATTTTATTTTACCTTTATTTAACCAGGTAGGCAAGTTGAGAACAAGTTCTCATTTACAATTGCGACCTGGCCAAGATGATTATGACCAACTCACCTGAACACACTAAATTAAGAGTTTTGTTGATGCTGACAACGGAAATGTATATGTTTTTATAACATTCTTAGAATGTTACTTCAGTTCTCTTGGGGTTTTTATGGAAGGTTTTCTTAGCGTTCACCAAACTATGTGAGAACATGACTTTAATTAGAACCATATGGAAAACTGTAGGAAATGTGATGCTGAAGCACTAAAATTCCCACAGAAGAATGTTGTTTCATAATGTTCTCGGAACTATTTGATAACATTACCAATGACAAACCAGTTGGGGAACGTTCCTAGAACATTACCAAAATTGAAATGAAATGTAAGCATGTTTGAACTTTTAGGAAACGTTCTGTTAAAGGAATGTAGAAAAATGTTTTTTTGTCAAGTTCCTTAAATGTGCTGAGAATATTCCAAAGCCTAGCAAATATCCTGCACCATTCCCGGAAAGTTGTGGGAAGGTTGTATGCAAAATAACCATATGACAACCACGCTCTCACCAAGCTCTAAGTAATATATGGTTCTCAGAACGTTATATGCTAGCTGGGTTCTCTCTCATGTGGCTCTCTGTCTCTACCCACTCCTCTCATATTTATCTCTTCCTCTCTCCCTCTCCCCCCCCCCCCCCCAGAGCCTCCTCTTTGCTGCACCACAATTATTTATCACCGTGCCATCTGCCCCATCAAAAGTGACCACAACCACACTTTCTCTCTCTGCTGAAACACACACAAACACATACAGGTAGTCTCGAGGTTAGAGCATTGGGCCAGTAACTGATAGGTTACTGGCCACCGTGTCGGTGGCACTGTATTGTCCTCAAAGCGAGCTAAGAAGCTGTTTAGTTTGTCTGGGAGCAAGACATCGGGGTCCGCGACGGGGCTGGTTTTCTTTTTGTAGTCCGTGATTAACTGTAGACCCTGTCACATACATACCTCTTGTGTCTGAGCTGTTGAATCTACTTTGTCTCTATACTGACGCTTAGCTTGTTCGATTGCCTTGCGGAGGGAATAGCTACACTGTTTGTATTCGGTCATGTCTCCGGTCGCCTTGCCCTGATTAAATGCAGTGGTTTGCGCTTTCAGTTTTGCATGAATGCTGCCATCAATCCACGGTTTCTGGTTGGGGAAGGTTTTAATAGTCGCCGTGGGTACAACATCACCGATGCACTTGCTAATAAACTCGCTCACCGAATCAGTGTATACATCAATGTTGTTGTTCGACGCTATCCGGAACATATCCCAGTCCACGTGATCGAAGCAGTCTTGAAGCGTGGAATCCGATTAGTCGGACCAGCATTGAACAGACCTGAGCACAGGCGTTTCCTTTTTTAGTATCTGTCAATAGGCTGGGAGCAACAAATTGGAGTCATGGCCAGATTTGCTGAAAGGAAGGCGAGGAACGGCTTTGTATGCGTCGCGGAAGTTAGAGTAAGAATGATCCAGGATTTTGCCAGCCCGGCTCGCGCATTCAATATTCTGATCAAATTTAGGGAGACAGATTCAGATTAGCCTTGTTAAAATCTCCAGCTACAATAAATGCCGCCTCGGGATATGTGGTTTCCAGTTTACATAGAGTCCAATGAAGTTCTTTCAGGGCAAGAGAATTCTCTTGGTAGATAATGCGGTTCGGCATTTGATTGTGAGGAATTCTAAGTCAGGTGAACAAAAGGACTTGAGTTCCTGTATGTTGTTATGATCACACCATGACTCGTTAATCATAAGGCATACGCCCCCGCCCTTCTTCTTACCAGAGAGATGTTTGTTTCTGTCGGCGCGATGCGTTAAGAAACCTGGTGGCTGTACCAACTCTGATGACGTTTCCTGAGTGAGCCATGTTTCCGTGAAACAGGGAATGTTACAATCTCTGATGTCTCTCTGGAAGGCAACCCTTGCACGGATTCCGTCTACTTTGTTGTCAAGAGACTGGACATTGGCGAGTAGTGTACTCGGGAGCGGTGGGCGTGACCAGTGGCTCATTCTAGTTAGTCTAGTTAGTCCTTTCTAGCTATAGAAACTAGCCAAATGTTCCATGAGGTTTACAGCTACACAACAAACCATCCCTGTCCACGCAGGGAAAGATCCTACCCACCCTGGGGCTTTTATCAGTCTGCTCCAGAAGGTTGCTGTTCTGTTCTAATGTTCTAATCAGCAGGGCAGGAGTAATGGCAGACAGGAGGGGGTGCCCCGTGCCCGGAATAAAGCAGGGATCAAAGGAAGCACGCTCCTCATCACTCACTCACTGGTGATTGGCCTCCACAGAGGGAGGGAGCGCTCTCAGCTACAGGCAGACAGACAGACACCCGGTCAGCCCCAAAACTTTCAGCAGAGAGTAAACAGTTCCACCACAACCACCCCTTCTCACACATAGCCCTGCTGATGATTAGAGTTGAATTGGAAAGGAGATGAAAGGCATGCAATGCACCATGGTAATCAATGGAGCTGTGCTCTGGCTTTGCTCTAGTTTAGTCGGCAACTCTTGACTTTGGGGAACATCATTGATTTGATACTTTTTAGTTTCACTTCAAAGTATATTAAATGTATTCTGTGATGATTAAGTGTTATTGATATGATTGTTGAACACAGGGAATCTAAGGTAAATGTTGGTGGTGATGACGATAATGATGATGATAAAGCAGGGCTAGTGCTGCTGATCTCAGAACTGGCAATCTTCTTGGGACGATAGTAGTTCCATGTGATCTGGAGGGACAACAATTTCAATGGTCTATCCGTCAATCATCAAAACAACTGTCTTTAGAAGGACTTTTTCATTTACAAGTTCTCTACATAAAATGGTGTAGGGCTCCATCTAGTGGCGATTTTGTTTTAGAATTTACAGGAGACAGAAGTTCAATGAACAGTGATCTATTTTTGGCATGAGTTTCACTCACAATTGCTTACTTGATATGGATGTGCCATGTGATTGCTATATGACGCACTCAACAAAAGAAGTTCCCATACAGGAAAATATAGTTACTATTTTAAGTGAATTTTTTATTTCATTTCATAGACCACATGACAAATGGACAAAATATAAATAACGCAATAGGCTACCCTTGTGAACCTGCTACGCTTCATCTCTCTGAGTGCAGGAATAAAGACCGTGTTATATAACTGGGTATTCTAAATGCCTAACCAATGAAAATATCTTTCTCTACATTTTTCTTGTGGTCAGAATGTGTAGCAAACATAGAAATTCGAATTACATTTTGGATTCCTGGGAACACTCCGACCTGTCAGCCCAAGAAGTAGCCTAGGCCATAATGTTCTAGAGATGACCCATGGTCACTGTTATATAACTGACCATGAATTGATCTTCTCCTCTCATTAAAGAATAAGAGACTGATGTAACTGAGTGAAGATGAACTAGCTACTACTACTACTGTACAGCTCTACAGCTTGTGAAATGTAATGATATAGAAGTATGGCTATAGGGTTGTCAGGACTTGATGAATGAAACCACAAACGCAGCATATTGCTTCCTCCATATATTTGATTGGTTTAATACAGAAGAAATGCATCATCCCAGACCCAATAAGAAGAAAGGGTTTGGGGATGGGGTTGAGCGGTAAAA
This sequence comes from Oncorhynchus kisutch, assembly GCF_002021735.2. Classification (NCBI taxonomy): domain Eukaryota; kingdom Metazoa; phylum Chordata; class Actinopteri; order Salmoniformes; family Salmonidae; genus Oncorhynchus; species Oncorhynchus kisutch. The sequence goes on from NC_034193.2 coordinate 42,415,062, forward strand.
AATAAATAACAAAATAGGCTTCTTAGCAAAGTGCAATTTCTCAAGCAAGATTTTTTCCTGGGAGTTGTCTGAGTAGGGAAGGGGAGAAAATCTGTTATTGGCAGAGAGGTTTGGAACTCTTTCTTATTGGTCTGTGACCTAATCTACCACTTGGTGATGTAACCAGGCAGGCCAAAACAGTCTGAAATTTCAGCCAGCCTTTTCAAACAGCTCTTACACTAAAAGGGCATTATCAGAATTTTCACTATTTCACTGTATTTTTCTAACCACATATGTGGAAATATGTACTGTCGTGTCTTTACTATGATTAAATGAGATAACATACTATTTTCAAATTGATTACCTAACGTTTAATTGTTTGATTAAATTAATCAGCCAATAACTAACTCATTGGGAATCCGGGGCACCACGGAAGCATTCGTTTATCTTCCGAATCCACTCTTAAAGATCTGAAGATCTTTTATATCAATAGCAGTCAATCATTGATTATTCTTTATTATCCTTCTATCAGTCTCATCTGAATGTCGTAAATATTCTTGGTTATCTGCACGAACCCTAGCATAAATTATGAATCAGCGATATACAAATTGGCTTAATTATTTATGTACCAACTAATGAAATCACAGAAATACAAAACAAACAAGCAGTAGATATTATACATTGGGTTGCTACATGATGCAAAGAAACTAGTCAAGCAGTATGTTAAGTGGGGGAGTATCATAGATTTGAAGTACATTTTTGCTACCTCTGTAGTCAAACAATTTCGTATAAATCGGAAATTAGCTAGGTTGAATTTGGTTATTTGAATTACCTTTTTCACATGCTTTTTAAAAGAGAGGTTGGAATCAAGTATGATGCCAAGGTACTTAAAATCAGATACCACCTGGAGCTTCTCCTCTGACACATAGTTATCTGGCTCAGTAGCATCCGTTGCCCTCTTTGTGAAGAACATGCAAACAAGTCACTGAGCCACTTTGTAACCTGGACCATTACAGTAGTGAGTTCTTGTGCAGCTTGTTGTTTGCTCTTTGCATGCACATATATCACTGTATCATCTGCATACATTTGAACTTCAGACCCAGTACAGACAGAAGGCAGATCATTAATGTACAGGCTGAACAGGAGGGGTCCAAGTATTGACCCTTGGGGCACGCCCACATCATAGCTAAGGGTTGGCGACAGCTCACTGCTCACTCTGGCACACTGAGTTCTGCCTTCAAGGTATGATTTCATCCATCTCAAGGCATCAGGGGAAAAGTCGAACTTGGACAATTTTGTGATGAGAATCTCATGGTTAACAGTATCAAAAGCCTTCCTTAGGTCCAGAAACACAGCCCCAACAACGCCCTCTTTGTCCATATTGGACTTCACATTTTCCAGAAGAAAGCAGTTGGCCGTTTCTGTGGAGTGTTTCGCTCTGAACTGCATGGAGTGTAATGTGAAGGGGCTGTTGTTGAGGTGGGCAATCAGTTGTTCTGCTACACACTTTTCAACAACCTTTGACACCACAGGTAGTATACTAATGGACCTGTAGTTACTCACATCAGCAGGGTCGCCTGATTTAAAGATGGCTGTTATTATGGCCGACTTCCATACCCTTGGAAACACCCCGAGACCAATAGATGTGTTGGTGACCTTAGTAATGGGGCCAATGAGTGACTCTATGTAGTTTTTAAGAAAGGTAGAGTCCAGCCCAAACACATCTTTGGCTTTAGAGTTCTTTAGTGAGCTAATCACCTTGTTCACATTTGACTCAGAAACCTCCCTTATGATGAAGACAGGTTGAGCATAATTTACTAGCACTGAGCCCAATAAACCAGTGGAGGGGTTCTGTGTCAGTATCCTGACAGAGTCAATAAAGTAGGAATTGAAGGCTATTGCTATTTCGACTGCATCCTGTGTTAGATTGTTATTCACCATGATTTCTCAACATGGTAAACCTACGTCTGTCATGCTCTAATTTGGATCTTAGGGCTATTTTTAGAGCATAATCTCGTTCTTTCATCAATTTCCAGATTTCAAAAGAGTGCTCTTTTGGCCAGGTTTGGATTTGATTTTCTTTAGGAAACCATTTATTGTAGTCTGCATTGTGGATAGAAAAACCTGACTATCAGCTTCCACGTCTGTATAGGACAAGAGATCATTCCAGTTCATTCCCTTAATTGTGTTTTCAAAATAGCTTAATTCACTCTTAGGTGTTCTTAGTTGATCCTGCTTTCTAACAGAAGAGAGGTTAAACCTGCTCTTAGACAGCTTTCTGGCTATAAGTGTCAGATTATGATCAGGTAGCCCAGTAACCATATTGAATGATTTAGTCACTCTCTCTGGTTTATTACTGAACACCAAATCAATCTGTGTTTTCGAGCAACAAGTCACCCTGGTTGGCCCTTTACTTCAGAGTTCTCATAGAATAGATGTTTCGGCGGTTGTCGGTATTCTCGTCCTAGGTTTACGTCATTTCTAGCTACAGACTAGTAATTCGTGTCTCACTTATTGTGTCGTGAATTGATAGTCTCAGAGTTGAACCATTTCCAGCCGTGTAGCCAATGTTCCACGTGGTATAGTCTTGTCCTTTGGTAGTCGTAGTTCAAACCACTTCACACACCAGCGTCACCCGGCATGTTTTTATCTTAGAAATTCAACCATTTGCTACCTTAGTTTAAACTGGTTTGCGTGGTCTGGTGTGAATTTCATCAGGAGTGGGTTTTATAGGTTTCAGTAGAAAAGGGCGGTTCCATGATGCCTAATGTGATGTCTGGGCTCACGGGGGCGTGGCCACTGACTAGTTAATCTTTATCTGAAACTCCATACTCTCATTTAGAAGGTGAATATCACATTACATCTTTCACAAATAGTTTCATGTTTAGTCACATACTTTCCACAATATTTAGATGTAAACCTGACAGCTGGGAAATGTACACTTTAAGAGATACCGTTATGTGTGTTTCCTGTCCTTTATGAGATCACCAAATGAAACACACTCGTCATAATTGTCCCTTAAGTGTCTACGGACCAGTCCCACATTCTCAAAAGTAGAAATGGTTTAATTCTCCCATTTTGGGGACTTAGGAGTTTGGTCAAGTAAAGTCCTATGTTCTCTCTCTGTTCTCTCTCTCGACACCAAGAAAGGGCCACTTCGTTACAGTACAAAACACAGGGAATTTGGCCTTTAATCTTCTCTTCAATCTTCTTCTGAAGGCAGCAACACCCCACCTATTGCTGAGCATCTGAAAGAGAGCATAACGCATTATAATCACACATTGGCTTGTGGCACAATGAACATAAACAGGCTAACTCTTTACCTAACAAATGACTTTGGTTTATCTCAATCAAATCTTCAAAGCAGTGATTTCTCCTCTGCCGACTGCCGCTGGGCTGCCAGAGTCTGCCGATCTCCTTCTCCACTTTCACCAGCTTTGTGGATAGCTCAGTTCCGGCCCCAGGCTCTTTTCGGAAATGCCTCTCTACCTCCATTATTGCCATCTTGCCCTCCAGCTCAGCCTTGAGCTGCTCAAAGGAAATCCTCTTCGCCTGCCACTGCTCCACTTTGTTCACATTAGCCTGGATCTCCCTCCTCAGCTGGGTGCAGATAGTCGAGCCTGTTTCACTTTCAGCCAAGTTATTCTCCAGCTAACTCTTCTTCTCCTCAATTTTCCCTGGCTCACACCTTAGCTCGTCACAGGCGTTCTGCTCCTCTTTCAAAGCTCTGGCCAGCCGAGAGGCCTTGCTCTCCTCGCCCTGCAGCCTGGCCTCCATATCTGCCATCTCCTTCTCCAGCTGGGAGGCCCTGGTCTCAGACTCCTCGCTGATCTTAAGTCTGTCTTTCAGAGCCTTCTCCAGCTGGGAGGCCCTGGTCTCAGACTCCTCGCTGATCTTAAGTCTGTCTTTCAGAGCCTTCTCCAGCTGGGAGGCCCTGGTCTCAGACTCCTCGCTGATCTTAAGTCTGTCTTTCAGAGCCTTCTCCAGCTGGGAGGTCCTGCTCTGCTCTCCCTTCAGTTGATGACATGTCTCTTCAAGGTCTCTCTCCATCCACAAGGCCCTGACTTCCACCTCATCCAACTTCCTCTGCCGCTCCTCAATGGTTTTCTGCTGTGTGGTCCGACTGAGCTAGCTCCTCTTCAGGATGGCCTTGATGCTCTGCAGCTCCCCCAAAAATTTATTTGAACATTTCATCGTTGGTGTTCTGCTATAGATACGTTTCAACACAGATCCCAAAAATGATTGTACGCGATTGAGAAAAACAGTAAGTAATGAAAGATATGATGCAACACAGAGGATAAACATATATTATAGCATACATACCTGTCTTATACAATCTATTGTATACCACCTTATAGAATTACATTTGAGTCATTTAGCAGCGCTCTTATCCAGAGCAAATTACATTTAGTGCATTCATCTTAAGATAGCTAGGTGGGACAACCACATATCACAAGCATAGTAAGTACACCTTTCCTCAATAAAGTACTTATCAGCAAAGTCAGAGTTAGAAAGGGGGGGTGGGGGGGGTTAATTGTAAGTGTTGGTTCAGGAAAGTTGTTATTATTTATCCAGTACAGTATATTCCTTTGACTCTTTATAACGTATTACTAAATGAACACATCACAAAAATGTTCATAATATTGACACCAGTGGAGGCTGCTGAGGGGAGGACGGCTCATAATAATTGCTGGAATGGAGTCAATGGAATGGTATCATATATATTTAAGCAATAATGCACGAGGCGGTGTGGTATACACCACGGCTAAGGGCTGTTCTTAAGCACGACGCAACGTGGAGTTGGCCATTCACCACAAACCTCCGAGGTGCCTTATTGCCATTATCAACTGGTTAGCAATATATTTAGAGCAGTAAAAATAGATGTTTTGTCATACCCGTGGTATACGGTCTGACAAGCATTTCGCTACACTTGCATTGACATCTGCTAACCATGTGTATGTGACAAGTACAATTTGATTTGATATTCAACGGCTGTCAGCCAATTAGCATTCAGTGCTCGAACCACCCAGTTATAAATATATATATATATATACTGTATATAACATATATTGTAGAAACCTTTGAGACCAACCTTGAGCAGGACACACCCTCTTGGTAGGTGTTTGAATTTCAATCGGTTAGCATATCAGACATACATTTGGTTGGTTAGGTCATAGGTCATAGGTTGGTTAGGTCATACAGGGACATACCATCCATGAAGTGCATACTACACTGAATGTACAATACTGTACATTAGGAACACCTTCCTAATATTAAGTTGCACCCCCTTTTGCCCTCAAAACAGTCTCAATGTGTCGAGGGATGGGCTCTAAAAGGTGTCAAAAGCGTTCCACGGGGATGCTGGTCCATGTTGACTCCAATATTTCCCACAGTTGTGTCAAGTTGGCTGGATGTCCTTTGGGTGGTGGAACATTCTTGATACACACGGGAAACTGTTGAGGGTATTAAAAACAGCAGCGTTGCAGTTCTTGACACACTCAAAACAGTGCGCCTGGCACCTGCTACCATACCCGTTTCAAAGGCGATTACATCTGTTGTCTTGCCCAGTCACCCTCTGAATGACGCACACGCAATCTATGTCTCAATTGTCTCAAGGCTTCAAAATCCTACTTTAACCTGTCTCCTCCACTTTGTCCACACTGATTGAAGAGGATTTGACAAGTGACATCAGTAAGGGATCTTAGCTTTCACCTGGATTCATCTGGTCAGTCTATCATGGAATGTTTTGCTAATGTTTTCCAAATGAATTAAGTATTTTTTATTGGGCATGTATTCCCTACAATACTGTAGCTAATGTAAATATATATACAACACTTAGTAAAAACAGTCAGCGTAGATAGTAGACAGTCAGCAATAAATGTGATAGAATATCAGGTACAGTATCTATATGGAACATTTTAAGCGTCCATTGGAATGTTCATAATTCACATGCTATTTGTTAGAATAACTGTCACGACTCCTACCGAAGGTGGCTCCCCTTCCCGTTCGGGTGGCGCTCAGCTCTCGTCGTCACCGGCCTACTAGCTGCCACTGATCTTTTCCTCCCCCTCCTTGTCTGTTTATTAGTTACATCTGTTGTTAATTAGGTTTATTAGTTGGGCTTTATTAGCCAGCCGGCCCGCCTGCTGGGTGTGCGGGATTGTTTTATGTGTACTCATTATACACGCCTGTAAGTCATGGTTGTTTGGGTACGTGTGTTGTTTTTGGGACTGTTTAGTTCCCCTGTGTTTTGGGGCATTTGTTTGAGTGGCGTCTGTTTTCACCTGTGTGGTGAATAAAGAAGTTGCGCTACTCTGAACTCTCTGTCTACTGCGTCTGACTCCTTCCTCCACTACACCCCGGGCATTACAAAAACACGTTTTCAGTTAAAGTGTCTATGAATGACATGATTCTGCAGAGTAACAAGTTAATCAGTGAGAATGACCATGAATGACATGATTAGATAGATAGGTTGCTGCGTATCCAGGTTGAACCCAGACCCGGGGCGTTGAGTGACCAGCTGATGGAGTGGAGGCCACCGTGGAAATGCGTGACCTGGGAATGCAGGAACAGGCTTGGACTAAGCAGCTGGGCAGCAGGCAAATGCCGGGACCTCAGAGGGGACGGTCGTCATGTAGCCACAGGCAGCGGGTGTGAGGAGCTGCGATTCTGTTTGTTGACAATCACTAATTAGGATCAGAAATCTTATCTAATCCTAAAGAAGCTCCAACCAAATCCTAAAGCTGCTCCAATGGCCATGGTGTGACTGTGAAGCCTCCCTTTTTCTCCTCAGTCTGTTAAAGAACTTGATGTCGCCTATAGGAAGTCCATGGAGTTTCCTCCTTGGCTACATTCTTCCGCGTCCAGGTTAAAGTATCGTCAGCCAAGTATTGGTTCATGATGAACATGATGATGATTACAGAGTATGCCGTGTACTTGTCTTGGATAATTTGCAGGTCCTCCCGGTGGTTCAAAGTACTCCTGAGATAAACCTGAACCAGCCCTCTCAAGAGATGAACGCTCCATCCAGCGATGATGTCCTACAGACTACGGAGGGTAAAGCCAAACCCCTCGGGACGACAAACTTATCGATAGCCCTCCTGACAATGAACCACCACTCTGTGACAACATACAGGCCTTCCCTCATGGGAAGGTATAAACCTCCACCCATGTCGAATGGCCAGGACAACACTACCGAAGCTAACAATACAACGGAGGATGAGGATGCCATTTCAACAAGGAATAAGGTTTTGGCGTGAGATACGACCCTTCCATTACTCCTGTCAGACCATCGCCATTCCACCCGTGGCTAATGAGGAGATCTCCCAGGCTATTGCTCCCTCCATTGCCATTAGGCAGTCCCCAAAAGTCAACGCCCCACCTCCCAATGGCGCCAGCTCATTTGCCCCAAAGACTGAGGGGTGGTTCGGCCACCTATTTCATTGGATGAATGGGGACTTTTCTCACTCCTTGGGCTACATTTCCCTCTTCAATTAAAAATGGTAGACTTTTGCAAGAATTTCTCTCATTCTCAGAGGTGCCTAGTGAGTGTGCAATGATGTCCTCTGCACTTGTCCAGGTGTGAGATCTCTGGGGTATTTTTAGTGCAAGGGGGGGAGGGTGGCTCCCCAAGACAGAGAAACTGAGACAACAGCTGCACAGTGATACAGAAGAAGAGGACCCGACATGTGGTCTCAAACCACAATTCAGTGCACATACACACCCACATTCTTTTACAAACATGGCTGCGTCCCAAATGAAGACCTCTACCCTTTATAGTACACTACTTCTGACCAGAGCACTGGTCAAAAGTAGTGTCCTATAGAGGGAATAGGCCATATGAGATGCATAAACATTCAGATAGATGGCCCAGGGGGGTGATAATAAAAGTGGTCTGTGATGTTCTACTCCAGATCATGATTCAGCTTGCTCATGAGTCCACGTTGAAAATTCAAACACAAAGGTTTTCTGCTACATGTTTTGTGACCTCTATGCATTATGTTATATTAGATACCAGATAGACAGAAGATGCTTCTGAGAGGAAAAGAAGACGCCATACCTAGTGTCTATACCGGGCCTTCGGAAAGTATTCAGATCCCTTGACTTTTTTCACATTTTGTTACAGTTACAGTCTTATTCTAAAATTAATTTAAAAAATATATATTCTCAGCAATCTACACACAATACCCCATAATGACAAAGCAAAAGCAGTTGTTTTTTAAAAACATTTTAGCAAATGTGAAAACAAAATAATGCAAACCATCTCTGGAGGATATTAGTTGCAAATTTACCTGATGGAATCCAAAAAACAGAAATACCTGATTTACATAAGTATTCAGACCCTTTGCTATGAGACTGGAAATTGAGCTCAGGTGCATCCTGTTTCTATTTATCATCCCTGAGATGTTTCTACAACTTGATTGGAGTCCACCTGTGGTAAATTCAATTGATTGGATGTGATTTGGAAAGGTACATACCTGTCTATATAGGGTCCCACAGTTGACAGTGCATGTCAGACCAAACAACAAGCCATGATGTCGAAATTGTCCGTAGAGCGCCGATACAGGATTGTTTGGTGACCTAGAACCCGATGGTCACTCTGACAGAGCTCTAGAGTTCCTCTATGGAGATGGGAGAACCTTCCAGAAGGACAACCATCTCTGCAGCACTCCACCAATCAAGCTTTTATGATAGTGGCCAGACTGAAGCCAGTCCTCAGTAAAAGGCACATGACAGGCCGCTTGGAGTTTGCCAAAAGGCACCTAGTCTGATGAAACCAAGATTGAACTCTTTGGCCTGAATGCCAAGCGCCACGTCTGGAGGAAACCTGGCACCATCCCTACAGTAAAGCATGGTTGTGGCAGCATCATTCTGTGGCAATGTTTTTCAACAGCAGGCACTGGGAGACTGGTCAGGATCGAGGCAAAGATGAATGGAGCAAAGTTCAGAGATCCTTGATGAAAACCTGCTCCAGAGCGCTCAGGACCTCAGACTGGGGCGAAGGTTCACCTTCCAACAGGACAACGGCCCTAAGCACACAGCCAAGACAACGCAGGAGTGAGACATTGGGACAAGTCTATGAATGAACTTGAGTGGCCCAGCCAGAGCCTGGACCTGAACCCGACCGAACATCTCTGGAGAGACCTGAAAATAACAGTGGAGCTACCTGACAGCTTGAGAGGATCTGCAGAGAAGAATGGGAGAAACTCCTCAAATACAGGTTTGCCAATCTTGTAGCGTCATACTCAAGAAGACTCGATGCTGTAATCGCTGCCAAAGGTGCTTCAACAAAGTACTGAGTAAAGGGTCTGAATACTTATGTAAATGTGATTATTTCATGTTTTATTTATTTAATTTTATAAATTAGCAAACCTGTTTCTGCTTTGTCATTATAGGGTATTTTGTGTAGATTGACGACAAAGTCACGGGGTCTGAATACTTTCCGAAGGCACTGTATATCCTCCTGAGACCTAACATTTCATTTTTGTGCTCTCTAATGGACATTCGTTTTTATTTTGTCTCTAAGGCCACACATGCCACGGTTTTAGTGCCGCTTGTACCTTTGAGAGGACATTCCAGGCCTTTAAATTATTTCACAATTCATACCCCTTTTTCATAATGATAATTCATAAAGTTCTTATTGAACTCAAAAGCTACAAAAAAATATAATTGCTAAACTGTCCATTGACTATGAAAATAGTAGATGAAGTGTGTATGGGTGGCTGGTTATTGAAGGGGGGGGGGGGGGGGGGGGGGGGCTGACGGTTTCAGTACAGTAAGCTGCTCTTTATAGGAGGCGTTGGGAGTTTCAGAGCTGCACTCTGGTTCCAACAGAAGAGATCACCATGTTCCTTTCTACTGCTTCTATCACAACCCTGCTACTCACTCTGTCTGGCAGGATCGATTTAACACTGACTAACTCCAGTAAAATGAAATCACTGACTACAGATTATATTGTAAATTTGGAGATGATTACTTCCAGAAGTATTAATACCAGATCCATTGATATACTCTGCAATCACTAAGAGGCACAATGGGCTTGTATTTTAGGATCATGATGATGTATTTTTTTATCCACAATAGCAAAATGTTTCTACATTTCTGCAGGTATGGAAGCTCCGACACTGACCCAGGAAAAGTAGTTTCAATGAGCAAGGCAAAGGCAAAAGCCTGATATGGACAGTGGTGGTGCAAAGATGGCAGGAGCAGTGGAATAGTGATACTAAGGGCAGGCATTTATTTCAAGTACAGAGGAAAGTCGGGGAGGGGAAGACGGTAGGAAGGGACAGAAGAGAGGTTATTTTTTACTAGATTAAGGGTGGGACGCAGCCAGTTGAATAAGACTTTAAATGTGATCGGAAAGCCTCCAACTGGAAAGTGTGATTATTGCCAGGAAACAGAAACCATTGAGAATGCATTGCTACAGTGTGGTCAGTGGGAAAGAGAGGTGGCTCTCAAATGGAAAGAGAGCGAGAGAGAGTATCCCCTTTTCAGGAAATTAGTTTCATAAATATATTGAGTAGAACGTCATTAGATTTAGTCTCAAATAGTTTCTCTTTTTTATGAGAAACGGGGCTAACAAGTACAGTAGGATTTCGATTCTCTCTGGCTCTGGCCCACACTCCAGTACACTAGGTGGCGGTAATGCACCATAACGCTGGATGTCCCAGTGAAGAAGATGTATTTTGTCCCAAACATGGAGTGGGGGATTACACAGGTCTTCTGAAAGATCTGGAGAAGGAGAAGATTATGGACAAGAAAAAAAGAACAGTGGAAATGGTTATGACGGAATATGGAACGAGGGAACTTTTCAAAGAACTTGAGGAAATGGAAAGTGAAGATGAATTAGATGTGGTGGTAGGTGCAGTTATGACTGTTGAGAAGAAGTAGAGTGTAGAGGGAAGCAGTGTGGTGAGGAAGGTTGGCGTTAAGTGCAAAAACAGGGAAAAGTGTTCCAATAGCTCAGAAATGGAACCCTGACGAGAGTATGGATGAAGTTCCTGCAGTGAGGACCACCGTGGAAGGGCCTCGGTCCGAGGATGTAAAGGATGATTATGGCCTAGTGGTATTAAGATTTGTGGAGAGAATGGATCCTTGCATTTTGGCTGATCCAAATGTGGTGGTAGGTTGGGTGGAGAAGAGGTTGGGTACTGTTGAGTTGCTAAGTACTGTAACTAGGAGTGGACTAATGAGGATTTGTTGTGTTTCTTCAGCTCAGAGGGAGCGGACGTTCTGGATGACGCGAATAGGGACAAGAAATGTGACTTGCTTTGCTCTCCGGAGCAGAGCACGGCTGAAAGGAGTGATAACTGGGGTGGCATTAAAGCAAGATGAGGAAGATCAGTTGAAAGTGAAGAATCCCGGTGTCTGTGATGCTCGTCGTTTGGTGAAACGCAGATCCGGTGGAGAGCGTGGGGAAACAGAGAAGACGTCTTTTCTGTTGAGTTTTGATGTAGAGTCTTTGCCAGATAAGGCTAAGTAGGTAGTGTAAGTTATCACATGAGAGTGTTTGTTCCTAAAATACTTGGGTGTTTTAGGTGTCAGGTTTATGGTCATGTTGCAGCAGTATGTAGGAGGGAGAGTCCTAGATGTGAGAAGTGTGCAGGAGGGCATAAGACGAAGGAATGTGTAGTTTTGGTAGAGAAAGTTGTGTGTGTTAGTTGTGGGGGTGCCACGTGGCTGAAGATCGGACATGTCAGGTTGAGGTTGCTAGGGTCAGAGTAGTAAAGGAAGTGTTGTATGCTGAAGCAGTGAAGAGAGTGGCAGAGGACTTGGGATTGCAAGGTTTTTCCTGCAGAAAAGTTGCAGGGGGTGTTGAGTGGTAGAGTTCTGTCCCTATTAGACAGGGTAAATAGTGGGGTGGTATTTTTATTTATTTATGAAAAAAATTAAAGAGAGGGCTAATAGTTGGCATGGTAATTTTTCATTTTCCGAAATGTTATAGTACTGTATCACAAAGAATTGAATGTATACTGAACAAAAATATAAACGGAGTTACACAAGCATTTCGCTACACCCACATTAACATCTGCTAAACACGTGTACGTGACCAATAACATTTTATTTGATTATAAGGGAATCAGTCAATTTAAATAAATGCATTAGGCCCTAATCTATTGATTTCACATGGCTGGGCAGGGGTGCAGCCATGGGTAGGCTTGGGGAGCCAGGCCCAGCTAATCAGAATGAGTTTTTCCCACAAAAAGGGCTTTATGATAAACAGAAATACTCCTCAGTTTCATCAGCTGTCTGGGTGACTGGTCTCAGACAATCCTGCAGGTGAAGTAGCTGGATGAGGAGGTCCAGGGCTGGAGTGGTTACACGTGAACTGCAGTTGTGAGGCCGGTTGGACATCCTGCAAAATTCTCTAACATTATTAATATTAAATTCTCTGGCAACAGCTCTGGTAGGCATTCTTGCAGTCAGCATGCCAATTGCACACTCCCTCAAAACTTGAGACATCTGTGGTATTGGGTTGTATGACAAAACTGCACATTTATTGTCTGCAGCACAAGGTGCACCTGTGTAATGATCATGCTGTTTAATCAGCTTCTTGATATGCCACACCTGTCAAGTGGATGCGTTAACTTGGCAAAGGATAAATGCTCACTTACATGGATGTAAACAAATTAGTGCACAAAATTTGAGCAAAATAAGCTTTTGGTGCGTATGGAACTTTTTAAAATATATTTTATTTCAGTTCATGAAATGGGACCAACACTTTACATGTTGGGTTTATATATTTTTTTCAGTATAGGTAGGTCGTGAATGGTCTCTCTCCAGTACAGTAGGTGGCAGTGTATGCTCCGCCAAAGCAATCCAAAAGAAGAAGTATTTTTGTCCTCGTCTGGGGCGGCAAACGAGCGAAGTGGAGCTCCTTTTTAAAAACTTTTGTTCAAACCTTACATGTTGCTGTGTATTGACTAAAGGAGATGATTCGCATGGATGGAAATGACCGAAACCAATGGTAAGAAATATGTTCTTACTAACCTGCCGGCCAAAAGCTAACGTTCGCTAGCTTTGTTTGTTAAACGTCCAAGCAGGCCAAACAAGTGACGGGGTCCAATTTGTAAAGAACAAAAAAGGGGGTACGTGTTTCTGGTAACTTGTATTTATAACATGTGTGTCCGTTCCAAATGTCACCCTATTCCCTATTTTGACCAGGGCACTTAGGAAATAGGGTGCCATTTGGCAATCACTGTGTAGCGGTAGTGTGGCCATCAATGGCCGTAGGCTGCAGCGTGTTAAAATCTGGTGACTGACGTACACACTTCAAACCACCTATACTCCTTTGAGATCCCTCTTTCAAAGATGCCAATCTCTTCTAGTCATAGTAGTGAAAATAGGCGACTTGGCAAATTTATACATGACCCAAAGTATTAGCGGATGTTATAAATGCTTGACGAATTCAGAAATCCCACGTGTGGAAGCTTTCAATACACGTTGTATCCTTCATTTGCTCGAGTTTATTTTGGCGGTTACCCGTAATACTAAAGCAGTGGGTTTTGTGAAACCTGGCAGTTGTGAGCATGTATACAGCAGTTTGACGCTCATGATAATGCACACATACTTTTTGTCTTTTAGAAAACATAAATGGTCTCTTCCCTCAATTGTTTTGTGTTCATCTAAAATTCTGTAATGTATTTACTATTCAACTAGATTAGTTTTCACTAGCCAGCTATCTAACTTCAGTGGCAAAGGGGTACTATAGAAAATAGTATAGGTTTAGCTAGTAGTCTACTGCCACAAAGATGTCCCTGTTGCTGGTAATGATACCTGTTCAGTAGAGGGAGTGCATGCTAGGATAAGATCAATACACATGAGGGACAGAGAATATTCTGTCTAATATATGAAACCAATGTTTATCATCTCAACAATAAACTGCTCTACTAAAAAACTGATCTCCTACCTTTCCCCATCCTGTAGTGGTTCAGCATATCTCAACGAGTCCGGTGTCCTTGAAGTCGAGATGCATGCTGACAAAGGTGCAAACATTATTTGTGGTACCAAGATCATGGATCCCTCACCTTTGCTTTTGAATGTGCATGCTTTTGATAATCTGGTCTTGGGCAGGTGCTGCAGTTTGGCTGTATGCTGCAGCGTGCCTTGTTGGACCTAGACTATAACGGGGGGTTCTGTGAATCCTTCTCTAGCAGTTGCAGGTGTGAGCATGTATACAGCAGATTGATGCTCGTGTATAATACTGCAGACAAACTGTTGATAAAATAAGTGTCCCTTCTATCTTTTTTTGTGTTGAGATGATGCTGTAGATGTATTTACAATTCAATTAAGCTAGATTGGCTTTTGCCAACTGACTTCAGTGGGAAAGGGGTACTGTAGAAGAATATACAGGTTTAGTAGTCTAGTGCAGGGGTGTCAAACTCATTCCATGCCTTTTTATTTCCTTTTCAATTTGTGTGCAATAAAGACCTAAACAACCAGGTGACTGGAGTTTAAAACTAATCAATGAGCTGAATTGATCGCGCAAGTACGGGAGCGGAGCGAAAACCTGCAAGCACTTGTCCCTCAATGGAATGACTTTGACACGTGGTCTAGTGACAAAGATTTCCCTTTTGGTGATAACGTTGTCCAGTAGAGGGCACACTAGAATAAGATCAATAAACTCATGAGGGACCGCTCAAATATTGTCTTATAAATTGAACTGTCTGACATATGAAACTAATGTTCATCAGATCAGCAAACTACTGTACTAAAAACGTATCATCTGTTTCTCACCTGTAGTGTGTCGGCATCGCATCGTGTCCGATGTCCTTGATGAACTCACATGATGGGGCGTCTATTGAGACCAGATACATGACGACAATGAAGGGGCAAAGCATAGAAATATATTGACAGATTCTATTTCTGTTAGAAATAGATCCCTCTCACCGCTGCTGTAATTAGCCTACCTGGTAAGTAGGCTATATTGGCTTGGCCTATAGTCTATCTGTCCCAAATGACTCCCTATTTGATGCAGTGCTTTTGACCTGGGCCCATATAGCTCTGGTCATAAGTGAACTACATGGGGAATGATGTGGTGTTCTGGATGTGCATGCTTTTGATAATCTGGTCTTGGGCAGGTGCTGCAGTGTAGCTGTCGTGGCCGTATGCTGCAGCGTGCCTTGTTGGACCTAGACTATAACAGAGGGGGTTCTGTGAAGCCTTCCCTGGCAGTTGCAGGTGTGAGCATGTATACAGCAGTTTGATGCTCTTGTATGATACTGCACACATGTCTTTAGAAAACAGATTTATCCCTTCCTTATATATTTTATGGTGGTTAAATGAGGTTGGTTTATTGTGCAACTCCTATCCTGTTTCCTCATTGCATGTGTCATGCTTCGTAGGCTACGCCCACCATTTTCAACATCTTGTATGAAGATTTGTCAATTACATAAGGGATCATCAAGGGGCTATGTGTTCTGTGGAAGGTGAGGCGCTAGCGGAGTGGAACTTACCTCCCAGGGAGTTGAATAATTTTCCAGCGAACACAGAACCCCCGCGTTGATTATCCGTTTTGTGCCATGGCTATAATATGGCACATTTACCAGGAGAAATGTGTTCCAAATCCACTGAATCTTGAGAGAGAAATGTGTAATGTTGTACTTGTTGACGAAATTCATGCTAATGTTTTCGTCCACATTGACTCCCCTTCACTCCTTGAAGGAGAGCTTTCCTTGTCCCAGAAAGCACCGCACGGCCCATTGACGACACATGGGCAACTTACACAATGGCCGTTAATACGATTCCAATGGAATTTCCCCTTCTCCTCAAAAGTATCTCTGACCAACCCAGCAGTCCTATTTTGCTATTATGAAAATGTTTTAAATGTGTCTTACTTTCAAAAGCAGTTCAAACAGAGAACATGGAAGAATAAACTGTAGCCACTGAATTCTACCGTGCTGATGTATTGTGCGTTATAGGGAAATAATGCACGCTCTAGAATGCCAATCCGTAACGAGTATTTAACAATGCCATGGTATAAAGTAGAGAGCTACTTAAAAAAATTAAGTGTAATTTATTTTTATGGCTTTCAAATGGGCCTGTTCTTTTTGTCAATATAACTGGTGAAATAATGGTTTATAGACAACTAAGGGGGCCCCATAAAATGTATTCAGGATTTTTTTTGTGTTTAAATGTAACTCAGTAGGCTTAATATAAATATATATTGAAAAATGATGGTCAGGGGGGACTAACAAATTTGAGTTTAATTCTCTGCATTAATCAAGGGAATGTCTGCTGCAGCACAGTTTGCTAAACAATGGCTACCCAATTGAGACAAATAATCCAATATTTTTGTCAGGTAAGCCTACTAATGTCAATGTGGCGTTGATTAGATAGCAGCCTGGAGCTTTTTGTTTATGACCGTCTGCGATAGAACTCATTAAAAAGCATCTCTTTTCAGAATTGTTGGAGAGAAGTTTCCAAAGCCATCTGTTTGAACCCCCAGGAGGTGATGCCCCTCTGTGCTCCTCTTCAGCCCAGTGGGTTCTGACTCATCAGTTGATGCACTTCCTCTCTTGTGTTAGGTTTTGTACCACTTCCTGGTTCCAACGCTTGTCCTGATGGAGTGAAGGAGCAGAATCAAACTAACCGTTGATGTTTTGACTGATGTATATTCATAGAAATAGATTAAATGTAATCTATAGTGGTGTATTGTCATCAGGAGAACCATTTGTCAAAGATTCAGTGAAGTATGATATTATCCACTTACTCAAGGAGAAGGTAGCAAGCTATAAGCATGAGAATGCTCTTGCAGGGGGCTCTGTAATGCTCATATCACATTTGTATGAATGTATTTCTGGAATATACTGTTCTCTTAGTGGCGTAAACTAATGTGGCACGATGTCAGAACTATTTTGCCTTACATTTGTCCATGATTCATCAATAAAACTAGTAAACAAACTTGTATCCATGTCAATCTATTCCTTTTTATTACAGCGAACATTAAACCGAATGAAGACATTTGCACCACCTACTGTAGTTTAAACCTTGGTGGGTTTGATGGTAGACTTTGGTTTGGGGCTGAATGTTACTAGTTTGCCTTAGAATGGAGGCAATCACATTTCAATCGGCACTAGCCATCTGTGCCAAATGTCTTGCATACTTAGTGTGTAATTCCATGGCCTGAAGAATAAGCTTTGTCCCAAGGCTGCTGATTATGCCCAGAAAGCCTTGTTATTGATGGCACTGTTATGAAATATGACCTAAAAATCCCTATGTACTCAGAATGGAGAGGATAGACTGACATTGCCCTGTGTGGATCTTAGAGGATTATCTTAGTAGTTCTACTTATATCGAATATCCGAACTCTGCATGATTCCACGTCCATGTGAAATGTTTCCATATTGAGGCTGAACGCAAATGATTCATACCTCTTAATATCCCTGCTGGGATTTGGTCTTCTCAAATGGTTATTCAACTGGAAGCCCTGCCCTAGGGGAAGTGGGTAGTTGTGAGACTACACATGTAACACGCAACAGTTCACGCTGTGACATAATGTCCTAAATTGATCAAAGGGAAGGTTGATAAAGACATTGCAACGGCGGAAGCAGATCTTATTACATGGCTAATGGGGTTAGTATTGAAAATGTCATTAACAGTTTAAAGTTTAAATTGAAATCATGCATTTTCAGGTTAGGTGGAAATCCTGAAACTATGTTATCAAATGGTTCATCCTTTGTATCCCATGACTCATTTTGCTGTACAGTACACTGGTGATTGAATTCCCAATGTTGACTCAATGCAGCCTATTACATATTCATTATGCAATTGTATTTTATAACGTAATCATTTTGGGGGACCCTTCAACTCATGCTTATGATGAACTGGACTGCCAACTCACTTATGCCACTTTTTTTACATGTATTTTTTTAAAGACTGGCACGTGCACATGGACTTTATCAGAATTAAGCTGAAATCCGGTAAATGGATTCTAGAGACTGAATTGTGCTCATGAGTTGTGGAGTGCATGCCATGTCATTCTGTATTTTTAAATGGATAAAGCCCTCTTATAAATTATGCAAGATTCAGGGGTTTAGATTATATTTGAGTGCAGAATTAGGCAAATATTTTATGAATGTATTATGGATTTTAGGGGATCCGCACAGAGTAAATTACACTCATTTTGCAAACGTAAGTATGAGGAAAGAGCTCAGTTAACAAAGGTCACATGGCCCTATTTCCAATATCATGAATTGATGCATGGTCATGAACTTTTTTCAAATTTGCATGTGCCCAGTTCCCTGAGCAGTGACGCTGACGTGGCTTTATCCTCTTCTCATCACGGTATAAAGGACATTTTACAATAATCTTGTGACCGCTGAGCTGGTAGCATAAATGTCATTTTCAAGCACCATATGGCAGCTCCCGTCTCTAATATTCTTTTCCCATCACTCAACTATTATTTCCCTGATAGGTCAACATAATATTTAGAAACTGATCTATATTCAGTGATTTACATATATATATATATATATATATTTTTTTTTTGTAAATATTTTTTTTTATTGTAACCGTATATAAAAAGGATGGAGAAGCAGTGGAATTGTTTTGTATGAGTGGTCCGCACCGCGGCACTGCTGAGCTCGGTCCGTACCAAATGGGAGGGGCGTAACTGTCAATGCGAAAACTCCAGCTTTCAAATACAGTCATTCTCCGGTCCTCACGGCTCAAACCTTCAGCTGGCCGTTTTTTTTTTTGTAGCTCGCTAGCGGCATCTGGAATCTTTTCACTCTGTTCGCTATCTATGCGTTTTTAAAATGGTGCTGTTGTCGTTATCAGGTCTATGGCTAACGTTCAGCACTGGTTCGTCACCGACCGGCGAAAAAGGAACCGAATAAGACTATGGATTAACAGTATAACGGTACTTGAGTGCCCTGCCCAGACTAAACAATACGAGCCAAATATATCGAAAGAAGCAGATAATTGCTAAAGATATTCCGTTAATTCACTGGTGAGTATCATTTATAGTTCAGTTATGGATGTGTGATTTCGTATTACCTGCAAGCCACATGCCTGCAGTGATTGTGTACTGTGATGACCTGCTAATGTAGCTCAAATGTAGGCTAAATAACCTGAACTATGCTTTTAACGACTGCACATGTTATAGGCTTCTTATATGTTGTAGCTACAGTATATAGCGTGTGTGAGAGAGAGAGAGCGAGACTGTCACTCACTGAGCATCACTGAGTGCGTGTTCTGAATTTCTGAAGGGCTCAGCTATAAGTGTTTGAGTGGCACTGGCACAGCTTGTTTGTACTGTATTACAGTGCTTCTGGAAATCGCTATGGTATAATGGACAACGGTGAACAAAGAACCTGTGTTGTGGTTTGCTTTCTGAAATGTCACCTGTTCTTTTCTCCTTGGCTTACATCTTTTGTTCAACAGGGAAGTATCATCTGTCTTTTGAAACATGACGGTAACAATTGTTCACCTGTTTTTTTTAAAAAGTAGCCTAAATTACATTTAGCCAACTATAGTTAAGGCATAGCCTAGTTTCACTAGTAGAATATGATGAGCTTTTACAGACAGTAGAATAGATGTAGCCTTGTTGCCAGTCTTCAGCTCTCTTGCCAACTCCTATGAAATTGTCATGCCTAATAAAAAAAATTAAAAAACACGGACTGACACCCAGGCTAGTGTGATGTTTTAGTTGAAAAGCCCCATATCCCTCAGAAGTATAGCTCTGGTCCAGTGCGTTACGTGCGGCTTATACTTAATTAATAAACGTTGGAGGCTCAAGCCGACCCTAACGCCCTGGCTGGATCAGACCTACCAGAAGTAGTGCTGTGCAGCAAGTGTTAACACCCCTATCACACAAGGTCCCTTCCTTGCTGCACGGCTGCTGAAAACGTCAAGCAACACTTACTGCTCAATAACATGTATCTGCAAGCTAAATAAATCAACAACACTGAACAAGTAAGGTATGCCATGTGATAAGATTGGGCAGGTACTCTGCCTGTCTTACATGTCCTTGTCGGTACAGGTTTACAGCAACACTTACATTTCACAATGTGATTTTTGTTTTGAGATCTGGGTTGTGTTCAGTAGGCACAATGCGTAAGAAAATGGTCTGAAACAGAGAGGTAGTACAATCTGAACCTGTCCAATAAGAAGCGCTCGTTGTGGCCCTAATAAACACATCCCTGGCTTACCCAATAGCTGTTAGACAACAGGGCGATTCCACGCCAGGACAGTCCGGAAATATTTAACGTATCTCAGATTGGTCTGGCAATTCTCACAAACTTTGGGAGGAAGAATGTTTGACATGCTTTTGACATTTGTATCACAAACCATTTGAGAAAATCGTGATGAAAGTGGCAATTTTAGGCCCTTTTTTAGACTATAGGGCCTACATTTCTCCTGGTAGACCCATGACCAAAGACCCATAACCCGTACAAGATAACGTCTGTGTCCAAATACCCATACTAGCGTACTAAATAGTATGCGTAAAAGGAAGGGTTATAGTATGATATTTTGAAAATGTGTTAGTTTATTTTGGTACAGCGCGTCAATCTATCCGACACGCGAGTCAAAAAAATGAGTGAATTATACTAGATTAGGGCTTGGTTATGTTAGGGCGGGCCTTCCCTTAATAAACACAAACTCACGTCCTTCTGCTCTGTGCAGCACAAGAAGTATGAATGTCCTGATTTCTGCTGATGCCGTATCACTGTAAATGCTGCACGGCCAATGCAGACGTTGGATTGACCATGCAGTGCCTTAAGAATACACGTCTTTCTCCAGAATGTGGTCTCTCCTGACAATTTATGCACATTCATTGTTTCATAACTTCATTGTTTGATTGTTAGTGTCTATCAATTCCCCATTACATACAGTAGCGCACTAGTAGTACATTTACTGTTAATTCCTATCATTTCTAATCTACAATGTTTGTTTGGTTCCAGTCATTTCTGTTAATGCGTTCAATGTATTATTATTCCAGTCTTTGACTATTCTCATTGTCTGAGTGGACACGTTGTTTGCAGAGTGCATAACCTGTGGTACACTTGTGAGAAGTTTTGGTTAATTTCATTCCATTTATGAGTTTTATCAATTTAGTTATTGTCTTTTGGTTGGAGCGCTCCTGTCAATGTTGAGTAAGGACGTGCACCTGATTCCGCATAGAACTAGGCCTATAGGCTACATGGCCTGCGTGCAAATGTAGGCATATACAGTTGAAGTCGGAAGTTTACATACACTTAGGTTGGAGTCATTAACTTGTTTTTCAACCACTCCACAAATTTCTTGTTAACAAACTATAGTTTTGGCAAGTCGGTTAAGACATCTACTTTGCATGACACAGGTTATTTTTCCAACAATTATTTACAGACAGATTATTTCACTTATATTTCACTGTATCACACATAATTCCAGTGGGTCAGAAGTTTACATACACTAAGTTGACTGTGCCTTTAAACAGCTTGGAAAATTCCAGAAAATGATGTCATGGCTTTAGAAGCTTCTGAGGCTAATTGACATCATTTGAGTCAATTGGAGGTGTACCTGTGGATATATTTCAATGCCTACCTTCAAACTCAGTGTCTCTTGGCTTGACATTATGGGAAAATCAAAAGAAATCAGCCAAGACCCCAGAAAAAGAATTGTAACCCCCCACAAATCTGGTTCATCCTTGGGAGTAATTTCCAAACACCTGAAGGTACCACGTATACTATTGTTTGTACAGTTGAACAAGTATTAACACCATTGGACCACGCAGCCGTCATACCGCTCAGGAAGGAGACGTGTTCTGTCACAAAGCCCTGACCTCAATCCTATAAAAAAAATTGTGGGCAGAACTGAAAAGGCGTATGCGAGCAAGGAGTCCTACAAACCTGACTCAATTACACCAGCTCTGTCTGGAGGAATGGGCCAAAATTCACCCAACTTATTGTGGGAAGCTTGGGGAAGGCTACCCGTAACGTTTGACCCAAGTTAAACAATTTAAAGGCAATATTACCGAATACAAATTGAGGGTATGTAAAGAAAGAATTACAAGCTGAAATAAATCATTCTCTCTACTATTATTCTGACATTTCACATTCTTAAAATAAAGTGGTGATCCTAACTGACCTAAGACAGGGAATTTTTACTAGGATTAAATGCCAGGCATTGTGAAAAACTGAGTTTAAATGTATTTGGCTAATGTGTATGTAAACTTCTGACTTCAACTGTAAATGTGCCCTTTTGGGGATCTGATCGTATTTCTGATTGGCTTAACGCACCACCGCTAATGAGCTGTGGAGCTTCTCAAAGTCATGTTTTCTTCACATCAGACAGCAAGCAAATAAAGTCTGTTTTTACATTAATTGAGAATGACAATAGTTCCTAAAAGTATTTATTAAAATCTTTCCAGCTTTCTCCCTTTCAACAACCACTTGGCGTGAAAGGGGAAAAATGTCATGCTCTAACCCAGTGGAAGAGTCATGAAATAGGCCTACTTAATGACTTCTTATCCGTTGCGCAAATAGCCTACAGCTGTGTCTGTCCTGAGTTCATTGGCGCAGGAAACTCTGAAGGCCCAGAATCAGTTAATAGTTGATACGTTTCAAGTAGTGATGCACCTATATGACATTTTTGGCCGATATCCAATATTTTCCTTGCCAAAAGAAATTATACCGATATTTACAATTCTAGCTGCCTTTTTAAGCATTCTATTACAGTTAAATAGTTAACACACATGGACACTGCGGTCTAAGACACTGCATCTCAGTGCAAGAGGCTTAACAACAGTCCCTGGTTTGAATCCAGGCTTTATCGCATCCGGCCGGGATTGGGAGTCCCATAGGGCGGTGCACAATTGGCCCAGTGTCGTCCGGGCTGTCATTGTAAATAAGAATTTGTTCTTAACGGACTTGCCTAGTTAAATAATGGTTACACACACACACACACACACACACACACACACTGACCAAGAAGTTATTTTGTTGTCATTTATGTATTCCCCCATTACCAGTAAAACATCATCAAAAGCTATTTCTTTCACTTACTTTCTGTGCTGTTTCGTTCATGTGTTCAGTCATTTCATTCTCAACCAGGATTTCATTATCTTGACTTTTAATGGATTTCGCCTTTTGAGTTCTTGCTGAAATGTTCTTACTCTTTCAAACGACTGCCCAACTTGGTGACTTCTGTACCTATATAGGTGTGCACGGTAGCTTCGACATCGGTTTTTAACATCGGCATTAAACTACACATCGGGCCGATACCAATGTGGCTATTTTGGGTAATATCGGCTGATTCCGATATGTTTACCAAATTTTTTTCTTCTATTGTGCATCCCTAGTTTCAAGTTCATTGCGGCGTTGTGATTTATAGTATATTTATTATTATCAGGATATTTTCTACCTGCATGCTACAATGTTTTTATTTGTTGGCTTTATAGGCAATTTTTACATAGTTGGTAATGGCAATAGAAGTTACAATCCTAAAAAGTATCATTTTTCATTTAGATTTAGATATCATTTTGATTAACCACATGACAATGATTTTGATATTAACAGTTTCATGAAAATATGCACATAAACTATAACTGGCACACAGATAGGTAGAAATGTTAAGATAAATTGGCATTCCGCATGAGAAAGGTTACACGTGGAGTCGGCAACCTATTACAGGCAACTTCAGGAGAGTAATGGCAGAATCTGCGAAAGCCAGTAGAAGTGGGAGAATTTAGTTTTTGTTTGTTTTTATCTTGATCTCTGGCTCCCTCTTGAGTCATTTGTCTTATTTCATCAAACAGTGTGCTTAAGGCATCAGACAAGCTCAATAGTTGATTTTATTTAAACACACAGGGTGTGTCTATATATGGAGGAAAAAAACGTGTTTTAACATTTTGACCCCCCCCCCCCCCAACCTCCAAATTAGCATGCAGTGGTTTCAGGGTCAATATCTGTTGGCTCTATCAGGACTATATCCTAGTCCTACTGTATTTGCCGATGTCTGCACTGTGGTTACCACCACTAAGTTCTTGGAATGCCCTGCTGACCTTTTACATTACCGAGTATTTCATCAATTCTCTGCGGCCAACCACCCGTTCATGCGTTTACATAGGCTGTAATGCCGTATTAATGACTCCCAAGCATTCAGCTCTACCGCTAGCTCCACATAACATTTACATACGCATCATTGTAGGTCTACCTGAATAGTTTCAGTCATGTGGTAGTGACTAGTTGGCACTTGGCAGTACCTGACATTCCAGTATTTGGCCATGTCTATCTCAATATCTGTTCGCTATGCAGTTCAGTTCCTGAATGTGTGATATATGGTGCGAAACGTTGCCTTCATTGATCAGTTCAATGAGATGCGCATCCTCACCCACGGCAGAGCAGAGTGTCTTCATGCAGGCTATCACTGCAGACAAGCTGCCAAGTCCTCCGGGCTCCCCGCCAGCTGCTACACACACACACAAACACACAAACCTGGCTTACTTAATGACATGTCAGATTCTTCCAGCGGGGCCATCCAGAATGATACTGGCATTTTACCACCTCAAGCACTATTTTCTTTGTGTTTTACACTCCCAGTCTAATGTGGTCTGGCCCATTTTGTCTTCTCTCACCAAGACAAATCTGTGATGATGGTTATTATTAAGCTCTAATATCAGATTGTTTTCTCTCAGGTCGTTGGCACCACAGTCGTTCCCACCATGGTGCAGAAGTATCAGTCACCCATCAGGGTGTACAAGCATCCCTTTGAGCTGGTGATGGAGGTAAGTGATACTCTGCCCTAGACTCTTGACCTCCATTGACACTTCACATAGATATTAGAGGTATTGTAGTGGTTATGCAATGGTCCCCAAGACCACCTCTAGGAAGTGGTGGGTAACGACGTTAGGACTACCTTGTCCTTCATATGATTGACTTGAACTTGACAACATGGTTGTATGAGATGTAGCCTAGGTCTAACAAATACCCAGGCAGTAGCGGTTGGTAATGAATACAGTTATTCTAAAATGTTTATTCTCGTCAATCTACACACAACATCCCATAATGACAGAGCAAAAAAAAATGTTTTTTTTTTTTTAGAAATGTTTGCAAATGTATATTTTAAAAATGTAAATATCACATTTACATACAGTTGAAGTCGGAAGTTTACATACACTTAGGTTGGAGTCATTAAAACTTGTTTTTAAACCACTCCACAAATTTCTTGTTAAACTATAGTTTTGGCAAGTTGGTTAGGACATCTACTTTGTGCATGACACAAGTAATTTTTCCAACAATTGTTTACAGACAAATTATTTCCCTTATAATTAATTCACTGTATCACAATTCCAGTGGGTCAGAAGTTTACATACACTAAGTTGACTGTGCCTTTTAAACAGCTTGGAAAATTCCAGAAAATGATGTCATGGCTTTAGAAGCTTCTGATAGGCTAATATCATTTGAGTCAATTGGAGGTGTACCTGTGGATGTATTTCAAGGCCTACCTTCAAACTCCGTGCCTCTTTGCTTCACATCATGGGAAAATCAATAGAAATCAGCCAAGACTTCAGAATTTGTTTTTGTAGACCTTCACAAGTCTGGTTCATCCTTGAGAGCAATTTCCAAACTCCTAAAGGTACCACGTTCATCTGTACAAACAATGGTATGCAAGTATAAACACCATGGGACCACGCAGCCATCATACTGCTCAGGAAGGAGATGCATTCTTTCTCCTAGAGATGAATGTACTTTGGTGCGAAAAGTGCAAATCAATCCCAGAACAACAGCAAAGGGCCTTGTGACGATGCTGGAGGAAACGGGTACAAAAGTATCTATATTCACAGTAAAACGAGTCCTATATCGGCATAACCTGAAAGGCCGCTCAGCAAGTAAGAAGCCACTGCTCCAAAACTGCCATTAAAAAAAAGCCAGACTACGGTTTGCAACTGCACATGGGGACAAAGATCGTACTTTTTGGAGAAATGTCCTCTCGTCTAATGAAACAAAAATAGAACTGTTTGGCCATAATGACCATCGTTATGTTTGGAGGAAAAAGTGGGAGGCTAGCAATAAAAAGAATAGCATCCCAACTGAAGCACAGGGGTGGCAGCATCATGTTGTGGGGGTGCTTTGCTGCAGTAGGGACTGATGCACTTCACAAAATAGATGGCATCATGAGGATGGGAAAATTATGTGGATATATTGACGCAACATCTCAAGACATCAGTCAGGAAGTTAAAGCTTGGTCACAAATGGGTCTTCCAAATGTACATTGACCCCAAACATACTTCCAAAGTTGTGGCAAAATGGCTTAAGGACAACAAAGTCAAGGTATTGGAGTGGCCATCACAAACCCCTGACCACCTCCTATAGAACATTTGTGGCCAGAACTGAAAAAGCGTGTGCGAGCAAGGAGGCCTACAAACCTGACTCAGTTACACCAGCTCTGTCAGGAGGAATGGGCCAAAATCTTGTGGAAAGCTGGCCAAAATCTTGTGGAAAGCTACCTAAAACATTTGACCCAAATTAAGCAATTTAAAGGAAATACTCTCAATTAGTATTTGGTAGCATGTAAACTTCTGACCCACTGGGAATGTGATGACAGAAATAAAAGCTGAAATAAATCATTCTCAACTATTATTCTGACATTTCACATTCTTAAAATAAAGTGGTCATCCTAACTGACCTAAGACTGGGAATTTTTACTAGGATTAAAATGTCAGGAAACTGAGTTTAAATGTATTTGGCTAAGGTGTATGTAAACTTCCAACTTCAACTGTAGGTCCCCAAGACCACCTTGAGGAAATGGTTGGTAAACCATATTAGTGCAACCTTGGCTTCATATTGAACGTGTGCCGCATAATATGTGGTTGTGTTGCACTGTGGCGTACGATCTAGCTGCTTGGGTCTAACAAGCACCAGCAGTCATAATACTGTGATGGTCTTCAACTGGTCTTCTTGACTGGTCATTTGTGTACTGTACCAAGCAGACCACTCAAGAATTGTCCAGTCCAGGATGCACAAATCACTTCCAGTCCATAGTATGTAGATACCTCAAACCCCCACACCATCTCAGGCCATTGTGAGAACCACTGACAGCTATGTCGCTGCACCAACCCTTTTAATATCTGAATAGCAAACGATGGGAACTGTTATGTTGAACAGAAGTACCATTGCTGAATTGGTTGCTGGTCTGTTTCCTCTGTTTAAAAATGCATCACCTGTGCAGGCTTTTGGTGAGTGAGTGTCTCTTCTGGCTCCTACAGTATGCTAGAGTTGTACTCACTCACCCAGATCTGATGAGGATGTGTGCATTACAAAAACTGGAAGTACAGATGGAGCGTCTGTCTGCCTCTCTCTGTCGTCTGTCTGCCCCTCTCTTTCGTCTGTCCGTCTCTCTTTCACTCTCTTTCTCTCGCTCTGTGGCTCTCTCTGTCCCTCGCTCTCTCTCTGTTTCTCAATGAGTATGTTTACATGCACGCAATAATGTGACTTATTGTGGATATTCAGATTAATAGTTTTTACATGCTTTGCAAGATGGACGATTTCCCTAATAATCCTGTTTACATGGACACATCTGAAATCAGGATACCTGATGGCACTCTGATAAATGCAGAAAATCCCCAATCAAAATAAACATTCTACCATGTTATTTTTGGGAAGCATATTTAATTCTGAACTACTTTGCATACATTCAGCTGTTCCAAACTCACCTCGCTCGCACTAAAGAGGGAGGCTCACTCGGCTGGTGCTAGTACATGCACAGATCAAATGCACAGCTGGAACGCCGATTTTTAAACCAGGTGTTGTAATCGGTCTATGCTTACATGGATACCTTACGCCGACGTAAGATAAGCAGAGTAAGGTGTTTACGTGACTATTGCATAACCTGCCTACTATCTTAATCCGTTTAATATCAAAATATTACTGTGCATGTAAACGCACTCACTGTCCTTCTCTTTCGTTCTCTCTTTCGCTCCATCGTTCTCCCTCTCCTGGCACCCCCCCCCCCCTATCTCTCTCTGCCTCTTTGCTCAGCCTCCAGAGCTAGAGGACAGGCCTGTCAGGCAGGGCTGTCACTGAGGGTTCACTAAATAAACGGTTCAGTGGCAGATGAGCAGTGGAAAAACACTGGCTTATTCAGCCTCAGCCTCTCCACAGTACAGTGGCTACAGGCCAGGAGGCGCATGTTCACTACATTAAACTGGGTTATGGTGGATTATTATCATCAGAATAACTCTCTGTTAACTTACTAGTGTTTCTTCTTCGTGACCGTGTAGCACAGAGCTAGGAGGAGGACATGTTTTCATAATTTTCCTTAACCACCTCGTCTTGCTTTACTTACTAGGTGTTGTTACTCAATTTCCATTGGGAAATCAAAGTCGGCCAACTTCAAGACCTGTAACTATTTCTAGAAGACATGCGATCAAAGCATTGTTTCAGTTCAATCCAATTTAATTGCACATCAATTGAATGTGATTCAATAAACTATTTTGAGTTAAGCTATTGTAGCCATGCATTCAGGTTCTATTTGCTGCCTCAAATCAGCTTTCTCCACTACAGCAAGGAAGAGAGGCAAATCTCCTCCCTGGTGAGTGGTGGGCAAACACTGGACAGGGGCCTATAAATAGTCTGTGAGTGGAGGCTGTTGGAGCACAACACCTGGGGAGGGGAGGGGGACTGAACTGAAATAGCAGTACAACCACATTGGGCTGCCTGAGGGGCTTTGTACTGTAGATGACCCTGCCTAAGGGACATCTGACCTGAGATGAGCTGCCCTAAGGCTTCAGTTCGGCTAGGTGAACCGAATGTTTTTGCTCGCGCGACCCTTAAAACGCCTTCACTTGAAAAACAAGCTGCAATAGTACTGTTTGTCCATCATGAGACGCTGTAGCCAGTATACACTTCCTAAAAAGTAGTCATGATTAATCTAACGCAAGAGATCTGTCATTCATTTTGACGTTTTTCCCGAGGAGATCTTAGCCGTGCAATTTTACATCTAACTAAGATGTTTGGTGCCGTATTTCTCAAGTGAAAACAATTGCATGAAAACAATGAATCTCTCGTTGATTGAATAATCCCTACTGTTGACCAAACACCGACAAAGGGGCCAAGACTTCACTACCCTCTTCGGCTTGCCTCGAGAAATGTTTGTGTGTGCACGAACAGCCCCCACCCCCCTCCAAAGAAACCTTGCAGAAGACCAAAACTAACTAAATGTACAAAATATTGTCATAATATAAGCCCGAACTGTCAAATGGGAAGCATGCGGACGCCTTTTTGAGTCAGATGGGACGGGTTCTGTTAATCTGGGGCAGTAGCGGAGAGGGAGGAGAGAACCAACATAAGAAGCTGGGGAATCCAAGGCAGAGGGTAATTTGGCAGGCAAAATGGTTGAACAATGCAGATAGTGGTTCACTGTGCGTCGTCATGGCCAATTGTTTGTCTCTGTCCTGTCTTTTCTTGATTTGATATCTCTTTTTAACAAGTCGTCCTGAATCCTGAAGCCTAGTCGAAGAGCACTGGCTCCCTATGCCACGTGTTCTCTAGCCTGTTATCTGTCCTTTTTCTTTTATTGATGTGAGATTGGTACATGTACACTGACTGATATGGCCCATTTCTAAAGCTAATGCGTTTGAAGAGGCAGTTTTGATATATTCTCTCTCCATGGGGAAATGACAAATTGGCAGACACTCAGGGTATTTTCTGGATCAAAAGGGGGCTGAGACGGTGGTCCCCCATCTGGGCGGCGTAGAGACATTTGAGCATTTTTAAGACGATTTCCCGCAATTATACAGATTTCTCAATGGAGCAGAGAGATTGTTGCAGGTTTAAAGCAATTTCCCGTGACTCTTGAATATTCTGCCATGTAGCTGAGAGACCGAGGGGGAGGAAAAAAGTGTTTCTACGGCGTGCCTTACTGAACAGAACATTGCCCTGGTGTTATTGATGCCCGAGTGAGATCGCAAAGCCATGCAAGCGGTCTGTTCCTGCTCTGCCCTCGGCCTAACGCCTTGACTGCACCTATCGGAGTCTCCCTAGTAGTGAGGCAGCGTGTTCTACTTTGTGCCACACCTTCATGCAGCATAGCCGCGGGTGTGCGCCGCACGTGAATATACATGTTTTTGCAGGGTGCGTATGATTTGATATGTGGGTGTGTTGTAAACTGTGCTGTGTTGCCATCACATTCTGTTTGGTATGACTAGTCTTGTTCTCCCCTTGCAGTTTGTCTTTCAGTAGACTTGAAAGTTGGCAAACATGGCTTTTCATATTTGATATTAAGCTTTGAGGAATGTTCCATGTCTCACTTTCCTTCCCTGTCCCCTTTTTTCCTTCTCTCTTTAAAAACTGTCAGTCTTCTGAAACGCACTCTTACCGTCTTTTGGAAGGAGAGAACTGAAGCGCTGCATTCCTCTTGACTGTCAATTACCTTTTTAAACACATTCCTTCTAGAAGAAATATAGCCTCTTTTCTTTGCTGTGCCTCAACCACCCACTCAAGGCAAGGACAGGATTGAAGCAAAATGTTTCCACCTCTAGCATTGTTGCCATTGGGCTCAAAGGAATATATTAACAGCATCACGAAGTCCTTAGCCTGTTCTTGCCTTGCAGCTGTCTGTTTTCCATATGTATTAAAATAGTTCTATCCTGCTTTGACTTGAAGCAGGATTAAAGAAGGCCTACGTTGCATTAAAGCCACTTTTTAAAATGAAAAACCATGTTTGATATATTTGATACCATTCCTTCTCCAGCCTCCGAAATAAGGTGCCACCAACCTCCTGTGCTGGACCCATGTATTAGGGGCCGATGATTAGGTCTATGTAGCATAGTGTTATACAATATGACTCCAATTAGTTTGCCTTTGCGCCCCTCCTAAGAAATAGGGGAAATGCTGAACGTTAATTCAAAAAAGATCAGACCGCTAACTTGAGTGATTTAGCACTTTGTCATTTTCCAAAATAAAATAAAAAAATTGATGGCGAGTCAGGAAATAATTGCTCAGGGCTCCTGTGAAAGTGACGGATAAGGACAGGGAATTGCTGAGAAACACCGACCTCCAGCAGCCCGGCAATGGGAAACACAACTTCCTCTTTAACTAGGCTAGATGACGCATGACACTCAGCGGAGTCTCTCGGAAGGAAGTGTCCATCGGCTGCTACTGCAGCAGCTAACTAGTGTGCTTCAGTAATCTGGACACGTGCATATGCATGGGGTCGCACGCATACCATCCAGCTTTCACTCCTGTAATATTTCTCTAGAGGAAGGGCTTTGGAAGGAAGTAAAACAACAATAGCTACAGAAACACAATAGTGGCCCATAGCCTCCCTTCAGCATACACTCCCGACTCCTACCTGCCTTCTCCGCAATAACAGGAAGTGTAGTTGATATTATTGTTGCTATTAGCACGCTGGGTTCACGGAGCCCATGAGCGTTTCACAAGCATTTCGCTACACAAACTTCTCGCTTCACAAGCATTTCGGTACACTCGCAATAGCATCTGCAAAATATGTGTATTTAACCAATAACATCTGATTTGAGATAGTGTTCCCCATGGGAGGAGAGGGGATGTCGAGAGACTTGTTGTTCCAGATTAGAAGACTCTTTGTCCTCCTCCTTGAAGCAAACAACCACCATTTCCCCTAAGGACTATATGAGTTTGAAGGTTTGCGCTTTGGGGGAAGTTGTGTTCCCAAAGTAGGCGAGAGACGAACACTGTTTGTTGTTTCAGGTGAAGAGAGGCTCTGTGTTCTCATTAAAGCAACCAACCCCTTCCCTCCCTCCTCTCCCTCAGACTCCAATAGTGTCCAGATCAGATTTGATTAATTAGAGTAGCGTAGCTCACTATTTACCATACACCATACAAAGCGACTTAGGCTAGATCCACTAACAATGTATGTACTCTGTTTGTGATCCCTACAGGAATTGAACCCACATCCTTTGGGTTACTAATGCCACGCTCTTACCAACTGAGCCACAACAGACAGGGGGATACGCTAATCCACTAGATTAGGAAAAAGTACCACCGTGTCATCGGGTGAAGCATCAGTGCCCCATGCCAGCCTACTACACATCTGGGCATGGTCAGAAAGGTGATTTTTAGCGTAGCCGTAAGCCTAGCCTGGCATGCCCATTATAAGTGGAGGGTTGCGCTAGACTAATCCGCTAGGACAAAATGCCTGCTGTTGCAGCTGTACATCTGTGCACCTCTTTTTAGTCATATCCTCTTTGGATTGCTGCCTGGCCACCTCTGCACACTCTAGCAGATAGAGAGAGGCCATCTAAGGGTAATCTCCCTTAATGTTTAATGGAAATGTCTGGGTTTTGCCATCAGCCAAGCAGCTGTGTGGCTACAGACTACTATAGACTGCTGATGCGATTTCCATGGCACTAGTGAATTAAGTAGAAAAATGACATGCAAAAATGTAAAAACATGTTTTCACTTTGTCGTCACGGGGTATTGTGTGAAGATCCATTTTGAGTTCAGGCTATAGTATGAATACTTTCTGAAGCGACTGTAGCCCTATCTCTTCACTATGATTCTACACTGACAGAAAGTGCATTAGAGGCTTGGCTGTAGAAACCTCAGAACCTATAGAATTATGACGATATAATTTAAACTAGATTATTAAAATAATAATAATAATAATATTTCACCATTCACCAAGTTCTCATTTACAACTGGGATCTGGCCGAGATAACGCAAAGCAGTGTGACACAGACAACAACAGAGTTACACATGGCGTAAACAATAAACAAGCCAATAACACAATAAACAAGTCAATGACACCGTAGAAAATGAAAGTCTATATACAGTGTGTGCAAAAGGCAATAAATAGGCCATAGGGAGCGAATAATTACAATTTAGCAGATTAACACTGGAGTGATAAATGAGCAGATGATAATGTGCAAGTAGAGATACTCGTGTGCAAAAGAGCAGGAAAGTAAATCAAATAAAAACAGTATGGGGATGAGGTAGGTAGATTGGGTGGGCTATTTACAGATGGACTATGTACGGCTGCAGCGAACGGTTAGCTGATCGTTGATGTTTAAAGTTTGTGAGGGAAATAAGTATCCAACTTCAGCCATTTTTGCAATTTGTCCCAGTCACTGACAGCAGAGAACTGGAAGGAAAGGCGGCCAAATGAGGTGTTGGCTTTGGGCATGATCGGTGAGATATACCTGCTGGAACATGTGCTACGGTTGGGTGTTGTTATCGTGACCAGTGAACTGAGATAAGGCGGAGCTTTACCTAGCATAGACTTATAGATGACCTGGAGCCAGTGGGTCTGGCGACGAATATGTAGCGAGGGCCACACGACTAGAGCATACAGGTTGCAGTGGTGGCTGGTATAAGGTGATTTGGTAACAAAATCAATGGCACTGTGATAGACTGCATCCAGTTTGCTGAGTAGAGTATTGGAAGCTATTTTGTCGAGGATCGGTAGGATAGTCAGTTTTACTAGGGTATGTTTGGCGGCGTGAGTGAAGGCGGCTTTGTTGCAAAATAGAAAGCCGATTCTAGATTTGATTTTGGATTGGAGATGTTTAATATGAGTCTGGAAGGAGAGTTTACAGTCTAACCAGACACCTAGGTATTTATAGTTGTCCACATATTCTAGGTCGGAACCGTCCAGGGTGGTGATGCTAGTCGGGCGGGCGGGTGCGGGCAGCGAACGGTTGAAAAGCATGCATTTGGTTTTACTAGCATTTAAGAGCAGTTGGAGGCTACGGAAGGAGTGTTGTATGTCCACCTGACAAGAATTCCGACCCCTCTACCTCACAAAATGAGGCTTGAATTTATACAGTATTATATGTGGAATCTTTAGGTAGAGGCCATGTCTAGGCCTATATATTGTGATATATAAAGAACTTTTGTAGAGAGGGTTTAGATTTCACTCGAGGGTTGAGGGCACTCGACTCCCCTTGCGCCAAGGCAACACTGGGTGTTGGATTGGCTGCGGAGACGAAGACGAAGAGTCTATATATGCAGTAACTGTGTATGTAACCAGCTCATTATGAGGATAACAAACTGCTCTTGGCAACTGCTGGACAAAGCTGATATTGGTCAACTGGTTCTAATTCCCTCTCCATCTTTCCTCTCTCTGTCCTTTCTCCCTGGACCCGCTCTCCTTTTCACCTTCTCTGTTTCTCTCTCCCCCACTGTGCAGTGTGTCATCAGCTGGCTGATTAACCTCGCTCTTTCTTACTTTCCCCCCTCTCCTTGTCACTTCTGTTTCTCACTCCTCTATTTCTCTCTCTCCACTTTTCTCACTTTCTCTCTGTGGGATATTTGTCCTCAGTGTAAAGGTGTGCCAACAGTGCAGCAAGTCTGGCCTATGGGCAGCGTAATCAAATAGGCCTGCCACGCTTGGTTGTCCCTCTGAGCTTCTGTCCCTATAGTACTGTTTTCACTGTGTGTACTGCATTTTCAAAGCCTCATCGCATCCTTTCAGGGATGAACCTACAGCCAAGGAGAAGAAACATTGGAGATGATCACACAAACATTTTGTTATGAAATCAAGCAGATTGCAGATCCAATGCACATCTCCCCGGGCCAATGGAAATATCATTTGAAACCTGAAGATCAGTCAGACTAGATTGCGTTAACCTCACAACCTGTCCTTTCGCCTTTACTCACTACAGGTGGATCTGTTTTCCTCCAAGGCCCTATTTATAAACTAGATTGCTGACTTGGCCAGCTGTGCTCCGTCTCTGTCTGTCTCTGGCCCAATATAGAAGAACAATTCAGCATGACGGGGCAGCCATCCCATCCCTCATCCTGCCATGTCTTGACCCCATTCCTTCATCCCAGATCTAGGCTATTTCAGCTGTCGCAACATTCTCACCTGGGGTGCCATAGCTGATCTCTATCTCTAGATGTGTTGTTCTAATCTCTTTACCATCTCCTATACACCCTAAGCCTGGGGATTGTCCATTTATTCTCTCAAT
This sequence comes from Oncorhynchus kisutch, assembly GCF_002021735.2. Lineage (NCBI taxonomy): Eukaryota > Metazoa > Chordata > Actinopteri > Salmoniformes > Salmonidae > Oncorhynchus > Oncorhynchus kisutch. The sequence continues at coordinate 42,449,914 of NC_034193.2, forward strand.
GCGTCCTGTCCAGCTTCGTCCCGTTTCAGGCTTTTGTCATTAGGATTTCAACAGTAGTAGGCTACGTACAGCTGATTCATTCCTATGTTAACCTAGTGAGCTAATGGGAATTCAAGTGCACTTACTGCGCTAATGAGAATTGTTATGCAAGACGGAGACATTTTTCGCGTTCTTTTGGGTTAGGCTAGAGCTGTTTTAATTGAGGTTTTGGGAAACATGAACTCTTTACATATTGCCTACAGTATTTCCATTCTCTGTGATGTGAGTTGTTTATGCATTATGCAGAGAGTTGCCTTCTCCCCTGTGGCTGGAGTCATGCCAAAATCTTTTGCTTCAGAATTGTTCCTTCACACACTTTGTGAATGCGTCTGTCAGCGAGCAGAATCTGCCTGCGGAGTGTAATTTACTTCGTCGGACACAGTTCTGCGTCTGCCAGAGACTGGTTATAGCCCCTAGAGAAGCCCTCTGCTCTGTGAGGCAGCATTGATGAAAGACTGACTCTGGGCCTGCTATGTGCGAGTAAGCTGCATTTAATAAGTGTGTCGGTTTCTACCAACTGACTCGGGCCTGTGAGAATTATCCTGATCTGTTTCACTTATCACAGGACAAGGTTGAGATGCTGCGACGACAGCCCTCCCCCACTCCACTGCCTCGCTCTATCAGCAGTGACACACACACACACACACACACACACACACACACACACACACACATCTAGGGATGGGTACCGAAACCCGGTATTAAGCTGGCCCCGGGGCTAAATTATAAAAGACCATAGTATCGATAAGCTCCGATGTTGTCGGTTCTGATTTCGGTACATGTCCTATTTATTGTTGCTAACCTAAATGTAATCTTGCCCATTTTATCTCACCAACCGTTTCTGATTTGCGATAAGATGTAGACATTCGTCTTTGATGCATTTTTAGCTCTTCCCAATCCAGAAGAGAGAGATCTCTGGCGCGGAGCCTGTCTCTCTCACACGCTACAGCATACGCACACAAGAAAGACCCTGCTCTTAATTAGTGACGATGGCGGAGAGAACTAAACGCTCAAAAGTGTGGTTACACTTCGCCAGAGTCGATGCTGACAATGCTCGTTGCCACAAGTGCAACAAGACTTTTGCTTGTAAGGGCGGAAACACGAGCAATCTGTCCAAACATCTAAAGTACATCATGTACCAGGCAGAGAAAAGCACAGTTTGACTGACTAGCTCGTGGTTCATTTCTTGTTGCCCGATCTAAGTTTGGTATGTATGCTAGCAGCATAGAGCCCACACAGAGTTAACTAGATTGAGAACATGGGTTCATGATTAAAAGGAACCATTAGCCAGCTGATTGTTTAGCTATGGGTGCATTCAGATATTCAATCACCCATTTTTAAAGATTTTGCAACTTGTTTGTTAAAGTTGCAGCTACAATGAACCAACCCACTCCTCCCTCTAATACCGCTGGTCCAAGCCAAAGACAAGCCCACAGCCCCTTCACGCTGGCGGCTAGTGGGAGGATGACTGAGGAGAGGGTGAATGAGTGCCACCTTGCAAATCCAAGTTCATAGTGAAAGGCCTACACCCCTTTGCAACAGTGGAGTCCAAGGGCTTTAGGTAACAGTCTGTCAGTATTTATTGAGTTGTATTCCTGTTTAGGATATAGTAGTGTAAAAGGGTTGTATGTTAGTCCCATTACTCCACAATACACAACAACAATTCAATAATGATAATTCAACACATGAAAAGGATCAGCTGGCTATCACATCAGTCGGGTGGCCCAGCCACTGTCAGGACCACTATCTCACTGTTACAGTGCACTACACAAGCCAGGACAGTGTAAAACAGGGCTGTCAGAGGAGCCGGAGCAGACAGACACAGAGCAACAGGAGGAGGAGTCTGAAGGAGAGGAAATGGAGGAGACAGTCCCTCTTTTGTACAAAACAAGGAGTGCCTTGGGAGAGCTGTTCTCAGAGGAGGACAGGGAGTTGAGGTTGACGATCCAACAGGACTCCTCGTCCCTCACCCTCATCGAGCGTGTTGACCTAGAAGTGGAGCTCTACAAAGGCCTGCCTCCCATCCCCATGGCTGAAGATCCTGTGATGTAATGGTGGCGGGAGAAGAGAGCTACTCTGTGCTCAAGCTGCCTCCACCACTAGCGAGAGGGTATTTTCGACTGCAGGGAACACAATAAGCCAGGAGTGGTCCCGACTTCTGCCAGACAAGGAAATATGTTGATCTTTCTCCAGAAGAACTGTTAAGAACTGTTAGTCCTTTTGCAGCCTACCTGCATGTCTCACCCGTGTTGCTCTATACCACTGTATTGTCTTTTACAGTCTACCTGCTGGCCCCACCCATGTTGCTCTACACCACTGTATTGTCTTTTACAGTCTACCTGCAGGCCCCCCCCGTGTTGCTCTATACCACTGTATTGTCTTTTACAGTCTACCTGCATGTCTCACCCGTGTTGCTCTATACCACTGTATTGTCTTTTACAGTCTACCTGCATGTCTCACCCGTGTTGCTCTACACCACTGTATTGTCTTTTACAGTCTACCTGCATGTCTCACCCGTGTTGCTCTATACCACTGTATTGTCTTTTACAGTCTACCTGCATGTCTCACCCGTGTTGCTCTACACCACTGTATTGTCTTTTACAGTCTACCTGCATGTCTCACCCGTGTTGCTCTATACCACTGTATTGTCTTTTACAGTCTACCTGCATGTCTCACCCGTGTTGCTCTATACCACTGTATTGTCTTTTACAGTCTACCTGCAGGCCCCCCCCGTGTTGCTCTATACCACTGTATTGTCTTTTACAGTCTACCTGCAGGCCCCCCCCGTGTTGCTCTATACCACTGTATTGTCTTTTACAGTCTACCTGCAGGCCCCACCCGTGTTGCTCTATACCACTGTATTGTCTTTTACAGTCTACCTGCAGGCCCCACCCGTGTTGCTCTATACCACTGTATTGTCTTTTACAGTCTACCTGCAGGCCCCACCCGTGTTGCTCTATACCACTGTATTGTCTTTTACAGTCTACCTGCAGGCCCCACCCGTGTTGCTCTATACCACTGTATTGTCTTTTACAGTCTACCTGCAGGCCCCACCCATGTTGCTCTATACCACTGTATTGTCTTTTACAGTCTACCTGCAGGCCCCCCCCGTGTTGCTCTATACCACTGTATTGTCTTTTACAGTCTACCTGCAGGCCCCACCCATGTTGCTCTATACCACTGTATTGTCTTTTACAGTCTACCTGCAGGCCCCCCCCGTGTTGCTCTATACCACTGTATTGTCTTTTGCAGGAAAATATTGTTTATTTCATTTGTTATACATTTCTATCGTCACAACATTCGTCTATAATAGTAATTTGTTCAAAACCTTGCTGTTTCTTTTGCTGTAAATATTTGCTTAATTTGTTTTACATTTCAGAAAATAAAGCAATGTTAATTCTGTTATTAATTTGTTTCTGTTTTTTTTGTGTTTTTTTTTTAATAACAAGAGGAACCAATAAGAATACCGTTAAAGTGCAGTATCGGTAAGAGTAGTAATACCATTAAAATCTTAACGATACCCATCCCTACACACGTCACACAGTTGACCATTTGCGTATTCTGCTGCACCAACATGGTGCAGTCTATGTGACTCACTGCAGACATAGGGAGCCAGTGTGACGTTCATAGGAATATGATTGACCTACATATTCCCATACTGTGTGTGTGTGTGTGTACATATGTATTGTACAGTTGTGGCCAAAAGGTTTGAGGATGACACACATTGATTTCCACAAAGTTTGATGCTTCAGTGTCTTTAGATATTTTTTTCAGATTTTACTATGGAATACCGAAGTATAATTACAAGCATTTCATAAGGGGCGGCAGGGTAGCCTAGTGGTTAGAGCAGATTTGCAATTTCAAATCCCTGAACTGACAAGGTACAAATCTGTCGTTCTGCCCCTGAACAGGCAGTTAACCTACTGTTCCTAGGCCGTCATTGGAAATAAGAATTTCTTCTTAACTGACTTGCCTCGTTAAAAAGGTAAATAAAATAAAAAATAAAGTGTCAGGCTTTTATTGGCAATTACATGAAGTTGATGCAAAGAGTCAATATTTACAGTGTTGACCCTTCTTTTTCAAGACCTCTGCCCCTGGCATGCCCCTGGCATGCTGTCAATTAACTTCTGGGCCACATCCTGACTGATGGCAGCCCATTCTTGCATAATCCATTTTTGGAGTTTGTTAGAATTTGTGGGTTTTTGTTTGTCCACCCACCTCTTGAGGATTGACCACAAGTTCTCAATGGGATTCAGGTCGGGGGAGTTTCCTGGCCATGGACCCAAAATATCGATGTTTTGTTCCCCGAGCCACTTAGTTATCACTTTTGCCTTATGGCAAGGTGCTCCATCATGCTGGAAACGGCATTGTTCGTCACCAAACTGTTCCTGGATGGAGGAGGATGTGTTGGTACCATTCTTTATTCGTGACTGTGTTCTTAGGCAAAATTGTGAGTGAGCCCACTCCCAAGGCTGAGAAGCAACCCCACACATGAATGGTCTCAGGATGCTTTACTGTTGGCATGACACAGGACTGATGGTAGCGCTCACCTTGTCTTCTCCGGACAAGCTTTTTTCCAGATGCCCCAAACATTCGGAAAGGGGCTTCATCAGAGAAAATGACTTTACCCCAGTCCTCAGCAGTCTGTCCAATCCCTGTACCTTCTGCAGAATATCAGTCTATCCCTGATGTTTTTCCTGGAGAGAAGTGGCTTCTTTGCTGCCCTTCTTGACACCAGGCCATCCTCCAAAAGTCTTCGCCTCACTGTGCGTGCAGATGCACTCACACCTGCCTACTGCCATTCCTGAGCAAGCTCTGTACTGGTGGTGCCCCGATCCCACAGCTGAATCAACTTTAGGAGATGGTCCTGGCACTTGCTGGACTTTCTTGGGCGCCCTGAAGCCGCCTTCACAACAATTTGAATCGCTCTTCTTGATGATCTGATAAATGGTTGATTTAGGTGCAATCTTACTGGCAGCAAATCCTTGCCTGTGAAGCCCTTTTTGCGCAAAGCAATGATGACGGCATGTGTTTCCTTGCAGATAACCATAGTTGACAGAGGAAGAACAATGATTCCAAGCACCACCCTCCTTTTGAAGCTTCCAGTCTTATTAGAACTCAATCAGCATGACAGAGTGATCTCCAGCCTTGTCCTCGTCAACACTCACACCTGTGTTAACGAGAGAATCACTTACATGATGTCAGCTGGTCCTTTTGTGGCAAGGCTGAAATGCAGTGGAATTGTGTTTTAGGGATTCAGTTCATTTGCATGGCAAAGAGGGGCTTTGCAATTCATTGCAATTCATCTGATCACTCTTCATAACATTCTGTATATGCAAATTGCCATCATACAAACTGAGCCAGCAGACTTTGTGAAAATTAATATTTGTCATTCTCAACTTATGGCCACGACTGTATACCAGTATCTAGGCTAGGCTATATGTACAGTGTGTGAGTCCCTCCCCCCCCCATACTGTGTAAGTGAATACGCAGGAACACACTCTCCTCCTGTGCCGTTAATTCTCTCTGACGCAGTAGACCACATCACTCGCGCCCTGTTGTCCCACGCTTCACGGCCCATAGCCTCCTGACACAGCAGCCTTTATTTCCAGGAAGCAATGATGACATGCTCAATGCAGCCTCTGCACCATTCACTAATACAGTCAATGGAGATGCACCACAGCCAGTGAGGATGGGAAGACATTATGAAAAGAGGACCAGTTTCCAATAGCTGTCAGTGAAGATGCCATATTGTTTCCTTTTAACTAGTTAATGGGGATGGGAAGATTCCCTCAGCCATCAATAAAGATGCCAGGGATATGTGTTTCCTGTAAGTCAATGGAGGTGCAGCGCTGGCCATACAGTGCCTTCCGAAACGATTCAGACCCCTTGACTTTTTCCACATTTTGGTAGGTTACAGGCTTATTCTAAAATTGATTAAATCATTCCCCCCCCTCAATCTACACACAATACCCCATAATAACAATGCTTTTTAATTTTAAATGTGCTAATTTATTTAAAATATAAAACATTATCACATTTAAATAAGTTTTCAGAACCTTTACTCAGTACTTTAAGCACCCTTTGGAAGCAATTACAGCCTCAAGTCTTCTTGGGTATCACGCTACAAGCTCGGCACACCTGTATTCTTCTCTGCAGATCCTCTCATGCTCTGTCAGGTTGGAGGGGGAGCTTTGCTGCACATCTATTTTCAGGTCTCTTCAGAGATGTTTGACCGAGTTTAAGTCCGGGCTCTGGCTGGGCCACTCAAGGATATTCAGAGACTCCTATATTGTCTTGGCTGTGTGCTTAGGGTTGTTGTCCTGTTGGAAGGTGAACCTTCACCTCAGTCTGAGTTCCTGAGTGCTCTGGAGCAGGTTTTCATCAAGGATCTCTCAGTACTTTGTTCCGTTCATCTTTCCCTCAATCCTGACTAGTCTCCCAGTCCCTGCCTCTGAAAAACATCCCCACAGCATGATGCTGCCACCACCATGCTTCACTGTAGGGATGGTGCCAGACAGTTTCCTCCAGACTTGATGCTTGCCATTCAGACCAAAGAGTTATATATTGTTTTCATCAGACCAGAGAATATGGTTTCCGATTTGGTCTGATAATCTTTAGGTGGCTTTTGGCAAACTCCAAAAGGGCTTTCATGTGCCTTTTACTGAGGAGTGGCTTCCGTCTGGCCACTCTACCATAAAGTCCTTATTGGTGGAGTGCTGCGGAGATGGTTGTCCTTCTGGAAGGTTCTCCCATTTCCACAGAGGAACTCTGGAGCTAGGTCAGAGTGACCATCAGGTTCTTGGTCACCTCCCTGACCAAGGCCCTTCTCCCCCGATTGCTCAGTTTGGCCGGGCGGCCAGCTCTAGGGAGAGTCTTGGCGGTTCCTAACTTCTTCCATTTAAGAATGGAGGCCAATGTGTTCTTGGGGACCTTCAATGCTGCAGAAATCTTTTGGTACACTTCCCCAGATTTTTGCCTCAACACAATCCTGTCTCTGAGCTCTACGGGCAATTCCTTTGACCTCATGGCTTTGTTTTTGCTCTGACATGCACTGTCAACTGTGGGACCTTATATAGACAAGTGTGTACCACAGGTGGACTCCAATCAAGTTGTAGAAACATCTCAAGGATGATAAATGGAAACAGGATGCACCTGAGCTCAATTTCGAATCTCATAGCAAATGATCTGAATACTTATTTAAATAAGGTATTTCTGTTTTATTTTTCATTTTAATACATTTGCAAAACATTCTGAACATCTTTTCACTTTGTCATTATGGGGGTAGATTGCTGAGGATGTTTTAGTAAAATCTATTTTAGAATAAGGCTGTAACAACAAAGTGTATAAAAAGTTAAGGGGTCTGAATACTTTCCGAAGGCAGTGTATATAGTCAAAGGGGTTAGGAAGACATTATTTCTCAAACTTCAATGTAGATGCCAGTGTGTCTTGTTTCCTGCCACAGTCAATAAGGGTGCAGGTCAATGTGTCCATAGCCAGGCAATGAAGATTTGATACTTACAGTATTTCCCATTACAATCAATGAACCTGCAGCACTGCTCATTCAAGATGTGTTCCCTTTACAGTCACTGATATGATATTGTCTACTTATAAAAGTTGATGAAGATGGTAGTTTTAATATATTAGTTGATTTAAGTAAGTTTCCCATTTCAGGAATTTCCAGTCAATAACATGCCATGTAGCCTAATACCAACAACCAGACTGGTATACTTAATGCAGTAGTCAGCATCAGGAAATGCTGTGGTGGCAGACAAAACGTAGGCTATGAAACCACTATCAATCGGGACCGCCTCATTCTGCCCTGACACCTCTTTTTCTAGTAGCCCAACTCCGTTGGTTAAATATAAGGACTACTTTATGTTGCAGAGGTAGAACCAATTGTATCATTACAGGGCAACACATTAGCTTTGTGTATGTCACGTTGGCAGTGGCCTCTCTAAATGCCAGCCTGGTCGTGGCACAGTGAGTGTGTACTTTTAGCTCAGCATTTCCTGTTTTTATGGCAAGAGTGTTTGACAGATGGGCTTCCTCTGCTCTCCTCGGTCCTCTCACTGACTCACACACACCATCTTATGCCGACTGCATTCCCAGAAAGGGGGCCCATGCCCACTATACCGTCCTTGGCAGAGCCAAGGATTCTGCCCTGACAATACCCTCTGTGTTGATGAGAGCTGTAGAGTGGGTGGTGGTGGGTACTAAGTAGCTGCCCTATACAGAGCTTAGGCTAGCTATGGAGCTATTCAAATAGTTCTAATAGTTTTCACCCCTACACACCTCCCCACGGAAACGCAATCTTCTTGAGTGTGCTGTACAGTCCTGGTGCTTGTTGCACCATACTGAATACTGCAGTTAAACTCTGTAGCTACTTAGCATTGTGATTATGAGTGTGGGATACAACCAGGATATTAACAAGTGAAGTAGCCTTTTCACCTGAATGTCCAAAACAATAGGAACACCCCCTTTTGCCCTCCAGAACAGCCTCAATTCGTCAGGGCATACTCAACAAGGTGTCGAAAGCGTTCCGCTGGGATGTTGGCCCATGTTGACCCCAATGCTTCCCACTGTTGACCCCAATGCTTCCCACTGTTGACCCCAAACAGCCTCAATTCGTCAGGGCATGCTCAACAAGGTGTCGAAAGCGTTCCACTGGGATGTTGGCCCATGTTGACCCCAATGCTTCCCACTGTTGACCCCAATGCTTCCCACTGTTGACCCCAATGCTTCCCACTGTTGACCCCAATGCTTCCCACTGTTGACCCCAATGCTTCCCACTGTTGACCCCAGTGCTTCCCACTGTTGACCCCAGTGCTTCCCACTGTTGACCCCAGTGCTTCCCACTGTTGACCCCAGTGCTTCCCACTGTTGACCCCAGTGCTTCCCACTGTTGACCCCAATGCTTCCCACTGTTGGCCCCAATGCTTCCCACTGTTGGCCCCAATGCTTCCCACTGTTGGCCCCAATGCTTCCCACTGTTGGCCCCAATGCTTCCCACTGTTGGCCCCAATGCTTCCCACTGTTGGCCCCAATGCTCCCCACCGTTGTCAAGTTGGCTGGATGTCTATTTGGTGGTGGACCATTCTTGATACACACATACAGGAAACTGTTGAGTGTGGGAAAACCCAGCACCGTTGCAGTCCTTGACACACTCAAACCGGTGCAACTACTACCATACCCCGTTCAAAGGCACTTACATTTTTTCATACTCATTCACCCTCAGAATGGCGCGCGCACACAATCCATGTCTTAAGAATATATATTTTTTAAATCTTTCTTTTACGTGTCTCCTCCCCTTCATCTACACTGATTTGAAGTGAATGTTGGTTTTCCTAATGATTTGTACTCTGTGTATAACATATAACAGGGAAGCCATTGCATCCTGATATGCCCCACTTTAAAAGCTGTATAACCTGTTTAGCTGTATGCTCTGTATTGAGCTGGAGTGACAGGCCTCAGTGTATTACCCAAGGACTCCCAACAGTGCGATTCCACCTACTCCAGGCCACATGAACTATTCCCCATTCAACACTCAGTCAATAGCTATTATCCTATTAAACAGGAGAGGTGAGGGACTGGGCAGGATAAGGAAACTGGTTTTGGTGAGCAGTGAAAAGACTAAATGGAGGCCATGACACCTGGCAGGAGTTTGCCACTTAAAGGGGATGTATTCTACACTGCCTACAGAAAGGACAAACCATAGAAACCATAGAAATGTAATAGGAATACTCAAAGGGATCCTTAAAGTCCCTAGGGCTGTGTCTCAATAGCTTGTAATGGCTTCCTTCCTCATCTCCTTTCCTTGACCACTAAAACTAAAGGATGTGATGGTTTATGAAATCTATCCTGCCCTGTTCAGTCCTCACAGGAACGGAGACGAGGAAAGGGAGTCACTCAGGAGTATTAAGACAAGTAGGATCAAGTAAAAAATAAATAATAATTAACCTATTTTTGTGAGACTTACTAAGTCGGCACTTGCACAAAACCAATATTTTCTTAGCATTTCGACCATTCAGAACAGTCTGGAACACAGCGGTCTCTCAAACTGCTCACTCAGTAGATTTTATCCCCGTCTCTCTCTCTCCCAGTGCTCCGCTGTGACCTACTTTTGACTTTATGGCTTTTCTGGCTAAACTCTGAAAATTAAAAACCATGAGGATCCCCCACACACACACACATTACATTTGGTGCAGCCTGCACCAGGCAGTCGTGTGTGTGAGATCTTCATCTCTCTTGAATAGATGTGGAACTATGTGCCATATTTCAGCCTAAATGCCAGTGGGAGAGGTGCCCAAAGTATTGCCAGTTGGACTACATAGCAGCAGCACAGGACCCAGCCACAGGCGTTACATACACTCTGGGGTCAAGTGGTTATTTTACCAACACACACACACACACACCATCCTCTCTGCCAGCTAGGTCAGTAGACATGACCCATTCAGTCTCATCAATAGCCACTACGCCCATGCCACCCTGTACCGTCTACCTGGCTGCAGCCTGCATGTGACACTCTGACACATGCCGCCACCCTACAGTCCTGCTTAAGAACATATTGAACTGTCATGGAACCCTGGGCCATGTTCAATAGTGGTGTACTATATAGGGAATAGGGTACCGTTTCAAACACACTCAATGTGTCCATTGATCACTGCCATCATAGGCAGCAACACCGCAAGCCCCTGGCATCCAGGCCTGGCATTGGCAGTGCAGTACTTTCCAGAATAGTGCCGCAAGCTAACACAATAATGCTCCTTTTGTTCCTCTGTTTACAAAGTGTGTGTGGGCCTTGCCCTGAATTCAATCCACTTTGTGCTGGAAAAAGAGAAGAGAAATGGAATAATGGCTACAGGGAAAGTTCAAAGGGGGGGGGTTCTAATTTCAAATATTACTATGGCATGTCACCTGAAGACTTGTGTAGGTCTGTTGGACCAAAGAGCTCCGTATGTAACCGAACTCTCCAAATACCTCAATCTCTTTTGTACAAATAGCTTCATTCTAAGGTAATCGTCTCTCTTTTTCAAACAATATAATAGTTTCATCAACAGCATAAAGAACGTTCCGGCCCTATCACGAACATCTAAATGCTTTTGTTTTTTCCTTTTGTTTTGATATTGCGCGGCAACCAAGCCCCCCTCATCAAATGTCTTCATCTCAAAAGCGGCCCCTCACCAAAATGTCCTCCTTGTCGCCGTTAAACGGCTGTTCGAAATATAGGGACTGACGTCCTGTTGGCTCTTGGCTCTTGTTGTTACACAGCAATGCTGATGCAGTCCGGAGACGAGACGACATTCGCACCTAACTAGGAAGTCCACTGGAGTCCATTTCAATTGCGTTTGAGATGATGTCCCTTGCAACTGTGACCATTTATTTCAGTAACACCGGCACTGTGGTATCGTCACTGTAAACAGTGTGTTGATATAAGCCGTGGGTCCCGACATTACTGTCTATTGATTTAACCATTAGGCTACGTCAGCACTATGCAATTGCATCCATATTCCCTCCGTGTGTCTGTGTGTGTGTTTTAGCGAGAGTGTAGGACTAGATATCTGTGATCTCAGATTGTAGTAGGGCCTGTCTGCGTTGGCCATTTTTTTTAAAGCTCTTAATCGGATCCTGTCATCTGATCTAGAGTCAGTTCTCAGTTCTCAGTCGGCTAGATCTCAGCTGATTGCCAGGCAGGGTGAAGAACTGATCTCAGAGCAAACCTTAGCTTAATTAGAGCTGATGTAATTGTTGTGACGTGAGGATGATATTTATGTGTGTGCAGACGGGCTGCTCCGCCCCAAGCAACAGGAGTCTACTCTACTCCTTCTTTCACACACACATAGTGGAAACAGGTCTCATAAACACACTGAGGTCCAGTGGTCATTGACCATCGCAGGGCAATTCAATTTCCTTGACCAACACACACACATTCTCTCACACACACAAACATTATTACTGCTAGCGACGAACGTTGCGGCAACACTGAGGCAGTCACACGCCCACACATCAGCTCCAGCAGCCTGACCTTGGCCAGTGTCCTTCCATTTCTAAAGACCAGCCTCTTTCAAAGCCACACTCGCACACCATCTAGTCTCCTCTAGTCTGGAAATATTCTTGAATAATATCATGTGGTTCCTTTTCCACCCGACTAATTTATTCCCACTGTTTTCACTTCCTTACTTTCCATTCCAACGTGTCCTCTGTTCCCCTTCCTGAAAACACTAAGAAATAGTTCCTCTTCCAGTCTTCCATGCCCAGAGTCTTACTATCCTTTCCTAAAGGAAGAAGGCCTTTCTATTTCCTGGAAAGGATTAGGTATTGTGTATTGTTTTGATATTTCCCCCATGCATGTCTGGAAAGTGATCCTATAAACGTCCCAGCTAAATTCCTGGGAATGTTACTCACACACTTGGCCTGCCTATCCTTTAGTGTATCCTGTAGCTATGGAGACCTGAGCTGACACACACACACACACACACACACACATGCTTTTGTGCTTATTTGTACACCCTCATATAGCCAATTTAGTCAAATATTCTCTTTTCCTTTTTTTCTTTGTTGACAGCTAGCCGAATCTGCTCCAGGGAAGGGTTGCGCTGGAGGCAATCCAATCAATATTTTTCCGTGCTGTGTTGGAGCTCCATCAGTGGGATCTGTTTGGATTAACTGCTGCATTTGACTGCCTGTAGCTCTGTTTGTATCAATCAGTCAGTTCAGTTATACAACCCATTGGGAAAGGGGGATACCTAGTCAGTTGTCCAACTGAAATGTGTCTTCCGCATTTAACCCAGCCCCTCTGAATCAGAGAGGTGCCGTAATCGACATCCACATCTCCGGTGTTCGTTAACTGCCTTGCTCGGGGACAGAACAACAGTTTTTTAATTTTTTTTTACTTTGTGAGCTCAGGGATTCGATCCAGCAACCTTCCGGTTACTGACCCAACGCTCTAACCACTAGAATCATGTGACAATGGGGCGGTGGCTCGCGTGACTGACTAGGCCTTTGTCCAAATTACTGTTTAATCTTTTGAACATCCTTAAATATTTCCACCTTCCTTGCCGTCACAATACACAACCTCTGATAGAAGTCAAAGCAACATGTGGGGGAACCATCCAGCCATTTCACCGATAAGCATTAATGATGGATATGAAACAAGGAAGGAGACCATGTCAGAGTATTGGAACATGTCCTCGTCTTCCTCTTGTCACCTGTCAACGCCAAGCGTGACACACTTCTTACGTGACTTTAAGACACTCTTATCTTGAATTGACTTTTTAATAGCACCATGATGCTTTGTCAATATTAGACAGCCTAAGGCCTAAATATTGACCCAGTCGCCCTTGCGAGTTTTGGATGTTTGAGCATGTGCTCAGCTGTGACAAAACATCGAGTCATGCTTGCAAATGTGGTATTTGAGTTTCGGTGATGTCACTCGGGCCTTTTGATATGTAATAAGTAGGTCATTTCCTGTTTGGAAGAGGCATCCCGGATTGATTTGACCTGTATCTCGAAGGCGTCTCAAGCATCATGTGACACCTTCAATAAACTAGTACATTGTCTTTGGGTTACCGCTAAAAACCACTATAAGGTATACTCTGCAACATGTTTAGAAGGCACTTGGTGGGTTATGTCATTTCTAGTTACCCATCGTTGTTTTTCCCCCTGAGTCAGAACACTGAGTACTGGCTTGAGTGGTGTTGTGACTTGGGTGTCTCTGTTTAAATAGTCACTATCATGGCCTTTACAATTCCTGTTTTGCTTCCCTATTCATTGTGGAGTTTGTTTTCCTTTGTCATGTGACCTTTGTTTAACATTGGGGGTATGTTGACTCTTATCTACATCTAACCTCCAAAATAAATCAAGCACTTTTGAGTAAATGAGGGATACAAAGTAGGCTTATAATTAAAGTACTTGGTTCCACACAGGTGTGGTTCCTGAGTTAATTAAGCAATTAACATCCCATCATGATTAGTGTCATGTATACAAATGCTGGGCAGGCCATTACTTTGGCAACCAGGGCTATGCCCCCATCCACAGAGTTTGAGCATGTAAACGATTGTAAAACGTATGCCATAGCCCTCTGTCACCAGATCTCAACCCAATTGAACACAGATTCTGGAGTGGTGTCTGAAACAGGGTTTTCCATCAACAAAACACCAAATGATGGAATTTCTCGTGGAAGAATGGTGTCGAGTCCCTCCAATAGATTTCCAGACACTTGTAAGAATCTATGCCAAGGTGCATTGAAGCTGTTCTGACTTGTGGTGCCCCCCCCCCCCCCCCCCCCCCCCCCCCCCCCCCCCATTAAGACACTATGTTGGGGTTTCCTTTATTTTGGCAGTTACATGTCTTTGGCCTTCCTTGTTTTTGGTCTGAAACGTCATGTTTGACATAAGGGTAAATCCATTTGGTTTCAATCACTTTTTGACTGCATCCCTTTTAATTAAAACAACTTTCCATGTGTTTGCCCATGGAAGAAGTGGTCATAAAATGACTTTTTGGACCTTAATGCCAACACATTTTGGAGAATTTTTTTTTTGCATTTCATATCGAAACAGCCACAAAAAAAAATGGAAAAATGAAAAATGTTGAGTTTGATATCTTTTAAAAGCTAACAGTGATATCAAACTATTTTATTATTTCATGAAATAGATCTATGGAAATATTCATTTTGAAACCTTTTGTAATATTTTCAAATTATATTATTTTGTAGCTTAGTCCCTATTTCATATCATCTGAGGTTTTTGTGTTGTGCCTGCCATCGGTTGAGACAACATGCTCTTGAATACAGGGGTGGGCGTAATGAATCATAGAATTCATAAAATGGACCTATCTCTTCAGACCACTGCAATTTAGCCACAGAAATGCCCATCATTCCACCCACTGTCAAATGTCAACTTAAATGGTTATGACTGTTCTATTATCTATATTTCTATGATTTTCAATAGGTTTGCTATGGAAGATTAACAGTATAATTTAAATGACCAGATATTCCCATTCAAGTCAACGTCCTCTGATGTGTGGACCTCCAACCATCTTTTTGTTACCATTTTGAAAGTAGAAATGTCCATTTTTGTTCCCTTTTTAGTACATTTATCAACAGCCACCCTGTATTCAACCCATAACGGGCACAACACAAAAAACCTTGGATGCAAAATAGTGTTTAACCTGGAACATATGCCAATATGTAAGAAACATGTTTTTTTCTCTCTCCAGAAATGATCAAATAGGTTGACAACCCTGTTTTGTGAGCTTTTAAATATCAATCTCAACTGTTTGTCTTTCCCAGTGATGAAGACATGGATGTCTCATGGTATGGTGGGGTATGCAACATGCCTCAAATTTGATCACCTTTATCTCTTGGCATTCAGATCCATCACGTCACTTTCTGAGCACTTCTACAATGGGCAAATATTTACGGGTGTTTTGTTCAAATCAAAAGGGGTGCTGTCAAAGGGATTTGAATTGAAATGGATTTACCAAGAAATGTTTGCTTTGTTTGTGCAGTCTGTGGTGTGGTGTTGTTATTGGGCATGATGATTGACGTTGTTATATATATATATAACAGTCTGTTTTGTGTTGAGGTATGTTATTGGGCATGATGATTGACGTTGTTATATATATATATATATAACGGTCTGTTTTGTGTTGAGGTATGTTATTGGGCATGATGATTGACGTTGTTATATATATATATAACAGTCTGTTTTGTGTTGAGGTATGTTATTGGGCATGATGATTGACGTTGTTATATATATATATATAAAACAGTCTGTTTTGTGTTGAGGTATGTTATTGGGCATGATGATTGACGTTGTTATATATATATATATAACAGTCTGTTTTGTGTTGAGGTATGTTATTGGGCATGATGATTGACGTTGTTATATATATATATAACAGTCTGTTTTGTGTTGAGGTATGTTATTGGGCATGATGATTGACGTTGTTATATATATATATAACAGTCTGTTTTGTGTTGAGGTATGTTGTTGGGTGTGAAGAATTCTGTTTGTTGTATTTGGCCTGCCCCTTCATGTGATGTTTAGCGCCGTTGAGAGCATTTTGTTGATGTTGATGCAGTAGCCTGTTTGGATGGGCGAACACCAAACACTGTGTTTACTCCTGCCATAGTGCTGACTGTACGCCTCTGAGAGCCTCTGTTCTAGACCAGAGAGAAAAACAGAACTCAGCATGATTATAGTGGGCACAGCTCCATGTCTGTGTCTCAAATGGCACCCTATTGCCTATAAAGTGCACTATTTTAGCACTTTAGGGAATATATTGCCATTGGGGACGCAGGAAAACAGCCCCTGGCAGTGTTATTAGGCAGTCTGGTACCATGCTGACTGGAGCTACAAAGAATGGGGGGTGCAGGTATTGCCAATTTCCAAAGCCCCTACTTAGCCTGGTTTGCTCATGGCCTCACACCCCGGCCTGAATACCGGTCCCATTTTTAGCAGGGTAAGCTCTAACCCTTTATTACAGTTATATGACAAGGCCCATGTCTAGGCTTCAGGGGTGTTTCTCAACCTCCAGTCTGTGGCCCCAAAAAGGAAAAGCCATAGCTTGCGAGTCCCTGGTATGAAAAGGATTGCAAAACACTGGTTTTAGAGGACCTGAGCTGAACCCAAGGACGGGGACATCTTGCTCCAGTAGAACTGATGAACACAGCCAACCTCGCTCTCTTACTTAGCTTTTGGCGAGTGCTTTTACATGTATGTTTCCAGTCTGAGCCATCTTGACTAAGTGGTTGATTTGTGCCCGGTGGTGGCCTCACATTGCCGAACGACCACTTCCCTCATTTTTCTCTCTCCTTCCTCTTCTCTCGGTCGCTCGCTCTCTCCAGACTGCAGAATCCAACTGGGCCAGGATAAGAGTCTGCCCATTCAGCACAAAATGAAATAAAATAATGGCGTCTAGAGCAGCCAAGAAGAAGTAGACCAAATGAGTTCCTTTATTACAACACAGGGCACAGACTTGGCCTAGAATTAGCAAAGATGCTGTCATCGTGTACAAGTCCCTAGACTGTTCTGAGCGCGGTGTCACTTAGCTGGAGCATCACCTTGTCTCCCACACCTCTCCAAACTGATCGGGGACCTGTCCATACATGTCTTCTCATGTCCCCTGGCTGCTTACATAACCCTGCCAATCTGGTACAGGATCAGTAATAAAACATTATGAAAGCAATGCCAGGTTCATTGTGGGCCAAGGACCTTACGTTGTGTAACAGCTGCCTTCAGCAGCACAATACATCGAGGGCTGTGTCTGAAATGATACCCTAATCCCTACATCGTGCACTACTTTTGACTAGGGTGCCATTTTGGTCGCAACCTAGGTGGTGTTGTGGTTTATGAGCAGAATTCTACTAATATATATTGTGCCTCGGGGTGCCTTTTTACTAGGCTTTTCTTATTACTGGGCTTGTTATTACTAGGCCTATTATTTTGCATCCCAAGATAATGAAACGATGCATTGTGTATTGCTGGCGCGTGTGCCAGCTGCTGAGACAATTGGATACGAGTAGACGTTAGTGAGGGGATGTGTGGGTCGCGGCGTTGAGTAGACCTGAATGGTGTTTTGTCTCTCTCTCGGTCTCTCTCTGTCCTAACCTCTCTTGTCCACCTTTATCACTTTCTTTCTCTTGCTGACTTTTTTTTGAGATATGAAAACAGCTGACAATGTTGATTTTGGGAACTAGGCTATTTCATGAAATGTCACCGTTGGAGATACAATGGCTAGAATATCTTGTCTGATACGTCTCACTCTCTCTCAATTCAATCAACTTTATTACCATGGACGGTAAAGGAGTTTGCGTTGCCAAAACACACGAGTCCCACACTTAAAAACCTTTTCTCTTTCCGTCTCTCTCGCAGGCCTACGAGAGGCGATTCCCCACGTGTCACCTGATTCCCATGTTTGTGGACAGCGAGGTGTTGGAGGAAACTGAGAGCGAGGACGGATCCGTACACAATGTCCAGCGCCGCTGCAAACTGGACGTGGACGCCCCTCGTCTCCTCAAGCGGGTACGGCTAACCTGTCGCTAACTTCCCTATTGAGTCTGGTCGGTCAACCAATCAAATGTATTTATAAAGCATTGTCAGTTGACGTGAGTCTTGTACTTTTTAAAGTCCTTTTGTACATCAGGGGTTGTCACAAAGTGCTTTACAGTAACACAGCCTAGACCCCAAAGGCCAAGCAAAAGCAGAAGCCATTTGAGTAATGTTTTAAGTTTCCGCTCAATGTTTCCAGATTTCTATGAAATATGACCTAGAATTACTTAAAATGAGTGAAATAGTTTTCGTTCCAATTTTTTTTTATTTGATTAAATATGTATAAAAAGTATATTTTCTGTGTTGGAATGGTGTTAGCTTACCCCAACCACAGAGTGGTGTTGACGTATACCGGTCATTCAAAATATTGATGTGAGTAGATCGCTGATTGGCCAGCTCATCCTCCTCAGGAAGATGACATGTTCTATGAGGAAATAGCAAGCATTTTTTTAAACGGCCTATTTGAGATACAAGTTTGGTATTTGAGCGTTTTTCTCCAATTCATGCTTTGGCCACGAATTTGAGTATAGGACGAGTCAGCAACATACGGATACGAGTTAACAGAATATTATTTTTAAGTGAGATTTTCAGGGGACAGTTTTAAATGAAGTAGCATTTGAAACATCCTTAGCTTGTATTCTAAGCGAAGCTGACAGGACGGGGAAAAAACCAAATCAAAAGACCTTAACACTCAAATCAGGCGTCGGCCATTTTGTAATCGGTGTATCCGTTTTTCCTTTTTGACCATTTAGTTTTGCTGCAACTGGTTTCATCAGTGTCCTTTTTGACCATTTAGTTTTGCTGCAACTGGTTTCATCAGTGTCCTTTTTGACCATTTAGTTTTGCTGCAACTGGTTTCATCAGTGTCCTTTTTGACCATTTAGTTTTGCTGCAACTGGTTTCATCAGTGTCCTTTTTGACCATTTAGTTTTGCTGCAACTGGTTTCATCAGTGTCCTTTTTGACCATTTAGTTTTGCTGCAACTGGTTTCATCAGTGTCCTTTTTGTGTGCAGATTGCGGGGGTGGACTATGTGTACTTCAGCCAGGAGAACACTCTGAACAAGAGAGAGAGGACGCTCCACATCGAGTCCCACAACGAGACCTTTTCCAACAGAGTCATCATCCACGAACTCTGCAGCTATTCGGTGTGTTACACACACACACACACACACACGCGCGCATACACACACATGCCATACACACACACATTAAATTGTAGCTTTGGTTAGAATGGTTACATAAGCTACCTGTCCATTCGCTAACACACATTCAAGCCTTGGCTTTAATTTGTCAAACGCGTACACACACACACACACACACACACACACACACACACACACACACACACGCACACACAAAGCCCTGTTAAACCACTTTGAAGCCAGCTGTCGAAAGCACACCTATACATTCACAATTTCTCTTCAAATGGACGGATGAAGCGGTGTTTCAACCAGCTCCTGATATGTAGCTACGGTACACACACACACACACACACACACGTCACTTCAGTCTCAGTTTTATATCACCTTATCTCACGCGACACTTACACACAGCCCTGTAAAAGCAAGTTGTCCACAGCACACTTATGTCTGAACCCCTTCCCTCCAATGCACTCACAATGCTTCTAACCAAATAGACAGAGAAAGCTGTGTTCCAACCAGCCTCTCATATGCTGCTTCCTTCCCACTGAATAATTCAGACCTCCCATTGTTACCGGCAGCACTCCGCCTCAACACACTCACACACTGTTCTGGAGTCAGTTCTTTCACACCTCCCAGGCCTACTGCGGTGTGTTGCGCCACTCCCTCCTCTGACCTCCGTGCTACTCTCACCAGGCTCCCGTGGTGAATGAATGCGCTCTGAGTTAATGAGGTCAAGCACATTGCATTAGCGTCTAACGAGGCTAGCGGGCCTATTTTAGGTCCGCTATGCAGCTTTGTGAAGAACAGTTACAGTTAGCCTGCGGGTGCTAACAAGGCTAGGCAGCTCAATTAGACGGAGCTAAAGTTGGCTAAAGCTGACATATTTTGGTAGTCAGAGATAGCCAGGTATCCAGCGCCAGAGCTAGCCGGAGAGCTACATCGTAAAATAATCTCTGTCAGTCGTTGTGTCACGGAGGGATCACTGTATGACTTGCCTCGGTTTGCCTAGCGGTGTCTGACAATCAACACTCTCACTCCCAGTCCTATCTAACTCACTCCCAGTCCTATCTAACACACTCCCAGTCCTATCTAACACACTCCCAGTCCTATCTAACACACTCCCAGTCCTATCTAACACACTCCCAGTCCTATCTAACACACTCCCAGTCCTATCTAACACACTACACTCACTGACATCTGACACTCCCAGTCCTATCTAACACACTCCACTCACTGACATCTGATAAAATCTATTTTTATACAATCTCAGGCTGTGTGAATGTGTTGTCTGTGCTTGATACCGTCACAAAATTCCCCCCTACTATCAATATTTGTTGGCATATAACGGCACAACCTGTCAGTATTGGTATAATGCCAGTGGGTAGTGTCATCGGTACGCACTCCCACACACAGCTGAGGATGTGTGGCTTGTAGTGTGCGTCAGCGCTCGGCACAGAGTCATATTGCCGTGTGTGGTTGCCACGGTAACACTTGTATCTTCTCTTTCGTGTGTGTGTGTGCGCAGGCCCACCCTGAGAATGAGGACTGGACGTGTTTCGAGCAGTCGGCCAGCCTGGACATCAAGTCGTTCTTCGGCTTCGAGAGCACGGTGGAGAAGATAGCCATGAAGCAGTACGCCAGCAGTATCAAGAAGGTGTGTGTGAGAGCCGGATCTGATCAGGGTCATATTCATTAGACACTGACAGTAAGTAAACAGACTGAAAGGTAGCGGGACGACCTGCACCTTGTCCAATAAGAAATGTTGGCTTTCGTTTATCGTTGGTACGTTGCACCCTACTGAATACAACCCAGATGTATCATATTTAGAGAATTCACCAGACGTCAAACATTCCCCTCATGCAAAAAATGATGAATCCAACTAGGCTCCATTTCAACTCAATAAGTGAATTGACATTCCCATTTTTTTTTTTTTATCACCTAATTGTATTGTGAATTTAATTAATCTGTTGCATTGAGTTAAATGAAAAGGAACTGGCCCAACCATGGAATCCAGTGTTGATACAGCAGACATGCCATTGGGCCGTGAGTGGTGAGGTCTAGTGTGAAGTGGCTCTTATTATGTAATGTAAGCCAATTTGCCGAGCCAGTGTAAACAAAGATAAGCTCCAAGTCCCTATTTAGCCTCCTTCCATATTAGTAACTCTAACTCTCTCCTTTTCCTCACTCTGTCGCTCTTTCTCTCCTCCCCCCGTACTCCCACCTCCCCCTCTCCATGTCTCTCTCTCTCCCTCTCTCGTCTTCAGGGTAAGGAGATCATAGAGTTCTACCTAAACCAGCTGGAGGAAGAGGGGATAAGCCACGTGCCCCGCTGGACTCCCTCCCTGGATGCTCCCTCCTCCTCCGTCACCACCAAACCTGTCTGTGCCACTCCGAAGCTCCTCCAGCTGGAGCTGCCTGTCACGCCCGCCGTCTCAATCCCCGTGTCCACGGATGCCAATGACCGTGAGCTTGCCGATGCCACCCAAAGTGAAGCCACCAGCAACGATGTCACGAACCAACCTGACGACCAGATGGAGAATCAGACGGGCACGCCCGATGGTTAGTACTGATGGATAATTGAGAAACTGTTCAAAAGTTTCAATATGTTAGGAAAATGGGAAACATGATTTTTAAGGGGCGTTTAGCTGTGTGATTTGATTTTGAATGAGATTCAATTGACTGACTTGAGAATTCTCCAAATTGTGTGTGTGTGTTGTAGACAAGTTGGATGCAGACTACATCAAGCGCTACTTGGGAGACCTGACTCCTCTGCAGGAGAGCTGTCTGATCAGACTACGACAGTGGCTGCAGGAGAGCCACAAGGGCAAGGTGAGACACACACACACACACACACACACACACACACACACACACACACACACACACACACACCCTTACAGTTTTCAATACACACATACTAAAGCATATTCTATCTTTTCAAAATCATACTCTGCTACTTGAGACACAAACATAGATGCATGTGTGACATGATCACACGCGCACGCTCTTACCCTGCCCCCTCTGAACCCCCCCCCCCTTGGAGACCCTTACCCTCACTCCCGCCTCTCCCTCCTCGCCACCTTTCCAGATCCCTAAGGACGAGCACATTCTTCGTTTCCTGCGGGCCAGGGACTTTAACATGGAGAAGGCCAGGGAGATCCTGTGTCAGTCCTTAACATGGAGGAAACAGCACCAGGTGGACTATCTGTTAGAGACGTGGACCTCACCACAGGTCCTCAGTGACTACTACACTGGAGGGTGGCACCACCATGATAAAGGTATGGAGACGGAGAGAAAGAGATGCTCAGGCAGGCACACGCACACAATTAGTCACTAATAATTGTCATGGAGTCTTGATTTGATGTATAGAGGGGTAGTCTGATGATCACAAAATACAGTTGTCGCTCAGAATTAGACACAAACCCCCCTGTACTCATATTATTTGGTTTAATAAAACTGTTGTGTGTGTCCTGTTTCTTTCTAAGTTGTTAACAGAAGTAACTTCCCAAAATGTCACTTTTTTATTTCACTGTAATAGAAAAAGAAGTCCCTGTCTAAGCCACAACTTCCTGTCATACACCATATTCGTCCAATGAAGGAATACAACTTAGAATTGACTGCATTGCAGTTCACCAGTCCCAGTTTTGAAAACATTGTTACTGCATATTTTCCCTGGTTATTTGCATGCTCTGGTTTATTGCACGTCTTCACGGCAGTCCCAAGGCATTGCCCTCATCACACAATGAACTGTATAAGAGCCGAGTTTGAGGAGTGGAATAGCCTATCACCTGTTAGGCAGCGCGAGAGCAACTCCTCAAAAAGCTGGTACTGGAGTCTAACGTGCTTTTTGAAATCCAGTCATTGCACAACCAAATAACAATTCAAAGTGCAATCGTGTGTTAACTGTTTTGATGACCACGATTGGGAAAAAAATAGCTACTGTATTTATTTCTCAACTCGTAATTAAAGCGCACCGTTGAAGTGCATCGGCTAAAGTCAACGTTAGGTTGGCTGTCACTTTACAATGTGAGCTTGAGGCAGTATAATTGTTTGATAATTGAAAGTTTTACTTCACTTGAAATGAGGCATGTCTTACCTTGCTTCAAAGTAGCATAGCCAAAATTCCAGAATGAATTTTTATAAAGACTTCCCCATACCTTTTAACCAGCATTTCTCACCTGTTCTATTGGTTTTCATATTCACTTTATTTCATTGTCCAGAAGCCAAAGGCACAATCCTGGTCATATTAGCAACTCATCCTAGTTGTTGCTATTGGATTCCACATCTTTCTACGTTTCTAGCAGAGATTTTAATCTCTGTCATATATGGAGCCATTGTCATTGGGTGCACTGTTTTTAGAGCTGTGTTTTCCCACGAATTGCTTTTTGGCAAGTGTTTTGAAAATGGTTATATTAGCTGCTTCATTACAGGAGTTGCATGTTCAATAGGCTTGCTATTGTTGTGTGTTTCTCGTAATGAAACATATCTATTCCTTATATGGGTTAGGGTTAGATGGGTTACATGCATAATATTTTACTGTTTAGATTTTTTTTTAACCGTTTGTTGACTGGTTAATCAGGGTTGGTTAGTCGGAAGCTAAATTTGATCGAAATGTGCATCCCTAGACGACACAAATATACTTATGTCTGTGTGACTTCCAGAGGGTCGTCCTCTCTATATCCTGCGCCTGGGACAGATGGACACCAAGGGGCTGGTCCGAGCCCTGGGGGAGGAGTCTCTACTCAGACACGTGAGTGGGCCTCTTCTGCTGTTAATCCCAGATGTGGTAACTAAAGTGTGTGTTTCTGTGTGTGTGTGTAAGCATACCTACATTGTGTTTTTTAACCCTTCAGGTTCTATCTATAAACGAGGAGGGCCTCAGGCGCTGTGAGGAGAACACCAAAGTCTTTGGCCGACCAATCAGGTACACACCCCGTTGCTATTTGGTAGCAGCTCCACCACTCCCTCTGATAGGTCAAGTGGAGTTTAAGCCATATTGCATACACCCATCCAGGCCTCTCAGATCTACAGGACACAAGTTCTGTGGGAGAAGGGGGACTCAACAAGTAATGAGTCCTATGGGGCCTCTGAAGCTGTTGCTAAGCTAATGTGAAACGTGGGAATTTGCCTTGGTGCAGTGGGGTTATTAACGCAGGGACTGCGGAGTGTGGGGCATGCTCTTTAAAGTTCTCTAGGCAAGATGGAAAGAATGTGGAGGGTTCCTCTGAAAGGTGTGGGTGAGAGCGAGATGAAGGAAAAAGGAAACCGCACACTGCTCTTGGTAGTATCGCTGATATTTAATAAGCTTATGTATCGGCCTTCGTCAGAGCTTTTTTGAAAGGTGTGGGTGAGAGAGACGGGGAAATTGATTAAGTGACAGTGAAATTGGGCGAGTGAGAGGAGGAACGGAAAAGAGAGGGACGGGAAAAAAGAGAGCGAGAATGTGAGAATAGGGGTGATATCTAGCAGCTGTCAGGCTTATCAGATGGATGTGACTATGGAGCGAAGCCATGCAGGACTGTTTCTCGAGTGTGCTAGGGTGGAAAGCCACGGAGCTTCCCTCGCGCAAGACAGAGAGAGCGAGAGAGTCCCGGATTGTGAGAGGGGGAGGAATCTGTCTCCGTTTTTTGACGTCGAATTTGGAAATGTAACGTGTGTTGTACTTTAAAATCTGTGCATAGTACTTCAAATGTTCTCCAACCTCTCTCTCTCTCTCTCTCCCCCCTCTAGTTGTTGGACGTGTCTGGTGGACCTCGAAGGGCTAAACATGCGGCACCTGTGGCGACCGGGGGTTAAGGCCCTTCTGAGAATCATTGAGGTGGTGGAGGCCAACTACCCAGAGACCCTGGGACGCCTGCTCATACTGAGGGCTCCTAGAGTCTTCCCTGTGCTCTGGACCCTGGTGAGACACTAGATGAGATGCCATTAGGCATGATGTGTTTAGGCGGGAGCAGTAGGGTGTTGACCTGTCCCACCGTCTCTGTCCTGTGTTCAGGTGAGCCCGTTCATCGACGAGAACACCCGGAAGAAGTTCCTGATCTACGCTGGAAATGACTACCAGGGCCCCGGCGGCCTGCTGGACTACATAGACAAGGAGATCATCCCTGACTTCCTGGGAGGAGAGTGTATGGTGAGTGGGTGTGTGTGTGGTGTCATCACCCAACATAGTCACATTGTCGTGTGGTTGCCATGATCACGTTTGTAATCCCTTTCTCTTTCGCGGCTGTGCGGCGCATATACATGATATTATCCGTGTGGAGCAGAATGACATGTACTTTCTGGTATGGCCTAATTCTGTGTGCAGTGTGAAGTCCCAGAGGGAGGCCTGGTTCCCAAGTCTCTGTACCGTACTGCAGAGGAGCTGGAGAACGAGGACATCAGCCTGTGGACAGAGACTATCTACCAGAGTGCCAGCGTCTTCAAGGGAGCGCCCCACGAGGTGAGCCCCCAACACAGTGCACCTCGGCTTGGGCGGAGCAGAGAGGACTCGAGGAGAGCGGGGCGACTGTGGGGGGAGGAGAAATAAGTTGCTTGACCGACACTGCCACCCACTGGAGAAGTCCTGAAAGTGCATTCAAACTGATCTTCAGACATATAGCCACTGTTCTGTCACCAATTGAACATGAACGTTGCTTTGAGGGAAATCTGCACCCATTTGTTCTTTTTGTTTCTGTTACATAAAAGTAGATGGATGATATAAATCTGTTTCTAAAAGGAGCTGTGTGGTAACTAGTCAGTAGAAATCTGCTGTCTTTCCTCCCTCTGTCATCTGTCCTTTTCTCTCCCCTCTCTCCTTCAACCCCTCCTCTCTTCATCTCCCTGCTTTCCCCTGCCAGGTGGTGCTCGAGATCATTGACGCCGCCTCCGTGATCACCTGGGACTTTGACGTGTGTAAGGGCGACGTGGTCTTCCACCTCTACCACTCTAAGCGCGCCCCACAACCCCCCCGCAAGGACCCCCTAGTGGGGCAACACAGCAGCATCACCACCCCCGGGGGGAACAACGTCCAGCTCATAGACAAGTCCTGGACCTTAGGCCTGGACTACAGCATGGTGGAGTCCCCACTCACCTGCAAGGAGGGCGAGAGCGTGCAGGTTAGCACTGGAGCAGCACACTAGTTCTTCATAGTATTGAGAAAGCCATCAGGCATGCAGGTGGCTCTTTTTGTCAGTGCCTGAGAGAATCTCTTGACTGAATTAATGAATTAAGATTGACTCATTCAAATATACAGGTTTGCGTATTACACCCATGTTGAAACCAGTTGTTGAAACCAGTTCATTCAATACTTAATGAATCTAATGTTAAGAACGTTCAGATTGACAATGATTTAAAACCTCTCATCTAATGCATTTCCCCCTCTCGCCGTCCCTCTTCCCAGGGTTCCCACGTGACCAGGTGGCCCGGGTTCTACATCCTGCAGTGGAGGTTCCACACCATGCCGGGCAGCGCCTCCACCAACCTGCCCCGTGTGGACGACGTCCTCGCCTCCCTGCAGGTCTCCTCACACAAGTGCAAAGTCATGTACTACACAGAGGTCATTGGCTCCGAGGACTTCAGGTTAGTAGCAGTGTGTGTGAGCTGATATCAAATGGGTCATCAAACTAAATGTTATCTTTTTAAATCATACTGTATTTTGTGTTATTATTGTATCATCACTTTTTTCCATTTTATATTTTTTGTATACAACATTGACATTAACATTAATGTAACCATTATTATGAAGTGCCAAGTGTAGGCTTCCCCTCAAGAGAGTTGTCCTTTTTACCCTCCACTCTTTCTTTTCAATGCGCTCCTGTCCTCTTATCGCTCACCAACACCTCTTCCACTCCTTCTGTCTCTTCCTGTGAAGAACGGCTTGCTTTGACGTTCAAAGTTTGTAAGTGGACTTGTGTTCCCTTAGCTTTGCATTGCGTTTGGTTGCTTACGAGAACTCCCATTAAACAGTTAGCGACAGCTCTGTAAGACGCTAAGCATCCTTCGCGTATGGCTTTATTTGAGCATTACCTCACCAGCAATGCTAGGCTTTCTCTTTTTGTGCTTTAGCTAGAGAAAGGCCACTCGCTCTCACTCACTAAGCTAGTCTCTCCCTTGCTTGCATGAATGACTAACAGACACATGCTTTTTTAAAGTTTGAGTTGCCTTCCTCCTTTGCCACAAAGGGCTACCTGTATTTCAGGGTTCCCCTACTGGCGGCTCGCGGGTGGGTTTATTTATTTACATTGTTGGACATAACAGAATGATTTAAAGTGATTTTTCATTTAGGAAATCTGTTCCCAAGTATTCCCATGCATAATGGAGGCACGTGACGTCATACAAATCAAAGTCAATGTAAAATGATTCGGGATTTAATCCAAATATGATTTCTGTTTGAGCTTCTTGCGGTCAATTTGCAGTCTACAAATGATTTGTAATTATGTTCCGGCCCACAGCTGAATGTAGCTGATGATCCCTGCCGCAATAAGAAGTCTTTCATTCATGCCCCTCGAAACGAATCACTGAAGCATGAGAGGCCATGTTTTAGTCACCGTGGGTTAGAGGAACCTATTTAGAGCAGTATGCTAAATGAGTGTCTCACACAGTGGATTCACCTCCGTTTGGTTTGACTTGCTGCATGATCTACACTATTCGGCACTAGACTTGACAAAACAGGAGCTGGAGATGGGCGTCATTAATACCAGACCAGGGATCAAATACTATTTGAAATCATTTCCTATGTGACAAAACATTATTATTTGTTTATACTTAAGCTGTGCTTGATTGAGCTTTCCTTTTGCAATATAACCAATAAACGAGTCCCACAAGTGCAAACGACTCCCACCTATCACAACTAATGCAAACACTCAAAGAAATTGAAACATTTCAAATAGTTTTTGCACCCAGGTCTGTTTTAAGCCCATTTAGTATGTAGTTCTAAAACCTGTTAGGCCAACAATAAGAAAACATTGAAATAAATGAATCTAACTTTTTTTTTTACTCTCTCAGGGGCTCTATGACCAGTTTGGAGTCGAGCCACAGTGGTTTCTCCCAGCTCAGCCACGCCACCTCTAATCACTCCCAGTCCAGCTCCATGATCTCCAGGTAGAGAACTACAACTCTTGCCAAGGACTACAATTCTTCCTCTTCTGAACTACCAAGTCCCAGCTCCTCCAGCCTTCACAGTCCACACTTTCCGCCCTAACCACCTCAAACCCGTACTACTATTAGTCAGTCACAATGTGGAACTGAAGCATGCTTGCACAACAGAGGAGAAAGAACATGTCGGCAGTTGAAAAACTGAGAACAAAGACTTGTGATTTAAAGGGCTTCGTTTTTGTCTTGCAGCAGGCCATGTATATTTCTTCCCAGCTTTCTGCTGGGCTGCTGAACAGAACGTTGGCAGAACGTTTTTCTGCTTGCTGAGACTTTGGTAGGTGTGGGAAGTGTCGCACCCATGGATGCCGGATCAAGCAATTGTCACACTCATCTAAGGAGCTGTGAGACCGGGTTAAAAATCGGATGCGCCGTTACATATATGCATTAGAACACTTTACACATATGCACACCTCCAAGGTGTTGGTGATACGGGGATGCGCTGTTACAAAAGAACATGGACACTTTATAGGTTGAAGAAATGGGATGCGCTGTTACCTGCAGACAAACATGCTCAAACATCGGAAGACGCACAAACGCATACTGTATCGACACAAACCATAATCACACCTGCAATGACATGAAAAACTACAGTGTTTGCCATATCACCAGTGGGGTTTGTCTCTACTCGGTAAATTGTTTATAGGTCCAGATTGGGGTAAAGCCGTAGCGAGGTATCGTTTAGAAGCAATAAGCAATAAGAGTTCAAATTTATACTATTGACATAATTATATTTCTATTTATCATAAAAATGTGTGTATGGAGGTTTGTCCTCATGGGTGCAATGTTTAGGTGACCTTCCAGTTCCTGGGTGACTAGATGGATGGACAGACGGGCACATTTTTAATTTAGCTAAACTTTCATTTGGAGAAATTGCCAGAGGTTATTTTGGAAATTGGAATTCACAAATGGAATTTTAATTAACACATTTTGAATGTGTTCGCAAATTAATCTACACCTACTAGTCTCTTTTTGGCACGAGACACTTAACCAGTGATTCCTTTTTAAATTCTTGAATTTCAATTACTCGGACTTGAATTTGAATGGATTCCGCCCCAAAATGAGTGTTTCCCGTCTCTCCCCGACTGCAGGAATGAACCTGACCCGTAGCTAGGCGTGGTGTGCTTTTGCTAGCCAAAGGAATGTCCCGACCTGTCAGGGTCACAGGTTGAATAGGTCAAATTGTTGCTATTCTTTTTAAAGGTGTGGATATAGAGGGGGGAAGTGAATGTTTTTTTTGTGGTGAAAGCTTAGTCATTTGCTACTGCTTCATTCATAGAAATGTATTGATGCGCACATGTACTTGGGCTTGTGCTGGTTGGGTTGTGTTTTCAGTGAGAGTGAAGTGTGTTACTGCATGCTCATATGGGGATATGGTTGATTGATTGATTTTAGTTCAGGAGTTACCATAGTAACTACTCATGAGCCATTTGTTAGGACCATTTTAGCCTTTGTAACTAACCATGTATAAAATAAATATATCTGCTTGGTTAGGGGACACCCCCTTTGCCTCGACTGAGCGAAGTGGACGAAATTGACGATGTTTCCATTGTAATGCAACGTACCCATGCAAATAATCTGTACAGCCACCTTGTGCTTCTAAAGCACCAAAGACCAGCCAACAAAAAAAAACTGCCTGTTCCATCTTCTAGTTTCAATGTTGTTTTTTTGTCAAGCTAGTTTGGAGTGTTTTAGGGGCTGTTTTGTGAGCTTCAAGCTCACAGAAGAGACATTGAACTTTTCTACAGATCAGACTATAGGCCTGTTTCAAGGAATTGGCAAGCTTTTTGCCTTGCATTGCAAGCTGAGGCTCTCTCAAGACAAGCCCATCCAGCCTGGTCCGTGCCACCATGCTGCTGCTTGACGTCAGAGGGCCAAAGACATGTTTGTTGATGGGCGTCGGATCTCGCTCCCAAGGATTATCGGCCAATCAGGACCAGTCTGTTTTTAACAGCTTTTTGAGATGCAACTTTTTTTTTAAACGATGATAACGAAAACCCAAGGTCAAAGTGAACAGTCTATAATGTACAGTGTGTGTCTAACTGGAATAACGAAGTGCTTTTCTCACTGAGGAAAGGATCCGCTCAGAACGAGGGCTGTTCAGAATGAACTCATTAAGTTAAAGTGATCGAATGGAATAATGAATAACTGTACATGTCTGTAAGGGTGTCACCCAGGTCAGGTCTGAGGATGTGTATTTGTACGTAACGTGTTTTCTTCTGTACTAATTTTAACCTTGAAGTATGTCTCGAGATAGACTAGGATAGTTTCCTACTTTCCAGCTCTTTATCAAAGGAAACGCAATGTCCACAATGTGTAACATAATATCAACACAATGCGTAACGTGCTCAATGTGTAAGGTTCACCGAGCTGTAGAGAAAGGTTCCAGCCCTGAATAGGTCTTTGTTCCCTCTCACAGTCCTGTCGTGTTCCAATGTTCGTTTTTCTTCAGCCGAGTTGGAACAGTGCTTTAGAAGTGTCTCTCTGTGTTGTTTTAAACCAGAGACCGATTTCTTCCGTTACCTTTCAGTTTCATCAGCTGACCTCAACATGGAGTCACTGCCACGACTGAAATGTGTCTGCTATGTAACCTGCTTTGCTCTACTTCTGTCAACCTTCACTTCTACTTATCTCATTTACATATGAGGGCTATTTCTGTCTTGTTTGTCTGTGTCACCAACCATATCCTGATTTCTCCATTTCTCTCATCTAGCCTACCTTCCTGTAAGACAATGATAATATTGCATATCTTTATTTCCCTCGAAATTCATGTTTAAAGAAAGAACTTTGAATTAATATAAAATAGCGCCTTTACAATTTTTCAAAACATTAAACTTGAATTATGAGAATTTAAAGTTGTCTTGTTTGAGCCGGCTTCAACCTGCAATGCACACAGCAATCTTAGTTTAAACTCTACTTGACTGTGTCAATGTGGATACATTTATTTATCTGTATGTAGGTGACTTGAGCTCATCTCAGACAAAATGATAATCAGAAAGAGTTGAACAGTGAATGGATGAACAGATGGATGGGATTATGTGAAAGCCAGGGTGAAAAGGTGGGTTTTCAGACGGGAATGGAAGATGGTCACTGAATTACAGGCAGATAGTATTCGCTGGGGACCAGTTTGAAGCCTAAAATCTCATTTGAAAGTGCTTTCTTGGTAACAAAAAAAAGTTAATTACTGTATGGTATTGAGGAGCTGTCCAAGGTACGACTGGCTAATGCCCACTAGGTGGCAATCATAAAATATTGAACAGAATTTGCACAAACAAATCAAAATTGTATTTGTCACATGAACCGAATACAACCGGTGTAGTAGACCTTACAGTGACATGCTTACTTACAAGCCCTTAACCAACAATGCAGTTTAAAAAATAAGTAAAAAATAAAGAGCATCAGTAAAAGAACAATAGCAAGGCTGTATACAGGGGGTACCAGTACAGAGTCAATGTGTGGGGGTACAGGTTAGTCGAGGTTATATGTACATGTAGAGTTAAAGTGACTATGCATAGATAAGAGAGTAGCTGCACTGTAAAATAGGGGCTTGGGTAGCCATTTGATTACATGTTCAGGAATATTATGGCTTGAGGGTAGAAGCTGTTCAGAAGCCTTTTGGACCTAGACTTGGTGCTCAGGTACCGCTTGCCATGCGCTAGCAGAGAGTCTATGAATGGGGTGGCTGGAGTCTGACACTTTTTAGGGCCTTACTCTGACACTGCCTGGTATAGAGGTCCTGGATGACAGGAATCTTGGCCCCAGTGATGTATTGGACCTTACCCACTACCCCCTGTAGTGCCTTACAATCGGAGGACGAGCAGCTGCCATACCAGGCAGTGATGCAACCAGTCAGAATGCGAGTCCACAAACTAAAGACAAGTTAGGATTTGAACTGCACATTTTGTACAATGCATATTTTATGAGTCTGTCTCAGTTGTGTTTGAAAGACGGTACAAGTACCACTGCAATGAAACTGCTACATGTGAACTGTCGTGTGACACTTGGTGTTATCATGATAATTGGGAACTCGGGGGGGAAACTAGGTCAAATCATAACGTCCGTGATCGTCAGTTCGGGAAGCCAGAGCTCTAGAAAGATGCCCGAGTTTTCGACTTGGAATACCAACTTGGATGATGATTCAAAACGAATCCCGGTCGGAGTTTTTTTCAACAGTTTCCAGTTGTCTTGAAAGCACAGAAGTCGGAAATTGCCCGAGTTCCCAGTTGTTTTGAACGCGGCAAGCGCTGTTTGGTTCCACCCATGTGGAGATACGTTGCGAAACAACACAAGGTACGACCAAAGATATGTATAGCTAACCCAAGTTTACAGTTGGAGCAAATGCAGCATAGTGGGCAGAACATGCAATGAGGTGGACAAAGCCAAGCACGAGCTAGCGACATCCTATTGGTGCTTTGCAGCATGTATTTGTATATTTCCGTTAGGGAACGCCTCCTCTGAAGTGCGAACTCAATTCGACGTTGCACTCCTTCTAAACAACGCCCCTTTTAAAACGTTGGCAAAGCATAAAGTCCATAAAAATGTGTGCACTAACAGATTATAGTTTTGGGAACAGAAATGTATTGAGAGCAGATTTTTCAAAGATGAAAAAAATGTGCACAACGTCGGCCCAGTTTAACCTAGTCCCATCCTCTCACTACCCGTGACTGTACTTCCTCTCACTACCACATTTGTTGGTAAAAAAAAAACGATAGTCCCATCCTCTCACTACCCGTGACTGTACTTCCTCTCACTACCACATTTGTTGGTAAAAAAAACGAACGCTTCAGCTTTATAGCCCCTGTGACGCGTCTGAGTTTAACCTTTTGTCTGTGGTACAACCGTTCTTTTTATACGTCAGTGGTACAACACGGAAGAAGGTCTTCGCTGCAATAATTTGACACTTCTGCTTGTTCACTTCGAGTAACTACATGTCTATTCTTCCTCAAGAAGAATTGGTCAAGAAATGGGAAAGGTCAGATACGTTTATCTTAATTTGACATAATAAAATGACAATATGTAAACTGTATTTCACAGCGAAAAGGAGCACGCGCTGCTCCTCCTCACCTGTGTCATATTGTCATTTGATTAGGACACCACAGACAGGTGTGACAGCTAGCTATCTAGCTAGCTCACATAATTTGCTAGCCCCCTGGTAGCTACAAATACAGTGCTCTCTAGCTAGTTAGTATCAATCAAGTCAGACATTACAAGAGGCAGAGCAGTTGTCTGGCACATGGAGCAGTGGCGTTCAGTGCCGTTCAAGATGAGGGAGGGCAGATATTCTTCTCATGAGCATGGCCTTATTTTTCTATTACAACATATTGGATGAATGTCATTCAATATTCCCATTCAGCCAATTCGTTGTAACCGCAGTATGTTTACGCTACAACATTATACTCAAATTGTCCCTATACCCATCATGAGGTTGCTACAACCAAGCCTATGAATGAAAGTTTACAACGTAGGTGCACACAGGTCGAGAGATACATTTCAGGTGACAGACCGTGACATTCAATACCGCCTTGCACACACCTGCCTGTATCAAGCTGATATAGGATGTAATTATTAGTCCAACAGTTGCAAGAGTTTCTATTGGACAAATTCAAGTACGTGTATCCCCGTTTCTCCTGTTTAAGAAATGTTTTTCAACAGAATCGGTGGGATGAATACACCACTGATCACGCTGTATTCCTTCTCGCATCCATGCGCTCTCCTCTTCTCACCTCTTCCCTTCGCTTGTGGACTTCAATGCACAACACATCTGGCTGTATGTGACCAGGCGGAAAAACCTTTCCAGGCCAAACCGCTTAAACACAGCCTACATGTTGTCACCATATTAGCTAAAGTAACGTCATAGTCAGCATAGCTAATATAACTAACGCGTTAGTAAACCCGCTACAATCATGCAGTAACGTTACAGAGTACAGTCAGTAAGCAGTTACACCGTCAGGCCACGGTGGCAATAAATGAGTTAAACCTTGACTTGGAAGAGTTCCAGTGTTGTGTTGGAGAGTCATAGCCAGCTAGCTAACACAGCATCCCTCTGTTTGAGCAGGGCGTTTCAGTAGGCTAAACTAGCCAGCTGCAATTTCTAGCTAAGTAAGTGAAACAAAGTGAGAAAAAAAATGACAATCTCTGTATATATATATATTTTATTTTTTATTTCGTGCTTCTCCATTTTGGAAGAAATTAATTTGTTCAAAACTGTTCAACTACTTTCTTTGAGTCAACTACTCACCACATTTTATGCATTGCAGTGCTCTCTAGCTGTAATTTATGCTTTCAGTACTAGATTCATTTTCTGATCCTTTGATTGGGTGGACAACATGTCAGTTCATGCTGCAAGAGCTCTGATTGGTTGGAGGACATCCTTCGGAAGTTATCATAATTACTATGTAAGTTTGTGGAAGGGGGTGCCAACCATGAGCCTTCTAAGTTTTGTATTGAAGTAATGTACCCAGAAGAGGACGGAAGCTAGCTGTCCTCCGGCTACACAATGGTGCTACCCTACCCTAGTGCTGTTGAGGCTACTGTTGACCTTCTTTGAAAAATAATGTGTTTTAATAAATTATTTGGAGACGTGATATTTAGCATAGTTCTATCTAAAAAGGATAACTTTTTAAATGTTTTACCATTTTTATTTTTATGAAATTCACTGACGAGGATGGTCCTCCCCTTCCAACTCTGAGGTATCTCATAACTTTGAACCATCTTCGATTTTCGACGTTTAGCTAGCTAACAATTTGTTGTCCTCCCCATTTCAATCTCCACTGTCATGAGTTCACTAGCTACACAAGTTCAGTTCCACCCCTAGCCTTTTGGGGGCCCTAAGGGATAGTTCTAAGTTTATTGGGGTGGGTGAGGAGGGTTGTCAAAATGTGTATGTTTTGTGTTTTTTTGTATCTGTACTTTACTATTTATATTTTTTACGACTTTTACATTTTCCCTGACACCCAAAAGTACTTGTTACATTTTGAATAGCTGGACAGGAATTGTCCA
Source organism: Oncorhynchus kisutch (assembly GCF_002021735.2). Classification (NCBI taxonomy): domain Eukaryota; kingdom Metazoa; phylum Chordata; class Actinopteri; order Salmoniformes; family Salmonidae; genus Oncorhynchus; species Oncorhynchus kisutch. Next base: position 42,485,277 of record NC_034193.2, read on the forward strand.
ATTCACGCACTTATCAAGAGAACATCCCTGGTCATCTCTACTGCCTCTGATCTGACAGACTCACTAAACACAAATGCTTTGTTTCTGAATGAGGTCAGTGTTGGAGTGTGCCCCTGGCTATGGGTAAATAATAAAATACACTAACAATTCTGCCATCAGCTTAACATAAGGAATTTGAAATAATTTATGCTTTTACTTTTGATACTTAAGTAAAATTTTGCAATTAGGTTTACTTTAAATACTTAAGTATATTTAAAATCAAACACTTTAGACTTTTACTCAAGTAGTATTTTACTGGGTGATTTTCACTTTCACTTGAGTCATACTTAAACTTAAGAGTTATACTTAAACTTAATCTTTAATAATAATTAAGCTTTGCAATAGCATTTGACTTTCAACAATTCACTATCTCTAATGAATAGTTGAGAGTGTCAACATAATGGCAACTGAGATCTTTTATAGCAAAGATCCACCCCTCTCAACTTACATGACGAACCACAGATCTCAGGAACTCTTCACAAAGGGCCTTTTACTTGAGAAAGGAGTATCCCTTAGCCAGATAGCATTAGCTATACATTATTGTTCAGTTTGGTCTCTAAGATGAGGTTCTAATCTCGTTCCTGGTAATTCATAGTACCAAAACATTACCTCCATCCAAGGCATAACTCAATTGTCAACTCTATGTACTCCCATCTCAAGTAAACCCCCTCTTCTCCCCACTCCTGGACAAGCTTACTGAGGGGAGTGACTTGCGCACAGACATTGTGGAGCCAAGAGATAATTGGTTCCCCCTTATTCACACCATCCCTTCACGTGGTTTCACAGATACATTCACATATGAAGACAATGTTCCATTCTGACCTCTCCCCTCTCTGGGCCCCAAGTGACTGAGCCCAAGCTGAGAAGGGAAAAGTGCAACTGCCAACAGTATAGTCCAAATGGATACATTCTAATGACAAGTATCTCACATAAGCATATTATGTAAATAAAACATCTTATTTATGTATGTTACCCAACTAATTCTTATTCATCCGCCACAAGTGACAATAGTGGTAGCTGGATTGTTTGTCGAGATCTGCAATAGGCTAACTAGCAATCATACCACACATAAAATTATTAAAAGCTGCTAAAAATGTTTTACATAAATCCACAAGAACATAGAGGAATAGCTGATATGTGGCGGAGAGGCCTGGTGCGTCATTGCACATGAGAAAACCTTCAGACACACAGCTCAAAAAGCTCCCTACTGATCTTGTTTAAGCCATACAAATGTAATTGACTATATGACGGATGCCCCTCTTCACATTTCTCCAAATAGTAAAAAAATAACAAATTATTAATTTAATTAATATGAAACTATTATTTCATGCTGAAGCAGTCCATTTTCAATGTTTTTCCACTAAAACCTTGGTAATTAAATGTTGACTGGAAAGTAGGCCTACCTGGCAGAATGATAATTAAAAAATTAAAAAAATTATATATATTTTTTAAATTTTACCCCATTTCTCCCCAATTTCGTGGTATCCAATTGTTTTTTAGTAGCTACTATCTTGTCTCATCGCTACAACTCCCGTACGGGCTCAGGAGAGATGAAGGTTGAAAGTCATGCGTCCTCCGATACACAACCCAACCAAGCCGCACTGCTTCTTTACACAGCGCGCATCCAACCACGGAAGCCAGCCGCACCAATGTGTCGGAGGAAACACCATGCACCTGGTAACCTTGGTTAGCGCGCACTGCGCCCGGCCCGCCACGGGAGTCACTGGTGCGCGATGAGACAAGGACATCCCTACCTGCCAAACCCTCCCTAACCTCCCGGTCGCGGCCGGTTACGATAGAGCCTGGGTCTCTGATGGCACAGCTGGCACTGCAGTACAGCGCCCTTAACCACTGCACCACCCGGGAGGCCCTGATAGCATGATCCTTTGAATCAATGGGGTGCACATTTGTTTTGAATACTCAGCCATCATATGTGCAGTACAGAAACCTGACAGAAACACTGCTAGCCTAACAAAAAATGTACTGTGACTAAAACTAGGTTGGGACATGCTTTCAATGGTGCTCTCCAACACCTGACACTAATATAGTGGATTAGGGGGGTACCCTAACTGTGACTCAAACCCTGGTCCCTATGACTGTCATTCCAAAAACCATTATACTGTCACAATCCTCGCTATATGAGCCATGATGAGGGTGGCAGGTAGCCTAGCGGTTAAGAGCGTTGGGCCAGTAACTGAAAACTCGCTGGTTCGAATGCCCAAGCCGACTAGGTGAAAAGTCTGTCGATGTGCCCTTGAGCAAGGCACTAAACCTTAATTGCTCTGGATAAGAACATCTGCTAAATGTAATGATACAATTCCTACCAAGTGGATTAGCCCTATTAGCACGATCCATAGGGTGTTTGCCTTTCACGGCAGAGACTCGGTTTAACTTCCTTGTCCTGCCATTTGCTACAATGCTGTTTGAAGTGGGATGGTGGCCGTGCCTTCAAGTACAGAGGAGGCAGTGTCGCAAACCTCACTATATGAGCCGCGGTACAATTCCCAGCAACTGGGTTAACCCTATTGGCACGATGTTTTGTCTTTCACGCCAGCAATCTTAGTTGTATTCCCTGCCTCACTGTTCGCTACAATACCAAAAGGCTAAAGTCTCTTGGTGAGGTTGTTAGGTGTTGTACATAGGTTGTTTAGTATTATTACAAGGGGTGCAAGTTTAATTCTATTTTAAAATTAGGATTGTTGTTTTCTGCTGGCTCGCTTTACATTTCGATTTTTTTTAAATCCGTTATACAGTTAATTCAATTTGTATGGTCTTAGGGACATTATTGTTTTCAAGTGAATACAATTCTACTCTAGACTGTAAATTGCAGTGAAAATGTAATTGAAATAATGGTGCAAAAGCCCTGTTATTTGAATGTTCGATTCCATTCATTCCATTTGGATCAGTTGTGGGTCTACTCTCAGATTCTAAAGTCTGGAAAGGCACAAAGTACAGGACAGTCCGGCTGTTTTACTTCTGATGCTGATGCACTGTCTGTTGCTGATCATCATTCTCCCAAGTCTTCCTATATAGTGAAGCCACATAGGCCTATGCTCCCAGCAGGTCCTGTTATTCAGGGAAGCTTAACGCCCGTTCTGCCTTCTTTCCGACCCGAGCAGCTTTTCCTCGATCTAGAACCTAAGGCTTCAATATAGCCTACATATTTGTCATTTAACTTTTAAAATGTATTACCTTTTTTTGTGTGGCAGAAACACAACTAGTCATAATGTTTTAATCTGATTAGGCTACTTCGAAAGTCTCCTGTAACCTACCTTCGCACGTTATCCACTCCACTCAAATATAATCCAGTTTCCCAAACAGACATCTGTTACAAAACACCCAAACGTTTGTTGACATTCGTAGATTGTCAAGCCAAGCCTTTGATACGGAGTAGGGAGGGATCTATTTTCTGTTTGTCGAGATTGACATACTCTATTTGATTGGAGTGTTGAAAACGTAAACCAAGATGAAGTCGGTAATCGGGATGCAGTTATGCATTGCTTATTGGTTGTGTGTGGTGCATTGGCACAGAAACCTGTTGGTGGGGAAAACGTTGCATATGTTTTATATACTTGTAGTAATAAGGTACAAGGGGGTGTGGTATATGGCCAATATACCACAAACCCCCAAGGTGTCTTATTTCTATTATAAACTGGTTACCAATGTAATTAGAACAGTAAAAAGTGATTTCAGCAAATCAGCGTACAGGATTCGAACCACCTGCTTTACAATTATAGATATTTCATACAAATGTACATCTGATTTCCTCCTGGCTAATGATTATTGTCTGCAGCCGTCTCTGATCGTGGTGTAGTGAGACAGGCAGGGGGAGAGAGCTCATCAGTGGTGGTCGGCAAACCCTCAACCTTCTGGCCCGTAGCCCTGCCCGGCATCGACTGTGCCACGAAACCATGCTGAAGTGGTCAATTCGATATCCACGTTTACTCATTTTGACATGGGGCAAAGACACATTTTTAAAGCTAATTTCCAGCATGACTTATGCCATGTTAATGATATCTGAGTGACTAACAAAATCAAAGGCGGCCCCCTGGAGGTCAGCACCCCTGGGCGACTGACAGAACAAGAACAGAAAAACTGCTGATGCACAACCAAAATTTGAAATTGCAACCTGTGTATTCTACTGTTCTACCTCTCAACAGTACGTTGAGACCCAGACTGAGCTTCTGGGTCTCCGATTGTACTTGGAGCCAGCCCTGCACAATTTGGTATTTTAAACCCATGCTCATGGAATATCACATATCAACCACATAACCATGTAAAAGGTCTGAATGTCGGCGTAGTTATTCTTGTTAAAAACTGGATAGCCCTTGTGAGGTTCAGGTAGGGTTGTCTTGGGAGAACAGTAGTAAGTTACCCTATGACACCAGCGGAGGGACACAGCATCTGGGCAGGTGAGGTGAGGCTTTTCTGCAAGAGAGAAGTTTCCTGCCAACAGTAACCCTGGAATGCTGCCAGTATCTGCTTCCTCTATCAGCCATTGACTTGTGAATCTATTGTGACCATCACTAATAATGGTATCATGTCCCTTTTCCCAGCGCCGCCTCCTTGTTAGATTTGTGTCTGACGCTGGAGATGTAGAAGCCAAGCAGATGGTGTAGGGGGTCCGGTGCTGTAGAATGCCTCATTACTAGTAGAAGTCTTCATCCGCTGTTGGCCAGTCCAAATTTGCACCCTACCTCTCCCCCTTGGCCACTAACCCTTTGCGGTTTTCTCTTCCTCTCCTCTTTCTCTCCTAGTGAACAGGCCAGCCTGAGGCAGCAGGTGGTGGAGGAGGACACAGAGGATTGGCAGAGATGTCCCGACTTCACCGGGCTGGAGAGGGTTGGAGGAGTGGACCTGTCGTTCATCAAAGGAGATGACGTCAACGCTTGTGCCCAGCTAGTGGTGCTCAGCTACCCAGACCTAGAGGTAAGGCACTGACTCAGAATATTTCTATGCTAATGCTAACCATAGGCTGAGTCTTAATGCTATAAAGCCCAAACGGACCATTTCTATGCTAATGCTAACCATGGGCTGCGTCTTAACGCTATAAAGTGGTTTCCTTTCCTCCTCTGACTCACAGGCACTGTTTGAGCATACTAGATGAAAGAAAGTTTCTTTGTCTATTTGTTCTATGTCTATTTCACCTGAATAGCTATTCTGTATTAGTGTGGATCAAAGAAAGGAGACAAGGAAAGGAAGTGACTTGAAGGTATTGACACACAGGCCATGTGTGTTCAATCATCCTAGCAGTTTGTGACCACGAGTCTTGCCTCAACTTTTCATTTGCCTCTATTTTTCATTCTTAACCGTTCCGCTCCCTCTATTGGACCTGACCCTAATTCTCCATCAAGGGCTGTCAACACATTCTGAAACACAACCCATCATAATTAATGATATTTGCCAGCTTGTTTTGTTGATACATGGACCAATTTTGTTGTAATGTTATTATAGTACGGCTAATTAAATGTTCCCCACTCAGTGCAGACACAATAATTTACCCCGAGTCTCTCCCATTGGATTTTATTGGATTTATTCACAACACAGTGGTTTTTGCATCATAAGCCCAAACAATTTCAGAATAGCCAAGAGCCACAATGAATTTTTACAAATTGGCTACTTGAAGTTTAAAATAGTTTTGAATATCCAAGGATGAATATCTGAGTAATTTTCTGAATTATAGTAATTTGTGTGACATTCACATGACAATTAACATAGAAGATACTAAATACAAATTCTGACAATGGCGGGCATTTTAGCAGGAGTACACCAACTCCTCAATCAAATAAAATTGACTTGATAGAACAATGTGAAATAAATCAACACAATTTATTAAACAAAAAATACACTTGTGTGATACATATTTCCCAACAAGTTAATCACAAACACTTGAAGCTCTCAGAAATAATAACTTTTACTTATGAGTACAGTATGATGATACATTTGTATTTTTCAACACAACCTGCAGCAACAGTATTTTACTATAGCTGCATTAGGCAAGAGGAAGAGGAGCACCATTGCCAAGAATGTGGTGATGACATCCACTGAGTGGTAGCTGTATCATGGCATCCTGTGGGACTCTGAGTGCAAGTCAGCAGACTCTTTGTGTCTCATGACGAACTCGATCCAATAGATGGCCCTGTCCAGTGGCTTCATGGAATGGTCTGGAGAGCTTCTGCATGTTGAACTTGTAGGCCCCATTGTGGAGAACTTCCTGCAAGCCCTGAAGAAAGATCCCTCTATTGAAACTGCCAATGTCTAAAACCTTGGCTCCTCCTCTCTCTTCCAGCTGGAGAAGATTGTCAAATTGGTCTTGGAACAGTGGCAAACCCAACACCATGGTAAATGGCCTCCTTGACAACATTTGTAACCCCATGTGACACAAATGCTCTGATCTTGTCATGACCAAGGAGGTCAGACTGAGCCAGCCATTTTACCAGGAGAGTATTGTTACCCAAAATGGAGGGCTTGTCACTAACATGTCCCCACATGACTTTCTGAGGCGTTGGGAAAAGGCAGAAGCAATTTCAGTGGATACATCCCTTGTAAGACTGACTAAGGATCCTAACTACATTATAATGACCCCATGTTCTCCAGAGCTCTGAACAAACTCTTCTAGCTCTTTTGAGAGCGGTTGAGCAGGCTTACAGTAGAAGCCATGAATGTGTACGATGTTTGGCATAGTTGGACGTGGAGACCCGAAAACAAAATCAGAGCGAATCAACCATAGGTCAGCTGAACGGAGCAATCTGTAATAATGAATATCTCGGCCAAATTATTTATCACAAAGCTCATCATAGTATAGATTGAACTCTACAATTTCATGGTAAACCATAATACCATAAAACATTTATATTTCCGAGCCGCTGTAAGAAATGTATATCCTCCGATAAACTTGATCTAAAAACTGGAACAAATGACTGGCGAGGGAGAAAGAGCAAAATGTGTATACCAGCTGTGGTCCAACGAGCACTGTAAACGAAAGGCAATCTAATATAATGCACCAGCAAGACTCCCCCACCCCATGCAGGTTCTGTGAGCACCTTGTCCTACCTCGCTTCCACAAGGCTTTTCATGAGTTCTTTATCCTCAAACATTGCTCCTACCACACATACTTTCTTGAATCTTTGAAAGTAAACTCAGCAAAAAAAGAAACGTCCCTTTTTCAGGACCCTGTCTTTCAATGATAATTTGTAAAAATCCAAATAACTTCACAGATCTTCATTGTAAAGGGTTTAAACACTGTTTCCCATGCTTGTTCAATGAACCATAAATATTTAATGAACATGCACCTGTGGGACGGTCGTTAAGACACTAACAGTTTACAGACAGTAGGCAATTAATGTCACAATTATGAAAACGTAGGACACTAAAGAGGCCTTTCTACGGACTCTGAAAAACACCAAAAGAAAGATGCCCAGGGTCCCTGCTCATCTGCATAAACGTGCCTTAGGCATGCTGCAAGGAGGCATGAGGGCTGCAGATGTGGCCAGGGCAATAAATTGCAATGTCTGTACTGTGAGATGCCTAAGACATTGCTAAAGGGAGACAGGACGAACAGCATGACCACATGTAACAACACCTGCACAGGATCGATACATCCGAACATCACACCTGCAGGACAGGTACAGGATGACAACAACAACTGCCCGAGTTACACCAGGAACGCACAATTCCTCCATCAGTGCTCAGACTGTCCGCAATAGGCTGAGAGAGGCTGGACTGAGGGCTTGTAGGCCTGTTGTAAGGCAGGTCCTCACCAGACATCATCGGCAACAATGTCGCCTATGGGCACAAACCCACCTTCGCTGGACCAGACAGGACTGGCAAAAAGTGCTCTTCACTGAGTCGCGGTTTTGTCCCACCAGGGGTGATGGTCAGATTTGCGTTCATCGTCGAAGGAATGAGCGTTACACCGAGACCTGTACACTGGAGCAGGATAGATTTGGAGGGTCCGTCATGGTCTGGGGCGGTGTGTCACAGCATCATCGCACTGAGCTTGATGCAGGCAATCTCAACGCTGTGCGTTACAGGGAAGACATCCTCCTCCCTCATGTGGTACCCTTCCTGCAGGCTCATCCTGACATGACCCCCCCCCCCCCCCCCCTTTGTTCAGGGACACATTATTCAATTTCTGTTAGCCACATGTCTGTGGAACTTGTTATGTTCATACAAATATTTACACGTTAAGTTTGCTGAAACTTAAGTTTGAGGGCGTTTCTTTTTTGCTGAGTTTATATCAATATGAGTATTTTGTTCTCTGAATAATTTGTTAAGAAGTGTATCCTCTGTGTGTTTTTGAAGGATTGTTTGCACAAATTATATAATGGAATTTTATCAAGCCCACCTATTGTTGAGATGCTTATTAAGGTGTAGAGCAAGGATGGGCAACTGGCAGCCCGGACCTCAGCCCGCCTTTTTTAGGCCGAGGCTCAATATCAACCCCATGCCCAAAACCACTGTAATTCAAGAATGAACCAAAAACAACACAGACTAACTCTCTCCACATGTCATCCCTGGGGACATAAATACAGCAAAACGTCTCCATCAATCAATAAATAGAGGTATTATTTATTACATTACCAAGTCAATTAAAATGCCTAATTTAACAGTTTAAAAAAATCCATGACTCAGGAGCCTGTATAAATCTTTTGGTTGACTTGCACACTAGATTTTCTTTTTAATAAAATAACTCTGTCTAACCTGACAAGTCGCAAAAGAATGACAAGTCGCAAAATCCCAAAGACCTTGTCATCGACTTCAGGTAGATACTGTCAGCTCCAGTGGATCCATTGCAAGGGACCAAGGTATAAGATCTCTGTTCAATGATTAACAAAAAATTGAACTTTGAGCCAACTTTGTTAAAATGCCCAGATAGTTTTTCAGTGGCAAACTAAGATTTCTGAGAGTGAATTAATCCATTTTGCAGTCCTTCTATCCTTTTCTAAAAAAAAATATAGAGGTTTATTGAACCTCATGATCAGCATAGTTGCCTGGTTTGGCTTACATGGGTAAGCCAGCTACACTGTAGCGAGAGTTGTGCAGGTCAGTGGAAAGATATTCTGGGTTAAACAAAAGGCTCTCAGAGAAATCTAGAAAGACCACACATGCAAAAGAGGAAATAACATTTGATCAATCACATCTCCTTTTAACAACGAGTAGGCAGTACAGTATTGACATCTAACACAGACTCAGGTCTCTTACTCTCAAGAGTAAAAGACCTGAGCCGTTATGTTTTGTACCAGAATCAGTACGCCTTTAAAGGGATAGTTCTGGGAAATGACATATTTATATTTTTAAAAAGGAAAACCCGCACACTGAAAACGACAGGTGACCGAGCCTGACTTCAGTGCTTATTTATTTTTCATATTTGCAGTGACATGAACGTAAGCACTTAAGTCAAGGTCAGTCACCTGTCTTTTTTCAGAGTGCAGTATATACTCTTGTTTTTTAATGCTAGTTTCTGACAAATCCAGCACCTGGACCTAGACACACTACTGTGCACAAGAGTTTCTCTTTCTTTGTTTAGTACCAGTCAAAAAGTTTGGACACACCTACTTATTCAAGGGTTTATCTTAATTTTTTCTATTTTCCACATTGTAGAATAATAGTGAAGACATCAAAACTATGAAATAACGGGCCTCCCGGGTGCTCTCGCAGTGGTCTAAGGCACTGCATCGTAGTGCTAGCTGTGCCACCAGAGATTCTGGGTTCGAGCCCAGGCTCTGTCGTAGCCGGCCGCGACCGGGAGCCCCATGGGGGGGTGCACAATTGGCCCAGCGTCGTCCGGGTAAGGCAGGATTTGGCCGGAAGGGATATCCTTGTCTCATCGCGCGGGCCGGGCGCAGTGCACGCTGACCAGGTCGCCAGGTGTACGGTGTTTCCTCTGACACATTGGTGTGGCTCGCTTCCGGGTTGGATGTGCATTGTGTCAAGAAGCAGTGCAGCTTCGTTGGGTTGTGTTTCGGAGGACGCATGGCTCTCGACCTTCGCCTCTCCCGAGTCCGTACGGGAGTTGTAGCGATGGGACAAGACTGTAACTACTACCAATTGGATACCACGGAATTGGAGAGAAAAAATATATATATATTTTTTTTTAAACTATGAAATAACACATGTAGTGTAGTAACACATACAAGTGTTAAACCAATCAAAATATATTTTAGATTTTAGTTTCTTCAAAGTATCCACCCCTTGCCTTAATGACAGCTTTGCACACTCTTGGCATTCTTTCAACCAGCTTCATGAGAAATGCTTTTCTAAGTTTTGAAGGATTTCCCACATATGCTGAGCACGTGTTGACTGCTTTTCCTTCACTCTGCGGTCCAAATCATCCCAAACCATCTCAACTGGGTTGAGGTTGGGTGATTGTGGAGGCCAGGTCATCTGATGCAGCACTCCATCACTCTCCTTGGTCAAATAGCCCTTACACAGCCTGGAGGTGTGTTTTGGGTCACTGTCTTGTTGAAAAACAAATTATAGTCCCACTAAGCGCAAAGCAGATGGGATGGCTTATCGCTGCAGAATGCTGTGGTAGGCATGCTGGTTAAGTGTGCCTTGAATTCTAAATAAATCACTGACAGTGTCACCAGCAAAGCACCATCACACCTCCTCCTGCATGCTTCACAGTGGGAGCCACACATGCTGAGATCATCAAGACACGGTGGTTGGAACCAAAAATATCAGATTTGGATTCATCAGACCAAAGGATAGATTTCCACCGGTCTAATGTCCATTGATCTTGTTTCTTGGCCCCAGCTAGTCTCTTCTTATTTGTGTCCTTTAGTAGTGGTTTCAGCAATTCGACCATGAAGGCCTGATTCACGCAATCTCCTTTGAACAGTTGATGTTGAGATGTATCTGTTACTTGAACTCTGTGAAGCATTTATTTGGTCTGCAATTTCTGAGGCTGGTGGTAACTGTAATGAACTTATCCTCTGCAGCAGAGGTAACTCTGGGTCTTCCGTTCCTGTGGCGGTCCTCATGAGAGCCAGTTTCATCATAGCGCTTGATGGTTTTTGCGACCGTATTGACTGACCTTCATGTCTTAAAGTAATGATGGAAAGTTGTTTCTCTTTGCTTATTTGAGCTGTTCTTGCCATTATATGGACTTGGTCTTTTACCAAATATCCTTATTCTGTATACCACCATACCTTGTCACAACAGATCTGATTGTCTCAAACACATTTAAGGAAAGAAATTCCACAAATTAACTTTGAACAAGGCACACCTGTTAATTGAAATGCATTCCAGATGTACCTTGTGAAGCTGGTGGTGCTCTTGTTCTCCATGGACTTTACAGTGTCCCAGAACTTTTTGGAGTTAGAGCTACAGGATGCAAATTTCTGCTTGTAAAAGCTGACCTTTCCTTTCCTGACTGACTGCGTGTATTGGTTCCTGACTTCCCTGAACAGTTGCATATCGCGGGGACTATTTGATGCTATTGCAGTCCACCACAGGATGTTTTTGCGCTGGTCGAGGGCAGTCAGGTCTATTTTCAAGCATAGTGGTGGCTGCATCATGTTATGTCTATGCTTGTAATTGTTAAGGACTGGGGAGTTTTTCAGGATACAAAATCAATGGAGTGAAGCCAAACACAGACACAATCCAAGAGGAAAACCTGGTTCAGTCTGCCTTCCACCAGACACTGGGAGATTAATTCATCTGGCAGCAGGACAATAACCTAAAACACATGGCCAAATCTACACTGGAGTTGCTTACCAAGGAGGCAATGAATGTTCCTGAGTGACCGAGTTACAATTTTGACTTAAATCTGCTTGAAAATCTATGGCAAGACCTGCAAATGGTTGTCTAGCAATGATCAACAACCAATTTAACAGAGCTTGAATCCTTTTTTAAAGAGTAATGGGCAAATGTTGCACAATCCAGGTGTGGAAAGCTCTTAGAGACTTACCCAGAAAGACTCACAGCTGTAATCGCTGCCAAAGGTGCTTCTACAAAGTCTTGGGTGTGAATACTTAAGGAAATTAGATATTTCTGTACTTCATATTTCTAATAACATGTTTTCAATTTGTCATTATGGGGCATTGTGTGTAAATGGGTGATAAAAATATATATATATATATTTAATCTATTTTGAATTCCGGCTGTAACACCACAAAATGTGGAATGAGTTGAGGAGGATGAATACTTTCTGAAGGCACTGTATTAGATATAACACAGGCATACGTTTATACCGGTGTTCTCTGATGTCTGTTCCCTGTGTCCACTACCAGCTGCTGTATGAGGACAGTCAGATGGTGACCCTGACCGCCCCCTACATCTCAGGGTTCCTGGCCTTCAGGGAGACCCCCTATCTGCTGGAGGCCCTGCAGCGCCTGGAGACGACCCAGCCCAGCCTGCTACCTCAGGTCAGGGTCTGGCCACTTTGGCATTGGAGATGTTACAGTTTAACTGACTTAGTTGCTGTTATACTCAGAGAACCCTAATGTCTCAATTTAGTTGAAACTAAATGTCACTCTGACATGTCTTATACTATGTGAATTCTGTTGAGACTTAAGGTTAGTACAGTTTCATTGATGTTGTCGGTTTGCTGTGTCCAACTGTTTAACTGTTCACCTCAGGGCGATACATCTCTGTGTGTTAATGCCTTTCTTTTCAGCTATCCAATACCCTCTATCTTCCTCTCCCACTATGTGTGTCCATAAGTCAGCTCTGTATCATCCATACCTTTCCACTCTCCTGTGTTAGTCACAGCCCACACAAATCACTCACTCCCACCTCAAGTCGGGTCCCTGTCCACACCCCTCCCACACAAAACACATCTGCCTAACACATGCACGTTGCCCTCGTGGATTTATCACTGACATTTACCAATGGACACTGACAGACCATTCCCTGCTGCTTTATGTACAGCTCCTCAAATTCTTTCTACATGACTTATGATTCACAGCAGAAGTATGCCTGTACAACCACCTTGGCACTGTAAGAAATCAGTGAAAGGGCTGTTGGCACAGTTCAAAACATTCAATACATCCATCCAACAAAATCTTGTGAAAACTCTTCTTTTGTTAGCCTGTAGAAAGACCTCATGCTGTATAAGTACAAGGGACAGCAGAGAGCTGCTTTGAGACTTGCCCATCTCTCACCCGTTGCCTCTTTCTGTACTTGCGCATCTCTCACCCGTTGCGTCTTTCTGTACTTGCCCATCTCTCACCCGTTGCCTCTTTCTGTACTTGCCCATCTCTCACCCGTTGCCTCTTTCTGTACTTGCCCATCTCTCACCCGTTGCCTCTTTCTGTACTTGCCCATCTCTAACCCGTTGCCTCTTTCTGTACTTGCCCATCTTTCACCCGTTGCCTCTTTCTGTACTTGCCCATCTCTCACCCGTTGCCTCTTTCTGTACTTGCCCATCTCTCACCCGTTGCCTCTTTCTGTACTTGCCCATCTCTCACCCGTTGCCTCTTTCTGTACTTGCCCATCTCTCACCCGTTGCCTCTTTCTGTACTTGCCCATCTCTCACCCGTTGCCTCTTTCTGTACTTGCCCATCTCTCACCCGTTGCCTCTTTCTGTACTTGCCCATCTCTCACCCGTTGCCTCTTTCTGTACTTGCCCATCTCTCACCCGTTGCCTCTTTCTGTACTTGCCCATCTTTCACCCGTTGCCTCTTTCTGTACTTGCCCATCTCTCACCTGTTGCCTCTTTCTGTACTTGCCCATCTCTCACCCGTTGCCTCTTTCTGTACTTGCCCATCTCTCACCCGTTGCCTCTTTCTGTACTTGCCCATCTCTAACCCGTTGCCTCTTTCTGTACTTGCCCATCTCTCACCCGTTGCCTCTTTATCTGTCCCCAACAGGTGGTCTTGGTGGATGGGAATGGTCTGTTCCACTACAGAGGTGAGTAGTGGAACAGACGATCTCGGTCTCAAATTAAGACTGATTCGAACTGAGACCGAGACTGGATTCTCAGGCGACATACTGTCTACTAATAGCATTGACTATTTACTACTAACAGTAGCATGTTACATACTTGCATAACAATTCAGACTTCAGCTAATTGTGACAGTCATGTCCCCTACTATACATATGGGGTTGTCTTTTTTCCAGAGTTTGGCCTGGCGTGTCACCTGGGAGTTCTGTCAGGGCTTCCCTGTATAGGTGTGGCCAAGAACCTCCTGCAGGTGCAGGGTGTGGAGAAGAACGAGAAACACCAGTCACAGGTGAGCGCTCCACCGCTCACATTTCACACTGGTAGAGACCAAAATGATGAACAGATAAACACTTTTTTTGGGGGGGGGGGGATTGCATTGAATCAAATGACTAATTTCCAATGATTTAATGCCTGTAAGGGCGGAGTGTCGCTAGTTATATTTAATTTGTTCTTTTGTTTTTACAATAACAACTGGTTAACACATTCTGATGGATAGCACTCAAATGAGATCTCAACTGACATTGGACTACTAAACTGTAGCCTACCTACAGTAGGTCTGCATTTGAGAAAATGTCTGACCTCCAATGTCAAGCTTTTCCTCTCCTCTTCTGTTGTTGACAGACTTCACATACCATCCTCGGTGGTGTGGTCCCTTTTCTTGTGACTGTATCAAACAACATTTTTGATACATTGATACAAAATAATTATAGGCCTACCTATAGTTTTATAGTGTTAATTTAATATTCATGAATCATTCATGTGGGCTCTTGTCTACCTTTGTGCTCTATTTGTCACACTTAGTCATACTGTAGCTGTGTTGAAATTGGAGTACAGAGAGCACAATGCATTATTCATCATTCTATTGTGATAAATGTTTTAAGGTAGTGTGTTTTCTTGCCTGGATCTATTGTAATATTTTATTGTGGGATGTTAGTTTCTCTCCCCAGTGTATCCGTGGCTTGAACTGTATTATACAAGTCGAGCAAAAACAAAAGCCTGTTGGTGAAAACCGTAAACCAGCTCTTATTGAAGAGAATACTGGTGGGAGGAGTCTCCGGTAAAATACAGTATATAAACTCAGCAAAAAAATAAACATCCTCTCACTGTCAACTGCATTTATTTTCAGCAAACTTAACGTGTGAATATTTGTGTGAACATAGCCAGATTCAACAACTGAGACATAAACTGAACAAGTTCCACAGACATGTGACTAACAGAAATTGAAAAATGTGTACCTGAACAAAGGGGGGGTCAAAATAAAAAGTAACAGTCCGTATCTGGTGTACCCACCAGCTACATTAAGTATTGCAGTGCATCTCCTCTTCATGGACTTCACCAGATTTGCCAGATCTTGCTGTGAGATGTTACCCCACTCTTCCACCAAGGCACCTGCAAGTTCCCGGACATTTCTGGGGGGAATGGCCCTAGCCCTCACCCTCCGATCCAACAGGTCCCAGACGTGCTCAATGGGATTAAGTTCCGGGCTCTTCGCTGGCCATGGCAGAACACTGACATTCCTGTCTTGCAGGAAATCACGCACAGAACGAGCAGTATGGCTGGTGGCATTGTCACATATGTCAGGATGAGCCTGCAGGAAGGGTACCACATGAGGGAGGAGGATGTCTTCCCTGTAACGCACAGTGTTGAGATTGGCTGCAATGACATCAAGCTCAGTTTGATGATGCTGTGACACACCGCCCCAGACCATGACGGACCCTCCACCTCCAAATCGATCCCACTCCAGTGTACAGGCCTTGGTGTAACGCTCATTCCTTCGACAATAAACGCTAATCCGACCATCACCCCTGGTGAGACAAAACCGTGACTTGTCATTGAAGAGCACCTTTTGCCAGTCCTGTCTGGTCCAGCTATGGTGGGTTTGTGCCCATAGGCAACGTTGTTGCCGGTGAAGTCTGGTGAGGACCTGCCTTACAACAGGCCTACAAGCCCTCAGTCCAGCCTCTCTCAGCCTATTGTGGACAGTCTGAGCACTGATGGAGGGATTGTGTGTTCCTGGTGTAGCTCGGGCAGTTATTGTTGCCATCCTGTACCTGTCCCGCAGGTGTGATGTTCGGATGTCTGCCACTGCGAGGACGATCAGCTGTCCGTCCTGTCTCCCTGTAGCACTGTCGTAGGCGTCTCACAGTACAGACATTGCAATTTATTGCCCTGGCCATATCTGCAGTCCTCATGCCTCCTTGCAGCATGCCTAAGGCACGTTCACGCAGATGAGCAGGGACCCTGGGCATCTTTCTTTTGGTGTTTTTCAGAGTCAGTAGAAAGGTTTCTTTAGTGTCCTAAGTTTTCATTACTGTGACCTTAATTGCCTACTGTCTGTAAGCTGTTAGTGTCTTAATGACCGTTCCACAAGTGCATGTTCATTAAATGTTTATGGTTCATTGAACAAGCATGGGAAACAGTGTTTAAACCCTTTACAATGAAGATCTGTGAAGTTATTTGGAATTTTAGGAATCATCTTTGAAAGACAGGGTCCTGAAAAAGCAACGTTTCATTTTTTGCTGAGTTTATATATTTTTTAAAGCAATTTGTTTTGTTGTGGAAAATTCCAATCCAAAATTACAAATAATTTAATTTTAAGGAAATGAATTGCATGCTTCAGGCTTGCATCAGAGCAGTGATATAGTGGGATGGTTTGGTGTCTGTAATGACTGATGGAGAGGTGATAGTAATGAGAGAGGTAAGGGATTCACTCTCTTCTGATTTTGAATGACAGACATACATACATACATACATGACTAATGTGACCACAATGCTAACAGATTTCCATCGTAAAAGGCCATGGTAGTTTAGCCAGTACCCTGAACACACGCCACCAAAAATCAAATGCCAAACGGCTCCACAACCTAAAAACTCAATTACCATCCAATAACCGCAGCTCAAACCGAGCCCACGACGCACATCTATGTTAGCGTAGCGCACTAATCTTACACAACACTTTGTGAAAAACAGTTGATGTCCCTCAGCTCTGCTTTAGCTCTAACGGCTGTTATGTTTAGATTCAGATTAGGTTTCCACTGTTTATGACCAGAGAAACCGGTAGCGACTCCCAAGTTAATTAGATCTCTCTCGGGCGACACTTAGCGTCTCACAGACGATAGCATAAGCCTCACTAACCGAACTACTGTAGCCACGGTGTGGATTGCATTGGCTGAGATTTCTGAGCAAACTGATACAGTATCTGTCAGTTAGCTACTGTTAGCCAAAGTGTTGGCTCTTAGCTAGTCTTTCATTAAGGTATCAGGTAGCTTTTAGCAGTTCAGATACATTTCCCTCGGGCTTTTAGCTAGCGACGCTCCAGTTATTTTAAATGAAACATTAGAACACCTCTTATCTTGACTTTGGTACTGGCGTCAGGCTCTGTTTTCAAATGATGACTCACTACGGATTGTAGAATGATAGATGTGACCTCTCTGACTTCAATATACAAGCGTAGCGTTAAACTGCCATGTGTGTAGTTGTTTTTGCTCATTAATCACATCGAAGCAACATGAGTCATATTTGTTCCTCCAACTGCTCTCACCCGAAATTAGATTAGGGGAATCTGTGTTCATACGTCCAGAGTGAAGGAGACGTCAAAGATACGCACGGACATCCAATGTGTCGCTGGGGTTTCGTTATGTCCGAGGGTTTCGTAACATTGCGCTGACGCCCAATTCAAATCCCAGCAAAATGTTAATTTAAACATCGCAATACAATTTACGTGAATTGTTCATGGGGTTTAAACATGAAGGCGTTTTTAGAAGTTCCTGTGATCATGGAGCCTCTGTTGTCACGGTGACATCATATTTCTGTGTTCCTGTTACCCCCTGCGTCTTATTATGGGCTAAAGGTTTGTATGGCCATGCCACTGGTCTTCTCCCGTTGTGTGTGCATGTGTACATATGTGTGTGTTATGCATCAGTGGTTCTATTGTGTGCATTGCCAGGGAGTGACTCACTGAGGCCTGTTGAATGAGATGAGCTCGATGGATGGGGGCAAAATTCCATTCACATGGCAGCTGCTGCCCCTGCCTGCTGCTCTGTGGATGAAATTCCTGTCTCTGTCTCCTTTTTTTGCTTCTCTTTCTAGGGCTCCACTCTATTTCCCAGCTCTCTCTCTCGCTCCTTTCACTCCTTCTCTCTCTCGCTCCTTTCACTCCTTCTCTCTCTCCTCTCTCTGCAACTGCCGTCTCTCAATATCCCATCATCATTTTTCCCTCTCCCAGTTCTCTCCCAGACCCCTTCACGCACTCTTTCTCCCCCTCCCTCCTCCTCTTCCTCTCTGGCACTGAGTCAAACCACTGTGTTATTGATGGTTGGCCTGTCTCATGTCCTACTGCCCAGGGTGGCTGACTCAGACAGACACACTGCTCTCCCAGATACCACCAGATGGGCCCTGGGCCCTACCTGGCCCCTCACCTGGCATATCCTCCTGTCCTGTATTATAATTAGTTATAGTGAAATGGATAAGACATCAAAGCTTTCGTTAGTTTAAAGCCAAGCCCTCATCTCCAATGAGACACCTGTTACAGCATCAGACTTGGCATTGGGGATGAAGATGGTTCGTTTTGATCTGAATGTATCTCAAGCTGATTGCAGGATCTGAGAGCCTCTCTCAAATAAACACTGCATCATCCAATATGTGAAATATCAGATTTTTTACTTTCAAGTTTAAGGTCGAGTGAAGACGGCATTATGTGGTTTTTCACGTACCGATGACTCACACCATCCTATGCACTTCAAATTAGATTTACACTACATGACCAAAAGTATGTGGACATCTGCTTGTCAAATATCTCATTCCAAAATCAAGGGCATTAATATGGAGTTGGTCCCCCTTTGCTGCTATAACAGCCTCTATAACTATAACACGCTTCAGCGTGTAAAGTTCTGTGAGCTTGTGTGGCCTACCACTTCGTGGCTGAGCCGTTGTTGCTCCTAGACGTGTCCACTTCACAATAACAGCACTTACAGTTGACCGGGGCAGAGAGAAAGTCAGACTCGGACGGACAGGCGAACAGACTGACAGTAGTAGTGTGCATAAATGATGGTCTGACTCCACTCCTCCTCAGATTGCCTCATTGCAGAAGGGAGGAGAGAGCTTCCCTCTGACTAGCGACTCAGGAAAAGTGCTGGGGAAGGTAAGACTCACACGCACTTTCACTGCATCGCACACAAACACGTAATCAGTAGTTCTAAACATACAGTCTCTCCTCTCCCCTGTCTGTCTCTCTGTTTCTCCTCTCTCTCTCTCTCTCTCTCTCTCTCTCTCTCTCTCCATCCCTTTTCGTCCTCTTTCTTTCTAGGCCCTGCGCAGTTCTGACAGCAGTACCAAACCAGTGTATGTTTCAGTGGGCCACAAGATCAGCCTGGACACGGCCCTGCGCCTCACACACTCCTGCTGCCGCTACCGTGTTCCAGAGCCTATCAGACAGGTACACACACACACACACACACACACACACACACACACACACACACAGTCAAACACATACACATATTCCCACACGCATACGAAAAGAGCCACTCAGTCACCAGATTAGAAGTCAGTCTGATCAATGAAAGCCAACTGAGAAAAACTCTGTCAAATGGCTGGGAGGAACAGAGCAAATCAAAATGGCTTGCTGGACACGGGACACCATGTCAAGTTAACCTGTCTGCTAATGCTTCTCTCATAGAGAGGGATAGAGGCCGCACTTTCCACAAATCCTGTTGTAGCATGGGCAGCGCCATTAAAGTTTATAATGGCAAAAAGAGGGTGGGCAGGCTCTCTTTCTAACTTGATGCTCATCTCCACCTGCAGTCTGTTAGTGTTATTCTGCATTCCTGCCACTAGACTGTGCTGTTCCCTTAGAGATAAGTGTGGTGGCATAACTCATCTGCCTTACACACTGGGCTGCTGTCAAAACCAGCCCTGCACTGCACCCAGTGCTCTCTCACACACACACACACATGCACAGAAACACGCTCACTCACTCACTCACTTTCTCTCTCTCTTTCTCATTCTCTCTTTCTCACTCTCTACCCCCTCTCTGTCTCTGTGTCTTTTTTCTCCACTGCAGTCGGCACACACACGCACACACAGGCGCACACACACACACACACACACACACACACACACACACACACACACACACACACACACACACACACACACACACACACACACACACACACACACACACACACACACACACACCTCTATTCTCAGTATACTGCCAGGAGAGCTGCAGCAGTAGTGTAGTCTTGGCTAACTCATCTCCTCCTGTGTGTGTGTTCATTTCATCAGTGAGTGTGCTAATGTGTTTAGTGGGTGCTGGGGGTTCATCCAATAAGATTGGACCTGGACATCGCTGAGAGCAAGGGGACTGGCAGAGATCACCGCTCTGTTCTTTCTCTCTTCATATCTCTCTCTCTCCCTCATCTCTCATTCCCTGCTTTATTTGGTTCACCTCACTTATCTGTCTTTGTCTATCTATTTCTCTCTCTCCATCTATCTCCTCTCTCTCTACACTTCTCTCTATCCACACCTCACTCTCTCTCCAGACAGTCGTCAACGTTGACCCTTGACAAGCCATATTGCTGCCAGCCAGCACTCAACCACGTACACACACACACACACACACACACAAACACACTGATGATAGCACAGAGCCAGCAGCGACAGGTTGCCAAGTTTTCTCGTGCTGTGGAAACGACAATATGCTCCTGCTCTTCAGTGTTTAATTGCGGTTTGCTGTTGGGACGCAAACACAGGAACAGGTGGCGGAGGTTTGCCAAATAAGGGCACAGGCATCGTTTATGCATTCAGGAAGAGGGACAAATTGGAGCGTGTACGTTAATGAGGTGTTTTGGGCCATCGGAAGTAGGGATTTGGGTTGACAGGTTGGGTTAAGAACGTAGACCGTAAGTATGTAGACTGTTCATGTGAGATGGGTTGGGGATCATACTGTAGCAAAATCATTTGAACTAGGTTGCAGTGGGCACCTGTTCATAATGTAAACTTAAACCCCTAGCCTCTTTTTCCATCCCTCTTCTCCTATCTTTTCCTGTCCTGTCCTTTCTACTTCCCTTCTTTTATCTTCTCCCCTCTTTTCATTCCTCTCCTCTATTCTCCTGCCTTCCTCTCTTTCCTCTCCTCCTCCCCTCCTCACTGTACCTGTTCAACCCGAGAGAAAGAAAATCCCTCAGTCTGTCTGATCTCTACAGTTAAAAGAGCGAGAGCTTGAGATGAAAGAGAAAGACGACGTCGCGGTTGGAGTCTGCAGTGAGGAGTTGATGGTGCAGAGGGCTGAAGGCAGAGTCAAGGCACTGCAGCAGAGTCTGTATGCACAGTGCGTTGAGTGCGGAGGAACGCACGCTTTTACACTAACGTGATGAGGCTCTCCATCTCACCCACTCACGCTCATGTACACTTTTAAACTCGCATAGACTCCCTCTACAAATACACTCATTCATATCAGTATTATGCACAGTCACTTGCTCATACACTCAGTCACTCACACATATTCATCTCGGTCGCTGAGGAAGCCTGAGACAGCGGACATAGACAAGGACATTCAACCTTTTCCATGAGTAAACACTCTTAGAGCCCTCAGAGGAAGATTGACAAGTGTGTGTCAATGACACACACACACACACACACACACACACACTCCCCTCTTCCTAGCCTTTCTTAATGAGGCCACAAACAAAGCTAATGGACAGTATGAGTCCTTTTACCTAATGATGAGGGAGGCCAGGCAGGCCTCCGCACCATTCACACACTCCCAGTGGACCCTGTGTGTGTGTGTCGGCCTTGTGTGTGTATCTACGTCCACGTCCGCTTGGCTGGTAATGATCTCCGGACAGCAGAAATCCATACTGACAGGAAGACGCGATGTTGTTCATGGACATCAAGGAACCAATGCTAGAGCCATAACACCAGTCTACTCTACTACTTTGGTCTCTTTCCTTTAGAGAGGAAGGACTAGGAGGGCTCACCAGTGAAGTTGATTACTGCAGCTCATGAACAGCACCAGTCTTGTGGTACTGACCATTGCCAATCAGTTAGGGCTAGTAGTAGTAAACAATTCAATTTGGTAAAGCTTTATTGTACCCAAAGGGGTGAATTGTTTACCAGACAAAGCACAATGATGTCAGTGTCACACAAAGTCCTGCAGACAGGGTAACAACTTTAAAAGTCCTGCAGACAGAGTAACAACTTTAAAAGTCCTGCAGACAGGGTAACGACGTTAAAAGTCCTGCAGACAGGGTAACGACGTTAAAAGTCCTGCAGACAGGGTAACGACGTTAAAAGTCCTGCAGACAGGGTAGCAACTTTAAAAGTCCTGCAGACAGAGTAACAACTTTAAAAGTCCTGCAGACAGGGTAACAACTTTAAAAGTCCTGCAGACAGGGTAACAACTTTAAAAGGATAGTGAAAAACGCCTAAAACAAACAAATCCTTGCTTCTCTAGTGAAATAGTCGTTCTATTCGAAAGGCAATATTTTTTATGTAAATCCTGCCTCTGCAGGATAAATGTCATGATTCTGGTAGGAGTCCACAACTACAGTAGGAGCGCAGCTCTAGGTGGCCATTCTAGTTCTACCATAACTCCATGCCGACTGTTGAAATCGGAAGTTTACATACACTTAGGTTGGAGTCATTAAAATTAGGTTGGAGTCATTAAAACTTGTTTTTCAACCACTCCACAAATTTCTTGTTTAACACTAAGTATACACTAACTTGACTGTGCCTTTAAACAGCTTGGAAAATTCCAGAAAATTGTGTCATGGCTTTAGAAGCTTCTGATAAGATAATTGTCATCATTTGAGTCAATTGGAGGTGTACCTGTGGATGTATTTCAATGCCTACCCTCAAACTCAGTGCCTTTTTGCTTGACATCATGGGAAAATAAAAAGAAATCAGCCAAGACCTAAAAAAAAAATTGTAGACCTCCACAAGTCTGGTTCATCCTTGGGAGCAATTTCCAAACACCTGAAGGTACCACGTTCATCTGTACAAACAATAGTATGCAAGTATAACACTATGGGACACTATGCAATTCAATCCCAGAACAACAGCAAAGGACCTTTTGAAGATGCTGGAGGAAACAGGTACAAAAGTATCTATATCCACAGTAAAAACGAGTCCTATATCGACATAACCTGAAAGGTCGCTCAGCAAGGAAGAAGCCACTGTTCCAAAACCACCATTAAAAAAAAGCCAGACTACAGTTTGCAACTGCACATGGGGACAAAGATCGTACTTTTTGGAGAAATGTTCCCTGGTCTGATGAAACAAAAATAGAACTGTTTGGCCATAATGACCATCGTTATGTTTGGAGGAAAAAGGGGGGGGGACTTGCAAGCCGAAGAACACCATCCCAGCCGTGAAGCACAGGGGTGGCAGCATCATGTTGTGGGGGTGCTTTGCTGCAGGAGGAACTAGTGCACTTCACAAAATAGATGGCGTCATGAGGTAGGAAAATTATGTGGATATATTGAAGCAACATCTCAAGACATCAGTCAGGAAGTTAAAGTTTGGTCGCAAATGGGTCTTCCAAATGGACAATGACCCCAATTATAATTCCAAAGTTGTGGCAAAATGGCTTAAGGACAACAAAGTCAATGTATTGGAGTGGCCATCACAAATCACTGACCTCAATCCTATAGAAAATTTGTGGGCAGAACTGAAAAGGCGTGTACGAGCAAGGAGGCCTACAAACCTGACTCAGTTACACCAGCTCTGTCAGGAGGGATGGGCCAAAATTCACGCAACTTATTGTGGGACGCTTGTAGAAGGATACCTGAAACATTTGACCCAAGTTAAGCAATTTAAAGACAATGCTACCAAATACTAATTGAGTGTATGTAAACTTCTGACCCACTGGGAATGTGATGAAAGAAATAAAAGCTGAAATAAATCACCCTATCTACTATTATTCTGACATTTCACATTCTTAAAACTGTCCTAAAACGAGGCATATCTACTAGGATTAAATGTCAGGAATTGTGAAAAACTAAATTTAAATTTATTTGGCTAAGGTGTATGTAAACTTCTGACTTCAACTTTATATCTGCTCTGCTCATCACACCTGCCCTGTAACATTGTCTTTCCTGCAGCCCTGAGAGCCCTGAGCAGAGATACTCATCCATTACTCTGCTCTGCATCTGAATCAACAGGAAATGCTAAAGCACTGCTGCTCCCCAGCTGGTTGCCGTAACAAATGGATTTTCAATGTGAGCGATTCTTGGAGGTAGCGTTAGAGGTGGGCCGTGGTGGGTCTTTGTAGACAGAGGTAGGGATGCTGATGGTAGTTTTGTGTGCCGGTGTCCCCGCTGAGACTCTGGCTTCTGTGTTTGTTTAAAGGAAAGGCTTTAATCTGTGTTGTGTGTTTTGTGGGCGTCTCTCTATTCCTGCCGCAGCAGCTACACACACAGACTACTTACAGAAACTCATGCCTATTGTGTCTCTCTCACTCCCTTTGTTAATGTATGTGTGTGGGGGGGGGGGGGGGGGGGTGCATGCCTGTCACATTTCTCAGCATCTGTCTGTCTCTCTCCATTTCTCTCTCTCTCTCTCTTTCTCTCCCCCCCAATCTCTCACTGTCCTTTCCTCACTCTCTCTCTCCCACCCCCCATCTCTCCCCTATCCTCTCCTTTGAATAATTCAACCCCACAGAGCTTTGTGTTTCTGTCTGTTGACACTGACACATTAACAACACCGACCCACCCAAAACAAACCCAAACCAATTCAGGCTACTGCAGGCCTGGATTCAAACCCATATACATTGTCTACTAGAGACCTGAGTTCAAACCCAAACACATGCAGTACTGCAGACATGGGGTCGAACCCAAATACATTCAGTCTACTGGAGACCTGGGTTCAATCCCAAACACATTCAATCTACTGCAAACCTGTGTTCAAACCCAAATACATTCAGTCTACTGGAGACCTGGGTTCAAACCCAAACACATTCAATCTATTGCAAACCTGTGTTCAAACCCAAATACATTCAGTGAAATGCGGAACCGTTCGGTATTTTATCTAACGGGTGGCATCCCTAAGTCTAAATATTATTGTTAAATTGCACAACCGTCAATGAATATGTGGACGTCTATAAGTACCTAGGTGTCTGGCTAGACTGCAAACTCTCCTTCCAGACTCATATCAAACATCTCCAATCGAAAATCAAATCAAGAGTCGGCTTTCTATTCCGCAACAAAGCCTCCTTCACTCACGCCGCCAAGCTTACCCTAGTAAAACTGACTATCCTACCGATCCTCGACTTCGGCGATGTCATCTACAAAATGGCTTCCAACACTCTACTCAGCAAACTGGATGCAGTCTATCACAGTGCCATCCGTTTCGTCACTAAAGCACCTTATACCACCCACCACTGCGACTTGTATGCTCTAGTCGGCTGGCCCTCGCTACATATTCGTCGCCAAACCCACTGGCTCCAGGTCATCTACAAGTCCATGCTAGGTAAAGCTCCGCCTTATCTCAGCTCACTGGTCACGATGGCAACACCCATCCGTAGCACGCGCTCCAGCAGGTGTATCTCACTGATCATCCCTAAAGCCAACACCTCATTTGGCCGCCTTTCGTTCCAGTACTCTGCTGCCTGTGACTGGAACTAATTGCAAAAATCGCTGAAGTTGGAGACTTTTATCTCCCTCACCAACTTCAAACATCAGCTATCTGAGCAGCTAACCGATCGCTGCAGCTGTACATAGTCTATTGGTAAATAGCCCACCCTTTTTCACCTACCTCATCCCCATACTGTTTTTATTTATTTACTTTTCTGCTCTTTTGCACACCAATATCTCTACCTGTACATGACCATCTGATCATTCATCACTCCAGTGTTAATCTGCAAAATTGTAATTATTTGCCTACCACCTCATGCCTTTTGCACACATTGTATATAGACTCCCCCTTTGGTTTCTACTGTGTTATTGACTTGTTAATTGTTTACTCCATGTGTAACTCTTTGTTGTCTGCTCACTGCTATGCTTTATCTTGGCCAGGTCGCAGTTGCAAATGAGAACTTGTTCTCAACTAGCCTACCTGGTTAAATAAAGGTGAAAAAAAAAAAAACATGTAAAAAAAAAAATATATATGTCATAATTACGTACAATTCTGGCAAATTAGTTCGCAATGAGCCAGGCTGCCCAAACTGTTGCACATACCCTGACTCTGCGTGCAATGAACGCAAGACAAGTGACACAATTTCACCTGGTTATTATTGCCTGCTAACCTGGATTTCTTTTAGCTAAATATGCAGGTTTAAAAATATATACTTCTGTGTATTGATTTTAAGAAAGGCATTGGTGTTTATGGTTAGGTACAGTCGTCCAACGATTGTGCTTTTTTCGCAAATGCGCTTTTGTTAAATCATCCCCCCTGCGTTGCATCGATTATATGCAACACAGGACACGCTAGATAAACTAGTAATATCATCAACCATGTGTAGTTATAACTAGTGATTATGATTGATTGATTGTTTTTTATAAGATAAGTTTAATGCTAGCTAGCAACTTACCTTGGCTTCTACTGTATTCGTGTAACAGGCAGTCTCCTTGTGGAGTGCTACGAGAGGCAGGTGGTTATAGCGTTGAACTAGTTAACTAAGGTTGCAAGATTGAATCCCCTGAGCTGACAAGGTGAAAATCTGTCATTCTGCCCCTGAACAGGCAGTTAACCCACTGTTCCCAGGCCGTCATTGAAAATAAGAATGTGTTCTTAACTGACTTGCTGAGTTAAATAAAGGTATAAAAAGAAGAAGAAAAAACGGCAAATTCGGCACCCAAACATACAGATTTCCGATCGGCCAAACCCAAACACATGCAGACCTGGGTTCAAACCCAAACACATGCAGACCTGGGTTCAAACCCAAACACATGCAGACCTGGGTTCAAACCCAAACACATGCAGACCTGGGTTCAAACCCAAACACATGCAGACCTGGGTTCAAACCCAAACACACGCAGACCTGGGTTCAAACCCAAACACATGCAGACCTGGGTTCAAACCCAAACACATGCAGACCTGGGTTCAAACCCAAACACATGCAGACCTGGGTTCAAACCCAAACACACGCAGACCTGGGTTCAAACCCAAACACACGCAGACCTGGGTTCAAACCCAAACACACGCAGACCTGGGTTCAAACCCAAACACATGCAGACCTGGGTTCAAACCCAAACACATGCAGACCTGGGTTCAAACCCAAACACATGCAGACCTGGGTTCAAACCCAAACACACGCAGACCTGGGTTCAAACCCAAACACACGCAGACCTGGGTTCAAACCCAAACACATGCAGACCTGGGTTCAAACCCAAACACACGCAGACCTGGGTTCAAACCCAAACACACGCAGACCTGGGTTCAAACCCAAACACACGCAGACCTGGGTTCAAACCCAAACACATGCAGACCTGGGTTCAAACCCAAACACATGCAGACCTGGGTTCAAACCCAAACACATGCAGACCTGGGTTCAAACCCAAACACATGCAGACCTGGGTTCAAACCCAAACACATGCAGACCTGGGTTCAAACCCAAACACATGCAGACCTGGGTTCAAACCCAAACACATGCAGACCTGGGTTCAAACCCAAACACATGCAGACCTGGGTTCAAACCCAAACACATGCAGACCTGGGTTCAAACCCAAACACATGTAGACCTGGGTTCAAACACTATTTGAAAACTATCAAATACTTTGAGCGTTTGTTTGAAGCCTGCCTGGAGTTTCAGATGTGCGGGAATTATTTTCTTGGACTATTCTATTGGTCCATTTAGCCAG
This sequence comes from Oncorhynchus kisutch, assembly GCF_002021735.2. Classification (NCBI taxonomy): domain Eukaryota; kingdom Metazoa; phylum Chordata; class Actinopteri; order Salmoniformes; family Salmonidae; genus Oncorhynchus; species Oncorhynchus kisutch. The sequence goes on from NC_034193.2 coordinate 42,513,009, forward strand.
GCAAGCTCAATCAAGCCCAGTTTTGAAATGATTTCAAATAGTATTTGAACCCAGGTCTTGTATCCAGTACATTTGATCTCCTCTCCTCTATGGAAACAAATGACAACACACAATGCAGGAGAGAGGCTAGACACTAACTATGAGAAATTACACCGGCAGAATCATCACACTAACTTCTGTCCTCTGCCTGCTGTGTTATCATGGATGGGGATTGAGTGCGACAAATGCATCTCACTTAAGGTGGTTAGTGTGCTTAGTGCATGCCATGTGTTCTACTGTAGCGGGTGATCAGGGTATATGGTAAGATTTCTTGACAAAGGCTCGGAGATGTGACTCAAAATTTTGACTATTTACTTGGGTGCATCATGCCCAAGTGCACCGTGTGTCCAGCTACTGTCTTACAAAGATTTGAACTAGCCTACACTCCGCACAACTTGCATTTTTATCTCTGAGCAAATATCACCAGTTATTAATATTTTGTTATGTGTGAAATATTGCAGAAATAGTTCATATTCATAATATTGCAGAAAAATAAGTTACTTTGAACGATTTGACTCTGCAGCTTTCTTCCCGTCGGTGGAGGCGATACTACTGCAACATTAAACGGTGCTGCTCGTAGAAGCCCTCAGCTTTTCTAAATGTTAATCTATTTCTGTTTGACATTTTCAGCTTGAACCAGAAACCCAGTCCAGCTGGAGGAGTAAAGAGAGTGAGAGAGATGAAGAGAGGGATAGTGTAGCCAGACAAACTGCTGTAGGGCTGCAGGGGGAGAGCAAAAGCCGTGCCTCAGGCCAGTGGAACGAGGCCAGGGCACAGAGTTAGAGAAAGAGAGTGGGTGTGTGCGTGTCGCGTGTGTGTGCGTAAACATGTTTGCATGCATGTGAGTGCGTGAAGGCATGCGTATGTACATGTTTGTGTGAAATGGCGCCAATGCCTCCTGCCAAGTGCCACAGCTGAGCTGTGACGGCTCAGTTGTCCACCTGTGCACCCACACCCTGCCAGTCCTGTTCCCAGTAAAAGAGCTCCATGGGTGACAACGGGAGACTGGTGGACAAAGCTTTAATCAGACCCCTTCATTTCTGTTGGCACTACCTTTTCTACCTTCTACCTCTCCTTCTGTCAACCACACGCCAATGCATCACCCACATCTCTCTCTCTCTCTCTCTCTCTCTCTCTCTCTCTCTCTCTCTCTCTCTCTCTCTCTCTCTCTCTCTCTCTCTCTCTCTCTTCTCTCTCTCTTCTCTCTCTTCTCTCTCTTCTCTCTCTCTCTCTCCTCTCTTCTCTCTTCTCTCTCTCTCTCCTTCTTTTCTTTTGCTCCCTCCTTTCTCTCCCACTCCCATCCAAAGCAATGACAAATCAGCCGAGTGTTGTCTCTTGTGCTTCGCTGAGTGCTATGGGAAGTTGTGATAATGAGTAAGTTGGAACCCACCTGTTATTTATGCTTGCTCCGCACCACGCCGACAGCTACTGGAGCAGACTCCAGATGTATCTAAGTTTAACACGGGTCTTTTATGGTGTTTTTGTGATGTGAAGTTTTTAAGGGTATTTTAAGATCTGCTGGAGTGTGTGTTCTCCAGGGTTGTGAAGTGTTTTGTGTGTGTGCGCACAGTGTCTGTCTATGTGCCAGCGTGTGTTTACACATGTTTTCATGCGGGTGCTGGGTAATTCAGGGGCTTCAGCTGCAAATGGAGTGACTCACGTCCTTGCTGATTGATAGACAGAGAAGAAAAATCCCCAGTGGAATTCACACTCTGACTGTTCTCATTAAAGTAATTGACACTAGGGCTTTACCAAGGCCACACAGTCATTACCAAACACATTCTAAACCCCCTTTCATTCTAAATCCTCATATCTACCTTATACCATCCATGACTTACAGCTAAGGCACAAACACACACAAACGCACACATACGCATAGAAAGACATATATATACACACACACACACACGCATAGAAACACATACACACACACACACGCATAGAAACACATACACGCACACACACGCATAGAAACACATACACACACACACACGCATAGAAACACATACACACACACACACGCATAGAAACACATACACGCACACATACGCATAGAAACACATACACACACACATACGCATAGAAACACATACACACACACACATACTCATAGAAACACATACACACACACGCATACGCATACGCATAGAAACACATACACACACACACACATACGCATAGAAACACATACACACACACACGCATAGAAACACATACACACACATACGCATAGAAACACATACACACACACATACGCATAGAAACACATACACACACACACATACGCATAGAAACACATACACACACACACATACGCATAGAAACACATACACACACACATACGCATAGAAACACATACACACACACATACGCATAGAAACACATACACACACACATACGCATAGAAACACATACACACACACACGTATAAAAACACATACACACACACACACGTATAGAAACACATACACACACACATACGCATAGAAACACATACACACACACATACGCATAGAAACACATACACACACACATACGCATAGAAACACACACACACACACATTCACTTACAGCTGAAGCACAACCACACACGCACAAACAAATCTCATACACACACAATTCACAACCCTTACTGAGTCACGTAGCAAGAACATAGGCAGGTTGGAAATCAAATAAACAGTTCTAGATTAGTTTTAAACAATTTGATGGATGAATGGTTGGCATTGTCATGTCGAGATGAAGCAAATCTTTGTGATGGGTTCTTGTTGTTTTTTTGTTTCAGGCTGCTTTTATCCAATCCTATGCGGGGGAGGACAGGGGATCCTAAGTTGAGAAGTGTAGTGTCATAACTCAAACATTCACGGAGATCTTGCATTGTCAGTGAGATATTGCAGAATACGTAGATGTGCAGTTTTATGACAGTGGGAAGACAAGAGGCCTAATTGGTGGTGTTGACGGCAGCAGAAGTTAACCCCTCTTTTTGTGATTGCAGGCGGACATGCGCTCCAGAGAGTACCTCCGTGTCCACTTCCCAACTGCTGCAGACACCTGAGCATAGAGGAGATTGGTAGGTGTTTCAGCAGACAGACACACAGAGGTAAAGCACTCATTGCAGGCATTTGCTGTGGCTTACAAATACTAACACTTGTGCTGTCCCCACTACTGTGGAGGGAGATAAAGCTCTGTCCCATTTCAAACAGATATATTGCTGGTATTGATGTGACTCTCTCTCTCTCTCTCTCTGTCTCTGTCTCTCGCTCTCTGTCTCTCTCTGCACTCTGGATCTGTGCCAGGCTGCCAGCCCAGTGCTGAGCCCTTAATGTCCTTACAGAGGGTATTCCACGTACTAGTGTGATCCCAGGACAGCCTCTCTGCAGGGGGAGGTGTGGGAGGTGAGCCAGTGGAACCACCTGGGGTTGAGCAACGAAGGAGGGAGGAATGGAGGGAGGGAAGAAAAAGGGGTGTGAGGCAGTGGCTGTTTGTGCCGTTCAAGATTAGGGAGAGGATGTTGGTGCACAGGTTGGAGAGACAAATTTGAGTAATTAATGTGGCAGACAGTGACTAATTTAATACCACCGTGCACACTCTTGCCTGCATCTACCTGATAAGGGGTGTAATCATTAGTCCAAACAGTTTGCAACTTAAACAATAGTTTATTTTAGACAAATGTAGGTAGGTCCCTCCCCACTTCATTCCATTTGCGTTCGTTTAAGAAACATTTTGCAACAGAATCGGCGGAATAAATACACCCTGATCACCCCCCCACACACTTCACTTTCATAGCAGCCACATACAGCATCATCACTTTGCTCATTGTATAATTCCTTCTCACATCTACTGTACACGCTCTCCTTCTCTCACCTTTTCCTTTCGCTTGTTGACTTCAGTGCACAACACAACAGCTGTTTGTGACCAGGCGCTAAAAAACCTCTTCAAGCCAAACCTTCATACCGCTAACCAATAGACAGCCTACATCATTGTCACCATATTAACATTATACAAACTAGACCTAACGTGTTAATCAACTCACAATCCAATCCATGTGTACGGTGCAAGGACAACAACCTCTCCCTCAACGTGATCAAGACAAAGGAGATGATTGTGGACTACAGGAAAAAGAGGACCGAGCACGGCCCCATTCTCATCAACGGGGCTGTAGTGGAGCAGGTTGAGAGCTTCAAGTTCCTTGGCGTCCACATCAACAACAAACTAACATGGTCCAAGCACACCAAGACAGTCGTGAAGGGGGCACGACAAAGTCTATTCCCCTCAGGAGACTGAAAAGATTTGGCATGGGTCCCCAGATCCTCAATAGATTTTACAGCTGTACCATCGAGAGCATCCTGACGGGTTGCATCACTGCCTGGTATGGCAACTGCTCGGCCTCCAACCGCAAGGCACTACAGAGGGTAGTGCGTGCGGCCCAGTACATCACCAGGGCCAAGCTTCCTGCCATCCAGGACCTCTATACCAGGCGGTGTCAGAGGAAGGCCCTAAAAATCGTCAAAGACTCCAGCCACCCTAGTCATAGACTGTTTTCTCTGCTACCGCACGGCAAGCGGTACCGGAGCGCAAGTCTAGGTCCAAGAGGCTTCTTAACAGCTTCTACCCCCAAGCCATAAGACTCTTGAAGAGCTAATCAAATGGCTACCCAGACTATTTGTAAGGCGCATATGACAAATACAATTTGATTTGATGTACAGCAAGTGGTTTAGCAGTTACACCGGTGAACCCCGGTGGCAATAAATAATCAAAACAGAAAGCTTACCTTGACTTTGGAAGAGTTGCATTGTTGGATAGCCTTAGCCAACTAGCTAACATAAATAGCATTCCACTGTTTGAGTCAGGATGTTGACTAGGCTAAATTAGCTAAGTAAAAGGTAAACTAAGAAGAAAGAAAATACAATAAAATATAGCAAGCACTACCTCTGCTGCTTCTCCTTAATTTTTTAACAAGATAATGTGTTTAAAACTGTTTGACTATTGTCTTTCTCTCTCTTTGAGTCAACTACTCACCCCATTTTATGCACTGCAGTAGTTTATGCTTTCAGTACTAGATTCATTCTCTGATCCTTTGATTGGATGGAGAAGATATTAGTTAGTACTGCAAGAGCTCTGATAGGTTGGATGACGTCCTCCAGAAGTTGTCATTATTACTGTGCAAGTCTATGGAATGGGTTGAGAACCATGAACCTCCTAGGTTTTGTATTGAAGTCAGTGTACCCAGCGGAGGATGGAAACTAGCTGTCCTCCGACTATGGTTCTAACATACAGAGTGCTGTTGAGGCTACTGTAGACCTTCATTGCATAACAGTATATTTTAATCAGTTATTTGGTGATGTGAATATATTTAGTATAGTTTTATCTAAAACTTTTTTTTTAAATGTATGAAATTCACTGTGGAGGATGATCCTCCTCCTCAGTGAGGAGCCACTGGTGTGTGGTGAGAGCTTCTCGGATGGAGCGAGGGAGGGAGAGGGGAAAAAATAAGGACAGAAGGCTAAGGCAGCCTTAGATCCAGAGATCATCCTCTCAAACAACAGTCAGTGCCCCATCATCCCCTCCTTTTAGTGAGTCATCAAAGCTCCAGCGCTTCAAGAGTCATATGAGGATGCAAAGGATGTTCGCATACCCAGTTACAGTACGCACGTGCGTGAGCACACACATACAGATGCACATAGAGATGTGCACATCGAGAGGACATTTGCATACTCTTGCTTACTCTCACACGCATAAATACACACACACACATAGATGCATGCATCCACTGCACGGACCCATTTGAAATGCAGCCCATGTTCCGGCATTCCAAAGTTATCCCCGTTTGAACTCCCCCAGGACAGGAGCGATGCTCTCTCTCACCCATTGTCCTCTTTTGATCATTCTCTCAACAAAGGGGAAAGTGACAGGAAGGTTTTTGCCGAGTGAGCAAGGCTGCCCCTCTCAATCTCCAGGCTTTAACTCCCTTATCTCCCTTCCCCTTTAAAACCTCCCCTCACTCCCTTCCACTTAAAAAGCTCTGTGGATGAGCTATGCAGGGCAGATATTCTGGCGATGCTGGTTCTGGTACTGTTCTAATGAGGGCTGGAGTGTGCTCTCAACCCCTCTAACTGTACAGTATGCTACTGTCGCCGACATGGTGGGTAACGGGAAAATGGGGAGGATGGTGCGTCATGAATCAGTAGTGGTTTCTAGTAGTGGCCATATGGCTAGGGTTTCTGTCTTCCTGTTACATTATTCGTCAGTGCGTGCATGAGGTGGCCTCTGTCTTGTTAAGTTTATCCCATGCCATTTCTCTACAAATGGGGGGGTAATCTTACTCTGCAAGTGCCAGTATATGCGCAGGCTTTTAAGTACTTGGTACGATTGCCTAACCCCGCACTGTAGTCTTATAGAGTTTAGTCAAAGGATCATTGTGCTCGATTTATCTCAATAGGATCTCCAGGTTTGGATAAAAGATCATTAAAGAAAATCGAAAAATGGATACTTCTACGATTGCATTCCACTGCTCTACAGGTTTCTTCTAGTGGTTAAGCAGAGAATCGTTGTGCTCCCTTCTCATAACCAGTCTCCCTTGAAGTCCACAGTCTCTATCTCAATGGAATCCCATTACAGAAAATGGATATCTCTAGTGCTCCTCTGTTGGATACCCAGAGCCTATCATCCCCTGGACCACTGGGTAGAGATGGAGTATCCATTCCTCTGTTAGCCTCTGGACTGTGAGCCCACCTGTTGTCTCTCACAACCCCCTCATAGCCCCCTGCAGGGCAAAGGGAATGAGCACCTCTCTCACTGACTCATGCTGGAGGGAGAGAAAGCTTGGCAGGAAAGCAATAGGAACCTGACAGAGAAAGAGGACGGGATGAAAGATGGATCAGCAGGGGAGGAGATGAAGGGATCTGAAGGGAGGAGAGGAACGACAGGAGTGGAGACGGGGATGAGGAGGCTGAGGAGCGAGGGAGAAATGGAGTACAGGAATCAATGCGGATTGAGAAGAGCTCTTGTAGTGGTGTGTGTGTGTGTGTGTGTGTGTGTGTGTGTGTGTGTGTGTGTGTGTGTGTGTGTGTGTGTGTGTGTGTGTGTGTGTGTGTGTGTGTGTGTGTGTGTGTGTGTGTGTGTGTGTGTGTGTGTGTGTGTGTGTGTGTGTGTGTGTGTGTGTGTGCATTCATACCTGAGTTTAGCTTTTTCATCTATTTAAACTTTTACGAACAAGGACCGTGAGTATTTTCTGATCATGGGACCATCCGAGGCGAAGAACACCTTTCTCTTGTATTTATCCTCATTGATCACCACGGTAACGTTACAGCTAGTCCCTCACAGACCTGTACAGCTCTTCCCTCCCAGGACTGATGGATGCTGCCCAATGCTGTGATTTCTTAACCAATCATTTCCCTCTATCCTCCTCCATTACCCCACCCACCCCTCAAACCTAACCAATAACTGGGGATGCCAGGTTAAAATAAATTAAATTAATAGGAGTTGAAGTTTTCAATTAGGTTCATGCTGATATACACACTGATGGCCTTTCCCACTGATCTCCAAAATGTCAGGGAAATGTTGTGGAGATGAATAGACTCGGCAGGGAGGAGGACAACTAATTAATAAGAAAACTTCTTGGTGAAAGTAGAGATTCTTTTGGATTATTTAAAGGCCTGTGATTGTGATTTTCCTGTGTTTTATATATATTTCCACACTTTGAGGTTGGAATAACACTGAAATTGTGAAAATTATGATCATGCCCTTTTAGTGTAAGAGCTGTTTGAAAAGATTGGCAGAAATGTTTGCCTGTTTTGGTGGGATGGAGTGTTGTCCTGCCATGGTGACATCACCTGGTGGTAAAATTGTTCCAAAACTCTCTGCCAATAACAGCAAATTTTCAGTTTCCCACTCAGACCACTCCCAGACAGTTCTAACAACATTTTTGCTTGAGAAATTGCTTTTTGCTAAGAAGCTATTTTTGTTTATTTTTTATTTTTTAAATTGTTATCTAGAAAATGATTTGATATTGAGATACAAACTGCTGCATTGGACCTTTAATGATTAAACACCAGCATAATGGTATATAGGCTGACTTTGAATGTCCCCAGGGATTCAGATGCACAAATAAAATATTGTTCAGTGACAACAAACCTTTTAATTAGACAAGAAAAGTGTGTGCGTGTTTATGCGTGTGTGTGAAAGTGTAGCGGACTTGAGTCAGTCATGGTCATGTGATGGGTAGCCCTGCCTTCGACTTCAAAATCAGTGTCGGCCAGCAGGCCAAAAGGAAAAGTCCAAAGGTCAAGACGTTAGCTTCTCCCGTGGGAGAACAGGGTTCAAATCCTGACAGTTACACAAATGTTATTGTGCTTGTTTGATAAGGGCAAAAGGTGAGTGTTCCTTTTGATGTTGAAGCTGAAGACATGATGAGGGAGTTTGATCTCAGAATAGGAATACCCTGAAGGATACTCTCATCCTCTCTCATTTCCTCTCTCTCTCATCCTTCTTTTGTTTATACTGAATCTCTGTCTTTTTATCTTACCTGCTGTCCTCACTTACATTTCTCTAATATGTCCTCTTTCTTTCTCTTGCCTTTAACTCATCATCCCCCTTCTCTTTCCCACCCCTCCCTCTCTCTGAGGCCCAGTGAGTATAGACTAGAGTAGCACAGTGTGCCAGAGGCAGCAGCAGGCATCTGGGCCTTTTCTGGCAGACCGAGAGAGAGTTGGCAGGATACCCGGCGCCTGCCTCCATGCCGCTCTTCCACCAACACGCACTGGGACTGCGCAATCAAAGACACAAAAAGAAAGAGATGGGGAGGGAGGGAGAGTTGTCCATCTTTCCAACTATCCATCTCTTGCCTTTTTCTACTGCTACTCTGTCATCCATTTCCATCTGTATAGACAGAGGCGAAACACAGTGAATAAAAAGAGAGGGAGGGAGGGAGATGAGCATTTTGTACCGCAACCTGGAGAGGCGGGGAATCAGGGATGAGGGATGGGTGGGGGGGTGTAAGGGGAGAGAAGCCGATGCCAGGCAAATCAGCGGGAGGAGACCCCCCAATCTAGTATCTACCTGTCTGTTTGATGCGGCAGAGTGGATCCTCAATCGTTTCATCAAGCTTGGCCTCAGGAATGAAAAACCCTGTCATCCCTTCTTTTCCCTTCCTCCTCCTCTTTTCCCCCAGAACACCACCGCACTGCGCGAACCTCAATCGTTGATAAATCATGCCACCTGCCTCCTTTCTCACAACCCGTCCCACGATAACCAGAACAATCGCTGAGCCCCCAGTAATGAGAGATGGATAGAGAGAGAGCGGAGGAATGTAAGAGAAGAGGAGTGGCAGGTAGTCTAGCAGTTAAAGAGCGTTGGGCCAGTAACCGAAGGACACTGGTTTGAAACCCTGAGCCAACTAGGTGAAAAATCTGTCTGTGCCCTTGAGCAAGGCACTTAACCCTAATTGCTCCTGTAAGTCGCTCTGTATAAGAGCATCTGCTAAATGACGAAAATGTAAATGTAAGGCGTGGAACAGTAAGGAGAGACAAGCGTAGAGAAAAAGTGTTTTTGAACAGATGGGAAGGGGAACTGAGGGAATCGGTGTGTGCAAAGGAAGTATAGAAGTGAGAGAGAAATAAAAGAAAAGACAAAATGTTGTTGCACTCCTCTGAATTGTTGACAATAGCTGATTTTGTATCAGTTCAAGGTCAACACACTCTCACACACACACACATCAAAACACAGAAAGCCACTGGCACTGAGCATGAAAAGGTTTACTCAGCAAGTGTAAAATAATTGTGACACCCCACAGCTTCTGTGTTCACTCTTCACACTAAAAGTTATCAAGGACTCCCAACAGATGTTTTGCCTGTTTCGGCTAGCTGGTGCGCCAACACAACTCAATGCAGCCCAATAGGCATCTGCTTGAATTTGGGTTTTAAAAAAATAATGATTTTCCCAGATTGGGGTTGCTTTTCTTCATGTTGAGAGTTAGTGAATGTCCATTGTGGCCTAGCTGGTGTAGAGGTAATGCCACGGTCTCCTGCACACAAGTCTACGGTGTCGGCATGCTTTCCAATTCAGCCTATTGTCCTTTGACACGACCTCCCTCTGTCTTTCCACACTGTTATCCTCTCCATTGATGTACAGTGCCTTGCAATAGTATTAATCCCCTTGGTGTTCTTCCTATTTTGTTGCATTACAACCTGTAATTTAAATAGATTTTATTTGGATTTCATGTAATGGACAAACACAAAATATTCAAAATTGGTGAAGTGAAATGAAAAAAATTACTTGTTTCAAAAATATTAAGTTATTTTTTTTTTTTTACTGAAAAGTGGTGCGTGCATATGTATTCACCCACTTTACTATGAAGCCCCTAAATAAGATCTGGTGCAATCAATTACCTTCAGAAGTCACATAATTAGATTGCACACAGATGGATTTTATTTAACTAAGTGTCACATGATCTCAGTATATACACACATGTTCTGAAAGGCCCCAGAGTTTGCAACACCACTAAGCAAAGGGGCAGCACCAAACAACCTGCACCATGAAGACCAAGGAGCTCTCCAAACAGGTCATGGACAAAGTTGTGGAGAAGTACAGATTAAGGTTGAGTTATAAAAAATCCTGAAACTGAAAGAAAAAGAAAATGAAATGAATATGGCACCACAACAAACCTGCCAAGAGAGGGCCGCTCACCAAAACTCACAGACCAGGCAAGGAGGGCATTAATTATAGAGGCAACAAAGATAACCCCGAAGGAGCTGCAAAGCTCCACAGCGGAGATTGGGGTATCTGTCCTTAGGACCACTTAAAGCCATACACTCCACAGATCTGGGCTTTACAGAAGAGTGGCCAGAAAAAAAGCCATTGCTTAAAGAAAGAAATAAGCAAACACATTTGGTGTTCGCCAAAAGGCATGTGGGAGACTCCCCAAACATATGGAAGAAGGTACTCTGGTCAGATGAGACTAAAATAAAATGTTTGGGCCATCAAGGAAAACGCTATGTCTGGCTCAAGCCCAACACGTCTCATCACCCCGAGAAAACCATCCCCGCAGTGAAGCATGGTGGTGGCAGCATCTTGCTGTGGGGATGTTTTTCATCGGCAGGGACTGGAAAACTGGTTAGAATTGAAGGAATGATGGATGGTGCTAAATACAGGGAAATTCTTAAGGGAAACCTGTTTCAGTCTTCCAGAGATTTGAGACTGGGACGGAGGTTCACCTTCCAGCAGGACAATGACCCTAAGCACACTGCTAAAGCAACACTCGAGTGGTTTAATGGAAAACATTTAAATGTCTTGGAATGGCCTAGTCAAAGCCCAGACCGAAATCCAATTGAGAAACTGTGGTATGACTTAAAGATTGCTGTACAACAGCAGAACCCTCCAACTTGAAGGAGCTGGAGCAGTTTTGCCTTGAAGAATGGGCAAAAATCCCAGTGGCTAGATGTGCCAAGCTTATAGAGACATACCCCAAGAGATTTGCTGCTATATTTGCTGCAGAAGGTGGCTCCACAAAGTATTGACTTTGGGGGGGGTGTATAGTTATGCACGCTCAAGTGTTCTGTTTTTTGTCTTATTTCTTGTTTTGCATCATTTGTGTAAATCAAATGACACAACCCCCCCCCCCCCCCAAAAAAAGAAAAAAAATTAATTCCAGGTTGTAAGGCAACAAAATTGGAAAAATGCCAAGGGGGTGAATACTTTTGCAAGCCACTGTACCTTTTAGGAGTTGACCTTTCCTTCTGGTTCTGTCCATTCCAGAGGAGAGAGGAAGAGGCACCTTGGGTCAGAAGCCAGAGAAGGTCAGCCATAGTTTAGAGTTGGCAAAAGTTCCTGTAGGTTTTCACCCAAAAGGAGAAAATCAAGATTCCAGAAGTTCTAACAGAGTTTTATACGCAGCTGTTTGCAGCTGAACTTTCATGCCCTACTGTTCATCTAAAATAAAACAACAGTCAACAGTTCTGATCAGCAGTCCAGAGAGCTGTTATTGATAGATGCCTTGGCAGAGATGAGCTGACACAGGTGAATATCTGAGATGGATGGCCTTATTTGTCTTATAAGAAAACCGACTTTACCTCCTCCCTTGACTTTACTCTCTGCCTCTGTTCGGGTGCGAAGTGCCAACGCTTGCCTCTGCCTCTCCTTCCACTGCGAGCACAAATACCCATACCTTGCTCTAAAATGGAAAATCAATGGTGCTTCTATGGGCAAATCAATACAGACCGATCTGTTGCAATAAGGACGAATCAGCCTTGAGATGGGAGAGGAGATGCATCATGGGATGCATTTTTAGATTTTACATTAGGCTGAGAGGAACTGACTGTGAGGTCCAGTCATTCCTTTTGATTTCAGTCACTTAGTCTCTTCAGTAAGCTACAGTGCAGGTTTAGTTACTGTATTGGCTCAGCTTGTTCTACCATTAGCGATGATGCTACCATGCAGTGTGCCTCTGTGTTAGCGATGATGCTACCATACAGTGAGCCTCAGTGTTAGCGATGATGCTGCCATGCAGTGTGCCTCTGTGTTAGCGATGATGCTACCATACAGTGTGCCTCAGTGCTAGCGATGATGCTACTACCGTACAGTGGGCCTCAGTGTTAGCGATGATGCTACTACCGTACAGTGGGCCTCAGTGTTAGCGATTATGCTACCATACAGTATGATTCCGAATTAGCTGTGTTGTCTTTTCTTCTTTATTGTTGAACCCTCGTTTGAAATATTCTACTCCATAAAGACACAACAAAACCACGTTCCAAAACAAATTGCAGCTCATCCTTTTCCTGTCTATCGCCAACTCCTACGGGTGCCTGTGTCGCTCCGAATATCGGCACACGTTCCATTAGCATCTCTCGGGCCTTCCTTCCGTCGTCGCAGTTTACACTTTCAGAAATCAAATCCGTTTTGCTTGCTGATTTGGGGATTAGAGAGATTTAAATGCTGAGTTGTATCTACTAACTAGCCGTTGAGGATATGTAGCCATTTAGGGTAGTGAGCTCTGAGCTACCAGTAGTGACTGCCCGTCTTCATTGCCCTCAGTATTTACTGGCAGAGTGTGTGCTGTACGCGTGTGTGTGCCTGCGTGCGAGAGAGTGTTTGTCCATGGATATGAATGATTGAGCCAGTTGTGTGTGTGTGTGTGTGTGTGTGTGCAGAGAGGCTGTTAATCAGACTTCCCTGACAACAGATGAATATGGATGTGCCTTGAGAGAGCATCAAATAGTCATTTACACCCTGGCGCTTTACAGTGCCTCGCCACAACCAACCAACCAGAACATCACTCGCAGCTATTATCACAAACACACACAGAAACAGATACCCAAAGGTACGCACTGCACACACACACGTTCGTAAATCCACTTGCATGCTTATGCATCCACCGGCTATACGCATCAACTGGCGTGCAACCCCACAGGAAATCACGAGTGCGGACAGTCAGTCATAAAAATCAACGCAATGATCTGCTCACTCTCCTGGTCTCACTCCCCTTGTATGGTGTTGAGTCAGAGGTGTTCGACACCATCCACTGAACTGATGCTGTGAAGAGACAGAGATATCAGTAGGTAGATGACCTCCTCACCCGTGCCCCGTGCCAAATGGTGAGTTACAATCTACTATGATCATGTATGTGTGTGTGCCTTTGCCTCTGTATTCGTGTGTGTGTGTGTTTTTGACTACACCTACTTACACCAACACTATGATTCATGGTGCCAGTAACACTCTCTCCCTCCCTCCACCCCTCCTCCGCCCACTGTGAGCCCATCCCTCAGTCTGGCCCAATGGCCATGAGCCTCCATAGAAACACAACCACAATATCTCCTCCCCAACTCATTTACTACAAATAATGGTGGTGAATCTGTGAGCTAAATCATAGTGAATCAGATCTGTTTGGATAGACTGATAGGTTCATCTATGGGGTACCACTGGATCCCTCATAATGTGTGCCCACAGACTCGCTTGTAATGTATTAGTGTGTGTATGTCAATGTGAATGTGTGTTGTGGCTAGCCATTGAAGTCTTTTGAAGTCTGTGTTTAGTGCAGTGGGATTCATTGTATCTTTGTTTCTTTTTTCCCTCTACCTTTCTTTCTTCCCCTCTCTCTCTCACGCACTCTATCTCTCTCTCTTCCACTCTCACTCTCGCTCTCTCTCTCTCTCTCTCTCTCTCTCTCTCTCTCTCTCTCTCTCTGTCACTCTTCCCCTCTCTATCATTTTATTACACTCTCCCTCTCTCCTGCTGCTGTAATGTAATATGATGCCCTCCAGGGTCACAGAGCCCAGCGCTTTCATGTCAGACAGGCTGCTTCAAACGGCCGCACTGAGCAGAGCTCTCCTTCTCCTCTTGCACATAGCTTTTCTTTATCTCTCTCTGCCCTTTTGTTCCTGCCCTCCTGCCTAGCTCTCTTTCACTCGTCTTTCTGTCCCTGCTGTCTTTCGCCTCCTCCCGACGCTTTCAATCCTTCTCACTATCTCTCTCTCTGTTTTCCCTCTCTCTCTCTCTCTCTCTCTCTCTCTCTCTCTCTCTCTGTTTTTCCCTCTCTCTCCCCCTCTCTCTGTTTTTCCCTCTCTCTCCCCCTCTCTCTGTTTTCCCTCTCTCTGTTCTCTCTCTCTCTCCCTCTCTCTCTCTCTCTCTCTCTCTCTCTCTCTGTTTTCCCTCTCTCTCTCTCTGTTTTCCCCCTCTCTCTCTCTCTCTCTCTCTGTTCTCTCTCTCTCTCCCTCTCTCTCTCTCTCTCTCTCTCTCTGTTTTCCCTCTCTCTCTCTCTGTTTTCTCCCTCTCTCTCTCTCTCTCTCTCTCTCTGTTTTCCCTCTCTCTCGGTCTCGTACTCCGCTCACCTTGAACAACTTCATAAGCATCATTCTGAGTGAACAACGCTAAAGCTAAACTCAAACGCATCAAGCACTAGAGCTGCGCTTGTCCCTGTTCAGTGTTATGCATCTAGGCATCTCCTCGCTACCCTTGCATTGATAAAAGGACATTAACACACACACACACCCACCCACGCTCTTACACACAGATTCACACACTCCGTGAGAGAGCTTGGTCTCACGGGGACAGCTGGAGGAGGGTGTGTGTGGAGAGCGTGGCAGTACTGTAGTCCGGGGCCGGATGCAGAGAGCCCAGTTGTTCTTGTCACACCGCCACCTCTTCATCAATCATGTCACAGTTAGCGTCGCACAGCGTCAGACCAGTCCCAGGGCGCACACACATAATGATTATTACACACACACACAGCACAGAAGCTAAGTTGTAAACGGCACACCACCGTATTCACAACACCCGCACAAACACACCACTTCTAGCTATTTTGATGACACTTAGGTGTGCACCCATATTCCCTGAGCACTTATTATATTACAATGCGTATCTAGTTGTATGAATGATCCTTTACCTTGGTCATGATCAGTCCAGCTAGTTGTTATTGAGCTCATGTGTTTATTACAGGGACAGCAGGAGAAATGAGGGCATAGCTTGTTCAATATGTTTACTGGGAAAACATGTACGGTGAAACTCCACTCAAAACATCATTATACAACTCCCTCAGCAAGGAAACGGTCTGTGACCAAAACAAATTATGAAAGTGAAGTGAAATTGAGATCAACAGACCAAGCTGGTTCCTTGTTGCATATTTTCAAAATCACTCCCCGTTTCGGTGTCTGGGACCTTAAGTGTCTCAGGTGGTTTGTATACAAGGTTTTGATTGGATTAAAATGAAAGGACCCAGGTGGTGATGCAATACCATCGGCAATGTTCAACAGTGTTGCATGGACACGTACCACCTTCTGCTCAGTCATCCAATCAGTCGCTGACTGTGTGTATGGGTGTGTTGTTTTGTGTGCGTGTGCGTGTGCGTGTACCTGCTTGTGTGTGTGTATGAGGGCATATCCAGTATGTGCCATGGAAATAGAGATCTCTGGGCCATGGCCTTTCCCCCACTCTCCCCCTCTTCCTCTCCCCACTCCTCCCCTGCACAAAGTCCAGCCATCATGTCGTGCATCACCGTATTCCCCCTCACCCCAGCAGGCCCCATACAACATGATTCATCCCCCAAAGAGGTGAGGTGTGACTGGGAGATTATTAATACTGAAGGGCAGAGCTCCCTAAGAGATGAACCGTCGCCCGCCCTGACTGCCTGACTACCTGCAGAGGAAATGGGAAAATATTGCAAATGTTTATGGGAGTGTGCGTGTGTGTGTGTGTGGCGTCTCATATTTGTAATGCAGGATGCAGGGCTGGGCCAGCCTGCTGTATAGTCTGGTAATGTCTGAGCATGGATAAACAGCACCTCATTTACTGTGGTGAAAATGTGCTGACTCCAGCAGTATGATATGGTGTGTTTGTGTGGCGGTGTGTGTGTTTATGTGCAGGGGGGATTGTGAGTGTGTCTTGGGGGTGGGTGTTTGTGTGTGGGAGGGGGATGGGGACAGGAAGGGGGGGGGGGGGGGTTCATGTGTGAATTTATGTGCCCATGCACACATTTTTGAGTTGACAATCCATATGTGTGTGTGCTTATTTTGTCGTTGACATAGTGTGAGTTTTGAGTGCAGCAAGTTGTAAACTCCCATCTGGCAGACGCGAGTGCACTTTAGAGTGCGCTATTTGAGTCTGTACGTGTATGTGTGTTCATCATGTGTGTACGTGTGTGTGTGTGTGTGTGTGTGTACCTGTGTGACGACAGGGCCATCTCATTGTCTCCCTCTCTCCAGTGAGTTATTTGGCCCTGTGACACCTCTGCTCCAAATCAATAACTCCATCTCTGCCTGGTCATGTCTTGCCATTGAACCGTGCGTTAAACTGACATTGAAAACTATATCAAAGGGTGCGTTTGACGCTTTCAATTCACTTTTGAAAAGATTCTTTTCTCCAATAGGCCTTTGAATGTAATTGCTGGCAAAGCAGTTTTCTACCTTCAATGGAAGATGTCAAGGTGCAAGTCATGTGGTTAGCTAATAGATATGTGTACCAGTAAAGACAACTTTAGTATAGTTTTATGATGGGGTTAACAAGCTAAGACCACGTTTGAAAGGGGAAGCTAACCTCCGAAATGCGTTTCCACATCTCTAAAGCTGTGTGCCACTGGTAAGGAGGAAGAGTGTGACAAACGACAATCAGAATGATCGGGGGAAGTGCCCAACAGTGTCACAGAGGAGAAGGGGACAGGTCAGCGTGACAAACTCTTACACAACTGCCTCAGCAAGTGAGGCAGTGTGGTTGTTCTTGTCAGAATGTCCCTATGTAGGATTCTTTTTGTTATGATTACTCAGTCCCACGCACATCCCATTGAAGCTTTCACAAACGCTACTTCTCCCCTCTTTATCAGAATAGTAACTTATCTTTACCAAAGAGAGACTTGCTCTGCCACCTCTGATTACCCTCCTGACACTAATCAGTCAGCGCGACACTACGACAGGAAGTGACCCTTTAAACCTTGACACTACTCCTGATGCAACTCCAGGTAATGGAAGGTAGAGCTGGGGGTGTGGGTTGCCTCCAAAATGTCACCCTATTCCCTATAGTGCAGTACTTTTCACCAGGTCCCATAGGGCTTTGGTCAAAAGTAGTGCACTATATATGGAATAGGGTGCCACTCGTGGTGAGAGCCTCTATGTGAGGTGTAGTGTGACAGAGAACAGAGAGGACTACTTCCTGTATCCTGTTACTGAAGGAAATGTGTTTTCACACAATGGAGTGAATGGAGGGGAGTCATGGCCAGCTGAGAGATTCAGATCCGCTCTGCATTCAGACATAACAGCAGCGATTCCACTCACATGTCGTTCACTCCTTGTTCTCTCACGCTGTCCATTGTACAGAGATAATATGACGGGACAGCAGTGGAGAAGGTGTACATTTTTAAGTTCCTAGACGTACACATCACGGAAAAACTGAAATGGTCCACCCACACAGACAGTGTGGTGAAGAAGGCGCAATAGCGCCTCTTCAACCTCAGGAGGCTGAAGAAATTTGGCTTGTCACCTAAAACCCTCACAAACATTTACAGATGCACAATTGAGAGCATCCTGTCGGGCTGTATCACTGCCTGGTACGGCAACTGCACCGCCCACAACGGCAAAGCTCTCCAGAGGGTGGTGCGGTCTGCACAACGCATCACTGGGGGAAAACTACCTGCCCTCCAAACTACCTATCACTAGTCACTTTAATAATGTTTGCATATCTTGCATTACTCATCTCATATACACTGTATTTTATACCATCTATTGCATTTTGCCAATGCTGTTCTGTCATTGCTCATCCATGTATTTATATGTATATATTCCATTCCTTTATTTAGATTTGTGTGTATTAGGTAGTTATTGGGGAATTGTTAGATATTGCTGCACTGTCTGAAGTAGAAGCACAAGCATTTTGCTACACTCGCATTAAACACCTGATAACCATGTGTATGTGACCAATAAAATGTGATTTGATTTGACACTGTGTGTGTGTGTCTGACACTGTGTGTGTGTTATACATTAGTCAATCCCCATTGAACCCTCCTTCAGCACCAGCCGAACAAACACATCCCTTTCTCATCACTGACCATATCTAATTCTAATAGTTTACGTACCCTTTAGCATGAGTTGTAATAGCTAATATGCCTTCTAGTACTCAGGTACCACTTCTTCCACTGATCTGAGTGCTGCTTCTCCCCTCAGGAGACACAGCAAGGTCTCCTCTCTGTCTGTCTACCGCTGACCTGGGGTCAGCTTTCTGTGATGTCTCCTCTCTGTCTCCCATTATAGGTCTATTATCTATTATGCTCTGTCTGTTATCACCTGGTCAGCACATTGACCCCTTACAGTGTCTGATTGTAATGGACAGCAACCCTGATCCCATTCATTTCCCCTTTCTCCTTTTCCATCTTTCTCCTTCTTCGTCTCTCTCCCTCCCTTCCTCCCTCACTCTCTCTTCTCTCCCTCTATCTCTCTCCAGTTTAATGGAAATGTCTTCTCGGGCAATATCAGTGCAAATTGCATATTAGGTCACTGTAAGCCCTGGCGGATACTATTGAAGGTTATAATAGCTGGTATACCAGGCCAGCTCCTGATACTATTGAAGGTTATGATAGCTGGTATACCAGGCCAGCTCCTGATACTATTGAAGGTTATGATAGCTGGTAAACCAGGCCAGCTCCTGATACTATTGAAGGTTATGATAGCTGGTATACCAGGCCAGCTCCTGATACTATTGAAGGTTATGATAGCTGGTAAACCAGGCCAGCTCCTGATACTATTGAAGGTTATGATAGCTGGTAAACCAGGCCAGCTCCTGATACTTTTGAAGGTTATGATAGCTGGTAAACCAGGCCAGCTCCTGATACTATTGAAGGTTATGATAGCTGGTAAACCAGGCCAGCTCCTGATACTTTTGAAGGTTATGATAGCTGGTATACCAGGCCAGCTCCTGATACTTTTGAAGGTTATGATAGCTAGTAAACCAGGCCAGCTCCTGATACTTTTGAAGGTTATGATAGCTGGTATACCAGGCCAGCTCCTGATACTTTTGAAGGTTATGATAGCTGGTATACCAGGCCAGCTCCTGATACTATTGAAGGTTATGATAGCTGGTAAACCAGGCCAGCTCCTGATACTATTGAAGGTTATGATAGCTGGTAAACCAGGCCAGCTCCTGATACTTTTGAAGGTTATGATAGCTGGTAAACCAGGCCAGCTCCTGATACTATTGAAGGTTATGATAGCTGGTAAACCAGGCCAGCTCCTGATACTTTTGAAGGTTATGATAGCTGGTATACCAGGCCAGCTCCTGATACTTTTGAAGGTTATGATAGCTGGTAAACCAGGCCAGCTCCTGATACTTTTGAAGGTTATGATAGCTGGTATACCAGGCCAGCTCCTGATACTTTTGAAGGTTATGATAGCTGGTAAACCAGGCCAGCTCCTGATACTTTTGAAGGTTATGATAGCTGGTAAACCAGGCCAGCTCCTGATACTTTTGCTAATGTCTGAAGAGACTTTGGAAATACTTTACTATTTGGGGATGTTGTCTGTTGTAGAATGTGTCGTGTTATGCAAAGCTGACACACTAATCTCAACTCTTTCTCTCTCCTCAGTGCTGGGAAGTGGACACATCATGAAATGCAAAACACAACAGTGATGCCTAACAAGAAGATAGCCGAAGAGCCTTCAACGTGCCTGTTAGTGTGTGAATGTGTTTTTGTGTGTGAGAGAGTGAGTGGGTGCATGAGAGAGATTTACATGAGATTTACAGTGTTTTTATGCATGCTCTTTATATCTACAGTATAGTCTATGGGTATTTTTAAGAATAGAATAATATATTTATATACTGTACTCATGTTTTGGGCTCTTTTTACACAGAGGTGCTTTTTATCCTGTAAATAAATCCCAACTGAGCCCTGAATGTATTTATACTCCTCTTTATTAACATTTTGGGGGTCAGAGCCAAAGATGTACAGAATTCAGCGGACTTTTCCCCATGTTAGCAAGCTGAGTTGTACTGTAGTTGTACAGTGAGAGGAGTGATGCAAACACTGACTTTTCACAATTGATTTGCAGTATCTGTGGCTCTGTGTGGTTGAGGTGAGAGGGGTTGTTGTAAGTCATTATAGACTTAGGAGTGACTCACACACTTCTTACATCACATCTCTGTGCGGGTGTGTGTGCATGTGCCTGCATTTCTTCCTGTTTGTGTGTGTGTGTGTGTGTGTGTGTGTGTAATGGCAGTGCGGTGCCTGGCTGGGCACAGGGATCGGAGCGGAAGGGCAGAGGGGGGGTTGACGCTGCAGGATTCAGGGACAGGATTAGAGCCTACCACTGGGGGCAGTATTGATCAGCATGGGGTTTCAGAACCATCCGGCCTCAAAGGAACTCAGGATTGAACTGTACACATCGAGACCCATTGATATACACACACACGTCAGAGGGCTGCAGCCCCAGGAGTAGGCCACGGGCCAGGTTGAGGAGGAGGGGAACAGACTGTGTGTGTGTGGGGGGGTGTGGTAAGTGTTTATTTTTGTAGTTTGTAGAGGGGGGCATGTGTACATCCGGGTGTCTATTTTTGTTGGTGCTGAGTGTGCGTTTTAGAAGGTGTTGAGTTGGCATATTATGCTTGTCTGTTTCAGATTCCCATAGATGCATTAGGCCTAAACATATAAAGATGAGGCCGTGAACTGACATTAGAATGATTTGTTCCAAGACAGCCTCCACGTGTTGCCATTATTCATTCACCCTTACATTTAGAACAAGATATAAGCGTGCATTAAGTTTTGTTTGTTTTGGTATTTTATTAGGATCCCCAATTAGCCGCTGCTACTCTTTTTGGAGTCCAAACCGTAAACAAAACGCCACAAATAAAATACATAATATACATAACAATACATCATAATACATAATATACATAACAATACATAATGCCATGCATAATATACATAACAATACACAATGCCATGCATAATACACATAACAATACACAATGCCATGCATAATATACATAACAATACATAATGCCATGCATAATATACATAACAATACACAATGCCATGCATAATATACATAACAATACACAATGCCATGCATAATATACATAACAATACATAATGCCATGCATAATATACATAACAATACACAATGCCATGCATAATACACATAACAATACACAATGCCATGCATAATATACATAACAATACATAATGCCATGCATAATATACATAACAATACACAATGCCATGCATAATATACATAACAATACACAATGCCATGCATAATATACATAACAATACACAATGCCATGCATAATATACATAACAATACATAATGCCATGCATAATATACATAACAATACATAATGCCATGCATAATATACATAACAATACACAATGCCATGCATAATATACATAACAATACACAATGCCATGCATAATATACATAACAATACATAATGCCATGCATAATATACATAACAATACATAATGCCATGCATAATATACATAACAATACACAATGCCATGCATAATATACATAACAATACATAATGCCATGCATAATATACATAACAATACACAATGCCATGCATAATATACATAACAATACACAATGCCATGCATAATATACATAACAATACATAATGCCATGCATAATATACATAACAATACATCATAATACACAATATACATGACAATACACAATGCCATGCATAATATACATAACAATACATAATGACATGCATAATATACATAACAATACACAATGCCATGCATAATATACATAACAATACACAATGCCATGCATAATATACATAACAATACATAATGCCATGCATAATATACATAACAATACATAATGCCATGCATAATATACATAACAATACACAATGCCATGCATAATATACATAACAATACATAATGCCATGCATAATACACATAACAATACATCATAATACACAGTATACATGACAATACACAATATACATAACAATGTATGATATACATAATAATACACAATATACATAACAATACACAACATGCATACCAATACATGATCATACACAATACACATAACAATACATACTACACAATATACAGTGCCTTGCGAAAGTATTCGGCCCCCTTGAACTTTGCGACCTTTTGCCACATTTCAGGCTTCAAACATAAAGATATAAAACTGTATTTTTTTGTGAAGAATCAACAACAAGTGGGACACAATCATGAAGTGGAACGACATTTATTGGATATTTCAAACTTTTTTAACAAATCAAAAACTGAAAAATTGGGCGTGAAAAATTATTCAGACCCCTTAAGTTAATACTTTGTAGCGCCACCTTTTGCTGCGATTACAGCTGTAAGTCGCTTGGGGTATGTCTCTATCAGTTTTGCACATCGAGAGACTGAAATGTTTTCCCATTCCTCCTTGCAAAACAGCTCGAGCTCAGTGAGGTTGGATGGAGAGCATTTGTGAACAGCAGTTTTCAGTTCTTTCCACAGATTCTCGATTGGATTCAGGTCTGGACTTTGACTTGGCCATTCTAACACCTGGATATGTTTATTTTTGAACCATTCCATTGTAGATTTTGCTTTATGTTTTGGATCATTGTCTTGTTGGAAGACAAATCTCCGTCCCAGTCTCAGGTCTTTTGCAGACTCCATCAGGTTTTCTTCGAGAATGGTCCTGTATTTGGCTCCATCCATCTTCCCATCAATTTTAACCATCTTCCCTGTCCCTGCTGAAGAAAAGCAGGCCCAAACCATGATGCTGCCAACACCATGTTTGACAGTGGGGATGGTGTGTTCAGGGTTATGAGCTGTGTTGCTTTTACGCCAAACATAACGTTTTGCATGGTGCCAAAAAGTTCAATTTTGGTTTCATCTGACCAGAGCATCTTCTTCCACATGTTTGGTGTGTCTCCCAGGTGGCTTGTGGCAAACTTTAAACGACACTTTTTATGGATATCTTTAAGAAATGGCTTTCTTCTTGCCACTCTTCCATAAAGGCCAGATTTGTGCAATATACGACTGATTGTTGTCCTATGGACAGAGTCTCCCACCTCAGCTGTAGATCTCTGCAGTTCATCCAGAGTGATCATGGGCCTCTTGGCTGCTTCTCTGATCAGTCTTCTCCTTGTATGAGCTGAAAGTTTAGAAGGACGGCCAGGTCTTGGTAGATTTGCAGTGGTCTGATACTCCTTCCATTTCAATATTATCGCTTGCACAGTGCTCCTTGGGATGTTTAAAGCTTGGGAAATCTTTTTTTATCCAAATCCGGCTTTAAACTTCTTCACAACAGTATCTCGGACCTGCCTGGTGTGTTCCTTGTTTTTCATGATGCTCTCTGTGCTTTTAACGGACCTCTGAGACTATCACAGTGCAGGTGCATTTATACGGAGACTTGATTACACACAGGTGGATTGTATTTATCATCATTAGTCATTTAGGTCAACATTGGATCATTCAGAGATCCTCACTGAACTTCTGGAGAGAGTTTGCTGCACTGAAAGTAAAGGGTCTGAATAATTTTTCACGCCCAATTTTTCAGTTTTTGATTTGTTAAAAAAGTTTGAAATATCCAATAAATGTCGTTCCACTTCATGATTGTGTCCCACTTGTTGTTGATTCTTCACAAAAAAATACAGTTTTAAATCTTTATGTTTGAAGCCTGAAATGTGGCAAAAGGTCGCAAAGTTCAAGGGGGCCGAATACTTTCGCAAGGCACTGTACATAACAATACATCATATGCATAACAATCCATAATACAATGCATACTATATCAAGATGTCTGTCTCTTCACAGTCCCCGTTGTGCCATAAGGTCTAATTTGATGTTTTTTAAAAAATGGGTTTTATTGCTAGCTTAAGTTACCTGGGGTGGCAGAGAGTTCCATGTAGTCATGGCTCTATTTAATACTGTGCGTTTCCCAGCCTCTTGTTCTGGACCTGGGGACTGTGAAGAGACCTCTGGCTGCATGACTTGTGTTGTACCAATGGGTGTTCGAACTGTGTGCCAACTGCTTGAACAGACAGTTCAGTACCTTCAACAGATCAACACCTCACACAAAGACTTAGAAGAAGCTTACGCTACCATTTATAATGCAGCCTATTCCCAAGCTGTTTTAACTCACAGTTTAGGCTGATATTATGATAGGCCTTGTAGCCTCTATCAGAGTCTATCACTTTGTCCAGGTTCATGCGATCGACGTGCGTAGCATTTCACAGTGAAACGGTCGCCTACTATTTCAAATATGGACAACTAGGCTAAGGCCTACACTTTGTCAAGTTGCAAAAAGTAAACCCTCAGGGTGTGGTCCATGGCTCTGGGTGTGGTCCATGGTTCTGGGTGTGGTCCATGGCTATGGGTGTGGTCCATGGCTCAGGGTGTGGTCCATGGCTCAGGGTGTGGTCCATGGCTCTGGGTGTGGTCCATGGCTCAGGGTGTGGTCCATGGCTATGTTAAAAGAGATGGGCAAGGACATATCCTCCCTCCGAAAGAATCTGAACCACTGTAAGGCTTGGGTGGGGACGTGGATTAAATAAATGGAAGAGCTCAAGAGAAGGGGGGTCACCACGTTCAAAACTAGATACCTTGAAATCTATACTCTCAGGCAATAGAAAGTAGATCTGGAGATGAGACTGAGGCAAGCAGAAGAGGGAGAGATGTCCAGTCAGAACCAGATAAATGCTCTCCAGGAGAGCCTCCAGGCCAAGGAAGAATAGTGGATGGCCAGTCAGAACGAGCTCCAGGAGACCCTCCAGACTTTGGGGAAGCAGGTGGAAACTACCATCACCAAGAAAGAATGGTGGATGGTCAGGCAGGGAGAAATGCAGAGAGATAGACACAGAAGAGCTACACAAAATGACCAAAGCCACCATTGACCTTCAGCCCTCTCTGACTCTCAGAGGAACTGGAAGGGGGAGAAGAGAGTTGGCCGGCCAGCAGCTGCTGAATGTTCTTCTGGAGACGCACCTGGACATCAAGAAAGAGCAGGTGAATGAGAAAGAAGATATGGAGAGGAGGATCATGGCCAGCCAGAAAGACCTGAACACTCTCCAGCAGACCCTCCGGGCCTTAGACAAAGAACATTTACATGTTGCCAACTCCGTGTCCACCCTGAGATTGGAAGGTTGGGAGTTTGAGCCCCAGCCGATTCATACCAAATAGTGTCAAAAATGGGACCCAAAGAGTCTCTGCTTGGCACTCAGCATTAAAGAGATTTGGGGTAAGGCCTTGCGATAGACTAGCGTCCTGTCCAGGGTGTGTACTTGTACATCAAGCTGCCTATTTTCCCATTATATTGATCCTCAAAAAAAAATGAAAATAAAGATTGACGCACAATTGGCCTAGCGTCGTCCGGGTTAGGGAGGGCTTGGCCGGTAGGGATATCCTTGTCTCATCGCGCATTAGCGACTCCTGTGGCGGGCCGGGCGCAGTGCACGCTAACCAAGGTTGCCAGGTGCACAGTGTTTCCTCCGACACATTGGTGCGGCTGGCTTCCGGGTTGGATGCGTGCTGTGTTAAGAAGCAGTGCAGCTTGGTTGGGTTGTGTATCGGAGGACGCATGACTTTCAACCTTCTTCTCTCCCGAGCCCGTATGGGAGTTGTAGCGATGAGACAAGATAGTAGCTACTAAAAAACAATTGGATACCACGAAATTGGGGAGAAAAAGATCCTAATAATAGTTAACAGCAGTGCTGTAATGTGTCTTGGTATTTGGATTCTGTTTGAAGAATGAACAGAGCACCAATAGTTCATTGTCATAGTTAGTTTGAGCCCTGTGCTTGTAGTCAAAGTAGGAGTGGTATCGTCTCTTTTGGCAATGCACCACACACACTTTCATCTATCACTCACACACACTTTCATCTCTCTCTCTGTCTGTCGCTCACACACACATTAACTTCTCTCTCTCTTTCAGTCACTCGCTCTCTTTTTTTTACCTTTATTTAACTAGGCAAGTCAGTTAAGAACAAATTCTTATTTTCAATGACGGCCTAGGAACAGTGGGTTAACTGCCTGTTCAGGGGAAGAACGACAGATTTGTACCTTGTCAGCTCGGGGGTTTGAACTTGCAACCTTCCATTTTTTTTAACCTTTATTTAACTAGGCAAGTCAGTTAAGAACAAATTCTTATTTTCAATGATGGCATAGGAACAGTGGGTTAACTGCCTGTTCAGGGGCAGAACGACAGATTTGTACCTTGTCAGCTCGGGGGTTTGAACTTGCAACCTTCCGGTTACTAGTCCAACGCTCTAACCACTAGGCTACCCTGCCGCCCTACACACACACGCGCACACGCAGACAGACAGACAGACAGGCATCACCGCACAGACTCAGTGTAGCTCTCCTCTTCTCTTGTTCTCTCATCATAAACTCAACAGCTCTCAGAAGATCCACTTGAAAGCACCAGAAGAGAAATAAACATACATATTTCATCCACATTTTTCATCCTGTGGTTTTTGCAGTTGATTTGAGGATTTCCTAGCTTGATTTAATCTTCAAACATTGTTTCATGTGGTCCCAGCCTCCAAGGGAGGTGCAATCAGGCATTCTCAGAGCAGATTTAAAAAAAAAAATAACTGTAGTCTATCAAGTCTAATGAAGGGACAGTACCAGACAGTCTCACTCCTACTCAGCACACAGCACTTACCTGGATAGAGAAAGAGAGGAACACAGACAGAGGTAGACACAAAAGCAGACAGAAAGAGAGGGGGACAACGACAGAGAGAGAGAGAGAGGGTGAGAGAGGACAGACTCCATGCTCCTCACATGATTCTGCTTGATTGAAGTTAACAAGCTCTTTGATGTGTCTTTGGAGACGGCCTGCGTGAAAGCGTTCGTCAGGAGCTGACAGCGCAATGTGAATCCCCTCTGTAATTTGCTAACATGGGGGTCCTTGTCAGAGCCCCTCTGTTAGCCTCTTATCTGTAGGTGGTCGGCTGGGACAGAGTGCCCTCTCATTTGTCTCTCTTTGAGGGGGTTGCTTGGTCGCCTCGGGCTGGATTCAATCCCTAGCGCTGAAGAGCTGCGGTACAGCGCGATACAAATGTATTTCCAATGTTCCTGTGTTAGCAGAGACTGCATTCACGGTAAAGCTGTCGGCTCAATAGGAAAATGACCTTTACATTTCAAATCAAATGAAAGTTTATTTGTCACACGCGCCAAATACAACAGGTATTCAGTGAAATGCTTACTTACAGGCCCAAGAGCGCAATTTTTAAGTAAAAAATAAGTATTAGGTGAATAATAGATAAGTAAAGAAATAAAAACAACAGTAAAAAGACAGTGGAAATAACAGTAGAGAGGCTACATACAGGCACCGGTTAGTACATGTATGTACATATGTACATGTAGGTGTAGTTAAAGTGACTATGCATATATGATAAACAGAGTATCGCCAGAGTAAAAGAGAGGTTGGCGGGTGGGGGGAGGTGGGACACAATGCAGATAGTCCTGGTAGCCAATGTGCGGGGGCACCGGTTAGTCGGGCTAATTGAGGTAATATGTACATGAATGTATAGTTACAGTGACTATGCATAGATGATAAACAGAGAGTAGCAGCAGAGTAAAAGAGGGGTTGGGGGGGGGGGCAGGACACAATGCAAATAGTCCAGGTAGACATTTGATTACCTGTTCAGGAGTCTTATGGCTTGGGGGTAACAACTGTTGAGAAGCCTTTTGGTCCTAGACTTGGCGCTCCGGTACTGCTTGCCGTGCGGTAGCAGAGAGAACAGTCCATGACTGTGGTGACTGGGGTCTTTGAACATTTTTAGGGCCTTCCTCTGACACCGCCTGGTGTAGAAGTCCTGGATGGCAGGCAGCTTAGCTCCAGTTATGTACTGGGCCGTACGCACTACCCTCTGTAGTGCCTTGCGGTCGGAGGCCGAGCAGTTGCCGTACCAGGCAGTGATGCAACGAGTCAGGATGCTCTCGATGTTGCAGCTATAGAACCTTTTGAGGACCTGTGCCAAATCTTTTTAGTTTCCTGAGGGGGAATAGGCTTTGTCGTGCCCTCTTCACGACTGTCTTGGTGTGTTTGGACCATTCTAGTTTGTTGGTGATGTGGACACCACAAGCTCTCAACCTGCTCCACTATAGCCAAGTCGATGAGAATGGGGGCGTGCTCGGTCCTCATTTTCCTGCAGTCCACAATCATCTCCTTTGTCTTGATCATATTGAGGGATAGGTTGTTATTCTTGCACCACCCGGCCAGGTCTCTGACCTCCTCCCTATAGGTTGTCATTGTCGGTGATCAGGACTACCACTGTTGTCGTCTGCAAACTTAATGATGGTGTTGGAGTCGTGCCTGGCCACGCAGTCGTGGGTGAACAGGGAGTACAGGAGGTGACTGAGCACGCACCCCTGAGGGGCTCAAGTGTTGAAGGTCAATGTTGCGGATGTGTTGCTACCTACCCTCACCAGCTGGAGGCGGCCCGTCAGGAAGTTCAGGACCCAGTTACAGAGGGATTTGTTTAGTCCCAAGATCCTTAGCTTAGTGATGAGCTTTGAGGGCACAATGGTGTTGAACGCTGAGCTGTAGTCAATGAATAGCATTCTCACATAGGTGTTCCTTTTGTCCAGGTGGGAAAGGGCAGTGTGGAGTGCAATAGAGATTGTATCATCTGTGGATCTGTTTGGGCAGTATGCAAATTGGAGTGGGTCTAGGGTTTCTGGGATAATTGTGTTAATGTGAGCCATTACCAGCCTTGCAAAGCACTTTATGGCTACGGACGTGAGTGCTACGGGTCGGTAGTCATTTAGGCAGATTACCTTAGTGTTCTTGGGCACAGGGACTATGGTGGTCTGCTTGAAACATGTTGGTATTACAGACTCAATCAGGGACATGTTGAAAATGTCAGTGAAGACACCTGCCAGTTGGTCAGCACATGCCCGGAGCACACGTCCTGGTAATCCATCTGATCCCGCGGCCTTGTTTGACCTGTTTAAAGGTCTTGCTCACGTTGGCTACAGAGAGCTGATCACACAGTCATCCAGAACAGCTGATGCGCTCATGCATGCCTCAGTGTTGCTTGCCTCGAAGCGAGCATAGAAGTGATTTAGCTCATGTGGTAGACTCATGTCACTGGGCAGCTCACGGCTGTGCTTCCCTTTGTAGTCTGTAATAGTTTGCACGCCCTGCCACATAAGACGAGCATTGGAGCCGGTGTAATACGATTCAATCTTAGTCCTGTATTGGCGGTTTGTCTGTTTGATGGTTCATCGGAGGGCATAGCAGGATTACTTATAAGCTTCCAGGTTAGAGTCCCACACCTTGAAAGCGGCGGCTCTATCCTTTAGCTCAGTACGAATGTTGCCTGTAATCCATGGCTTCTGGTTGGGGTATGTGCCTACAGTCCCTGTGGGGACGACGTCCTCGATGCACTTATTGATGAAGCCAGTGACTGATGTGGTGTACTCCTCAATGCCATTGGAGGAATCCCAGAACATATTCCAGTCTGTGCAAGCAAAACAGTCCTGTAGTTTAGCATCTGCTTCATCTGACCACTTTTTTATAGACCGAGTCACTGGTGCTTCCTGCTTTAATTTCTGCTTGTAAGCAGGAATAAGGAGGATAGAATTGTGGTCAGATCTGCCAACTTGCCAACAGCTTTGTATGCCTCTCTGCGTGTGGAGTACGGGTGAGCTAGAATGTTTTCCCTCTGGTTGCGCATTTAACATGTTGATATAAATGAGGTTAAAATGATTTAAGTTTCCCTGCATTAAAGTCCTCGGCCGCTAGGAGCGCCGCCTCTGGGTGAGAGGTTTCCTGTTTGCT
The DNA here is from genome assembly GCF_002021735.2 of Oncorhynchus kisutch. Lineage (NCBI taxonomy): Eukaryota > Metazoa > Chordata > Actinopteri > Salmoniformes > Salmonidae > Oncorhynchus > Oncorhynchus kisutch. The sequence goes on from NC_034193.2 coordinate 42,543,260, forward strand.
TATTTCCTTATACAGCTGACTGAGTGCCGTCTTAGTGCCAGCATCTGTCTGTGGTGGTAAATAAAAAGTATAGCTGAGAACTCTCTTGACAAATAGAGTGGTCTACAGCTTATCATGAGATACTCTACTTCAGGCAAGCAAAATCTAGAGACTTCCTTAGATTTCGTGCACCAGCTGTTGTTTACAAATATGCACAGACCGCCCCCCTCGTCTGTTCTATCTAGCCAGTGCAGCGTATATCCCGTTAGCTGAATATCCATGTCGTAATTCAGCCACGATTCGGTGAAACATAAGATGTTACAGTATTTGATGTCCCGTTGGTAGGATATTCGTGATCGTACCTTGTCTAATTTATTGTCCAATGGTTGTACTTTGGCAAGTAATGCTGACTGTAAAGGCAGATTTCCCACTCGCCGTCGGCGGATCCTTACGAGGCACCCCGCTCTGTGTCCTCTGTACCTGCATCTCTTTTTCTTGCCAATGTCTGGGATTTTGGCCTTGGGTGTCTGAAGTGCATCCTGTGCATCCTACTCGTTGAAGAAAAACTCTTTGTCTAAACCGAGGTGAGTGATCGCTGTCCTGATATCCAGAAGCTCTTTCTTGCCGTAAGATACGGTGGCAGAAACATTATGTACAAAATAAGTTACAAATAACGCAAGAAAAAACACATAATAGCACAATTGGTTCACGTAAAACTGCTGCCATTTATTCCGGCGCCATTTTAGAGTACTGAACTTCAGCACTATGGATTGAATCCAGCCCTTAGTCAGGAGAACTTGGCTTTGACACCTTATGATGCTTGTATAATGCGGTTGTTTCTGGGTTTGAAATCTCACAATCAATTATTGCAGGGTTGTTTCAGCTTCCTTGCTTGTAAGTCGCTCTGGATAAAACTGTCTGACTTATTACACTAAATGTCTAAAATGAGCTTTCCAATTTAATGTGATCCGTCAAACTGGGTAGAATGAAGTTGGACTTTGAAACATCAGTCATTCAGTTGCTAGGAGATGAGGGACAAAGCATGCCATCGTAAGAAGACCAAACACACATTTTCTCTCTCTCTCGCTCTGTCACTCTTTCTCACTCTCTCTTCGTCTCTCTCTAATCCAGTCGAAGAATGATAACTTTCCACATTCACATCTTCATGTGTACCAGGGAAGAGAATCAAAACAGGTTGGCCACTCAAACCTAGACGACCTTTTCTTCCTCAATGCCAGGCAATTACTGCTGTGTACAGAAAGGTTTTCACGACCCACAATGTTCCAGCCAGGCATGCACTAATAAAGAGTTAAGAGAAGTCTGAAACGGTAGCTGGGCTATTGTACCGAACCGACGCCAAGGCATTTGACCTGAAGAAAAACTTTTGAGTACAAAGCAAGGACTTGTACTTTTTCAAAGTACTGCACTGACTTTTCAAACATTTGGGATGTAGATGATGGCTCTTGACTGCTATGACTCGATGACGTGTTTTGTTGTTGTACTATCGTTCAATGATTGGTCAATTTCATTCTGTAAGCTCTTTTATTCCGCTCGTCTCCCACTCTATCACTGAGTCACCCCTCCACCTTGTACTGTATATCTGTTTGTGTACCGTGATTACTTTGTATTGTATCTGACCATTGGTTTACAAAGGGGATTACAAAGGGAAAACCGAGAGACTGAAAAACAGCCTCTATCTCAAGGCCATTAGACTGTTAAATTGCCATCACTAGCCAGACTCCACCCAGTACTCTGCCCTGAACTAGTCACTAGCTGGCTCATCCCCGTACCTTGCAAATGGAGTCACTGGTCACTGTAATCATGTTTACATACTGTTTCACTCGTTTCATATGTATATACTGAATTCTACTGTATTCTAGTCAATGCCACTCCGACATTGCTCGTCCTAATATTTATATATTTCTTAATTCCATTCTTTTATTTTGAGATTTGTGTGTATTGTTGTGAATTGTTAGATACTACTGCACTGTTGGAGCTAGGAACACAAGCACTTCGCTACGGCCGCAATAACAACGCCTAAATATGTGTGTTTGATTTGATTTTAAGTATGAAAGAGGAAGCCCACAAGTGCACCCACATGCACAAACACTCCCCACCAACCCCACCACAACTCTTGTATTCATCCTCTCTCATCTTCACTCTTTCGCTCACTGAATCACCCCTCCACCTGTTTGTTTACAGATATGTGTTTCTACCATGTTGTTTGTGACCTCTGATAGGTCTATTAAGAAAGAGTTAGGATGGGGCACAGGTCTGATGGAATAGAAATCATCTCTCTCTCTCTCCTACTCTCTCTCTCTATTTCTCTCCCTCATATACACACACACCTGCATCCCTCCCTCCTACACACGTGCAACGAGGGCAACGTGTTTTAACTCATCTCCAGTGCCAGTATGTGAAGTGATTTCTTTCAGTGTGCAGAGGGCTTGGGTTTCCTTTCACAGGGACAACACTGAAGTAATTAGTGTGAGAGGAGGGGATGGTTGCTCCACTACGCCATGGTTCCATAGTTCCAACTCATAAGGTCAAACCTGATGTTTTCAACCGAAGTCGCCAGATGTGCAAGAACAAATGCTCCAGTACCTTTCTCCCTCAGGTCTCTCTCTCTCAGGGCTTCCTTAGATATCTCTCTCTCTCCCAGGGCTTCCTCAGGTCTTCTTCTCTCTCAGAGATTCCTCAGGTCTCTCTCTCAGGGCTTCCACAGGTCTTCCCCTCTCTCAGGGCTTCCACGGGTCTCTCTCTCTCTCAGGGCTTCCTCAGGTCTCTCTCTCAGGGCTTCCACAGGTCTTCCCCTCTCTCAGGGCTTCCACGGGTCTCTCTCTCTCTCAGGGCTTCCACGGGTCTCTCTCTCTCTCAGGGCTTCCACAGGTCTTCCCCTCTCTCAGGGCTTCCACGGGTCTCTCTCTCTCTCAGGGCTCTCTGTTTCATTCCTTCCGATTCCTCCCTGTATCAGTCCCTAAGCATATTGTCTGTGATGTCTTCAAGACTGTATGTGTGTTGTTTTATTATCTGTCTTTGTCTCTCTCGCTATCTGTTTGTAGTGTCTTCGTGGAGCCGTTTTAGTATTAGTCAGTGCTGCAGTCCCATTTTGTTCCCTCTGCCTGGATTTCACTCAGCTTCTGAATTACAGTCTTCGATACTGTCTCTCCTCTTGTCTGCCAGCCCTCGGTCCCAAAACATTATATAGTGGAAAGAAATAGAAAGGGTCAAATCTGTTTATAGAATTCTGCACTTCAGAACATGTGACCCAAAGTTATTTTCAGTTATTGTCCAAAACCCGTCTGCTTTGGCAATATTTACACTGTCTACTGTGGTTTCTGCCAATAAAGCTTTACTGAATTGAAAAGTCTAGGCACTGATATTGTGCGGCTTGTGCCAACCAGAACTGTGTGTTTATATACTAAGTACCATAGTTGCCATGTGGTAGCTTAGTAGCTAACTCTCTTGGCTGCCTGTGTCTCATTTTCTGGGGTTTAGTGCGCTAGCATGTGGTCCGCCTGTTTTAAGCTAAGTCCATTAGACTGCTAATCATTGGGAAAGGAGTTTTACTGAGAGTTCTGCCTCTCTTTTCCTATTCACCAGTTGTGCCCAATAGCTGTGACCTTTAAAATAGCAGATGTGCAATTAAGGAGGTTACACCTGCTGCTATTTGATTACAGCCCCATTTACCTAAAAAGCCCTTCTGTCTGGTGTATCTGCTGCCCAAATTGGAATTTACATCAGGCCCAAGATACAGGTTGGCAGGCACACACACACACACACACACAGACACACACACAGACACATACACACACAGACACACACACAGACACACACAGACACCCACACATACATACATACATACACACACACAGACATACACACATACAGACACACACTCTCTTTCGTTCTTTCTCAGACAGACAGACACACACACATACACACACACACACACACACACACACACACACATACACACACACTCTCTTTCGTTCTTTCTCACACACACACACACACATACACACACACTCTCTTTCGTTCTTTCTCACACAGACAGACACACACTTTCTGACTCACTGACTCAGTATGCCTGCTCACACTACAGACAGGTGACATCACAGACAAACTGAATTGGTCCACTCACACAGACAGCATCGTGAGGAAGGCGCAACCGAAATTCGGCTTGTCACCAAAAGCACTCACAAACTTCTACAGATGCACAATCGAGAGCATCCTGGCGGGCTGTATCACCGCCTGGTATGGCAACTGCACCGCCCTCAACCGTAAGGCTCTCCAGAGGGTAGTGAGGTCTGCACAACGCATCACCGGGGGCAAACTACCTGCCCTCCAGGACACCTACACCACCCGATGCTACAGGAAGGCCATAAAGATCATCAAGGACATCAACCACCCGAGCCACTGCCTGTTCACCCCGCTGTCATCCAGAAGGCGAGGTCAGTACAGGTGCATCAAAGCTGGGACCGAGAGACTGAAAAACAGCTTCTATCTCAAGGCCATCAGACTGTTAAACAGCCACCACTAACATTGAGTGGCTACTGCCAACACACTGTCAATGACACTGACTCTACTCCAGCCACTTTAATCATGGGAATTGATGGGAAATTATGTAAATATATCACTAGCCACTTTAAACAATGCTACCTTATATAATGTTACTTACCCTACATTATTCATCTCATATGCATACGTAGATACTGTACTCTATATCATCGACTGCATCCTTATGTAATACATGTATCACTAGCCACTTTAACTACACCACTTGGTTTACATACTCATCTCATATGTATATACTGTACTCGATATCATCTACTGTATCTTGCCTATGCTGCTCTGTACCATCACTCATTCATATATCCTTATGTACATATTCTTTATCCCCTTACACTGTGTATAAGACAGTAGTTTTTTGGGGGGAATTGTTAGTTAGATTACTTGTTCGTTATTACTGCATTGTCGGAACTAGAAGCACAAGCATTTCGCTACACTCGCATTAACATCTGCTAACCATGTGTATGTGACAAATAAAATTTGATTTGATTTGACATCACATCTCTTCTTGGAGAAGATACTGTTTAAGGAGATGTGTGCATGAGTATATACGCATGCTTGTGTGTGTGTGTGTGTATGCGCACACAAGTGGACGTACGTGCGTGCATATGAGCGGCTGGCACAGCCCGCGACTGACCTAATAATGAAGGGGTGCGGTGCCCAGATGGTAGGTGGGTAGAGGCGAGGCGAGGCGATTGAGGCGTGTGGAGCAACACGGAGTGTAATACGTCTCCACACTCCATATAGTGTGTGTGTGCGCGCTTGTGCCTGTGTGTCTAGCACTGTGTGTGTGTGTGTGTGGGGGGGGGGGGGGGGGGGGGGGGGGCTACCGTCTCCTTAATAACTGTGCGTCACAAGTATCCTCAACTACCAATGTAGCTAAATGTTCCCCACAGGTAAACAACAGGTCTCCAGTCCACACAGATGATTACATTACTGTACTCTAATCAGATTGCAGGTACTCTACTATAGAGATTAAAGGCATTGTCCAGGATAGAACTGCCAGCGCATTTAGCTAGCAGATCCCCTTCCGGGCGAGGATTTGTGTTATTGTTGTTCTCGTGTATCCCCAAGGAGATAACCCCTCTCCTCCACACAAACTGTTGCTGTACGGGGTGGTGTGTTTGAAAAAAGCTATTGCCGTCCCTACAGCTGCCGCCTCAAGATATCCGCAACAGAAATTCTCCAATCCCTGATTCGGGCTCGTTCAATGTTCAATTATTCATGCTGATATTGCGGCGCTCGGGCACGGAGGGACGAGGGAGAGAGAGCGAGAGAGCTGGCATCATCGGCATTCCCCGACCTGGCTGTGAGATGGAATATGTACAGTATGGGCCTACCGGCCCGACGGCATCTATCATATTCCACTGTCATCAGACCCCCGTCCCACAGCGCTCACTCTACCATTCTGCCTCTCCCTCCATAACGTGCTTTCTCTAACTCTCCATCTCTCTTTACCTCTCGCTCGGCCTCTCTCCCCCCTTTCTCCCACTGAGTCCTGGTCACACACAGACAAGCTCTTCCATTAGAGCTGTGATCACTCAAGGGGGAGCTGTGGTAAAAAAACAACAAAGGTGTTATCATCTGCCCTTAATGCCTACACTACAGCCAAGGTCGCTTCTGCTACAAGTGACCTTGAATATGTGAAAGCGCCTAACTGAGGAACCTTGGGGAGATTACATAGCTCAATTTACACCACATCCTTTCCAGCTCTAGATGGTCACCATTTGTGACAGACCACATTCATCCCACACAGCATTCTCCTGGGTTCTTCTATACACGTGCATTCACGCCCGCTTAGGTTCCTATGATCTCCACCACGTGGCTGTGACTTCTCCTCCTCTCCTCTCCCGTCCTCTCTTCTCCTTTCCCCTCCTCTCCTCTCTACTCCTTGCCCCTCCTCTCCTCTCTTCTCCTTTCCCCTCCTCTCCTCTCTACTCCTTGCCCCTCCTCTCTTCTCTACTCCTTGCCCCTCCTCTCTTCTCTACTCCTTGCCCCTCCTCTCCTCTCTACTCCTTGCCCCTCCTCTCCTCTCCTCTCCTTTCCCCTCCTCTCCTCTCTACTCCTTGCCCCTCCTCTCCTCTCTACTCCTTGCCCCTCCTCTCCTCTCTTCTCCTTTCCCCTCCTCTCCTCTCTTCTCCTTTCCCCTCCTCTCCTCTCTACTCCTTGCCCCTCCTCTCCTCTCTTCTCCTTTCCCCTCCTCTCCTCTCTACTCCTTGCCCCTCCTCTCCTCTCTTCTCCTTTCCCCTCCTCTCCTCTCTACTCATTGCCCCTCCTCTCCTCTCTTCTCCTTTCCCCTCTGCTCTCTACTCCTTTCCCCTCCTCTCCTCTCTACTCCTTCCCCTCCTCTCCTCTCTACTCCTTGCCCCTCCTCTCCTCTCTACTCCTTTCCCCTCCTCTCCTCTCTACTCCTTTCCCCTCCTCTCCTCTCTACTCCTTGCCCCTCCTCTCCTCTCTACTCCTTTCCCCTCCTCTCCTCTCTACTCCTTTCCCCTCCTCTCCTCTCCCCTCCTCTCCTCTCTTCTCCTTGCCCCTCCTCTCTACTCCTTTCCCCTCCTCTCCTCTCTACTCCTTGCCCCTACTCTCCTCTCTTCTCCTTTCCCCTCTGTTCTCTACTCCTTTCCCCTCCTCTCCTCTCTACTCCTTCCCCTCCTCTCCTCTCTACTCCTTGCCCCTCCTCTCCTCTCTACTCCTTTCCCCTCCTCTCCTCTCTACTCCTTTCCCCTCCTCTCCTCTCCCCTCCTCTCCTCTCTTCTCCTTGCCCCTCCTCTCCTCTCTACTCCTTCCCCTCCTCTCCTCTCTACTCCTTGCCCCTCCTCTCCTCTCTACTCCTTTCCCCTCCTCTCCTCTCTACTCCTTTCCCCTCCTCTCCTCTCTACTCCTTGCCCCTCCTCTCCTCTCTACTCCTTTCCCCTCCTCTCCTCTCTACTCCTTTCCCCTCCTCTCCTCTCTACTCCTTTCCCCTCCTCTCCTCTCCCCTCCTCTCTTCTCCTTGCCCCTCCTCTCCTCTCTACTCCTTTCCCCTCCTCTCCTCTCTACTCCTTGCCCCTCCTCTCCTCTCTTCTCCTTTCCCCTCCTCTCCTCTCTTCTCCTTTCCCCTCCTCTGCTCTCTACTCCTTGCCCCTCCTCTCCTCTCTACTCCTTTCCCCTCCTCTCCTCTCTACTCCTTGCCCCTCCTCTGCTCTCTACTCCTTGCCCCTCCTCTCCTCTCTACTCCTTTCCCCTCCTCTCCTCTCTACTCCTTGCCCCTCCTCTCCTCTTCTCTCAACACTGTTTAGTCAATGCAAGGATCAGTTCAATGTCAGCTTTTCTTTTTGTATTATGGAAATCACTCGCCTCTGGTGGATGACCTGTTTCTGTGAGATGTGGTGTATAACTGGCTCCCCTGGGACAGGCAGAGAAATGACAGAGCGAGAAAAGGAGAAAGACAGATAAGGAGAAAGAGAGTGCACGATAGAGAGGGGTGGAGCGAGGTATGGGAGAGAGGGAGAAAGATAGGTGGGGAAGGTATCAGTGACTGTGTCTCTCTCTCTCTCTGTACTGTGTGCTCTCGGTGCTACAGAACGTCCCACTGCACCAGTCCTTTTCCTTGTTAACTGGTGTCACGCCTGCTACCCCCTAAACTCTGTTCCCCTTCCCGAATCCGATCTCCATCTCATCACTCTGGCTTAGAGAGCCCTCAGAGAGCTGCTACCAGAAACTCCCCCTTTCAAACAAGTCATGGCTCGCTAAAGTGGAGATCCTTATGTGTTTCCCTCATCCCCTTGCTGCCTCTTCCCCGTTCCTCTTCAACTTCCTGTTGATGTGCGTCACTCGAGCAATTTTCATGCTGGCGTCGGTAAGGGGGAAAAGAACGCAGGGTTGCTAATGCTAAGCTAGGCTACTCATCAATGATTCAGGACAGTTGGAGAGTAGCGCGGTGGGAGCTGGAGAGGTTAAATTGGCCTGTGTACCATCTTATAGCCAGGCTTCCACAGCTGCCCGACTGACCTCGTTGCCCAGTGTCTGGGCAGTGTTGTCTGGTACACAGCCAATAACAGCTGGTCAGAACCACTGGGCTGGACCTGTCTGAACTGTGAACTGACCTGAGAGGTCAGAGAGCCGCAGGCATAGAGATCCTCAATCTGTGGACCTATAGCTCAGCCTTTACTGACCGACACCAATACCATCCATCCTGTTGGTGCAACTGGAGAAGGATACAGCATTCGAGTGGGCGAAACTTGAAGTGGACCAACTCTGGAGCGTAAGGATCTCCTTCAGGCTAGATATGCTTCGTCTGCTTGTCTTGGGTTGACTCACACCCACCATCGACATTCATCTTACCTTTGATGGAAGGATTTCTTTCTGAGAAAATCGCAAAAGAGGGCAATGGACACAGAAGGCCGGGAATGTTTCTTCTAGTCTACGTTTTGGGTTGGAATAGGAAGCTAGAGAATCTCCCTCTCGCTCTCTCTTGCTCTCTTTCTCTCTCTCTCTCTCTCTCTCCAGTCTCTGTCCAACTGCAGTGGAGATGTGCCGTCAGAGGCCTCCCTCTAAGGAGGAAGAACCACGTGGATCCCGACCTTACCTGTGCGCGGGCTCATTATCCCAGCCTGCATCCAGCCCGGAAGACTCCACTGCTCGTTAAATGCCATGAGCCATGCTCGTGCTGCCTTCTGTGACTACCTCTCCATGGAAGAGGACCAGAGGAGGAGGAGGAGGAGGGAGGGAGGGAGGGAGGTGTGGCTTTCTCTCTTTATCTCTCTTTAAAGACTCGGCTGAGTTGGACGGCCCACTTTTAGTCCTCAGCTGTTAGTGGAATCCCCCTTCACCCAGAGTGTCTGTTCAGTGCAGTTATGATAAAAGAGGGAACTGTTTCCTGCATGTGGCACAGGCTGAAATAACACACTGACAGCCCTGCATACAGACGTAGGATCTTCATTTCAGCCAGTTTGCTACAGGCGAGACCCAGATGCAGACCACGGGAGGCAGATGGTTTGAGTCTTAGCTGTTTATTATATCCAAAAGGGTTAGGCAAGAGAATGGTCGGGGACAGGCAAAAAGGTCAACACCAGTTCGGAGTCCAGGAAACAGGCAAGGGTCAAAACTGGGAGGACTAGTAAATAAGACGATAGAAAAGGCAGGCGCACAGAGAGGCGGGAAACACGGGGATAAATACACCGGGGATAACAAGCAACTGATCACGGTGTGACAACAGCAGGAAAATAATCCGTCAGCAACAGGAAATGAGAATGATTATGTGGATAATAATACATTTACATTTTTGTAGGGGTTGATACATTTTTCATAAGGGTGGAAATGACAAACTTGAAGCCTTTTTCTACCTCAAATATACTGCACATTTGAAATTTCCTGCCTTGCAGGAAAGTACTCCTGCAACAGGGTGATCGAATTAAGATCATACATCTGTCGTAAACAGGCCTTGCAGTGCACAATACATAAGGGAGTGTGTGGGGGGGGGGTTCTGGGACGGGACATCCAGATTTTCCTTGCATTTTGCATTTGCAAGTTTTAGTACAGCAACCCCAGGCTCTCAATATGGTGCATGGTGTTGTGCAAGTTTGTGCTACCCACGTCAACAAGAGGTATGACTGCTCCTCTGAGAGGTACTGCACTAGAGCCTTATTCATCTTCCTCCCAGAGACTAGTGCCACCTGGGACAGGTTATGAATTAATGAGACGGCTGAAATGTTATCTCTTTATCCACTCAATCTGAACAAAGAACTCCTACCTAGGAAAGATTGACATTGCTGGGGAAAGGCACCGTGAAGCTTACTGATCTTGTCGATGAATATGGTGACAGATATGGCAATATTGGTTGGCAGAGATGATCGGTTTTCTGGTGAGGAGAACTGATCATGACATTGATCTGGAGGATTTGAACAATATTTCAATCGTGATATGGGGGTATATAAGGCTGTGGCGTACGAGTGGTTGACAGTGGTCACTGGTTTGGTGGATGAACTGAACATAACATAGTGTGTCATGTTTTGTGTATCGTTGCATATAAAAAGTTGTATCCTTGTTGGAGGACACAAATCATGTTCTTTCCTTCATAGCTTATGTGCCATTATCCTTGAAATAGAACCGCTATCCTTGCCTATTGTATTTACAGTAGCACTGTATCGTAAAGAGAATATAGCATTCCAGGAGATTACCAGGTCCGTGCTCTATACTGAGAGAAAATGTATGTGCGAACCAGTATTTCTGGTAACTCAGAATATAAACGCATCATCTGTAACAACCCTTGGCAGAAATCCTCACACTAAAGTCTGTTACTGTTTCCATGTTGTCCTTGTGGAGTTCGTTATTTGATTTAATGGTTTGTCTGTTTGAATTAAGATTGAGGGCATTGATTTATGGATTGGATAATTATCAATGACTTAAATTAGGATCTGAAATTACAGTTATCCGGATCAATTCAAGTCTAGGTCAGTTTGACAGGAAAGTTATCATGTTATATATGAGATTTCATGTCTTTCACAGGTTGATCCTTCCACTGATTTCTATCAGCTTCTCAGATCAGTTATTTACATTTTTCGAGGGAATGTATGCCGGGTACAATTGATGACGTCTCCTGGCACAAAGAACATTCAGATGACCACTTCACAAATCCACGGTCGGACTCTAGCAATGCACCACCTCTACAGCTTAGCAGCATTACGCTAGCAGGGAATTAGTGAGCAGTGTTGTAATCAGCAGAACCCAGTGATTATGATGGCATGGCCAGTCAGCCATTGACGGGTGCTTTCTGGTGACGTCAACTGAGAGGCTGGCTATAAGCGTATACTGTGGCCGAAGATCACCCTCAGTAGAGAGGAGCCTCATCCCTTGTCAACGTGCTGTTTGGGTGATTCTCAACCCTGTCCTCAGGCCACCAAGTCACTTCCACTTCTAATCTATTTCAGTAGTAGTACACCTGCGTGAACTAATCACTGGCTTGGTGATTTGTTGACTAATGAATTGAGTGTGTAGGATGTCCTAGTCCTGGACTAAATAAACATATTGAGTGAAACATAGCAGAGTATCTACAGGGGTGTTCAAGAGGGCTGGGCACTCCCATATCAAAGCAGGGGGAGCTCCCTGCAGAGGTGTCATGCCCATAGGGGGCACAAGGTGAAGTTCCCCCTCAGATTTGTCCTCTTTTAAAAAAATCTGATGTTAAATTGATTACAAAATGTCTGGACCAGGCAAAGAGTACCCCCTCCCCCATTCTCCCTAGTAAGTGGTTCCTTCCAATGTGTACCATGGAGCAAAGAAATGCTAGGCAGGACACTAGATGCTTAATAATGAATTGCACACACATGGTGTCCCAGGTCTAATTCAGTCCCTGATTAGAGGGGGGTAAATGAAAGAACGCAGTGGAACTGGCTTCGAAGTCCAGCGTTGAGTTTGAGGACTCTAGTGTGTGCAGACAGTATCATCAGTGGAGGAAAGAGAGTGTTGAGTGACCACACAGAGCGCTTGATTTGATTTTAGTTGGCAGCAATGGGCATGACTCGTAAGCTATGTAGCCTATTGATTCCATCTTGATAAATAAATTTAATGAAAATGTTTTGTTGTTTGTCTATAATACTAGCCACTTACTGTAGCAAATGTATGAAGTTTGCTTTAGCTAGCCAGCTAGATAGCTTCCCAACCTCTTAACTAGCTACCAAGCCATTTCAGGCTATCGATCAAGTTAGAGTAGCTTGCCAAACTCTCGTAGCTGGCATGCCTGCTGGCAAGGTTGCTACAGTAGACTTTAGAAAATACTAAAATTGCTTTAATTCTTGGGCTATGATGCAATATTCCAGTGTTGTATTAATCCCGAGGCTTAAAAAGCTCTTAAAGAATCTTAATGTGCATCTTTAATTAAAATAAAGAGGTATGCTTATATAACCTATGCAGAAAAATATACATATTTTTTTTACATAGAAATAGGAATAATGGTTATGGCTGTAGATTTAAGGAAAAAACTGTTTCAGGTGTTTCAAAAATGCTAAATTCCCATATTTATCAGCTGTCACGACTTCCGTCGAAGTCGGTTCCTCTCCGGCGTTCGGCGGTCGACGTCACCAGTCTTCTAGCCATCGCCGATCCACCTTTCATTTTCCATTTGTTTTGTCTTGTTTTCCCACACACCTGGTTTACATTCCCTCATTACTTGTCTTGTATTTAACCCTCTGTTCCCCCCATGTCTGTGTGTGAAATTGTTTGTTGTAAAGTGCTTGTGCACTCTGACTGGTTCGCGCCGGGTTATTTTTGAACCCATATTTTGTTGTTCTGGGTGCCGTTGGTTTTGCATATTAAACTGCTCTGGTTATTACCCAGTTCTGCTCTCCTGCGCCTGACTTCCCTGCAGCCAGTCACGCACCCCTTACATCAGCACCCCTCCGGACCACCCCCCTCCATCCTAACTTACTTCGCGCCCCCTCTAAAATAATGGATTGATGACACCCCTGGCTCCCTGTGTTGAACGTGTAAAACGAGCTCCCCTATAAGTTTTTGAATTATTGTTGGTTCAACCCACTCGTCTTAGGCCACCCCCTAGACTAATTATGCGATTCCAACCATTCTCCAGCATTGTTACCAGTCCAATGTACTCTCTCGCCCCTTCAGAAACAGGCCTCAGGTGTAACCAGTCCAGTTTGGTGTGTGTTCTGTATGAGGGTGAAATTATGATAGTGAGAAGAGCAAGGACGCCTGTTCTCTAAAGGAGAGCTCCCACCTCATGACTTTGTTGCTGGGCTCTTGACCTTGGGTAAGAGGTAGTACACCTTGGGAGAATGATTCTCTGGGTCAGTGAGGCTGTGTGTGAATGTTCTGTCCGAACTAATGAGGGTCTGTCCCCTCAAGGGACCTCTTTCTCTTTCTATCAGGGACTACATCTCCCATCTCTCCCTCTGGCTACCTACTAAATAAGGCCTATAGCCACTCATTACTCGCTATCTGATCAATGTTGGCCCTCAGGGAAGATCATTTTTCTAACTGGTCTTTCAAAGAGGCCTTCCCTCCCAGTTCTCCCTCTGGATAACTAACTACCCACGGGATTTATGAGTAACGGCCATAGATTTCTATGGTAACAGCAAGCCAAGCATGACGGTGCAAGCGGCACAATTTCTCCAAAGGCCATGCTGCAGGAGGCTGAGTTAAATGTGGGTGCTTCTTTGAGATGTTCGTTACACCATCTGATACGTGGGTGACAACGAATATTAACTGACTCAGCTCAATGCAGCAACTGTCAAAGTACAAGACCATCAGCATCCAGGACTGGAGTGTTTTGTTACATGATGCATGTGATGGGGGAGGATGGCACTTATAACACAACACTGTAAACTGATACAGAACAAAATGGAGCAGCATAAGCTACGGTATAGCATGGTGCTTTCTGTGGGTTTGGTTCAGATTGCATTGCAACCGATTGAGCTGACTCTTGAAAAGGGGGGGTGATATGACTAGGCGTTTTCTTCTTCCGACAGGAAGAAGGGTAGAATGTGCGCGCCTCAAACGCACGCACACACCACAAAGCATTTGGTAGTGTTGTCTTCTGCAGTCAGCTAAAAAGAGACACCACACACACCGTTTCAGTTGTTCCCAGCACCTCTCTGACCTTCAGTCTGAGTTCAGGCGTTTTTTCACTTATCCAGCACTAACGTCTTTCTCCTACACCATGTGACAACATTAAATCAGATTTAACCAGCAATAATTATCGTTCTCTCGCTTGCTCTCTCTGTTTCTCCCTTTCTCTCCCACATTATCCCGCTCTCTCTCTCTCTCTCTCATCCACACCTTTTGCTGCATACCATTAATGCCAGCCCATTAATACACTTTTAACTCTTATGTATCACAATTTTATTAAAAAAATTAGATCTTTTTCATATCTTTCAGTGTTGCCATGCTTGGAGCATATAACAATCCAGTAGAAAACCACCCAGTCCCAGAAAGGATAGTCAAGCAGATGTCGACGACGATGTGGCAGCGTTCTGTCACTCAGTCATGCTGTTACTATACAGACTCCATAACATTCCGAATACAGATACCGGTAGTACAAACACCTGCCCAAACACGTCATCATATCCGTGAACAAACCTCAATTAAATTACATTTATCAGAATAATAACAAGAAACTCTCCCGCCCTCCCTCAAAATAAATACAAAACAAACAATACATATAATTTGCAACATAAAAATGTGGTGCTGAATATTTGCACCTGCCCAAGGCACCCAGGCTTTGTAGCATGTTGGCAATTAACGACATTCGTTTACAACACTTTGAAGCGAACGACAATTACAAATGATTTCTACAGTCCGACTTTGCAATGTCCTTCAACGTACCCTCGGCGTCCTCTCCCTACATGGCTCTCCTCATTCACAGTGCAAGATCCGGAGGGGTGGGTGAGGTTGAGGGATTTGAAGGGCGCTGTATCATTTCACGGCGTCAAATACTGACAACACTTGGACAGACAGCGTGAGTTCCACTCCAGAGGCTGGCTCCATAAATTCCGCCCTCTGCTGTGAATTGTCCAACATAAGGCGTGGATTGCCCAGCTGCCAGTCCAAGACAAAATAAGCGAATCAAAAATGCTGAAGTGCGCTTGCAACAAAACTCCAATAGAAAAACAAACAAACAGATACCAACACTGTCCAACTGAGGTTTCCAAGACGAATTAGATTTTTCTCAAGATCAAAAAAAGTTGTTTCGTACATAAATATCTAATAGAAATCCCAGATTTAAGCTTATCATTAAATACATACCAAATTGTCTGTAACGAAACGCATTAATGAAGACAAGAACGACAGAAGCTCAAAAGAAATACAGATAAGTCGGATTGGCCTTGGTTTCATGTCGGAATGCAGTTCAGTTGAGTGCACGGCACGGCTCGAATGTCCACTTGGTAGCGCCACCAAATATTTCAATGTTGGACTCCGACCAAGAGAATACGTTGCCAGTTTGCGCTTTGCTGTTGCAGGTTGCCAGGTTATAAATCTCCCCGATGGAAAGCTTCCTGTCCCACATGTTGAGATTTGCTAGCTCACCCACATAAGCTTGTGTCGCGTCGAAACCTCCCCCCAGCGTGTCCTGTGGAGGAACAAGATGACAAGTTCAAGGTTAGTGGCACGCGGCCTTTCTTTTACGCACCAATCTATTACAAATGTGTGTACTAGGCTAATCACACTGTACTGTATTAGGAAGAAATACAATTGTCCTATACCATGGAGATACATCGATTTCTATTTCAAACTCTCAAAAAACTATAATACCAAGCAGACACTCTTCGTGACAGTTCCACCACCGCCGAAGCCCAAATTCAAATTCAAGCATATGTTATTTGCTTTGCATGACAAGATATGTCTATTACTCTTTAATTGCTAAAGAGTTGCTACTTTTCTATCTGAAGTGGATTGTGTGTTGTCCCAATTTAGTGGGGGGTATTCCACGATCTCTAGCTCGACGGCCTTCATTTGTTAATTAGATGGCTACGTCTTAATTGACCATTTCGTCAATGTCTCTCAACTTTCCCATTATATGAATATTCCTCCCTTTGATAATTGGAGAAAAAACGTGCTCTAATATTTTCATTACTAATGGGTATAATTATTTCCCCCAGGCCATTTATCTCAATAATATATCACGACTTGCATACCAATGTGATCATAAAGTTAGTTCCTCCTCATTTAGTGAACACTCGTACCTGCTCTTGTCCCAGTACGAGGACCCCCTGCGGCTTGATGGGATGGTATGGCGCCAGATTCTCTCCACTGCCCCGCAGCACTCCGTCC
This sequence comes from Oncorhynchus kisutch, assembly GCF_002021735.2. NCBI lineage: Eukaryota > Metazoa > Chordata > Actinopteri > Salmoniformes > Salmonidae > Oncorhynchus > Oncorhynchus kisutch. The sequence continues at coordinate 42,559,574 of NC_034193.2, forward strand.
TGAAACGCCTCCCACATCCCGTCGCGCGTGGTCCAGGTGATGCCGATGTGATGCCACTTCCCGTCGTTGATGATGAACGGCAACTTGGCCACCTGCAGCATGGACAGCGCACCCATTACTGAATGTTCAAATAGGCCTGGCCTAGAACTAATGATTGCTAAGGTTTTTAATGTTTTCAGACATGGCACTGGCTATGAATAAAATATTTGTATAATTAAGTTGCTTGTCACGTCTCCATAACTTTCCCAGACATTGCATAATGCTGCGTAGTTTAATTTGCGAGTCTGGCACACCACATGTGCGCATGGCGATCTGTCTATTTTGCCTAGAACCAAATGCTGTGTAGAATATGTCATTTCTGTCAGCGATCAGTACCTTATCATTGATGAGTATCTCCATCGGGTTATTTCCCCACTCAATCAGCACCAGCTCGTTGGCCTGCCCTGGGACAGCGTAGGAGAAAGGTGTGCCCACCCCGGGCGACGCGTTAGATTTAATCCACAGACACACGGTGAAGGCATACATCTCCGGCAGGGTTCTCTTGGCTTTGGCGTACATGTAGTTGGTTCTCAACGGGAATGTCAGCTGGAACTTGTCCAGCGGTCTGTTGTCTTTCCCACCTGTGGACGAAACATAGGTCTACTTGTTAACCTTTCAGTTATTTATATAATTTGCATTGAACTCATAGGCCTATGTTATAGTCAGTTACGTCATATCATGCGATTGATTGATTTATTCGTATACATGGTTTGCTCCACCATTAGAGATTGTCGATCCCTAACTAAAAGTGTTCTCATTTCTTTTTAGTTTGACGATGCTCTGATTTATATAATTGGCTTAGAACAGACTGTGCATCTCTCTCAGAGCGGTATGATGTGACCACGTGAGAAGGGCAAACTCTCTCTCTCTCTCTCATACACACGCGCGCCATCCCTTCCTAACCTCCACCCCCTCATTCTCCCCATCCCTTTGGGGTTGTCAGTAAGGAACTAAACCTTGATCGATGTTCCAAAATGCGCCTGTCCGCATCCAACACTGTGCGCGCTTTATCAAGCACTGCGCACATCGTTAAAACCCTCTTGTAAAGTTCCTGAGCGCTATGTCCCCTACAAAACCAACGACTCTCGCTCACAGTCACTGGAAATAAAGCGATCGTTGGCTGTCGCTCCATGACACGTGAATTATTATCCCTGCGTGGCATCACTGTGTTAATATGATATATGCAAAGCAATGCAGCTACCTCCCTCTCTCCATCTCCCATCTCCCCTTACGCACTGTGGTGAGAGCTGCGCTGCGGCACTGTCTGTATTGACAAGCTACTGTGGTATGCGGGGTTGGAGTGATTCCTCATGTGGGCCAGGCAATTAACCAAGTGAAATGCAGGGTTGTTTTTATAAATTGGCATTGTTTTAGACATATAAACCATTGAGCGAGCCAATTCCACCACATGTTGATGCATTTTTTAAAATACTATTAACACTTTATGCTTTAACTTTATTATTATCAAAATAATGTCATCAGTTTAGTCGTTTTTATAATCATTCACATGAACATAACTATTATATTGACTGTGTACATTTGGGTAGGATCTCTTTGCCTCATAGCTCACTCACCTTTCTCTAGGTCCGTTATCCGGTGATGCACGGAAGTCAGCGTGGACTCCACTCGGTTCCGCTGGTCCGTATCGTTCTTCTGACCCGGTTTGGTCTCCTCCAGGGTGTTGACCCGGGACAGCACCTGCTTCTCCATATCATCAATCTTGTTCTGAAGCAGGTCTTTCAGACTATTCGCCTGGGCCGTACCGTTGTTTCGGCTGTATTGCTGTATAACGGAACAAGGACAGAGAAACAGACAAGATGAGACGATTAAAATAACTTTGGGTTTAAATAAACACTCATACACGTGCGAGGCGGGACTCGCCGTGGGTAATGCTCTGGTGCTTAGCTCGTTTGTGGAGGGCTTACTGCCTCGGCAATTTACATCAAATGCATAAATTGGTCCAAAGATGAGGCGTCTATCTGTCCTTATCGGGAGTGTGGTGCTGCTTTCTGTAGTGCTCTAGAGTAATAACTTCATGTCTGGATGCGGAAAAATAGCTTTAAATAGGTCTATAGCATTTGCGACTGGACTGAAATAACCCTATAGCAAGCAATTCACAACTATATAGAGCACTTATAACTAGCACATTGAGCACTATTGGCTATACAACCAACTGAGCAGATTGGAAACGCGTAAAAAGGATTCAAAGTTGATTGAAAGCTCAACCTGCATTCCAAATTACCAGGTCAAAATAGGGAGGCCAAACAAACGCCAATGCATACCTCAAGATTCTCCAACCTCTGTTTGAGAGTCTGTAAAGTCTGTCCTAGTTGAGCGAGAGTGTCCTGAGGACCCCTTGATACGTCCCCCATAGTGTTCTTGGCTCCCGGTACTATTCTCCGACCTCCCGCTCCCGCCTCGGGCAGACTCTGGCTCTCACACCTGCTCAACTTGGACGTTAGTTCCCTGATTGTCTCCTTTTGGTTCATAATGGTCTCCTTTTGCTGTAACACGGTCTCCCTCAATTGCATCACTGTCGTCTTCAAGTCCTCCGCCGGACCGCTGTTCTGCATCGTAGCCGCGCACAAGTCCATATCCTTGGGCACAGACGTGCAAATAAACTGGGTCTGTCCGAAATCTTGCGTCGACCCCTCCAAAACCAAGAAAGAAAGTAGGAAAAGTTGCCAAGAGTGTCCCTCCCTGATTCCAGGCATGTTTCCTGGCATGTGTGTGGTGTTGCAGCCGCTAAGTGTGTTTTCAGGCAGTTGGTTTCAACACCACGGAGCTGTCCCCTGTCTATAGCTGTGAGGGTTCAGCTCTGCTTGTCCTAGTTTTTATAGGCTAGCCACAGCCGGGATGAGTGCAGCGTTGAGGCAGGTTCTCTGCAGCACAGTGGGGAGGAAGAAGGTTGTGCTGCTTAATCACGTCCAGCCTTTTATTTAAGGTGGACCGGGGCGATTGGAGGCATATTATATATGTTTTACACCACTGCATAACGTGAGTCGTGTACTATTATGTCAGGAAATGCAGGACCGAGTAAGATAAAGCACTGCTACTAAGCCTATACTTGTTTTAGGATTGAGTTTCTTAGGCTGCTATTATTATGGTCTGCAATTCACATTTACAAATACAGAAATGAGAGTAGAAGATGAACTAGTTTTACCAGGAGTAAATATCTTGTAGATGGCAGTCTGCTTTACATTCTTTACATTCTGAAGGTGAACTGGCATTTAAATCCACCCCAAAAACATGTTTTTATTAGATTAAACTACAGTCGTTTCGAAGTCATATATGAATTTGAGCTAACTCGTGTATTCCATTAGGCCAAGTATAGCCTATGTGTCTGAAGTTCCACCTTAAAGGAAGCCACTCCCCATGTCCCTAGAGTGAGGATCCTGGCAGAGACCCTCTCTCTGACTATCCCACAGAGTATTATCTCTCTCTCTCTCTCTCTCTCTCTCTCTCTCTCTCTCTCTCTCTCTCTCCTCTCTTTCTCTCTCTCTCTCTCTCTCTCTCTCTCTCTCTCTCTCTCTCTCTTGCTCTCTCTGTCCGTCCGTCTGTCTCTCTTTCTTTTTCTCTCTGTCTCTCTCTCACCTTCCACCAGTTGGCGTGTGTCTCATTCATCCCCATATTTCCCCACAGGTTTATCAGTTGCAATCTCAGTGCAGTGTCATGTTTTATTTCCCACGCGGGGACGAGCTGTGTCAGTCATACAATGAATCTACCTGCCTGTGTGTTCATCACACAATCTATTATGCATGACATGCATTCAAATTAAAAGTATTGCATTAGGCTATTAGTATTTTGCCCATAGTCTGGACTCCTTAGTCTGGACTCCTTAGTCTGGACTCCTTAGTATGGACTCCTTAGTCTGAACTCCTGGATGCCTTGTAAAAACTTGTGAGGGAGGCTACTGAGGAGTCCGGTTCAAATGTCTCTCTGACATATTCATTGCAAGGAGTTACTTTATTCACTTGAATCAAATTAAATTATAATTCATTGTCTGCACTATACCTTCATCAGACCCGTTTGCATCAAGTTTCTCGTGTTCCCACATCCATGCAAGAATAGACAATATCTTGTCACCCAATTCAGCAACCCACCGAAAAACGTTAGGCAAAGTAAATGCATGAAACATTACATTATCATAGGCTAAGCAAATAGATCATTAGTCAGTGATTGAGTCCATGTAGGCTACATTTCCTTACAGAGCAAACATGTCCTCACGCTTGCGGAGTCAAACGAAAAGGAACGGTGAACTACCGTTTTTCAAACCCTCACCATGCATCCGAGGGGTGCTAAAAGAATAGGAAATGGATTCAAATAATTAATTTAACATGTTGTTGTGTAACAAGCCCCGAGGCTATGACATTAATATTTATTAAATACTGTGAGGGAAAACGCGCCAAAGGTCCGTTAGAATGATGTCATTGGAAATATTTAATTTCCCTTTTGGAGCGAGATGAGATACTTTTCCCTCTCATCACTGAGCTGCTGGGAATGATCGGGGAAACAGGGGAAACAGATTATAGCGACAGCCAATATAGTGTAACGACTCTGGGTTTATAAGCGCGTGTCTTTGGTAAATCTAGTAGGCCTAGCCCACTGGGCAAAACCGGATGAATCAACGTAATTACAACAACCAAAAATGCAATGTGATGACGTGAAAACGGATTGAATTTGAAAAAAGTCATCAATATACGGCAATTTCGTATTTTTTTTCACCCAACGTTTGACCCAAATCCAATGACATGGTGACATTGTTGTTGATTTCACGTTGAATTCACGTTAGTTGACAACTCAACCAAATGTAAATCAAAACTAGACGTTGAACTGACGTCTGTGCCCAGCGGAAGGCTACTACTACACGACAGCATAGCTCTTTTTCTCTCAACCAGTAGGCCTATGAAATAATCAGCACTTCACCAACACAGCACCCTGGACAGCAGCATAAGTTGTTAGTTACAGACTCCGTCCTCTTGTGAAACAAATGGGCACTCAAACCCTAGACTTAATAAAGAAGCTTACCATTTTGTTTTATCAACTGAAAATATAGTTGCATAAGACTGTGACACGGAAGCGGTCTCAGGCAGAAAAGAATGGCAGAAATTGAACTCTATCGAGTTCATTTGGTTTAATTATCGATCGCTTGCGTTGTAATCAGCAAGGTGCCAAGCCAATGGCGGGAAAAAGTCAAGTTAACAAATGGTTAATGGCTAAATCTAATTGCGCGCCTGCAAGAGCTCTCGTTGCAAATCCCCCTTATCTCAGCACATGTACATAAACAATGCGCTCAACGTCTCAAATTGCACCCCATTCCATAGTGCACTACCTTTGCCTGGGTAGTGGCAGGTAGTAAGGCAGGACTTTGGCCAAAAGTAGTGCACTATACAGAGCAAAGGGTGTCGTTTGGAAAACATACATTTTTAGCCTTTGCCATTAGGGCGCACTTATATGCATAGGTCATCACGTTAACGTTCATTATATATCGCCAAGTCCCAACAGGCAATGCAATAGCTGTTTACCATATGGGAGCAAATTAGCCAGTGTTCTATGCATTAGATCCACAGTGCTGTAAACGATCAAGCTGAATTCTAACCCTGCTGGGACGTAATACATACCTACTGGGAGACCAGAGTGGGCCCAGCAGCTTGCCTCAGATATATATTCATATTTGTCCTTCATATCTGCTGCATAAAAAAAGAGCAGCGCCATATGCTCAACCAAACGCTTACCTTCCTCTATTTGATATCTCTGCCAGTCTTTCCTATTTATTAATTTATTTGTCGACAGAAGAAATTGCATAAACAACCAGAGTTGTGACTGAGGACTCTGGGCATATTTTGTTATTTTTAATTATTAAGCTGATTTGCAGTCTTATTGGAACGTTTGGAGCACTTTCCACTAAAATGACAGCAGTTTACATGCCAGAGTTTAGGATCAATGAAATGTGGACAAATGTAAATGACCCTGCTCCACTGCACCAACCTTGTGAGTCGATTGCGGTCTGCCTCTACCTAGCTGCATCCCTCCAAAAAAGTTTAAAATTCAATCGGAAATGTGCTGTTCACAGCTCTCAGTGGTCCTTTTGGCCCCTGTGCATCTCGCCTGAGCAAAAACCTGGGGGAACAACAGGTCTTGTTCATAGCACCAAGTCTGTATACGCCTGCTCTAGCCTAGATAATTTAGCATAGCTGCACTTAGCCATTGGCGTTATGTCCCAAATGGCACCCTATTCCCTTTATAGTGCAACACTTTTGACCAGAGCCCACGGCCTTGGTCAAGAAAGTAGTGCACTATATAGGGAATAGGATGCCATTTGGGATGCACTATTGTGAGAATGGACTGTGATCGGTAATAATCAGTCTCACTGTGCCTACTGAATAATACAAGGACTTTATAACAGAACCCAATCTCTAAGAGCACAGATAGAGAAATACTTTATAACACTGTGCCTCTGCACCACTACTCCATTATACGACCTGCATCTGCAACACCCGGGAGGAGGAGGGGGCAGCAAACAAGCACAAACAAACCAAGGCTGTGGTTGCTTCCCAAATGGCACTCTATTCCCTATTTAGTGTACTACTTTTGACACGGACCCATAAGACTCTGATCAAAAGTAGTGCACTATATAAAGAATAGGGTGCCCTTTGGGATGCATACATGTGTCTGAAATTCTTATGTATTCCATATGTTGTGTGCACCATAGGTAACAGGGTGCCATTTCAGACGCTCCCCAAGAAAAGTGTTTATGCAGTGTCTTTGTTCACTGTCTTTGTTTACTGTTTAAACACAGTAAGTTTATATGCTACTCTGAGTTTAGCCCTATACGTTTTCCTGCTTAGTACTGTAACTCTGAGAATTCGCTGCAGACAGAGAGTTTAGCGCTCCCCTGTTCCTCCAGTCTTGTCATATCGCTTTCCATCATGCCATAGGAGTCTCATAGGAGTGTCTGTCTGTCTGTCTGTCTGTCTGTCTGTCTGTCTGTCTGTCTGTCTGTCTGTCTGTCTGTCTGTCTGTCTGTCTGTCTGTCTGTCTGTCTGTCTGTCTGTCTGTCTGTCTGTCTGTCTGTCTGTCTGTCTGTCTGTCTGTCTGGCTGGCTGGCTGTCTGTCTGTCTGGCTGTCTGGCTGTCTGGCTGTCTGGCTGTCTGTCTGTCTGTCTGGCTGGCTGGCTGGCTGTCTGTCTGTCTGGCTGGCTGGCTGGCTGTCTGTCTGTCTGGCTGGCTGGCTGTCTGTCTGTCTGTCTGTCTGTCTGGCTGGCTGGCTGGCTGGCTGGCTGGCTGGCTCACCGGGGGTGGTTTCCCATCGGGAATATGGCTAGGGAGGTAGGGAATAGGGATGACACACGCGCGCACACTGAGACAGGATGGGGTGAGCCAGATATGGTGAATGGCTCCGTCTAGAGGTCTGTGTCTGACCCATTTTTTCCCAGGGGTGTCCACGTGTGGAGGTTAGACATGCAGGGAATCATACAGCCAATAATAACAGCTCTGCAGCCCCATTGTCAATGGCACACAGCTCTAGTACAGTGCACAGTTCTCTTAACATCACCTTGAAGAGATAGTTCACCCATACTTTACGATTAGTTATGTTAGCATCAATAACCTGTAGAAATATTCAATATGGAAGGGATAACCAACAAGGAGCTATGTGTTCTATGGAAAATAATTAACGACGTGGAAGGCGTGTTCTTTGACATGCTAGAGAACGCATAGAGCCCCGAGTTGATAACCCTTTTATACCGTGGCTATAATTTAACACATTTGTCTCTAGAAATGTGTTTATTTGCCAGTACAAATGTGTTCAACATCCACTGAAATAGTTAGAACATGGAAGAATGAACTATCGCCATTGAATTTTACTTTGCAAATGTACCTTGCGTTATAGGGAATTATAAAGTGGGTGGTTTGAGCCCTGAATAATTAATGGCGGAAAGCCATGGTATATCAGACCGTATACCACAGGTATGACAAAACATTTAGTTTTACTGCTCTAATTACGATGGTAACCTGTTTATAATAGTGTTGAAGGAATTTTGTCAATAATGACTAAGTAATGTATACATTTGGCGTAGAGTTATAACTCACAGAGTTATATGTTGTCTGTTAAAGAATATGTTGGTACATATGTAACGGATGTGATATGGCTAGCTAGTTAGCGGTGGTGCGCGCTAATAGTGTTTCAATCGGTGACATCACTTGCTCTGAGACCTTGAAGTAGTGGTTCCCTCTGCTCTGCAAGGGCCGTGGCTTTTGTGGAGCGATGGGTAACGATGCTTTGTGGGTGACTGTTGTCTGTGTGCAGAGGGTCCCTGGTTCGAGCCCGGGTATGGGCGAGTGGACGGACTAAAGGTTATACTGTTACATTGAAGCTGTTGACCCGGATCACTGGTTGCTGCGGAAAAGGAGGAGGTCAAAAGGGGGGTGAGTGTAACGGATGTGAAACGCTAGCTTAGTTAGCGGTTGTTCGCGCTAAATAGCGTTTCAATCGGTGACGTTACTTGCTCTGAGACCTTGAAGTAGTAGTTCCCCTTGCTCTGCAAGGGCTGCGGCTTTTGTGGAGCGATGGGTAACGATGCTTCGAGTGTGACTGTTGTTGATGTGTGCAGAGGGTCCCTGGTTCGCGCCCGGGTATGGGCGAGGGGACGGTCTAAAGTTATACGGTTACATATGCGTTGGAATGGAATTGAAAAACAGCTTTGTCATGGTCCAGGAGGAGGAGGAGGGACATTTTCGTAAGACATGACGCAATGTGTGATATATAAACTAATGTACTTTGTAATTATGTTCAGTACTCTCGAGAATAAACGCTATTAATTGATTTTGAGACGGGTCTCTGTCCATTTTATGCAAATAAGTATCTTACAAATTCTTAGAAACAACATTTAAGTGATAATGCCCGAGAAGCCGGTGTTTGGAGGATATATTGGCACGGGTGTTGTTAGGCTCGAGATGAAGTCGAGGGTCGGCAAACCATGACAATATATCCTCCAAACACCGGCATCGAGGGCATTATGACTTCTATACAACCAGTTATCAACTTATTCAAATAATTTGTCACCAATACTCAGGGAGTCAGGAAGCAGGTGCAGGAGTGTTTAATAACAAAGATGCAAGGCAAATGAACAAACAGGGGATGTGTACTGAACCTGAAAACAAACCAATATTGCCTGATGACTGAGGCTACTGAGGGTTAAATAAAGGGAAGGTAATCAAGGTGATGATGAATGTAATGAACACGATGGGAGACAGAGAGCTGGTTTCAAGCACAGGGCACATCAGGTGTTTATTGTTAAAGGACCACAGGAGGAGGCAGGTAGCTGGGTCCAGGGGCAGGCAGGGGGTCCAAAAAGGCAACAGTACAGGCAGGGAAAAGGCTAGTAAATGTCATCCGGGGGATCAGGCAATAGGTTGATAACAGGAAATCCGATAGGCTAAATAAAGTACAGGCAGGGAACGGGCAAAAGGCGTCATTAGTGAGGCAGGCCAAAACTATCATACACGGGAGAATTGAATCACCGGAAAAACAGAGCTCCGAATAGAAGTGTGTCACAAAACAAACAATGCCTCACAATGATGGGGTGCAAAGAACTGAACTAAATTGTGTGTGTGATAATGACATACAGGTGTGCGAACAGGTGATCAGAATTCAGGTGATTGGGATCTGGAGAGTGAGCTGCTTTCAGGGTATCTATGTACTTGAGAGTGTGGGCTGGAAAGTGAGCTGCGTTCAGGGGATCTACATCTTTGAAAGTGTGAGCTGGAAGCAGACGCTACAATGAAGTCCAGGTGTGCGTAATGATGGGGAGCAGGTGTGAGGAATAATGGTTGCCAGGGCCGGTGGTTAGTAGACCGAGGTCGTCTAGCGCTGGAGAGAGGGAGTGGGAGTAGACGTGACATAATGATTTACATATTTTCATTCCAAGCGTTATATTGAGGAATTTATTCATACTATTTCATCCTTCCACAAGATATTGTCCCGACACAAATCTAGGGATGCTACCCACGCCGGCTGGTCGTTCATTCTATCGGTTCGGTTGCCAGAGATGCGATCCAGCGGTTAAGTCTTTTTGTCCTGTATCTATGGACGCAACCCAGTTGTTCGCTCTAAATCTTCTATTTACATACTGGCTGGCAATGTTCTTATCCCTTGCTTGCTAGCTAGCCAACTACGGCTAGCTTACAGTCATGTCAAACAGTGCAGCCAGAATAACAAAGTAGTTGCATTTGCATTTGTTTAAGCTGTTTTCTAGTGACATTTATTTGGATACATCCATAACAACGAGCTAATGATGCGTGATTTCACCTGGTATAGAAAATGTACTCTCTTCTCAGGACACTGTTGTTCAGCGGAGCTAGCCAACAACACAGCTAACACAATCACTTCAAACTGAAGCTGGAAAGACTGCAAACTAGCTCCACTTCATTGCGTTTTACCTGTTTTCTACTGATATTTCTTTGTATATAATCATAAAAAATTATGCTGATTCATGATTTCGACTGGCTGAGAAAAGCTGCCTGCCTGTCTGTCTCATCCCGACTCCCAACACGTTCATTATTATGTGACAGCTGGAGATCTCATTTTAATATTGAAACAATGTTGCAAATGTCGGAGAGACAGACAACAAGGTTTATACAAACCTTTGCTGTTGAAAATTAAATGTTAGTCTAGCGATAATATCTAGATGCTTTTTATAGTGGAGATCAAGTTTATAAATTGCCTGGCTGGGCTGATGAGACAGTATATTGAGCAGTCCGATGGAACAGAGTAGGCATTTTAACATCATAGATTTAGCCTATGGTGGTAACTTGTGGAATAGACACAGGCTGTAATACGGTTTAAACCAATCAGCATTCAGTATTAGACCCACCCGTTGTATAAATGGCCATTATAAACTGGATGGTTCAAGCCCTGAATGCTGATTGGCTGACAGCCGTGTTATATCAGACCGTATACCACGGGTATAACAAACATGTATTTTTACTGCTCTAATTACTTTGGTAGCCATTTTATAATAGCAATAAGGCACCTTGGGGGTTTGTGGAATATGGCCAATATACCATGGCTATCCAGGCACTCTGCGTTGCGTCGTGTTTAAGAACAGCCCTTAGCCGTGGTATATTGGCCATATACCACACCTCCAAGGGCCTTATTACTTAAATAATGCACACTCTAGAATGCCCTTCAAGCCTGTCAGAAACAAATATTCAACAATGCCATGGTATAAATAGAAAATACATTTCTACAGGTAATTGATGCTAACACAACTAATCATCAAGTTTGTTGGGACTTATTCCCCACACATTAAAACCCAATGTGACATAAACAAACTCTTTGTTCTGCAGGCGCTAAGCTAACTTTATAGCTAATCCTTCTCCTCAGTCTGCATATTAGCGCTTTCACTAAGACAGCGCTGTTTATCAAACAACCTACACTACTGGGCTTCTTGGGCCTCGTCCAAAACAAATAAACAGCCTCCCACACTTCCTGATATAAAGTAGCTCTTCACCTACAACAAGTGTGTGGTCGAAAAAACGTGTTCAAATTTCCCCTTAATTTAACGTAAGATTTGAACGCCTGTTACGCCCCAGTTCCTCGTACATACTGTCGTAACCATAACAAATGAATGTTTGGAAGCATGCCACAGTGTTAACAGTGGGTGGTTCTAATGAGTGGACAGCGCCAGCAGATGTGTAGCTGGTGTAATTGGTGGTGTGTTAGTCAGGTTGCATCCCAAAGGGCCCTATATATCCAAACACTATATATCCAAACACCGGCATCGAGGGCATTATGACTTCTATACAACCAGTTATCAACTTATTCAAATAATTTGTCACCAATACTCAGGGAGTCAGGAAGCAGGTGCAGGAGTGTTTAATAACAAAGATGCAAGGCAAATGAACAAACAGGGGATGTGTACTGAACCTGAAAACAAACCAATATTGCCTGATGACTGAGGCTACTGAGGGTTAAATAAAGGGAAGGTAATCAAGGTGATGATGAATGTAATGAACACGATGGGAGACAGAGAGCTGGTTTCAAGCACAGGGCACATCAGGTGTTTATTGTTAAAGGACCACAGGAGGAGGCAGGTAGCTGGGTCCAGGGGCAGGCAGGGGGTCCAAAAAGGCAACAGTACAGGCAGGGAAAAGGCTAGTAAATGTCATCCGGGGGATCAGGCAATAGGTTGATAACAGGAAATCCGATAGGCTAAATAAAGTACAGGCAGGGAACGGGCAAAAGGCGTCATTAGTGAGGCAGGCCAAAACTATCATACACGGGAGAATTGAATCACCGGAAAAACAGAGCTCCGAATAGAAGTGTGTCACAAAACAAACAATGCCTCACAATGATGGGGTGCAAAGAACTGAACTAAATTGTGTGTGTGATAATGACATACAGGTGTGCGAACAGGTGATCAGAATTCAGGTGATTGGGATCTGGAGAGTGAGCTGCTTTCAGGGTATCTATGTACTTGAGAGTGTGGGCTGGAAAGTGAGCTGCGTTCAGGGGATCTACATCTTTGAAAGTGTGAGCTGGAAGCAGACGCTACAATGAAGTCCAGGTGTGCGTAATGATGGGGAGCAGGTGTGAGGAATAATGGTTGCCAGGGCCGGTGGTTAGTAGACCGAGGTCGTCTAGCGCTGGAGAGAGGGAGTGGGAGTAGACGTGACATAATGATTTACATATTTTCATTCCAAGCGTTATATTGAGGAATTTATTCATACTATTTCATCCTTCCACAAGATATTGTCCCGACACAAATCTAGGGATGCTACCCACGCCGGCTGGTCGTTCATTCTATCGGTTCGGTTGCCAGAGATGCGATCCAGCGGTTAAGTCTTTTTGTCCTGTATCTATGGACGCAACCCAGTTGTTCGCTCTAAATCTTCTATTTACATACTGGCTGGCAATGTTCTTATCCCTTGCTTGCTAGCTAGCCAACTACGGCTAGCTTACAGTCATGTCAAACAGTGCAGCCAGAATAACAAAGTAGCTGCATTTGCATTTGTTTAAGCTGTTTTCTAGTGACATTTATTTGGATACATCCATAACAACGAGCTAATGATGCGTGATTTCACCTGGTATAGAAAATGTACTCTCTTCTCAGGACACTGTTGTTCAGCGGAGCTAGCCAACAACACAGCTAACACAATCACTTCAAACTGAAGCTGGAAAGACTGCAAACTAGCTCCACTTCATTGCGTTTTACCTGTTTTCTACTGATATTTCTTTGTATATAATCATAAAAAATTATGCTGATTCATGATTTCGACTGGCTGAGAAAAGCTGCCTGCCTGTCTGTCTCATCCCGACTCCCAACACGTTCATTATTATGTGACAGCTGGAGATCTCATTTTAATATTGAAACAATGTTGCAAATGTCGGAGAGACAGACAACAAGGTTTATACAAACCTTTGCTGTTGAAAATTAAATGTTAGTCTAGCGATAATATCTAGATGCTTTTTATAGTGGAGATCAAGTTTATAAATTGCCTGGCTGGGCTGATGAGACAGTATATTGAGCAGTCCGATGGAACAGAGTAGGCATTTTAACATCATAGATTTAGCCTATGGTGGTAACTTGTGGAATAGACACAGGCTGTAATACGGTTTAAACCAATCAGCATTCAGTATTAGACCCACCCGTTGTATAAATGGCCATTATAAACTGGATGGTTCAAGCCCTGAATGCTGATTGGCTGACAGCCGTGTTATATCAGACCGTATACCACGGGTATAACAAACATGTATTTTTACTGCTCTAATTACTTTGGTAGCCATTTTATAATAGCAATAAGGCACCTTGGGGGTTTGTGGAATATGGCCAATATACCATGGCTATCCAGGCACTCTGCGTTGCGTCGTGTTTAAGAACAGCCCTTAGCCGTGGTATATTGGCCATATACCACACCTCCAAGGGCCTTATTACTTAAATAATGCACACTCTAGAATGCCCTTCAAGCCTGTCAGAAACAAATATTCAACAATGCCATGGTATAAATAGAAAATACATTTCTACAGGTAATTGATGCTAACACAACTAATCATCAAGTTTGTTGGGACTTATTCCCCACACATTAAAACCCAATGTGACATAAACAAACTCTTTGTTCTGCAGGCGCTAAGCTAACTTTATAGCTAATCCTTCTCCTCAGTCTGCATATTAGCGCTTTCACTAAGACAGCGCTGTTTATCAAACAACCTACACTACTGGGCTTCTTGGGCCTCGTCCAAAACAAATAAACAGCCTCCCACACTTCCTGATATAAAGTAGCTCTTCACCTACAACAAGTGTGTGGTCGAAAAAACGTGTTCAAATTTCCCCTTAATTTAACGTAAGATTTGAACGCCTGTTACGCCCCAGTTCCTCGTACATACTGTCGTAACCATAACAAATGAATGTTTGGAAGCATGCCACAGTGTTAACAGTGGGTGGTTCTAATGAGTGGACAGCGCCAGCAGATGTGTAGCTGGTGTAATTGGTGGTGTGTTAGTCAGGTTGCATCCCAAAGGGCCCTATATAGTGCACTACTATGGACCCTGGCCAAAATCAGTACACTACACAGGGAATAGGGTGCCATTTGGGACACACAGCCTGTCTCTCGCTGCAGGTGAAGGTGTAGTGAGAGGAAGAAGCACACAGGAAGGACGAAGCTCCTCTTTGGTTGTGTCTGGGAGCTTCATGTCTGTTGTCGGCTCTAGTCACTCTAACAAGATCAACAGGCTACATTGGAGACAGGAGATGTTTGACACCGCAATGTCTCTTGACAGTCTGCCTACCCCAATTACTGTTCTTTAATTTTTCAGATCAATGACTCTTTTGCTAAGTCTCCAAGGAGTGTTTTCAGTCTATGGGGAGGAGATCAGTGGGCATATGGAGGACAAACCCTATAAAAAAATATATACATTCTTAGAGATGCCTGGTATTCCACTCACATCGCCACACTATGCATGAGGTCTGTCGATGGAGATTCTCCCAGGTTCTTTGACACTGTACAAACTTGAGTGTCAGTGTATCAGCGGTAGAAAAAGTACCTCATTGTTATACATTTTACTTAAGTACTTTACACCACTGCAGTGTACCAAGGGTCTCCTTAGCTTAGCTCATCATCAAAATGTCACTGCATGTGTTTCCAAGGATATGGAACACTGTGCACACTGATAATATAAATGATATAATATATTATAAACCGGGTAGTTTAAATCCTGGATGCTGATTGGCTGAAAGCTGTGGTATATGAGACATAAACTGGGGGGTTCAAGCCCTGAATGCTGATTGGCCTGAATGCTTTTCAACCACATACCACGGGTATGACAAAACATTTATTTTTACTCTTCTAATTACTTTGGTAAGCAGTTTATAATAGCAATAAGGCACCTCTGACCTTTTTTAAAATGTATTTATTTATTTTAATATGTTTTGCATTTTACCACCTTTTCATGATATCCGAATTGCGACCTGATTACAATCCTCTCATCGCTTCAATTACCCAAAGGGCTCGGGAAAGGCGAAGGTCGAGTCATGTGTCCTCCGAAACATGACCCGCCAAGCCGTGATGCTTCTTAACACTCGCCCGTGTAACCCGAAAGCCAGCTGCACCAATATGTTTGAGGAAACACTGTTCAACTGACAACCTAGGTCAGCTTGCAGGCGCCCGGCCTGCCACAAGGAGTTGTTAGAGCGTGATGAGCCAATGAAAGCCCCCCGGACAAAACCTCCTCTAACCCGGATGACGCCCTATGGGACTCCCGGTCGAACCCTAGGCTGTAGTGACCCCTCAACACTGCGATGTACCTTAGACCGCTGTGCCACTCGGGAGGCCCTAGCACCTCTGAGGTTTGTGGTATATGGCCAATATACCACAGCTACGGGCTGTATCCAGGTACTCCCCGTTGCGTTGTGCATAAGAACAGTCCTTAGCTGTGGTATATTGGCCATAGACCACACCCCCTCTGGGCTCATTGCTTAAATATATAACATATTGTTACTGCATGCTTGGGACGACAGATGATCACGCTGTGACTCTGGACCGTCACCACTCCCCTGGGGTGTCACAGCACCAAGTGGCACCAGTCTGGTGGCAGCCACAAATCACCAGGCCACACCTCTACACACACATCCAATCTGTGTATGGGGAGGAGCTTAGTGGATGGATAAAAACCCTCTTAAAAATTGTACTGCAAAGTTATCTGAAGGCCTTTTATATTCTTAAGGATCACTTTAAAAAAAAAACACTTAACCTTTATTTAACTAGGCAAGTCAGTTAAGAACAAATTCTTATTTACAATGACAGCCTATCCCGGCCAAACCTGGACATCGCCCGGCCAATTGTGCACCGCCCTATGGGACTCCCAATCACACCTGGATGTGATACAGCCTGGATTTGAACTAGTGACTGTAGTGACACCGCATGCACTGAGATGCAGTGCCTTATACCTCCACGCCACTCGATGGTATTTCCTCACATCACCACACTTTGCATGAAGACGGTCGATGGAGATTCTGCCAGGCACTTTGACACTCTACAAACTTGTTGCATTTCACGTTTGAGTGTCTGTGTACCAAGGGCGCTCCCCTTAGCTCATCATCAAAACATCACTGCATGTGTTTCCAAGGATATGAAACCCTACAATGCACAGAATCATAACCATTTAGCACTTCAGATCCACTCCTCTCATTACACGAATACACCATCCCAGCTTCCTCCTGTAAAAGATAACTCTCTTTGTTTTCTGCCCTCTTAACACAACCATTTATGGGTGGATTATGAAGTTTAAAATAACTTTAATACCTCAACAGAGGACAAAGAATTGGCTTTAAACGGCTTACATTCTGCTTCCGCAGCTGGAGCAAAATGTTTTGTGAACGTTTCAGGTTGCTCCCCATAGCTGGAGTCAACGTTATGGTAATGTTGGAGGTTGGCGGCAGTTCACTTTCCTCTGTTAGGATTTGAATCTCATTATTAAGGACACAAACCAAATTAAAAGTAGCCTGCTGTCTCCCAAGCAGCCGACCAGCTCCCATCATGCCCTTCACCAGACGGCGGTGGGAGCCCACAGCAGTTGTCGAGGTCACCAGAAGTCTTTTGTGTGATTTATGGGGAGTTGGACCACTCCAAGGTGGTTTGCGGGGACTTGGCCCACTTCAACTCCAAGGTGGTTTGTGAGGACTCACTCCAAGGTGGTTTGCAAGGACTCACTCGACACACTCCACTGTGTCTATAAAACGAAAGATGAAAAATCACCCAGGCAGCATTAATTAAAGTGGGTCCACATTCCCCACCAAGGCATCCTTCAGCTTTGAGCTCAGTTTGCAGATACCCAGGTTCTTACTCCTGTCCTGTGTGTTTTACATACGATTAGTTACCCTCTTGTGTAACAGCCGTCTTAGATTACGATAGTACATGATTTGATGGTGTCTTGATTATTAAGTAAGTCTTCAGTTTCCACTTGTCATTGGTCTGCTCTTAAAATATAATAGCTCTGACTCTATACTGTGGGGTATCTCAATGTTATGAGGACCTCGCATGATGCAGTATACTAATGGGAAGCAGACCTGGGACACCAAGTGAGTGCAATTAACTACGAAGTAGAAACAAAAATCACCCTTCCAGGGAATTGAACAGCCCTGATATATGGGCGTACTGCATATATGATAGTGACATCACGTCTGAGTAAACTTGTGACACTTAAACGTTTGTCAGGTCTTATGCTTCACACCTCCTCTGAAGTTGAATTTGATTGATCCTTAACACGTTGCGACATGATGCTGCTTTGGGTGCTGTGTTCCCGCAACACGTGCCTAGTTACATTAAACACCTTGATAGGCTGTCAGAGAGCTATTTTGAATATAAAAAGTCCTCTTTTGTATCAGTTTGAAATACTTATTTTATCATGTAGCTTTGATGTGATAGGCCACAAGGAGCTTGGTCTGTAATGCCCAATGTCCACCAGGTGCATATACCGTTTTGTTTCGCTGGATGTCAACCCACACTTCACTTTTCAACTAGCTGAAAGGAAGCTAGTTGGAGCCTGTGACTGTACTTATGTTTGTACCACCGCAAGGTAAAGTAACGCACGAGTTGAAATATTGAACGCAGGCGTACCCCCAGCGTAGCGTTGCTGACTGCTCCATTGACAATGAATGACTTCCGACCGTGATATACAGGCCTAAGGCCGAGACTATAAGAAGACACAGTGGCAGAAAACCGGAGAGCACGCTCTGTCTGGTGAAGTTCAGTTTGCGTGTGTGCGTGCAAGTAGAAAACACATTAGCACACCCTACTTGTAAAGAAACGCCAATGCCAACCTCCTCTTTCATGTTGCTTAAACGGTTTATGACTCTGTCATACAGTACACGCTTTGAGTTTTTGCCGTCCAAGAAAACCTGGCTAAAAAGCCAGGCCAGTTAGTTAACATTAGCCTACTACGGGCCTCCCGGATGGCGCAGTGGTTAAGGGTGCTGTACTGCAGTGCTAGCTGTGCCACCAGAGTCTCTGGGTTCGCGCTCTGTCGTAACCGGCCACGACCGGGAGGTCCGCGTGGCAACGCACAATTGGCCTAGTGTCGTCCGGGTTAGGGAGGGTTTGGCCGGTAGGGATATCCTTGTCTCATCGCGCACCAGCGACTCCTGTGGCGGGCCGGGCGCAGTGCGTGCTAACCAAGGTTGTCAGGTGCACCATGTTTCCTCTGACACATTGGTGTGGCTGGCTTCCGGGTTGGATGTGCGCTATGTTAAGAAGCATTGCGGCTTCGGAGGACGCATGACTTTCAACCTCCGTCTCTCCTGAGCCCGTACGGGAGTTGTAGCGATGAGACAAGATAGTAGCTACTAACAATTGGATACCATGAAAAAGGGGTAAAATTCAACACAAAAATAAATAAAATAAACATTAGCCTACGACATAATTTCAGGATAGGGGCACAATGTCGGAATTTATGATTGTATCAGATTTGCCATCATAATCAATGGCCAGTACGGAGAATTAAGTAAAAGCACAAGTCTAAATCCCCATCCATGGTTAATTTGAGAAAGAGCCAATTTTATCTAGATGGCTAGCTAGCCACCGGGAGACAACACAACAATTATGTTTTCTGTAAATGACATTTGGCTTTTGGTGTGATGTGATTGGCATGAAGTCAAATCCAAACTGGCTTCCCTTGAAACTTTTTTTTGGTGTGCCAAGACCATTCACATTTGTTTAGCTCAACGCTGACCGGAAATTATTTGTATTGATTTTTATCAAGGGAGGTCAAATGCTCGCTGGCTTCCCTTATGTGCAACAATATCATAGGGACAGAGGGGCGCTGTTTTTGCTCACTTGGATGCTTTCTCCGGTGATATACATTCAGCCTCTTGCGAATTGAAGGGAAATTATGAAACACTGAAAGACAAAATATAATATATATTTTTTTCTAGGTACATTTTTTGGGGAAGCCTGACTTCCCTTGGCATCCATGAGTACAAGCCACTGCAGGTAAATGACTGTCAGCTCTATTTCAGAGATGCTGATTCAAATTTGTCTCTCAATTTTGCTGGATTTAACCCACCCACCCAGCCATATCAAATGCATTTTGAAGTTATTTTTTTTATTTTTTTACAATATCATGGACTGAATCCAGTCATTTTATGTTTAACTCGATTATAACCCTCAAAATGATGACATAACTCTATTATAAGTCTATTATACAGGAGGCAATTATGTCTTACCAAGACCTTGTGCTGAGAACATTGAACCTTTTCTGGTTGAAGTTGCCTGTACGGATTAACACCTAAGGACAAACCTCTCTTGGCTGCCCACACCTCTTCAGTGTGTGTGAGTGTGTGCAATGTGTGTGTGTGTGTTATGTGCGTGTTTGTGTGTGAGAGTGAGAGGGAGAAAGAGATTATGTGAAAGTGTGAGAGTGGAGAGGAGCAGCAGCTGTTTATCTGTGGTAAATGGGTCCTCATGTTCACAGGGTGGATATCGTCGGGGACCTTCTGTGAATGGGTGCGAACACGTGGCTAGTCCTCCTGTCCAGTGGGAATGAAACCTGAGAATAGGCTGCCTGCTCGTCCACTGGCTCCAAATGTGTGTGTTTGTACGTGGGCGTGTGTGTGCGCACGTACCTAAAAATAGACCTTTGGTTCAGCAATGGTGACATCACACCATTACAACCTGAGGTACCAAAATCCCCTCTAGGACCTTCTCCTCCTTTTGTCAAATGACCTCACAACCATTGAAGTTCTCTTCAACTCAAAGTCAGCCTGCCCTCCTTTCTCCTCCTCCTCTTTCTCTCACTCCCACCAGCTCTTTAAAATCCTCCATTCATGATCAAATCCTTTCCATCGAAAGGCTTGAGTAACCCAGTTAAGTGAACGGTAATCTACGGGGCGTGTGTTTCACACCGATTCATCTGACACACACACACACACACACACACGTTTGTTTTATTATCCTTGTGGGAACCAAACAATTGATTCCCATTCAAAATCCTATTTTAATCTTAACCTTAACCCCAAACGCCTAACCCCTAACCCTAATTCTAACCCTAAACCTAACCCCCAAAGCCTAATATTTATTGTTTCACTATCCTTGTGAGGACTTCACACACACACATGATGGAGAATTCTCCTGGTCCTACACTCCCGTTGATTGGTAGATAATCTCATATTAACACATTGATCAAGCGTAAACGGAGACCTCGTCTGGGAGTGTGATCTGTGATAGCTGCGTAGTTGATCATGAATTAATGGTCTCACAGCAGCAACTCTGATCGTCTTTGTCACGTCAAACGTTGTGAGAATGTTAACGTTACCTTTTGAGGCCTACCTCTCTCTAACCTTATTTAACCTGAGAGGGAGAGAGAGATGATGCTTTGTTGTCCCTTTTGAGGACAACCTCTGATGAAGACCCCTTATAAACACAGTGACCATTATAGTTTGACGTTTTGAGATGGAAACTTTTGCATTTGATTTAAGGCGATAGCAACCTTGAATATGAGTTATGAGCCCCGAAGCTGGCGTGAGACTGTCAGGGAAAATGGTCGCACTTGGAGAAAATACTGATGATGATAATAATGCTGAAGAATGCAAATCATTAATCATGGCTCCTCTGTTTTTAGTGATGGTCTGTGAGCTTGGCAGATGAACGACACCAACATGCATAATTAAAACTGGACCCAGAAACTGGTGTTGTTTCGTCCTCCGAAACAACATTTAATGTGCAACCTTTCTTTAATTCCTTAGCTTCTTTAAAGGAGGTGAAATTAGATGCTGCATGACTTGTAATGGTGGCTTTGGCTGTATTGTGATTTAAGACACCAATGGTTCGTAGATGTGTAAAACGTCATGCTGAGTCAGGAAACCATGATTTGAGCTCTGATACCCATAATGTCGCCGGTACAGTATGTACCTTTATGTGACTGAGAAGAACTGGGTGGGGCGAGTTAATGCCTCATTACGGCTCTTCCGTCTCCAGTTTCCCGTCTGAGAGGACACACTATTATCGTTCACTTAGAGGATCACATGATTATTATATACAAGCTTCCTGGTAAAACAAACCTCTCCACATCCGATTGGAAACCTCTTCGATCCATCTCTCTATCTCTCTCTGACATTCTCTGCTCTCTCTCGTCTTGCATGGTTCTTTGGCGCTGTCGTCTTGCCAGCCTTGTTATAATCAGTCCTCAGGGAGGTGACATGTTGACTTTTCTTCCCCCTTGTCTGATTTGGCTCTGGGAACAGCTCCATTTTCTGGATTAAGCCCTGTTGATCACCTTGTCACCATGCTCCCAATCTGGGAGGATAACTGTGTGTGTGTGTGTGTGTGTGTGTGTGTGTGTGTGGGTGTGTGTGTGTGTGTGTGTGTGTGTGTGGGTGTGTGTGTGTGTGTGTGTGTGTGTGTGTGTGTGTGTGTGTGTGTGTGTGTGTGTGTGTGTGTGTGTGTGTGTGTGTGTGTGTGTGTGTGTGTGTGTGTGAGAGAGAGAGAGAATGTGTGTGACTAATCTTCCCCTCCCCTCCCCACTATCCCAGGGTCTCAACCTCCATCACACTCTTAGGAGATTGGATTGGTTTCTCATTCACACTGGACACTGAGACAGGAGGGATAGATTCGGCCTGATACAGTTATGAGTTTCACGTTCAAGATTGCTGTACCATAGTGTTGCTGCTGGCCAACCCAAATAGCCAGCATATTGATTACTGCACTGGCCAATGCAGTGAGAGGGAGAAAATACTGTCCATCTGCCCTACTGTTTTCATGTTTTCTGATGAGCTGATTTGACCGCCTTGTGGTGTTGCCTATATATGATCTGAGCTGTATTGTGGTGTGCTCATCACCAAGAAGATGAGAGAGTGATATTTTTGTCTGATTAAACAGGGAAGTGACTGAGACATTGGAAGAGCCTCTACTTCCCATCTACCTTAGCTCATCTCCATTGCATCCCCTATGTTCTGTCTCCTGTGAACCAACCAAGAAAATGGATGGAAACAGGAAGGGTTCTCTTGTCCAATAAGACATTTTTTTGATTTTCCGTTGCAATACGGAAAATGAAAATCACTGCATCAGGGATAGCATACACAGATGTTTCGGCTTTACAGCCTTCTTCAGTGTGTAGGTACAATTTTCTTTAATTCAAAACAGAATTTGTAAAGATCAAGAGCTTCTAATCAGGGTTGCCACTCATCTGCCAATCAGGGATGTAGCTTTTCTGGTCTACCTGTACACAAATGAGTCACAAATAAATACATAATTATAGGGTTTTTCCACATTTTGTTACGTTACAGCCTTATTCTAAAATGTTTTTCCTCATCAATCTACACAAAATACCCAATAATGACAAAGCGAAAAAACAGTTTTTAAAATAATTTTTGCAAATGTATATAAAAAATAATAATCTCTCAAAATGTACAGGATGTATCTTTTTGGATCGCAATGTGACATCAGAACTGAACTGAATGGAATATTTTGGACTTTTTTATTATTTTACTTTTATTTAGAAGGAAAGGGAAAGGGACATTCACTGACCATGATGACGTTTTTAATGACATCTTCAGTCCAACCCCGAGTGCATTGTGGGTCTTTCCCAAGATGGCGGCGCCCTTGCTGAAGTGCTGAAGAAGTGTCTCTGGAGAAATACTTGGAATTGTTTGTCAATTTCACGGCAACTAGCCTACGACATTTGCCTCGTCGACACACGTTTGTGTCAGAAGACCACACTACAAGCGTCATTGACAGCTCGAGCCTGACAGCGCGTGGCGTGGTTGTGGCAGAGTGTCCGTGTGAAGATGGGCCTCGTCTCGAGCACCTTCCCATAGCAAAGAGCAGCCGTGGGGAGAGAACCCGCAGATTTCCCTGCAAACACATACCGGTCGAACTTGGACCTGTCGGGTTCGACATCGTTTACAAATTGTGGACGCTACCCTACAATTTTCTTTCAAGAATTATCTGTGCGACCGCGTCTATAATAGTCAGGAGACGGAGAGGTTTCCCACCCTGTATCGAAGAGTATTCTACCGCGCCAAGGTCTGTACACTGCACGCCACCCTGTGCAGAAATGGCCCTTTTCCACATCTGGTTCACTTGCCAGTCAGTCTTCTCTACGTTTATCTAACTACTGTAGCTTGTGGTTCAACAAGTAACATGAAGCATGCACAGTTTTACAAGCACGAAGTACAAACCTGTGATAACAATGCTAGCTAGTTGTCAGAAAGTCGGCTAAGGGTCTGCTAGTTAGCCACAAGCTAACATGTCAAACTCGACCCCGAACTCTAGAACAGCCACGCGCGAACATGGTTCTGTCTATGCAGGTTGACGTGGTACCGATTTCCAATTATGTTATGTATCATACTGCAATGTGTACTACCCCCTTAGAAAATAGCTTTTCCGTGTAAGTTTGACAGTCCATTCTGCATATTATATACCATTTGACTGCTAAGTTAAATGAAAGGGAATTCACTGCCGAGACGTCATTGTCAGAGTTAAACCTTTGCACACAGCTAATGTTAACCGTGTCAAATGCAAATACAGATAGCTACTAGTTATGTACTGGTTAGAACGAGAATATGCTCACTACTGCACATGATGGCAAACGAGTCTGGTTGTACTTTGTTTTGAAAGCTGCTCAGGTCATATCCCATCACTCACCAGGGCCACCTGTGGTGAATGGGGGCTAGGGATGTGAGATTGCTAATGTTATTGTCCATCCTATTTATGGGTGGTTGTTAGCTTTGGGACACATCATCGGGAGTCTGTGTATTGGTTGGACTCCCTGAGTTGTGGCTGGCAACAGAAAATAACCCAACCCCAATATAGCCGGCTTCACCAAGAAAAACTTTTCTGTTAACAATGACATATGTATAATCTCGAGAAACTGTATTTACCAAATGTAAATTTAAATGTCTCCCTCGCTATTAAATAAATGTCTGAATCCAACTTTAGCCTGAACCTTCACCATATTCTTGTTGAGTTAGACCGCAGGCAGCCATTAGGCCATGCACTTCAAGCGAGACTTCCTACCACAAAATCTACCTCTGTTTTCACAGCAGGAATATGGTATTATATTCCCAGTTAAGAAGTTTTAGGTTGTAGTTATTGTAGGACTATTTCTCTCTCTACCATTTGTATTTCATCAAACTTTGACTATTGGATGTTCTAATAGGTACTTTAGTATTGCCAGCCTGATCTCAGGAGTTGATAGACTAGAAGTCATAAACAGCGCAATGCTTGAAGCACAGCGAAGAACTGCTGGTAAATGCAGGAATGAATGAATGCTTACGTGCCTGCTGGTGCCTACCACCGCTCAGTCAGACTGCTCTATGAAATCATACTTAATTATAATATAATAACACACAGAAATACGAGCTTTAGTTTCCGGAGTTGACCATATTAATGACCTATCATTTCAAAAACAAAATGTTTATTCTTTCAGTGAAATACGGAAACGTTCTGTATTTTATCTAACGGGTGGCATCCCTAAGTCTAAATATTATTGTTACATTGCACAACCTTCAATGTTATGTCATAATTATGTAAAATTCTGTCCAATTAGTTCGCAATGAGCCAGGCGGCCAAACTCTTGCATATACTCTGCGTGCAATGAATGCAAGAGAAGTGACACAATTTCCCTAGTTAATATTGCCTGCTAACATGAATTTCTTTTAACTAAATATGCAGGTTTAAAAAAATATACTTCTGTGTATTGATTTTAAGAAAGGCATTGATGTTTATGGTTAGGTACATTCGTGCAACGAATCGTGCAACGAATCCTCCCCCATTTGGTGAAGTTGGCTGTCTTTGTTAGAAAGAAATGGTCTTCACACAGTTCGCAACGAGCCAGGCGGCCCAAACTGCTGCATATACCCTGACTCTTGCACAGAACGCAAGAGAAGTGACACAATTTCACTATTAATGTTAGTGACACAATTTCACTATTAATGTTAACTAAATATGCAGGTTTAAAAATATATACTTGTGTTTTGATTTTAAGAAAGGCGTTGACGTTTGGTGCAACGATAGTACTTTTTTTCGCGAATGCGCTTGTTAAATCACCTGTTTGGTGAAGTATGCTGTGATTCAATGATAAATTAACAGGCACCGCATTGATTATATGCAACGCAGGACAAGCTAGATAAACTAGTAATATCATCAACCATGTGTACTTAACTAGTGATTATGTTAAGATTGATTTGTTTGTTTATAAGATAAGTTTAATGGTACCTAGCACCTTACCTTGGCCTCTTGCTGCACTCGCATAACAGGTAGTCAGCCTGCCATGCAGTCTCCTCGTGGAGTGCAATGTAATCGGCCATAATCGGTGTCCAGAAACGCAGATTACCGAGTGTTATGAAAGCTTGAAATTGGCCCTAATTAATCGGCCATTCTGATTAATCGGTCGACCTCTAGTTTATTTGATAGTTATGGTCACATTTCACTTTACGTCTGGTAAGTAGAGTTCCTAGAAATAATACAAATGCCTTTGTTGACAGGTAACACTATGTTTTTGGTGTAGCCAGCTATATTGTGGTAGGGTTATTTAACGTTGCCAGTCACCAGAACAAATCACAACTCGGGGAGTCCAATCAATACAGACCTCCGATGTTGAGTCCCAAAGCTAGGTGGTGGTAGTTTTTAACCCAGAGCTGCTCCTTATCTGACCGGTAGTGTGAGCTGGTCTATGGCTATCCCAATGCTGCCCAAACTTTCCTAGCAGAACTTAAAATGGTTGTATAGTTAGGGTCAAAAATAGATTGCATCTGATGGATGCATGTTAAATATTTATCATATTCCTCAATGTTACACAAAAACATACTGTACAGCTATATCCTATTATTGAATGAATAAACGTTATTTTTTTACATTGACCTCAACCTGACCTTCTCTCCATCTCTTCCCTCAGGGCCCTGATGAAAATGGACTCGGAACTGCTGCTCTCGCCGGCCATATTCCTGGCTGAGGAGGAAGAGGCGGACATGAGCGACTGGAACCTGCCGCTGGCCTTCATGAAGAAACGCCACTCAGAGAAGATCGAGGGCTCCAAGGCTCTGGCCCAGAGCTGGAGGATGAAGGACAGGGTAAGAGACATCCTTAGTCCTTATGGTCCCGCTGCACCATGTGCTAAGTCTCTACGGTGGTCTACTGAACTAAGGCTTTTTAATGGTGAATGGATAAAGGCCCAGCCTGTGTTGCTCATATTATGCAGTTGCCCTTGGTTCTTGTTATAAGGTTCATCTGGTTCAATCTTTGAAAGTAGCTCATGAATGATGAACTGAAACCAGTGAGACTTTAATTGGAGACCACTGTGTG
Organism: Oncorhynchus kisutch; assembly: GCF_002021735.2. Lineage (NCBI taxonomy): Eukaryota > Metazoa > Chordata > Actinopteri > Salmoniformes > Salmonidae > Oncorhynchus > Oncorhynchus kisutch. The sequence goes on from NC_034193.2 coordinate 42,586,405, forward strand.
TGTTCAATATCCAGAAAATATGGTTAGGTTCTATCTTAAGATCTCCCCCTTTAAACAGCTGCTTTTCCAGATTAAGTTCTCGTTAAATTTATTTAACTACATTATCACATTTGACTGAAGTAGGTCTACTTGATAATTTAATTTGACTTGCATACTTCTATCAAAGCAAAGTTGCTGTTGAACTAGCATATCGTTTGCCTTTCAGAAAGGAAACGCAGTATTTTCTTAAAAAAAACATTTATCCAGTTTTTATTGATTTAATAATTGGAAAAAAATATAAACATATAATCTACCTGCAGTGAAGCCGCTCAAGATTCACATTGCACTCAGTCATCTAACCGTCTCCAGTCCAGAGCGACCCACAGGAACAACCCGGGTCAAGCAACCCGCCCATGGGCACGTTGACTTGGTGGGAGATCTGTCAAACGGGGACAACAGAAAACAATGCAAAAATAAGACATCAAGGACAACAAAAATCAAAACAGCAAGGCCAACTGTATACATTTCAGTGCATGTGTGGCACTATTTACATGTGTGTGCACGTATGTGTTTTGAATGGGAGTGTGTGTGTATATACATGTGTACAAGCACTTGTGTGGCCTCAGCCTCAGGCAAACAGTCAATGGATGTAATAGCGTTGCCCTTCAGGGTCATTCAAACTGTCTTTTTGTTATTTTTGTTATGACTCATTCTATCCTCCGCCCAGCACCTCCACTCCCGCTTGTCTCCAATTCCACATCCCAACCCTCAGCTTCCTTCAGCCCATCCAACCTATCTCTGCTGGCCACCCTCTTCGGATTTCTACGTGCCGTAGCTCTTTCACATCAAATTTTATTGGTCACATACACATTGTTATCAGATGTTAATGTGAGTGTAGCGAAGTGCTTGTACTAGTTCCGACCATGCAAGTAATATCTAACAAGTAATCTAACAAATTCACAACAACTACCTTATACACACATGTAAAGGGATGAATAAGAATATGTACATAAAAATATATGGATGAGCGATGGACGTGCGGCATAGGCAAGATGCAGTAGATGGTATAGTATACAGTATATACATATGGAATGAGTAATGTAGGATATGTAAATATTATTAAAGTGACTAGTGATACCTTTATTAAGTCCATTTATTAAAGTGGCCAGAGATATGAGTCTGTATGTTGGCAGCAGCCTCTCTGTTAGTGGTGCTGTTTAGCAGTCTGATGGCCTTGAGATAGAAGCTGTTTTTCAGTCTTTCGGTCTTAGCTTTGATGCACCTGTACTGACCTTGCCTTCTGGATGGTAGTGTCTTGGGTGGTTGTTGTTTAAAAAAAATATTTTTGGCCTTCCTGTGACATCGGGTGCTGTAGGTGTCCTGGAGGGCAGGTAGTTTGCCCCCGTGATGCGTTGGGCAGAACGCACCGCCCTCTGGAGAGACCTGTGGTTGCACCTTCACCACTATCTGTGTGGGTGGACGATTTCAGTTTGTCAGTTTGTCCGTGATGTGTACACAGAGGAACTTGAAGCTTTCCACCTTCTCCACTACTGTCGGATGGGCGGGTGCTCCCTCTCCTTTTTCCACGATCATCTCCTTTTTTTGTTGACGTTTGAGTGTGAGGTTATTTTCCGGACACCACACTCCGAGAGCCCTCACCGACTCCCTGTAGGCCGTCTCGTCGTTGTTGGTAATCAGGCCTACCACTGTAGTGTCGTTTGCAAACTCGATGATTGAGTTTGAAGCGTTTATGGCCACGCAGTCATGGGTGAACAGGAGGTACGGGAGAGTGCTGTGAGCGCACCCTTGTGGGGCCCCAGTGTTGAGGATCAGCGAAGTGGAGATGTTGTTTCCTGCTTTCACCACCTGGGGGCGGCTCGTCAAAGTCCAGGACCCAGTTGCACAGGGTGGGGTTGAGACCCAAGGCCTCCAGTTTGATGAGTTTGGTGTTGAATGCTGAGCAGTAGTCAATGAACAGCATTCTTACATAGGTATTCCTCTTGTTCAGATGGTACAGGGCAGTGTGATGGCGATTGCATCGTCAGTGGACCTATTGGGGCGGTAAGCAAATTGGAGTGGGTATTGGGTATTGACTAGTCTCTCAAAGTACTTCATGATGACAGAAATGAGTGCAACGGGGCGATAGTTATTTAGTTCAGTTACCGTAGCTTTCTTGGAAACAGGAACAATGGTGGCCATCTTGAAGCATGTGGGGACAGCAGACTGGGATAGGGGTTGGTTGAATATGTCCGTAAACACACCAGCCAACTGGTCTACGCAGGCTCTGAGGACGCTGCTAGGGATGCCGTCTGGGCCGGCAGCCTTGCGAGGGTTGACACGTTTAAAGGTTTTACTCACGTTGGCTACAGAGGAGAGCCCACAGGCTTTGGTAGCGGGCCGTGTCAGTTGCACTGTGTTGTCCTCAATTCGAGCAAAGAAGTTGAATTTGTCTGGCAGCAAGACGGGGCTGGTTTTCTTTTTGTAATCCTTGATTGACTGTAGACCCTGCCACGCATGTCTCATGTGTGAGCTGTTGAATTGCGACTCTACTTTCTCTATACTGACGCTTTGCTTTTTTGATTGCCTTGCAAGAGGGAATAGCTGCACTGTTTGTATTCGGTCATGTTTCCAGTCGCCTTGCCATGATTTAAAAGCGCTGGTTCGCGCTTTCATTTTTTGGGGTGAATGCTGCCATCAATCCACGGTTTCTGGTTAAAAAATGTTTTAATAGTCGCAGTGGGTACGACATCTCCGCTGCACTTGCTAATAAACTCGCTCACCGAGTCAGTGTATACATCAATGTTGTTGTCTGAGGCTATCCGGAACATATCCCAAGTCCACGTGATCGAAGCAATCTTGATGCATGGAATCCGATTGGTCAGACCAGCATTGTATAGATCTGCTCACTGGCGTTTCCTGTTTGTAGTGTCTGGCTATAGGCTGGGAGCAACAGAATGGTGTCGTGGTCAGATTTGCCGAAGGGAGGGCGGGGGAGGGTTTTGTATGCATCGCGGAAGTTAGAGTAGCAATGATCCAGAATGCTACCAGCTCGTGTCTCGCATTCGATATGCTGATAGAATTTAAGGAGCCTTGTTCTCAGGTTTGCTTTGTAAAATCCCCATCTAGAATAAATGCAGCCTCAGGGTGTATGGTTTCCAGTTTACATCGAGCCCAGTGATGTTCTTTCAGGGCCGCCGACGTATCTGCTTGGGGGGGATATCCACGGCTGTAACTATAATCGAAGAGAATTCTCTTGGAAGATAATGCGGTCGGCATTTGATTGTTAGGAATTCTAGGTCAGGTGAACAGAAGGACTTGAGTTCCTGTATGTTGTTGTGATTACACCATGAGTCGTTAATCATAAGGCATACACCCTCGCCCTTCTTACCAGAGAGATGTTTGTTTCTGTCGGCGCAATGCATAAAGAAACCGGGTAGCTGTACCGACTCTGACAACATATCCCGAGTGAGCCATGTTTCTGTTAAACAGAGAATTTTACAATATCTGTCTCTCTGGAAGGCAATTCGTGCCCTAATTTCGTCCACCTTGTTATCTAGAGATTGGACATTGGCAAATAATAAGCTCGGAAGCAGTGGATGGTGTGCTTGCCTTCTGAGTCTGACCAGTAGGCCGCTCCTTCTGCCTCTCCCGCGGCAACCGCGTTGTTTTGGGTCGGCCTCTGGGATAAGATCCCATGTCCAGGGTGGCGGTCCGAGCAAAGGATCCGCTTCTGGAAAGTCGTATTCCTGGTCGTAATGTTGGTAAGTTGACATCGCTTTTGTATCCAAAAGTTTCTTCCCGGCTGTATGTAATAACACTTGAGATTTTCTGGGCTAACAATGTAAGAAATATTACATAAAGTAATACATAAGAAAAACAAATAACTGCATAGTGTTCTAAGGACCTGAAGCGAGGTGACCATCTCTGTCGGCGCCCATCTTTCAACTATGCTGTGTGATGTTTAACATTCAATTTGAATCGATCTAATCTAATAGAATCTGCAGATTGTGAGTTGAAGATGATAACATGCTTTTACTAAGAGTATATTAGTAATCGACTGACCAGGTCTCTCCAGATCTCCCAACAATGCTATTTCTAGGGTCAATTTTTGATCAATGTTATGCTTTTTCAGCCATTCCTGAACCTGAGACTAGAAATGGGCTACCTGAGGGCAATACCAGAAGAAATGGTCTATTGATTCAGTATCCTCACAACAAAATCTACAGAGCTGCGATAATTGTATGCCTTAAATATTCAACATTTTGCCGGTGGCAAGAATTCTGTACAATCTTTTTAGCTGAAAGGCACACATTCTTGAATCTTACATTGTTTTATATATCAACTCATACACCCTGTGCCATGGAATTGGTACATCAAAAATATTTTCCCGGCTATCTTGCACTCTGTATGGCAGAAACATCTTGATATAACATTATCATCGGGGTCTACTGCTTTAGAAAAGACCACAATTTGTTCTGCAGCGAGACTTCCACACTAAACCTAGTTAAGGTTAGCCTTCGTCTATATTGTTCCCAATATGTAGGAATTCATTATTACTCTGCTTCAGGCCAACCCTAGGTGCTTTTGCAGTGGAATTTCAATGCTTTCTCTAGTAAATGGTGACAGTGGGATTTCTGTGTTTCTATTACACCTGCCAGGGCTTATATGAAAGGTGCTGTTAGATTCCTGTAGTACTCGATACCTGATTGTTTCATAGATTCTGTTATGGATAGCTATGGCGTCAATAATGCCAAGTGTCACATTGCCATATGGTACGCCGGCTGACTTAGTATCCCTATTGGCTAGACATTCACCCAAATGACATTAACACAAGCTAATATGACAGAATTAGGCTTCTACACTGTGCTTCAGGCGCAGAATTATTTTGTAACCATAAAACATTAATTCATATAATTCATTCCAAAACAGGAGACATTCCTGGGGTAAGACAAAGGGACGTTCTTTCTCTAACACAGCTAGAAAATATGCCTAAATAATTCAGGCTAGTTTATGTTCTACAAGGAATACATTGTTTTGCTTCAATTAATTTGATTTCTGTGCCCCTTTTGATTGTGTATGGCCTACGGCAGGTTTCCCCAACTGGCGTCTCCCCTATGGGTGATTGACATTTTTTAAATATATATTTTTATTGTTGGACATTAGATTGTACATTTAAAAAGAAATCTGTTCTAAAGTATTCCCACACATAATATGTGATCATATGCAAATGTAAGCAAGGTTTGATTTTGTTTTATTCAAATATCTTTGGGCTTACGGTCAATATGCTGTCTACAAATTATGTTCCAGCCCCCTGACCATCCACTCAAGAAAAAATCGGCCTGTGGTTGAATCGACTTAATGGTCCCTGGCCTACTGTTATTTACTACAGGGTGATTTACAGTGTCCTCCTGAATTATTGGCACCCTATGTAAGTATGAACAAAATATGCTGTGAACAAAATATAGTTGTTTCTGCTTGGTCTGACTCAAAATATATCAATCTAACCTTTGAGTTAAAATTGTTAAAAGAAAAATAATTTGTCAGCAAGAAATAATTATTTTATTCAAAAACATGCATGTCCCAATTATTGGCACTCCTGTGTTTAGTACTTTGTCCCTTTTCAAAGATAACTGTTCTGAGTTGTCTCCTATAATGTTTGATGAGGTGGGAGAACACACAGGAAGGGATTTGAGACCATTCTTCCATAGAGAAACTCTCCAGATCCTTCAGAGTCCTTGGTCCTTGCTTGTGGACTCTTCAGCTCACCACAGAGGTTTTGAATTGGGTTTAGGTCAATGGTCAGTGAACAATTTTCCTGTGGATTTGGGGGTATGCTTTGGATCGTTGTCCTGCTGGAAGATCCAACGACGACCCAGTTTTAGCCTCCTGGTAGAGGCAGACAGGTTTTGGACTAAAATCTCCTGGTACTTGGAGTCCATGATGCCATGTATCCTAACAAGGTTCCCAGGGCCTTTGAAAGTTAAACAGTGCCTCATCATCACAGATCCACCAGCAAACTTCACAGTGGGGATTAGGTTATTTTCTGCACGACTCTTTTTACGTCAAACCCACCTCTGGTGTTTATTGACAAAAAGCTCTATTTTATTTTCATCAGACCATAGAACCTGGTTCCAATGACATTTAGCAAATTCCAGGGGCTTACGTTTGTGGTTTGGTGACAGAGGAGGCTTTTTTCTGGCAGCCCTTCCAAATAACTTGTTGGCATGGAGGTGGTGTTTCACTTGTAGCTTTGGAGACTTGATATAACCAACTTTTGAAATTCTCCAACTGTGGTCCTTGGGCAACAAAAAAAATCCCCTTGAGCCATCCTTCTCACTGTGCGTGGGGACAAAATACACTTGTCATGACTGTCAAGGCCCACCCCTCCCACTCTGCAGAAATGGAAGTTAAAAATCCCTTTGTTACCACAGAGAGGGACTTTGCAGTACTGTAACATAAAACGGTTGGACATTTTCAACACCAAGAATGTTGGAATTGATCGGGAGGGACTTAAAGAACAATTATGTCAGATCAATTGTTGTGTGATATCATTAAGGGCAGTATAACCAAATACCGGTAACTCTACAAACATCCCAGTTATCTGACACGTTGAAATGGTTAGACTCTACTAGACCAGACAGTGTGAAGCGGTGGCTACACGGCTGAGAAATAGTTTAAAACTAAAGACCAGCGTGAGCTGAAAGGTACAAAATGGTTAGAAACTCTGAAACTCTCTGACACCACACAGGAACATTGTCTGCAGCTCTTTATGCACTGTTAGCCTAGGAAACTCGAGCAAAGATGCGAGACAAATAACAATTTCCTCTCACCGCTATAGGTACCTCTAGGGTATCTATTCAAAACAGAGTGAATGATAAGGCCCGCTGAACACCGCGTGGTACACCTCTGGAACTTTCGTTCTAACAGACACTCCGAGACAAACCTACTACAAAGGACATGGTAACTTCTGGTGGACCACCAGACTTAAACAACCAGAGACTTTCTGATGAACTACTCGCCACAGACTGATGGAGTGGTTTCAACAGAGCGAGACGACAGACCTACAAGCGTAAATATGTACTTTTGCATTTATATATCCAAATGAGCGCTTGTTAGGTTGCTAAATATCCATTTACGATGAGCGTATTATTCCACTGTATGTACGATAGTTGTATTCCTTTGGCTCTCGTCCCGCTCTTTCGTTCCCCAACCCCTTTCATTGTAACAAGCCATCATATCGGGTTAGTCCACCAGGGACTTCATTGCATCATGTTAGTACCAATGTATAATCTATCCTGTGTGTTTGTCATTCTGTGTGATTAGTTAGTTCGTAAATAAATAATTAAGCCAATTTGTGTTGCTGATTCATCATGGAGACTAGGGTTTATGCAGATTTATAGGATATTACGGCGTTCAGAATGAGACTGAGGTAATAATGATGTTTAATGGATGACTGGTATAACGACATATTGACATCTTTAGAGTTAATTTGGGAAACGTTCACTCGTTAAATAAACTTTTCCCGTGGTGTCCCAGATTACTACTTAATTAATTGTTATGATTAATCAAGTAATACTTGAACGTGGTTTGTAATTATTTGATAAAAAGAATAGTCATCGCATTAATGGTACCAACGTCACAACACTTGCGTCCTCTTCCAGGCAGGTTCATCACAGCTCCAGTTGTTAAACATTTCTTAATTATTGCCCTAATAGTGGAGATGAGTATTTTCACGTGTGTAGCTATCTTTTTATAGCCATTGCCTGATTTGTGAACGTCAACAACCTTTTTAATTTCCTTTTTGTGATCTTTGGCCTTTCTGATGTTGATGGATGACTAAGGGAGTTGAGCATGTGTGTCACCTCACACCCCAGTGAAACAGGAAGTCATGGATGACTCACATTAACTTTAAAAAGTAAAATCTTAATTGGAATATACATCAACTTGATTTTGTTTCTAAGAATTACTAGGGGTGCCAATAACTGACACGCATGTTTTTGAATAAAATAATTCCTTATTTTAGATTTTTCTTTGAACAATGTTAACTCAACGCTTAGATTCATATGATATTTTCTGTAAGATTAAGCTGATAATCAACAATGACATTTTTTCAGAGCCATTTTTGTTCATATTTACCTAGGGTGCCAATAATTCAGGAGGGTACTGTAGATTGACAGTGATGGATAATGATAAGGGTGGTAGTAGTGCCCCTATTGGTTTTGTATCTAAAGAATTGAAGCTGTTGAGAGGAGTGGCGTGTGAAGGGGATATCAAGTGGCCCATAAACTATGTGCTGCATCGTGGAAAATCGGCAGAATCATGGCCAGCTAGCTATTACACTATAGACACTGTTGGGCTATCTCAGCATGAGAGGTGGCAGGCTGCCCAATTACAAGGCCCATTGGTCAAGGTGGAGTCCGGTCCCTGTGGAGATGTCTGTAATTGAGTTGTGACCATGTCGATGTGGGTGGTGAGCACATGAAGCAAAGCGGCTTGTGTGTGTGTGTACACCTGCTAGTATAGTGCAAGTGTGTGAATGATTCCGATGCAGGATAGTTTCTGCAGACCTATCATGGTCGGCGAGTTGTTGCTCCGAATGCCACAAACTTTGGCTCCGTTTTGGGCTTGTCTAATGCTGCCCGTTGTGTGTTAGTGCTATTGGGCTTTATGGGATAGCTATGTTATTTATGGTACCCACAATAGTCATGGGTTTGCCTCTGTCCTTTTTATGTCCATGTCAGGGATAGAGGTTGGGCTAGAGTCCTCTGAAAGGATACATTATAACACTGAATGACATTCAGGTTCAATGACATGGCGCAGTGTGAGACAAACCAACCCTAACCCCAAAGTACACTGTTAGTAGACCTGACTCATTGAGGAGAACCCCAACGGTTCCTTATTAGATGTTTATGGCTCGCTCACCCCCTTCCTGAACTGGGACTATAGAGTGAGCTGTTCGTGGGTGAGCAGTGGCTCACTGGAGAGAGAGAGAGAGAGAGAGAGGCTAGATAGAGTAAACCAGGTCGGATAGCGGATATCAGGGTTAGGGTTAGGATATCAGGGTTCTGTCAATCAGAGCTAGTCATTTGAAATCAATGCAGTTGAGCACTTTAGCGCTTCAATGAACCAACCACCTTTGCATACTCTAAAGTACTGGCTTTCCAACAATGATTTCCACACATCCTCAAAAGCACGCTACAATATCAAGCCCACAAATTGCAGTTCTTGGCTTTCTGCTGGGCTAGCTTCCTCCATCTTTGCCATTGTTTTCATCCGGCAAAAATATCTCGGTTCGCTACGCAAAATGACTATATAATCTCCATGATAACCAGTGTATCTTCTTCAGGAGAGCAGTAAATCCAGGCTGAATAGCAGTCTGATCCAGGTACTGTAGAAAGTGAATATGGTCTGATCTGTATCGGAAGGACACATGAATGCAGGGATGAGCAGTTGGATGTAATTCCTACCCTGTATTTGTTGTTGTCAAAACGTAAGAAATAGGACAACGACGTTACCTCTATAGCAACTCTATTGAAATCAGCAGTCGCTGTGGCCTTTGAGGAACACTATTGTTGTGTGTGTTGTCTTTAAACTGGTAATTGAGTTCGGTAACTCCCCCTCTCTGCCATTCACTCCCTCCGATCCAGCACCTCGGCCCATACGGATCAATGGCCAGTGACTATTCCATTTGCTAGTCCTGCTATAAATTTAAGGCTTTTTAAACAGAGGGAGCATCGATCTCCCCAGTGCCAGGGCAAGGCCTAGTAGGCTGGAAGGCCTTGGGGATTGTTGCATCAGCTTGGGCCACTCACTTTATTGCCAGCAGGACACACATTAGGGCACAGTCTCACTCTGATACATGTACATTATCACAAACCCTTGGAATCTGTCTGGAAGTTTCTGTGTTTTCCATCGGTCATGGATAGCCAAATATAGTTAAGTACCAGTGCCATTCACCTGTATGATAGTGAGCATTGTGAACAAGTCCAAAAAAACAGATTGAACTGAAGTCCGCATCAGCTTTCACCCTACTCCCCTGTTATCGCTCTCTTCCCCCACTGCGCTGCTCCGAACAGGATTTGTGGGATTATAAGAAATCCACGAGGTCCAGGAGACATATATTAAAATGTCATTTTGTTTAGGCTTTCCTTCAGATTAATGTTAACAATCAAGGAGGGCCACCCTCTTCAAAAGGAGTCCGTTGTTATGGAGGATCAGAGCCTCTCCCCCGGGCGGCAAGACTTAGCCTCCACCTCTTCATTCTCTTTGTCTCTCCCTTTTCTCCTCCTCTCCTGTTCAATGGCCATCTTCTATATTTTAAACACAGAAAAGCTTCAAGTGAATTAAAGCACCACGCTTTTTTGTACTGAGCTTGCTACAACACGTATAGATTCTAGGCCCGATTCTCTTCGTTTGTGGTTTCTGTGCTGGCTTGTAGCCCTCTGCTACTAAATGAGCTTACCCAAATCCGATAGTCATTTCATTATTTCGGTGGCTAAAAACCGCCGCAAAATAACAGCCTACCAAGCCACTGGAATATTAAAGAACCTGTCTCAAGCCTAGCATGTTTCTCTGCAACAGGCAAGCATCTTGGTTTTGTCCCAAATGGCACCTCTACGCAGACGACACCATTCTGTATACTTCTGGTCCTTCTTTGGACACTGTGTTAACTAACCTCCAGACGAGCTTCAATGCCATACAAGTCTCCTTCCGTGGCCTCCAACTGCTCTTAAATACAAGTCAAACTAAATGCATGCTCTTCAACCGGTCACTGCCTGCACCTGCCCGCCCGTCCAGCATCACTACTCTGGACAGTTCTGACTTAGAATACGTGGACAACTACAAATACCTAGGTATCTGGTTAGACTGTGAACTCTCCTTCCAGACTCCCATTAAGCATCTCTAATCCAAAATTAAATCTAGGATTGGCTTCCTATTTCGCAACAAAGCATCCTTCACTCATGCTGCCAAACATACCCTCGTAAAACTGACTATCCTACCGATCCTTGACTTTGGCGATGTCATTTACAAAATAGCCTCCAACACTCTCCACAGCAAATTGGATGCAGTATATCACAGTGTCGTCCGTTTTGTCACGAAAGCCCCATATACTACCCACCACTGCAACCTGTATTCTCTCGTTGGCTGGCACTCGCTTCATATTTGTCGCCAAACCCACTGGCTCCAGGTCATCTATAAGTCTTTGCTAGGTAAAGCCCCACCTTATCTCAGCTCACTGGTCACCATAGCAGCACCCATCCATAGCACGCACTCCAGCAGGTATATTTCACTGGTCACCCCCAAAGCCAATTCCTCCTTTGGCCGCCTTTCCTTCCAGTTCTCTGTCAATGACTGTAACGAATTGCAAAACTGAAGTTGGAGACTCATAGCTCCCGCACCAGCTGTCAGAGCAGCTCCATAGATCACTGCACCTGTAGATAGCCCATCTGTAAATAGCTCATCCAACTTCCTCATCCCCATACTGTTATTTATTTTGCTCCTTTGCACCCCAGTATCTCTACTTGCACACTCATCTTCTGCACATCTATCACTCCAGTGTTTAATTTGCCATACTGTAATAATTTTGCCAATATGGCCTATTTATTGCCTTAATACGTCCCTTATCCTACCTCATTTGCACACACTCTATATTGACTGTATGTTTGTTTATTCCATGTGTAACTCTGTGTTTGTGTCGCACTGCTTTGCTTTATCTTGGCCAGGTTGGGGTTTTAAATGAGAACTTGTTCTCAACTGGCCTACCGGGTTAAATAAAGGTGAAATCAAAATGCTAAATGTCCGGTATAGTGCACTACTTTTGACCAGGGCCCATAGGGTTGCTGCCCTTATGTCTCCTCCTGTTGGAATGTATGCTATAAGTAGGGAGACAATGGACTTCTCCACCGACGTGAGAAATGAATGGGATTCAATCAATGGGAGCCAACATCTGGCTGCTGTCAAACCTAAATGCCACATTAGCCTATTATGAATCCAAAATCTAAATTCTACCTCCCCATGTGTCTCAATTATCATATTTTTTTTCTTCATGCTAATTTGTCGTTTTCGTCTCTCACATATGATGTTGGGAAACAAATCATTTCATTAGGGTTATTTTATTGTGATGGTAATCACTTTAGTTTCCCGTGCCAGGCTGCAGTAATGTTGCTGGTGAAGTAGTATGGTGCTGAACAACACCAAGTCAGGACCGAACGTCTGGCATGAATGTACCTCACCTTTAAAACTGATCTACAGTTGATTTGTGTGTGGGTTGGTGGGTGTGCGTGACTGGGTGTGGGTAAACAGTTTGAAAGCCAGGACCCGCTTTTGGTGCTTGACTGTAAACAGTGTTGGTGCTTTTGTGGGTAGCTATGCCATCTTCAGTTTGATCAAACAACGCAAAGACACTGGAAGAATAATTGCAGTCACAAATGCGGACGGTTGTTTTCAAGTTCATTGCAGTCAGTGCACTCCTTATCAATTTTGGCCATAACGATTGTGTGTAAAAATAGGAAAGAAGATATTTGCCATCTCCCCCCAGAAATTCAGCACATTTACTGTTTTCCAGGGATTGCTTTAAAACCTGCACTCTGTAGACTGGGTGTGTCCGAAATGGCACCCTATTCCCTATATATATATAGTACACTGGTTTTGATCAGAGCTCAATGGGATGTAGCTTTTATAGATTCTTTGACGCAGGGCTGATAACTCCTCCAGGCGTGTTGTCATTTCAGCTATAGTATCTTTAAAGGGCACATCCCAACTGACTTATCCCTCACTGGGGTCAATGTATAAGAAAGCGGTCATGCCTACCTGAGGTTAGTGTAGTGAAAGTAAAGCCTCTTGGTGAGGGATCCTATGGGACAGAGACGTGGATTCCCATCCACACTCCTATGGGTTTGATTAGAGTTGGCACCACAACGTTGTGGGAAATGAAATGCCATGAGGCTCTTTCCCCCTCTCAGCTTTGCACACTCCGCAAGCTCCTCCTGTGCTTTTATGAGTTTAATCTGAGACCTACCCGCGTCTTCTGTTGTCTCCTGTATCTTGACCTCTGCTTTGTGTGTGTGTCCGACCGTGAAAAAAAATCTTGGTTGATTCTATCTCCAGTTAATTTTTTTTCTTTTGATCTAATGCTTGCTTCATTGAGAAAGTACGTGCAGTTGAAATTTGGTCATAGAACTTTCCAGAGGACGAAATTACATATTTTCCTGATGTTGAAATCAGGTACATTTTTGGTTCTGAATGAAAATTTAAAATATGCATTTGCATTTACATTTCTTGAAAATATGTATTTATTTGGTGACTCATTCTATACCCATTTCAACTGCACATACATTAATGTATTAAGCATTCTGTCACACTAATACATTTGAAATCTATTTAATATAGGAAAGGAAAGAGGCGCCAACTGATTGCAACATAATATGTATTATTGCTCCCATCTGTCCCAGGCACTTCTGTTCATTTTTCAAAAGCTTTTAAATTGGCAGCGATGTTCAAAGGAGTCAAACCAACAGACCACTTCAAAAACATTCTCAGTAACTGTTACAGAAATTATATTTATTCTTACTATGACTGATATGTTGTTTATCTACCTTAGTTGAATGCACTGACTGTCAGTCAGTCGATCTGGATAAGAGCGTCTGCTGAATGACCAAAATCTCCAGAAAATCTGTCTTTTCACCTTTTCATTCAGAACCTTAAACCTGCCTTTTTTATTATTATTTTTTAGACCTATTAAAAAATACATCTTACTGGGTGTTGTCATTGGGAAAATTAGCATGGAAAATCTCCCTGGTCCCTAAACGTCTTCGCTCCTTGAGAGAAGCAGAAATGAAAGAACTTTACATATGTCAACTAGATTTATGCATTCATTCTCTAATTTTCTGACATCATTCTGGTGAGCAAGGCTTTATTTAGTATTCTAGAGCATCAAGTAATGACAAAGAGAAGCTTTGTAATTATAGACAAGTTGACTAACAAATAACCAACCCAATGTCAGAAATTATAAGCAGAAAAATATCTAAATGAGTCTTAACTTTAAAAAAAATAATTATCCCGTATCCCCTGTCAAAAAAAAAAGAACTGACGTCCCGGGGACAATTAGGAATATGATTTTTATTCATGGATACAGGGATTCTCATGAGTGGAATGTCAAAGCTGCATGTAAACAGCTTATCCTGAAATAATAATTGGGATTGGGCTATTATTCAGAATACTCTGCGCATGGGAACGTGGTCACTGACGTCAGCTTGCTCATTGACTAGTACTCAGGCGTTGAGAAAACATGCGCCCAGCTAGTAACACAAGGGTAGTAGCTCCTCAAGTAAAAATCTGTGCAGGGTTTTAGACTGCCCTCTCTGTTCTAGCCTCTCTCGTTCTCTGTCTGTGTATGTCCATGTGTGCCCCAGTGGATCAGTCTGTGTTCAGGTGCAACATGTTTACCTGACCCTGTTTCCTGTCCCCCTGGGCTTCTTCTCTATCAGACCAGTCTACACTACAGTAAACTGCCTGGTAGGAGCAGTAGCTACAGAACTCTGCTAACCACCATAGATCAGGCACATATTTAATTCAATACCCTGCAATGAGCTTCGGCCTTTCTGTCCGTCAGCTGCAGAGTTCCATTAACTTCAGTTATCCAGGCACACATTCAATTAAATTCACTTCAATAGACCTTTCTTGGAAAGTCCTTGGGAGACAAATCAATCACCAGTAAATGTGATCTTTCTTTCCGCTGTATCATTTAGCGATATCCGGGCAAGGTTTATATACGGAGTCGTGACTGTTTAAAAAATAAATGTTTTCTACATTTTAAAATATCTATTTTTATTACAGAAAGCACTGAATCGTGACTTGTTTTGGGAGTCGTGACAGTCTACAGACTTCAAAGAGAAGTTTGTTAAGTTCTTCCCTCTTCAAGCAGAACCCTTTTGGTGTGTTCTCTACAGTCTAGTGCTTGGCATAGTGGACAACATGGCGCTTCACTCTCCAGATCAGGTCAGCAGCACTGTGGTTCAGAATTGCAAAGTCACGTCAGGCTATGCCAACTAGACACACCTGCCAATTGAGCCATCCATGCCAGAGGGCAAGGTCAAAATAGTGTGTATGGCTGTCCAAAAAAACGATCTCACCCAGGACACCTCAAGGAATGAAAAATACAAATAAACTCAGGAGCACTATTTCTTGATATTTGAAGGACAAACAGGGGGCTGACGTTTTGGCGTGTCAGGCGCCTGCGGGAGCTTGTGTGTGTACAAATAAAGGCCAAACCCATCACTGATGCGTGCTCTCCTTCAGTGTGGAACTCAGCTTGCAACGGAGTCATTTTGCATGCCGAACAACCCCAGGCAAAATGTCAGTAGCCTAGTCAAACTGAGCACCGTGCCCAGCTTCGCCAGGTAGGCTGCCTGTGCCTGATCTTGCACATCTGCACAGCACCTTCAGCATTCAAATGCTAAAACGGCTTGTGTGATATTACGCTGTTAGTTGAGTGACAACCTATGTCATTTGCTAGGTTATTATCTATGCGCTGTTGAAAATGATGTTTTACCGGAATAAAAGTAAACTACCGGAGGAAGGTTCATTAGCGGGTGATTCTGATTTCAGTACCAAAGTGGGAGAACAAAAAAAACGTAGGCTACATTGCCTCCCCCCAGATACGTATTGAATCGTCTTGAAAGGAAGAGATGCACATCTGATATTAATTTGAAGGATAATCTAGAGGCTGACGTTGTCAGATGCCTGCCTCAGAGCCGCTTAGTGTGTGTGTGGACTCGAGTCCGAGCCCCTTTATGAACTGTGAACGTCCTTCACCCAAATAATGTAAATAAACAGGGTCTCTCTTCACACTTATATACAGAGTATGTATTGGGATTATATCTCATATAAACAAAGTGTGTATTGAGAAGCATGTGTATTCACTTCTGTCTCGCTATCTCTGTCTCTCCAGATGAAGACAGTGAGTGTGGCCCTGGTGTTGTGTCTCAACGTGGGCGTGGACCCTCCTGACGTGGTCAAGACGTCACCCTGCGCCAGACTGGAGTGCTGGATCGGTAAGAACACACAAACACACGCAAAACCTGTTCCATACTCAACTCACACACAAATAATTCATGATAATAAAGCCATTACTAAGACATACCCATGGGAAACATTGGCTTTCTTCTAATGTGTCCAACCTTCTCCCCAACCCATGTTGCCTTGATAGTATTTCCTGAGCTCCTCTAGTTGATGTTCCGGGCGCTGAAAAAACTGCGTATCCAGTATAACCCCGTCAGTGAGCATTATGCGACCTCAGCATTCGAAAACATTATATTCGATGCACTTCCAGAAGGACTTATTTGCGGTGTCATTTCCGTCTGTAGATGTAGCCTTCATGCGCCAGGATATTTTTGGGAAGCACGAAGAGGAAACATTCGGTTTCCATTGCTTGTCAGGGACACCACCAGGATCTTGGATAAGTGATTGCCCCTGGAAAGTTGGTGGACTAGAATTTCCTCCTCATATTG
Source organism: Oncorhynchus kisutch (assembly GCF_002021735.2). Classification (NCBI taxonomy): domain Eukaryota; kingdom Metazoa; phylum Chordata; class Actinopteri; order Salmoniformes; family Salmonidae; genus Oncorhynchus; species Oncorhynchus kisutch. Next base: position 42,602,892 of record NC_034193.2, read on the forward strand.
CAGGCTTACTAGCTGTGTATTCATCCACTCATTTGTCTCAGACCCACAAATACCATGATTTGCCGGTACCCTGTCTGTCCCTGGTTTTCAGGGCTAAGCCCCTGGTTATGAATCTCTGGTGACCTCCCTGTTGCTTGTTCTAACCTCCAAGAATAATGAATGCTGAGGGTAGCAGTGCAAGATCTTTTTAAGCAGAATATTTGTATTATTAGCAAATGAACGATTTGCAATTAGATTGCTGGACAATCAAAGCCATCCATCCAACACATGTATTCAGATCTGGTTAGTTGATAGATTGGTTATAGTTATTGTCCATTAACAGCATACATTTGCATTCATTCTCTTAAAGTAGCCAATATTCTTCTTGTGCAATGTATAGCCTACTGTACTCTGTCTGTTTGGACTGTCTGCATGTCTTGGTGAGAATCTTAAGTTAATAAAATACTATAATAGCATTCTTTAGTTTGTGCTTATTATTCATTATTATTATTCCTCGGGGGGGGGGGACACCTAAAGCTAATTTCCTGCATTTTACACAATCCAATGTGCAGTCTATTTAGAATAAAAAGTAAGAAAAAATGCCCTCAGTCGCCACGCTAGGTAAGAGATCATTATGAAATATGTTAAAGTGATTAATAAGACTGAACTTAATCTAAGGTGATTCAGTAATAAATATTGTGTTGCACCTTCAACCAACAGCCTAACAAATGATTGAATAAAATACAAAGACTTTTGCTTGTTTTTATTAAGTCTGCTATATCAAAATCCGCTATATCAAATTTCAGCCAGACCAGCCAGAGCCGCCTTACTCAACTCTCTCCCCGTTCAATCATACCTTTTTGTTTATTTTTATTCCCAAGGGAAAGGTTTGGGGGAAAAAACGCACAAAAAAAACCACCCCACTCAATTTTAGGATGTTAGTGAAACTTTCGGGATTGGTTTCGGGTGTGTTAGGCCAAGGACATTGCCTAAATGGGTATATCCCCTGACGTGGGCATGTTTTCAATATAGACTCCTTTAGTCGTACTGTATTCCATTAAAGGCATCCAGACCCTGTAAAAGTTTTTCAGTATGCCCTTAATCTGGTAATAAATTAAATCTAGTGATGCATAACTTGACATTGTGGGAGGATAACCAACCTTCCAATTAATGGCAATGCATTTCTTAGCCCCTATAAATGCTTGATTACAGTTTCTTCTGATAAGTCTCAAGTATCAACATTTCCAAGCAAACAAAATGGGGAGAAGGGAGAATCTGTCGACATGCTGAGATAAAATAACTTACTCTTTGCCAGAATTCGGCCAGCCTTCACAAGACCACACAGTGTAGTCAGAAAGTATTCAGACCCCTTGACTTTTTCCACATTTTGTTACATTACAGCCTTATTCTAAAAGGGATTAAATAAGATGTTTTCCTCATCAATCTACACACAATACCCCATAATGACGATGCGAAAACAGGTTTTTAGAAATGTTTGCTAATTTATAAAAAAAAAATATTTTTTATTATTATTATTTACATATGTTTTCAGACCCTTTTGCTATTAGACTTCAAATTGAGCTCAAGTGCATCTTGTTTCCATTTATCAGCCTTGATGTTTCTACAACTTGATTGGAGTCCACCTGTGGTAAATTGTTGGGGCATGATTTGGAAAGGCACACACCTGTCTACCTATAGTCCCACAGTTGACAGTGCGTGCAAAAACCAAGCCATGCGGTTGAAGGAATTGTCCGTGGAGCCCCGAGACAGGATTGTGTCGCGGTATCTGGGGAAGGGTACCAAAACATTTCTGGAGCATTGACGGTCCCCAAGAACACAGTGGCTTCCATCTTAAATCTAAGTCGTTTAGAATCACAATGAGTCTTCCTAGAGCTGGCCGCCTGGCCAAACTGAGCAAATGGGGGAGAAGGGCCTTTGTCAGGGAGGTGGAGAAGGGCCTTTGTCAGGGAGGTGACAAAGGTCACTCTGACAGAGCTCCAAAGTTCCTCTGTAGAGATGGTTGTCCTTCTGGATTGTTCTCCCATCTCTGCAGCACTCCACCAATCAGGCCTTTATGGTAGGGTGGCCAGATGGAAGCCACTCCTCAGTAAAAGGCACATGACAGCCCGCTTGGAGTTTGCCAAAAGGCACCTAAAAACTCTGACCATGAGAAACAAGATTCTCTGGCCTGAATGCCAAGCATCACGTCTGGAGGAAACCTGGCACCATCCCTACGGTGAAGCATGGTGGTGGCAGCATCATGCTGTGGGGATGTTTTTCAGGGGAAGGGATCAGGATCGAGGGAAATTCTTGACGAAAACCTCCTCCAGAGTACTCAGGACATCAGACTGGGGCGAAGGTTCACCTTCCAACAGGAAAATAACCCTAAGCACACAGCCAAGACAACACAGGAGTGGCTTTGAGACACTTTGAGTGGCCCAGCCAGAGCTCGAACATCTCTGGAGAGACCTGAAAATAACTGTGCAGCAACGCTCCCCATCCAACCTGACAGAGCTTGAGAGGATCTGCAGAGAAGAATGGGAGAACCTCTCCAAATACAGGTGTGCCAAGCTTGTAGTGTCATACCCAAGAAGACACAAGGCTGTACTCATTGCCAAAGGTGCTTCAACAAAGGACTGAGTAAAGGGTCTGAATACCTATGTAAATGTCATATTTCATTTTTTTGTATATATACACTGCTCAAAAAAATAAAGGGAACACTTAAACAACACAATGTAACTCAGTCAATCACACTTCTGTGAAATCTAACTGTCCACTTAGGAAGCAACACCGATTGACAATAAATTTCACATGCTGTTGTGCAAATGGAATAGACAACAGGTGGAAATGATAGGCAATTAGCAAGACACCCCCAATAAAGGAGTGGTTATGCAGGTGGCGACCACAGACCACTTCTCAGTTCCTATGCTTCCTGGCTGATGTTTTGGTCACTTTTGAATGCTGTCGGTGCTTTCACTCTAGTGGTAGCATGAGACGGAGTCTACAACCCACACAAGTGGCTCAGGTAGTGCAGCTCATCCAGGATGGCACATCAATGCGAGCTGTGGCAAGAAGGTTTGCTGTGTCTGTCAGCGTAGTGTCCAGAGCATGGAGGCGCTACCAGGAGACAGGCCAGTACATCAGGAGACGTGGAGGAGGCCGTAGGAGGGCAACAACCCAGCAGCAGGACCGCTACCTCCGCCTTTGTGCAAGGAGGAGCAGGAGGAGCACTGCCAGAGCCCTGCAAAATGACCCCCAGCATGCCACAAATGTGCATCTGTCTGCTCAAACGGTCAGAAACAGACTCCATGAGGGTGGTATGAGGGCCCGACGTCCACAGGTGGGGGTTGTGCTTACAGCCCAACACCGTGCAGGACGTTTGGCATTTGCCAGAGAACACCAAGATTGGCAAATTCGCTACTGGCGCAATGTGCTCTTCACAGATGAAAGCAGGTTCACACTGAGCACATGTGACAGACGTGACAGTCTGGAGACGCCGTGGAGAACGTTCTGCTACCTGCAACATCCTCCAGCATGACCGGTTTGGCGGTGGGTCAGTCATGGCCTCCATGTGCTCACCAGAGGTAGCCTGACTGCCATTAGGTACCGAGATGAGATCCTCAGACCCCTTGTGAGACCATATGCTGGTGCAGTTGGCCCTGGGTTCCTCCTAATGCAAGACAATGCTAGACCTCATGTGGCTGGAGTGTGTCAGCAGTTCCTGCAAGAGGAAGGCATTGATGCTATGGACTGGCCCGCCCGTTCCCCAGACCTGAATCCAATTGAGCACATCTGGGACATCATCCACCAAAGCCACGTTGCACCACAGACTGTCCAGGAGTTGGCGGATGCTTTAGTCCAGGTCTGGGAGGAGACCATCCGCCACCTCATCAGGAGCATGCCCAGGCGTTGTAGGGAGGTCATACAGGCACGTGGAGGCCACACACACTACTGAGCCTCATTTTGACTTGTTTTAAGGACATTACATCAAAGTTGGATCAGTCTAGTGTGGTTTTCCACTTTAATTTTGAGTGTGACTCCAAATCCAGACCTCCATGGGTTGATACATTTGATTTCCATTGATAATGTGTGATTTTGTTGTCAGCACATTCAACAAAGAAAAAAGTATTTAATAAGAATATTTAATTAATTCAGATCTAGGATGTGTTATTTTAGTGTTCCCTTTAATTTTTGAGCAGTGTATATTTACAAAAATATTATAATATTATTATGGGGTATTGTGTATAGATTGGTTCGGGGGAAAACACTATTTAATCCATTAGAATAAGACTAACGTAACAATGTGGAAAAATTTAAGGGGTCTGAATACATGTAAAACACAAAAGGGGACATATTTTCATATCTCCAGCAGAGGAATAACATTTCTGAGTGCATGTAATTCAGTTTCACTGGCATATAGTATGTTCTATGAATGGTCTCAAACTGCAGTCATGTATGTCTGAGATGATGAATGCCCAGTCATGTTCATATCATCAATAGCTTCTACCAGGTCATGTCTTGTGTCATTGGAAAATGCCTCCATCAACCCTTGATACAGTTTGGAAAACAACTTTGGAGGGTTGTCAGACTGCCTTGTAATAGCATCTGGCTTGTCCAGTGTTTGCTGCATAGAGAGAATAAAGGGTTGTATCTGTAGAAATTCACCTAGCCTGCGTCAGACTGGTCTTCCCTGGCTGCCTGCTGAGATCCCTGTCACCATCTGATCCTCCTAGAAAATGAGGGATGACAAATAATTACTTTGGTGTACATTTATACATTGATTCTATTCTTAGATAATATAATGGTTCAATAATTGAAATTGACCATTATTCCCGGACTGTTGCTTTAATCTTAAATGCTGTCTTGTAGCTACTGTAGGTCTACACTTCAATTCAAAATGGAACTTTGTATCATTCACTGATATTGTTAATACACTTAAATCGTCTGTCTGAACATTTTGGGACCCCTGTCACCATCTGATCCTGCTAAGACATGTCGAGCATAGTGTTGTGTACTGACTGCACTAGAGGGCTGCATTCCCGCGGGTCGCGACAAAGATCATTGCAGCGCGGTTGGAATTTTTCACGGTCAGACAGACGACTTGCGGATGCGAATGTTGTCCCTTTTTTGTCCCACAGATGATTTGGAAACGTTCCTCTTTCTGCTTTGTATGCGGTAGCCTACCTATTGTATTAACAGCACATATTTGTTTCGCATTATTCACACACGCTTCAACTTCAGGAGCCTACCTCTCCTAGTTTGGGCGTGAGAACTCAACTGCGACTCATACGTGTGGCCTCATTGATGTTTAGTAGGCTGCCTACATGCGCAGAGAATCACGTGGCGGTTCAATTGAATATGAAATTAAATATGATTAGGCACTAGTTTACTACAATATCTAAATACATATTGATATTGGAAAGAAGTGGAAGGCTCTCAACCAATGTGAGTCAAAGTGCAATCAACACATTTAATCATCATACTATGGTGAGCGAGCGTTGCGCCGTTTCGTTTTCGGTAAGTATTGACCTGATTTTGTCTCTGCCTGCAAATCGTCCTAGAAGGTAGGCCATATCCTATAGGCCTACGCAAAACGTAGCAGGTGTCGCTGTCATCATGTCTGCTGCTTCCAGTTCAGTAGCCATACCTGTGAGATCAGGTCGATTCAATAGCAGGCTATAGCTTATGCATGGGATGAGAAGCACGGGGCAGTTCTTTCCAAAGAAATGTACTTCCTAAATAAGCCTATGATTAACCTATAGTTTACTACATTGCTTAGAATATTGATCATCCATATTTCTCTGTCTGTCAATCTTCCCACTGCTAAAAGGTAGGCTATAAAAATAGCTCAAGAGAAAGTGCAAGTCTGTCCAACTCTGCTCACTTCAACTACATCTATCATATTGGCTGATAGAGCCCAGTAACCCACTATAAGGGCCATGTGAGAATCTCTGGACATGTAACCGATTTCCTACCTAATTGTGTATTTGATATTGCCTAAAGGGCATAACATTGCGGGGACCATGACTGGCAAGTGATCTGCGTCACATACGGCGGGACTATGTTGGGTTTGGGACCAGTTCTTGTGGTAGCGGGTGGGAGTCGGACAGAAAGCCAGCAGGGTGCGGGTGGGAGGGAGATGAAGAATAGGTCCCTGGCAGACCTCTACTGTGCACAATGACGTCTGTGACGTTAGCGCTGTTAATAACTGTCAGTGTGAAAAGTAGGGAATTAGCTAGGGAAACTGATCAATACAGTTACATTGCCATACTGTCTAATAAAACTCACATAGCACTGAAAAAGCGTCAGAATAGGAATCTTAAATTGTTTTGCTGGTGGTTTCATCGTTTGATTCAGGTCTAGTGTGATTGAGGCAAAAGAGAATAGCTAATGTTAGCTAACTTTTTGCCAGCTCTCTCTAACGGTACATCAGCCGGTGAAAGCTAGCAAAGTTAATTTAATTCTGAAAAGGGGCAAAACAAAGACTTAACATTTCCATACAAACAACAGCTGTTCACAATATGAGGTGGCTATTATTACTATCTATCTGACAGATAACTAGAGGCTAGAGCTGACCTGACTGGTAGTTACTAGCTAGCATAGCTTATTAATTTACCTCAGTCAAGAGGGGATGAAACATTACCTAACATTACAATACTAGCTCAGTTATGTTTTTTTCATGAAGTTAAACAGCAGTTACCTTGCCAGCTACATCAGTCAACTAAAGAGTAGCCAATTTTTTGCTCTGCTTGCTTTTACAACTTTGTGAAAGAGCGCAACACATACACACTGCTCTATCCTCGGGTGGGCAATTTCAGAATGTGCAATTTCAGAATGTGGGGTCCCAAGTAAAAGTTGCGCCCCAGAAAGGCAATAGGCTATACATCTGGCTTCAGTTTCACGCCAAATAGGCCTACAAGGAAACTCGACATATTACGAAGACGTTGGGGAGGGCTCAGTGCTCTGTGTAATGCCTTCCACAAAAAGTTTTGCTCAACAAAAAAGAAAGGCACATAAGCCAGTTGGCACAATGCCCCTTGTGGCGAAAGTACATTCATTGAATCCATTTGAAAATATATGGTCTTAAACAAACTGGATTTCCATCCAATTTGCGACAGATTTTCATGCGCATAAGTTATCGTTTTCTTGCAGATTTGAGAATATTTGCGGTTCCAAACCATAGATGGGTTTCCATCAAATGTACTTGTTGGTAAAAGGCTGCACGTGATGACGTCGTGCACATTAAAATATATTTTGTGGTTAAATTCCCATGTACTGTACTGAATAATAATTACAAGTTAAATGGGGTTCCAATGCATTTTCAACTCTACTGCTGGTTTTGTCACAAATGTTTGCGTAATGTAGTGAATTTCCCCACTGGTATTGGCACATGCGCTCTAACCAACAGCTCGCAGATACAGTGCTGGTATAGCCTAGTGTCTAAACCTACATTACAAGGTTATTATGGACAAAAGAGCAAGATCATTTTTATTTGTTTAACTGCAGGGTCGATCAACATGTTACCATAATACCCTGGAGATTTATTGGAAAGGAGCATCAAGCTCATCACCTTGCACTTTCACCACCCTGTGAAGTTCATCAATACCTATTTCGTCTGTAGCCTAGTGGGAGGACCACACGTCATTGTGCGACTCGAAGTTTACTTTGATATGATGGTTATTAAAACAATATTTGCACATAAGTGTTTCCACCACCATTTCTCGCATAATTAATTTTACAGACGCAAAGATCCCACCTTGTCTATTTGTTTTTAATCCGACGTGTACTTTACTCGCATAAAAAGGTTTGATGGAAACCTGTTTATAGAAAATAATTATTCTGTTAAAGGAAAAGTGTACTTTTCACAGAACCATACAGAGAAAACAATTGTTTTACATTGTGGGAATTATAACAAATTATTGAAGGAAATTCAGAAATGTATGAAAAATGCAACAACTAAAAAAAATTGGGATCAAGTTTGAAGAGTATAAAACAATCAGAAAAGAGAGCTCAATTTTAAAACCACTTAGAATGTATTTGTTGCCACGCTACGATCATGCGCTCCTCCTGAAGCTTATTTAAAGCTTTTGTTGTTCTAAAACATTAAATATCTTCATACCGTTAAAAAATGAGGGAAATATTGTAATCTGATATGACCATATTGCCCAGGCCTACATCCACGTTTTGTAATCCACGTTTTGTAACAGTATATTAGACAACTGAGAAGAAACCAGCCAGACAAAATGATAGTAATAATTAAACTTTACACCCCCACAGATGGTTTGACAAAAAGAAACCACATGAAATTCAAGACTGTTTGATGGTAGAGTTTATGAAAGGAAGCACTTAACACATTTAAAAAAGCAAAGACTTCCTACATCCTGTTTCATTGTAGACTTTGACTGAGCACAAAGCAAACTGTCAGTCATCAGATCATGGTTTATTTAAAGAACTGTCTAGAATAACCTTAAATGCACAATCGTTAGCTATCATTCTTATTCTCTTACCCACCCTCACCTCACCCCCTCCCTCCTTCCTACATTTTACTCTCTGAAGAGAAATGAATGCATCATACCACTTTAGGGTCATCTTACATTTACTCACTGCAGTTGCGTTATACTGCACAATATACATTTCCTTGACTTGCTGGCTACTGAAAATATATCATCTATCAATAAATATGCTTTGTCCCCAAAACATTGTCAGTGTCCCTGAATATGCATATTGTCAATACATCCGGTAATTTCTAAATCAATAATGTAATTCTCTGCATTGTGGGCAGAATTTGATATTTCAGAATCTATAATATGCGCTATGCTTTATACAATTTGATTTCTTCTTGCCAATATTTCAGTCCGATGCGCTGGGGAGATTTCTCCATGTTATGTAGTTTAATTTGATAAGCGAAACAGCCCTACTAAACAAATGGCGAGGGATTGTGATACTGGTTCTCTATTGGGTTAACTGTCTAAACTGAATCTCTGCTTCATTGTGATGGCAATTTTGGGATTTATCTGATCTCTGTGTTGTGGCATATCAAATGGGCTGGAGGACTCTTAATCCAAATCATGGAATACTGCAGCTCACGATTGTAGCATTGACAGTACCAGTCAAGTTTGGACACCTACTCATTTAAATGTTTATTTTATTTTTTTAAAACTATTTTATACATTGTAGAATAATAGTGAAGACATCAAAACTATGAAATAACACATGGAATCATGTAGTAATCAAAAAAGTGTTAACCAATTCAAAAATATTTTATATTTGACATTCTTCAAAGTAACCACCCTTTGCCTTGACAGCTTTGCACACGCTTGACATTCTCTCAACCAGCTTCATGAGGTTGTCACCTTGAATGCATTTAAATTAACAGATGTGCCTTGTTAATTTGTGGAATTTCTTTCATCAAGGCGTTTGAGCCAATCAGTTGTGTTGTGACAAGGTAGGGGTGGTTTACAGAAGATGGCCCTATTTGGTAAAATACCAAGTCCATATTATGGCAAGAACAGCTCAAATAAGAAAAGAGAAATGACAGTCCATTACTTTATAACATGAAGGTCAGTCAATCTGGAACATTTCAAGAACTTCAAGTTTCTTCAAGTGCAGTCGCAAAAACCATCAAGCGCTGTGATGAAACTGGCTCTCATGAGGACCGCCACAGGAAAGGAAGACCCCGAGTTACCTCTGCTGCAGAGGATACGTTCATTAGTTACCAGCCTCAGAAATCGCAGCCCAAATAAATTCTTCAGAGTTCAAGTAACAGACACATCTCAACATCAACTGTTCAGAGGAGACTCTGTGAATCAGGCCTTCATGGTCGAATTGCTGCAAAGAAACCACTACTAAAGATCACCAAGCAGAAGATGTGACTTGTTTGGGCCAGGAAACACAAGCAACGGACATTAGACCGGTGGAAATCTGTCCTTTGGTCTGAGACAAAATTGGAGACATTGGACAATTGGAATTTGTGAGACACAGAGTAGGTGAATGGATGATCTCTGCATGTGTGGTTCCCACTGTGAAGCATGGAGGTGGTGTGATTGTGTTGGGGGTGCTTTGCTGGTGACACTGATTTATTTAGAATTCAAGGCACACTTAACCAGCATGGCTGCCACAGCATTCTGCAGCGATACGCCATCTCATCTGGTTTGCGCTTAGTGGGACTCATTTGTTTTTCAACAGGACAATGACCCAACACACCTCCAGACTGTGTAAGGACTATTTGACCAAGAAGGAGAGTGATGGAGTGCTGCATCAGATGACCTGGCCTCCACAATCCCCCGACCTCAACCCAATTGAGATGGTTTGGGATGAGTCGGACCGCAGAGTGAAGTAAAAGCAGCCAACAAGTGCTCAGCATATGTGGGAACTCCTTCAAGACTGTTGGAAAAGCATTCCATGTGACAACCTAACGAAGGTGGTTGAGAGAATGCCAAGAGTGTGCAAAGCTGTCATCAAAAAATATTATGATATAACACTTTTGGTTACATGATTCCATAAGTGTACAATGTAGAAAATAGTAAAAATGAAAACCCTTGAATGAGTAGGTGTCCTAACTTTTGACTGTACCTGTACATCAATGTACACACAATACCCAATATCCCATAATACACACTGTGTACAGATCTGTTACTTCAGATTTGCAATACTTTTAACTTCCCATCTTGTAAAAGCAATGCTTCTAGATAAATATATGTGCAAGTATTATGAGTAATGTGGTCATTTTTGTGCATTTCACTACTGTGTGTATCCAAGTCTAATGTTGTCCTTATGATAATGAGTGTCTGTTTCCTCTCCTCCAGACCCTCTGTCCATGAGTCCACAGAAAGCCCTGGAGACCATCGGGGCCAACCTGCAGAAGCAGTATGAGAACTGGCAACCCAGGGTGAGTTCACATGGCCCCCATGTTCTCCCTCCTCCTCTTACTCTACCTCAGTGACCCACCACCCACACATACCAGTCTGTACCTGTACGTACTGTGTTGTGGATCACTGTCTCACTAGTCTTTAGACAGGGTCCTATGGGGCTTGGAGATGTGTGTCCTACACGTGCACTTAAGCAGGTGGAAGGAAGGTGGTGGGCGGGTGGGGGGGGGGTGGTGGAAGGAAGGTAAGGGGGGGAGGCGGGTGGAAGGAAGGTAAGGGGGGAGAGGCTGGTGGAAGGAAGGTAAGGGGGGAGAGGCTGGTGGAAGGAAGGTAAGGGGGGAGAGGCTGGTGGAAAGAAGGTAAGGGGGGGTGGAAGGAAGGTAGGGGGGGAGAGGTGGAAGGAAGGTAAGGGGGGAGAGGTGGAAGGAAGGTAAGGGGGGAGAGGTGGAAGGAAGGTAAGGGGGGAGAGGTGGAAGGAAGGTAAGGGGGGAGAGGTGGAAGGAAGGTAAGGGGGGAGAGGTGGAAGGAAGGTAAGGGGGGAGAGGTGGAAGGAAGGTAAGGGGGAGAGGTGGAAGGAAGGTAAGGGGGGAGAGGTGGAAGGAAGGTAAGGGGGGAGGAGAGGTGGAAGGAAGGTAAGGGGGGGGGGAGAGGTGGAAGGAAGGTAAGGGGGGGGGGAGAGGTGGAAGGAAGGTAAGGGGGGGGGAGAGGTGGAAGGAAGGTAAGGGGGGGCGAGAGGTGGAAGGAAGGTAAGGGGGGGCGAGGCGGGTGGAAGAAAGTAGGGGGGAGGAGAGGCGGATGGAAGAAAGGAGGGGGGAGGAGAGGTGGAAGGACGGATGTAAGGAGGTGGAAGGACGGAAGGAAGGAGAGAGAAGGAAGAATTGAATGGAAAGGAGATTTGAGCGTGGGAAGGACAGTAAGTAGAAAGGAGAAGGCGAGCGTGAAGAGAGGGAGAGAGTGAAACACACCAGCTGAGTGTGGGCTGAGTGAGCCAGAGGTCAGTACCAGATGGTGGGAGAGAGGAGGAGGGAAGGAGTGGAGGAGTGTGAAATCATTCAGTCTCTATCAGCCTCAGGACATAGGCCTACTGCTTGGCCAGAGACCACTTCTGGACCACAGACCTCTCTGTATGATGCTGTAACTAATAATACTAGCACTGAGCTGAACTTACTCTTACCTGTCACACTCTGACTCTGGGTTCATGTGAAAACCACTCATGAAAATGAAACTGGACCTAAAATAACCTTCTTGTATTTTAGAATACTGTATCTTGTGTATTTAGATGTATCATTTACATGGAGCCGTTGTAACAAATTTTCTTAACTTTCAACTTTTAATTATGACCTGAACCACAATATGAGTACCACCCCGTTGCATGAAATCAACTCTGTCTTCCTGGCCTCCCGAGTGGCGTAGTGGCCTGAAGCACTGTATCAAAGTGCTTGCTGTGCCACTAGAGATCCTGGTTCGAGTCCGGTCTCTGTCGCAGCCGGCCCATCACGCACTAATGACTCCTGTGGCGGGCCGGGCTCAGTGCTCGCTGACACGGTCGCCAGGTGTTGTACGTTTCCTCCGGCACATTGGTTCGCCTGGCTTCCGGGTTAAGCAGGCATTGTGTCAAGAAGCAGTGTGGCTTGGCTGGGTTGTGTTTCGGAGGTGTCTCAATGTTAGCCTCTCCCGAGTCCGTACGGGAGTTGCAGCGATGGGACAAGACTAACTACCAATTGGATACCATGAAATTGGGGAGAAAAATCGGTATCATAAAAATTGAAAAAATGAATAAATCTCTCTACTTTGCTGTGTTCTGAAAATTAGAATGGCCACCTTGTTGGTACTTAACCAGTGATATCCGAGCCCTGTTCAACTCTTGACAACTGTGCCTATACTGCCCATGTTTGGAGGGACTTTCTCCATGGTTGGCAGTGCCAGCCTAACCTGTCATCATGTCTCTCTCTCTCTCTTGCTCGCTCGCTCTCTCTTATTTATGTATATATACAGTTGAAGTCAGAAGTTTACATACATTTAGGTTGGAGTCATTAAACTCGTTTTTCAACCACTCCATATATTTCTTGTTAACAAACTATAGTTTTGGCAAGTCGGTTAGGACATCTACTTTGTGCATGACACAAGTAATTTTTCCAACAATTGTTTACAGACAGATTATTTAACTTGTAATTCACTGTATCACAATTCCAGTGGGTCAGAGGTTTACATACACTAAGTTGACTGCCTTTAAACAGCTTGGAAAATTCCAGAAAAGGATGTAATGGCTTTAGAAGCTTCTGATAGGCTAATTGACATCATTTGAGCCAATTGGAGGTGTACCTGTGGATGTATTTCAAGGCCTACCTTCAAACTCAGTGCCTCTTTGCTTGACATCATGGGAAAATCAATAGAAATCAGCCAAGACCTCAGAAAAATAATTGTAGACCTCCACAAGTCTGGTTCATTCTTGGGAGCAATTTCCAAACGCCTGAAGGTACCACTTTCATCTGTATAAATGATGGTACGCAAGTATAAACACCATGGGACCACACAGCCGTCATACCGCTCAGGATGGAGATGTGTTCTGTCTCCTAGAGATTAACATACTTTGGTGCGAAAAGTGCAAATCATCATGTTGTGGGGGTGCTTTGCTGCAGGGGGGACTGGTGCACTTCACAAAATAGATGGCATCATTAGTCAGGATGTTATGTGGATATATTGAAGCAACATCTCAAGACATCAGTCAGGAAGTTAAAGCTTGGTCGCAAATGGGTCTTCCAAATGGACAATGACCCCAAGCATACTTCCAATGTTGTATCAAAATTGCTTAAGGACAGCAAAGTCAAGATATTGGAGTGGCCATCACAAAGCCCTGACGTCAATCCCATAGAACATTTTTGGGCAGAACTGAAAAAGCATGTGCGAGAAGGATCTTATCGTTGGGAGCTTGTGGAAGGCTACCCGAAACATTTGACCCAAGTTAAACAATTTAAAGGCAATGCTACCAAATACTAATTGAGTGTATGTAAACTTCTGACCCACTGGGAATGTGATGAAAGAAGTAAAAGCTGAAATAATCATTCTCTCTACTATTATTCTGACATTTCACATTCTTAAAATAAACCGGTGATCCTAACTGACCTAAAACAGGGAATTCTTACTAGGATTAAATGTCAGGAATTGACACACACACGCACACACACACAGAGACACAGGCAGACAGAGACACAGGCAGACAGAGACACAGGCAGACAGAGACACAGGCAGACAGAGACACAGGCAGACAGAGACACAGGCAGACAGAGACACAGGCAGACAGAGACACAGGCAGACAGAGACACAGGCAGACAGAGACACAGGCAGACAGAGACACAGGCAGACAGAGACACAGGCAGACAGAGACACAGGCAGACAGAGTGTTAGGGACTATACTCTGTTTCCTGGCTAGGAGTACATAGCATCCCCAGCTATGGCACATTAGCCCACATATGTCCCCCTGTACTGTAAATTATTCACGTGGTCTATTTTTGGCTCTTGTTCCCTTGGGATGTAGCTAGTGCACTGTAACATATTTAGCCATGTATGTTCCACCAGTGTATCTCTCTATATAGCTATAAATTCATGGCTGTGTGTTAAACCCTTTCTTGGGTATTACATTAGCATAGCTTAGCATTGCATTGCTAATTTAGCTCAACATATGCTAAACTAAAATACTACAATTGCTGTACTGGTGTACTTAAGGCCTATTTGGTCCCCTTGGCAATCATGGCATATCCTCGAGCAGTGTAGCCTAGCATAGTGTGACCTACTGCTAGCGTAGCATGCTGCCAGTGGCTCATTATTGATAAAGAGTCTGAGTGAAAGTGACACCAGACTCCTGGCACGGCGGCGCTGCAGAGGGACAACGGGCTAATCTCATCATGATCCATCACCCCGCCAGCCCACGTGACTGACTGATACACAGGCCCAAAATAGACACTTCCAGACACTGGGTAGCTTGGGCCAAAACCATTGGCAGTTACTAAACCTGTACATGTCCTACCTATTCCTTTCCTCTTCTATACTTTGCACAGAGAGAGACACACATACCAGTGGAGGCTGCTGAGGGGAGGATGGCCCATAATAGTGGCTTGAACGGAGCGAATGGAATGGCATCAAACTGTGTGTGTTGATGTGTTTAATAGCATTTCCGCTCCAGCCATTGCCACGAGCCAGTCCTCCCCCAATTAAGGTACCACCAACCTCTTGGGGCGCATACGTACAGACAAATATACACATGCTCACACGTGATACACAACAACGATGATCTGTGGTGAACTGGGATTGAGACTTTCGCCGCATCTCGTCGAATCATCTTCAAAGTTGAAACATCTCAAGTCCTCCTCGATATCTCGCCTCCACACTAAACCCGGTGTTGGGCCTCTGCTCTGCCTCTGATTGGGTTCGATGCTCTACTGGTCTCCTCTCCTCTAGAGCTCAGCCTCACCTATAGCTAACCCGCTCTCCGCTTCCTAATGGGCCCTCGTTAATATTTTATGCCTCCCAGGGTTTCTTCTTCACGGCTGTACACCGACCAACCACCGCTGATGGCAGAGAAGGGAGAGCTGCAACTACCCACACTCCCACAGCGATGTGCGTAGTAGGTGGTTGCTGCGGTAGCTTGCTCGATTTGTGCGCCACTCCTATGAGACCGATAATGACGTAGCCTACATGTATTGCCGTCTATTTGACAGCTTGCATAACAACTGACAGGCATTGCTGAAGAGCTCTTGGCTTTGAGGGGTAAAACATGACCGATTTTAGTCAGTGCACAGATTACAATTGCTCACTTGTGGGTTGCTCACAAGTCTTCTCTTGACGTACAGGCGTTGCCAGTTCTGTTCTACTGTGGATGTGGATTCAACTGAGAACTAGCACCGCATTCAGTTTCGTGACTGCCTCCTCCTGTGTTGAGATTTCTCTCTTTGCTCTATTGTCTCTTTCTGTCCCTCTCTGCCTTATTCCTACTCTTCCTGTCTGTGTTCCTTTCTTTATCCCCATGGCACTTTCTCACTCTTTCACCCTCTTTCGTAGCATGCATTCTTCTCCCCCCCTTTTTTTTCCCTCTCTCTTTCTCACGGAACAGTTGGTTAGAATTGTTGATTTTGTGCCGCATGTCATCGTGGATTTTCTCCCCTCTCCTCTCCACTGGTTGAGATGAAAGCTCCTGTTTTTAAAAGCAGCATCTTTGTCAGAATGCCATTACCTTTTTAACAGCCCTGTGGCAGAGAAGACTGGCTGAACAGAGCTGGTGTGACTTCTCTGCATGCCTGCATAGTCTCTTCCGCTCTCTCTCTCTCTCTCTCACCCTCCAACTCCCCACCTGTATCCCCCCGTAACTTTTCTCTCTCGTTGAGCTGCTTTTTCTGCTAGCACTGCACTGGCTGTAGATCTGAGCCTCTGCTGTCCAGTAGAACGCCCTCTACATTATTTATCAGTGTTCTTAAAACACTGCTCCTGATTTGGGTTTTAAATTCTTTTTTATTACCCGGGCTGTGTCGAGATCTCTGGTGGGGGAGAGAGAGAACAGAGCGTGACAGGGACGAGGTGTTGGGTGACTGAGCTAGTGTGATCTTGACAGTCTTAACTGTTCAAATTTGGAATGCAAATGTTTTCGGAACAAAGCGGAATTCACATCTTCACATGCAGAGATGGCGTTCCCTCCCCCCAATGCTCAATCATTTGCTTCCCCCTTTAGGCGGGACGATCACAAACTATTCAAGCGAGGGGAAACAAGCATATAAACATGTGGAGATGTACTACTAGCCCATCTGGGTCGGGGGGGACCAATTAACACACAGGAAGAGGTATGGTCGCCTATTTCCCTTGGTCAGTGGCCGATCCATAGATCGGATCTAGAAACAACGTGGTAATGAGCCGAGGCATCGGTCAAGGCAATGGGATCCCTATGGGAGACAGAGGAACCACTTCAGAGCAGTATCGATCAGCTCTGACTGCTGATCACCATTCTAAATGTCATAGGAAAGACAACTAGAGATCTAGAGACGATCTGGTGGAGGTCGCAAACTTTTAGTACCGATCAAGTGTCAATTTGTGTGTTATAGTACAGTATGTTGATCCCCTTTTTGAAATGTAAACTACAAAACAATAGGAACACCTTCCTAATAGTGAGTGGCACTCTCCCCCTTTTGCCCTCAGTTCGCCTGGCATGGACTCTACAAGGAGTTGAAAGCGTTCCACAGGGATGCTGGCCCATGTAGACTCCAATGTGTCAAGTTGGCTGGATGTCGTTTGGGTGTTGGACTATTCTTACTCACAGGAAACTATTGAGCGTGAAATAGCAAGCAGCGCTGCAGTTCTTGACACATTTAAACCTGTGCAACTGGCAGCAACTACCTACTACCATACTCCGTTCAAAGGCACTTACATCTGTTGTCTTGCCCAGTCACCCTCTGAATGCCACACGTACACAATCCATGTCTCAATTGGCTTAATTGGCTTAAAAATCCTTCTTTAACTGGTCTCCTCCACTTCATCTACACTGATTGAAGAGGATTTAACAAGTGACATCAATAAGGGATCATAGCCTTCACCTGGATTCACCTGGTCAGTCTGTCATGGAAAAAGCAGGTGTTCTTAATGTTTTGTACACAGTGTATATTGGTCACTTATAGGAAAAACAATACAAATAATAGTCAAATGCAAAGATTTATATAGAATCCACGTTGTCCTTCCAAGGCCCCCAAAGGCATTGTTTTATTCTCTCATTCACATTCCTATAGACCAGGGCTGTTCAATTCCGGTCCTTCTGGATTTTGTTAACTGCACTCACCTGGTGTCCCAGGTCTGAATTAGTCCCTGATTAGAAGGAGAGGAATGTCGGCCCCTCCAGGACCGACATTGAACAGCCCTGCTGTAGACATTGAAGAGACGGAGCATAGATTCTTCTGTGTACTGTTGGACTGGTCAATGGCCTTGAGCAAATACATTAGACATATGATGGTCAATGTCTTGATTTAGTTGCCTGTTTAGTAATGATTGAGTGAGTGGCGGTGTGTTCTCCTGTGCAGGCAGGCGTGAGATGGGGACCGTCATGTGAGAGTGACCATTTGTGTTAGTAAGACCTCACATCATCTCAGTAAGTAGAGTGAGTGACACCATTGCACTGTGTGTGACTGTGTGTGACTGTGTGTGACTGTGTGTGACTGTGTGTGACTGTGTGTGACTGTGTGTGACTGTGTGTGACTGTGTGTGACTGTGTGTGACTGCGTGTGAGGTGTTTCAGACTGCTCACTCCATGTCATAAAAGTGACGGAGAGGTCGAATAGTTTGACAGAACTAATGATAAGTGGCAGTGGATTGGGTTGTTACAGATTTATATGACAGCACCGTGGCAGAGGTGGGAGTGAGTATCTGTATGTCCGACCACCTGATTTGGTAAGTGTGTGTTTGTGTAATGAATAGCGGCGGTGTCCTGCTGCTCTCGCTCCACAGTTTCACAGTGACTCATCTCTCAGCTGCCGCTCCAGTCATGTTTCTGTGTCAGCGATGTTCAGGGACAAATGGCCAGCATGGCACTATTATTGAAACATGTTGTCCGCGTGCGTGTGTGAGCGATCCTGTGTCTGTCTTGTGTGTGTCATTTGGCAAGCCCTATGGGGGCCCAGTCATAGAGAGGATACAGACTACAGAGCAGGAGGCGAGGCGAGACCCACAGGAAGACAAGATGGGACTAGGGACAGAAAGAAATGAATGCTGCATCACTTACTGCGCTTAACTTATCCTACAGTTATTCTTTCTATGTGTGAATGACTGGTATTGTGGATGGATCTGTGTGGGCTCTAACTTTGTGTGTGTGTGCGTGCAAAACTTTGATTTGTGTGTTAGGCAAGGCTTGAAATAGGACTGTGACGGTCATGGATTTTTGGATTACGCTAATTAGCCAAATGACTGCGCTCATCGTAATAACCATTTAAAGCATTTTTTAAATTGGATTTTTAGTATACATTTTTAGTATACATTTTTAGTATACATTTTTTAAACACTTTCTCTTCTCCTGACTGCATGTGCTGCTATAGAAATAGAATGAATAGAACAGGCATCCCCATTCAAGTCAATGATGGCATAATGGGTGGACTGGCGGCCATTGCGAGTGTACCTATAGGAGCAAAGCAGGAATGAAAGCAGGAAGTTGGCGGCAGATAGCCTAGAGCTGTAAGAGCATCGGTCCAGTAGGCCAAAGGTTGCCCGTTTTGAATCTCCCAGCCGACAAGGTAAAAAAAAAAAAAAGTCAATCTCCCTTGAGCAAGGCACTTAACGCTAATTGCTCAATGGTCTTTGGGGCGGCAGGTAACCTAATGGTTAGAGCGTTGGGCCAGTAACCGAAAGGTTGCTGAATCGAATCCCTGAGCTGACAAGGTAAAAATCTGCCACTCTGCCCCTGAACAAGGCATGTTCCCTGGGCACCAAAGAAATGGATGTCAATTATGGCAGCCCCCCCCTCCGCACCTCTGATTCAGAGGACATATTTCAGTTGAATGCATTCAGTTGTACAACTGACTAGGTATCCTCCTTTCCCCAGTAATGACTGATCCCTTGCCATGACTCCACTCTCCGGGGGGAGTTTGGATATACAAAAAACACTTATTCACACCTGCCACTCGTACAGGTTACTGACTTTAACTTGAGGTGAAACAGGACAAATATAAGCAGCCCCTCCCCTATTTGACCTTTGACCCATCAACATGTGCTGTGATTTGATTCAACCCAACTGACATTACAATAAATGCATTCTATTGCATGAGCCACATCAGTTAGCAGAATTTGTATGAACATTTTACATTTCCATGGAAATGATTGCATCACAATAAAAGGCAGCCATTGCTAGTTTACCAGTCAAATTGTCAGAGGTTCCAAGCCCTTTATATTCAATGTATTTCTGTGTGCTGCTGCTGCCTGGAGGGGGGTGTTGCCTAGGCAGCCGAAGACTCGTTTCAGCAACGAGCAACAAAGTTTCATCACGTTGTCAAGAGTCCATGTTACAGCAGAAACGGACCCAACCGCACCAAGCCCAGGCCGTCCCCTCTTCAGTCAGCTGTTCGTTCCACGCAAAATATATACATACAGTGCCTTCAGAAAGTATTCAGACCCTTTGACTTTTTCCACATTTTTTTACGTTACAGCCTTATTCTAAAGTTGATTTAAATGTTTTTTCCTCCTAAGCAATCTATACACAATACCCTATAATGACACAGGTTTTCGTTCATTCGCTGAGGTCACTTGTTTTGCCCGTTCTAACATTCAATCGAACAGTAACTGGATATCTGTCTGCCTGCTTTATATAGCAAGCCCCGGCCACGTGCCTCACTGTCTGTAGGAGCGTGACTGAGTGGTGTAGCTAAAAAAAAACTGGCCGGTGAGTGTATTTTTTCCGGCTATGACGGTTATTTTATTTCATCCATATGTAACTGGGCTCGAACCAGGGACCCTCTGCACACATCAACAACTGACACCCTCGAAGCATCGTTACCTATCGCTCCACAAAAGCCGTGGCCCTTGCAGAGCAAGGAAACAACTACTTTAAGGTCTCAGAGCGAGTGACATCACGATTGAAACGCTATAAGCGTGCACCCCGCTAACTAGCTAGCCATTTCACACTGGTTACACAACTGTCGGATACACGCTTATACAGTAATTGTGCCAGGCCTAGCTTGAAATCAAGGTCCTGTCGTCCCAGGAAAAATAAAAAAATATGTCTGGGAATGTTCAAAACAGACTCTTGGACCGTTTGGATCCAAAGTTAGTGCGTTTGGAAAGTATTCAGACCCCTTTACTTCTCCCATATTTTGTTACGTTACAGCCATATTCTAAAATGGTTCAAATTGTTTTCCCCCCTCAATCTACACAATACCCCATAATGACGAAGTAAAAAAAAAAAAAAAAAAAAAAATTGAAATATTACATTTACATAAGTATTCAGACCCTTTACTCAGTAGTTTCTTGAAGCACTTTTTGCAACGATTACACCTTTGAGGCTTCTATGACGCTACAAGTTTGGCACACCTATATTTCGTAAGTTTCTACCATTCTTCTCGCAGATCCTCTCAAGTTCTGTCAGGTTGGATGGGGAGCGTTGCTGCACAGCTATTTTAAGGTCTCTTCGTTTTCATCAAGGATCACAGTGTACTTTGCTCTGTTCATCTTTCCCTCGATCCTGACTAGTCTCACAGTCCCTGCCGCTGAAAAACATCCCCACAGCATGATGCTGCCACCACCATGCTTCACCGTAGGGATGGTGCCAGGTTTCCTCCATTCAGGCCAAAGAGTTCAATCTTGGTTTCTTCAGACAAGAGAATCTTGTTTCTCATGGTCTGAGATTCTTTAGGTGCCTTTTGGCAAACTCCAAGTGGGCTGTTGTGCCTTTTACTAAGGAGTGGCTTCTGTCTGGCCACTACCATAAAGGCCGGATTGTTGGAGTGCTGCCCAAGTTGACCAAGAACCCGTTGTCCTTCTGGAAGGTTCTCCCATCTCCACAGAGGAACCCTGAAGCTCTGTCAGTGACCATCGGGTTCTTGGTCACCTCCCTGACCATGGACATTCTCCCCAGATTTCTCAGTTTGGCCAGGCGGCCAGCTCTAAGAAGAGGTTCTAAAGTTCATCGCTTTAAAAATGATGGAGGCCACTATGTTCTTGGGGACCTAAAATGCTGCAGAAATGTTTTGCTACCCTTCCCCAGATCTGTGCCTCGACACAATATTGTCTCGTCGCTCTATGGGCAATTCCTTTGACCTCATGGGTTGGATTTTGCTCTGATGTGCACTGTCAACTGTGGGACCTTATATAGACAGGTGTGTGCCTTTCCAAATCATGTTCAATCAATTGAATTTACCACATGAAGTTGTAGAAACCTCTCAAGGCTGATAGATGGAAACAGGATGCACCTTACCTCAATTTCGAGTCTCAACTCCTAAACTTGGGATAGGGTTGATTATCAGGTATCCTATTGAAATATGGAGTGTTGAGGGTTAGAGGGTCTACACCAGAAGTTATTGGTTATCTGTATGAGGAAGGTATATAGTGTGTGCAATTAGGCATGGAATGTGGTGAATGCAGGGAAATGGATCACATGTACAGTTATGGACAAAAGTTTTTAATGACACATTCATTTGCACAGTTTGCTGCCTCAGTGTCTTTAGATATTTTTGTCAGATGTTACTATGGAATACTGAAGTATAATTACAAGCATTTCATAAGTGCCTAAGGCTTTTATTGACAATTACATGAAGTTGATGCAAAGAGTCAATATTTGCAGTGTTCACCCTTGTTTTTCAAGACCTCCACCCTAGCATGCTGTCAAATAACTTCTGGGCCACATCCTGACTGATGGCAGCCCATTCTTGCATAATCAATGCTTGGAGTTTATTCGAATTTGTAGGTTTTTGTTTGTCCGCCCGCCTCTTGAGGATTGACCCCAAGTTCTCAATGGGATTAATGTCTGGGGAGTTTCCTGGCCATGGACCCAAAATATCGACGTTTTGTTCCCCGAGCCACTTGGTTATCACTTTTGCCTTATGGCAAGGTGCTCCATCATGCTGGAAAAGGCATTGTTCGTCACCAAACTGTTCCTGGATAGTTGGGCGAAGTTGCTCTCGGAGGATGTGTTGGTACCATTCTGTATTCATGGCTGTGTTCTTAGGCAAAATTGTGAGTGAGCCCACTCCCTTGGCTGAGAAGCAACCCCACACATGAATGGTCTCAGGATGCTTTACTGTTGGCAGGACACAGGACTGATGGTAGCGCTTACCTTGTCTTCTCCGGACAAGCTTTTTTCCGGACGCCCCAAACAATCAAAGGTGCTTCATCAGAGAAAATGGCTTCACCCCAGTCCTCAGCAGTCCAATCCCTGTACCTTTTGCAGAATATCAGTCTGTCCCTGATGTTTTTCCTGGAGAGAAGTGGCTTCTTTGGTGCCCTTCTTGACACCAGGCCATCCTCCAAAAGTCTTTGCCTCACTGTGCGTGCAGATGCACTCACACCTGCCTGCTGCCATTCCTGAGCAAGCTGTGTACTGGTGGTGCCCCGATCCCACAGCTGAATCAACTTTAGGAGACGGTCCTGGCACTTGCTGGACTTTCTTGGGCGCCCTGAAGCCTTCTTCACAACAATTGAACCGCTCTCCTTGAAGTTCTTGATGATCCGATAAATGGTTGATTTAGGTGCAACCTTACTGGCAGCAATATCCTTGCCCTTTTTGTGCAAAGCAATGATGACACGTGTTTCCTTGCAGTCAGCCATGTTTGACAGAGGAAGAACAATGATTCCAAGCACCACCCTCCTGTTATGCAAACTCAATCAGCATGACAGAGTGATCTCCAGCCTTGTCCTCGTCAACACTCACACCTGTGTTAACGAGAGAATCACTGACAAGATGTCAGCTGGTCCTTTTGTGGCAGGGCTGAAATGTTTTTGGGGGGATTCAGTTCATTTGCATGGCAAAGAGGGACTTTGCGATTAATTGCAATTCATCTGATCACTCTTAATAACATTCTGGAGTATATGCAAATTGCCATCATACAAACGGAGGCAGCAGACATTGTGAAAATGTATATTTGTGTCATTCTCAACTTTCGGCCACGACTGTACAATGTAAAGAAATGAGAGGCCTTGTCATTCAGTAGCTTGACTGTAAAGCATCAATAACAATGTCCCTCGGAGGATGACGTAATTGCTTTAGGTTTGTGTTTATTTTTCTTGTCCGTCAATGGTTCAGTAGCAGGACATTAGCGTCTGTTAGCGCCATGATCCTCAGCAATACAAATACAATACAAACAATGTAGCGATTAGCGCTCCCGGACACCCCGACATCGGCGGGAGACTTACAGCTATTGAAACAACTCCAGAACGTGTGTGTGTGTGTGTGTAGCTATTCAAACAGCTCCATGTAATTAAAAAGTGAGTCATGTGCACACACACACGTTCCTGTGTTTACCATGTGCTGCTGGCGCCGTCGCAGCCACCACCTCAAGGACATCCGATAAGGAGCTGTCACAGAGCCTCCACCTCAAGGACATCCAATGAGGAGCTGTCGCAGAGCCTCCACCTCAAGGACATCAGATGAGGAGCTGTCACAAAGCCTTCTCGATGGAGAGAGCTGAGAATGGAATCCAAAGGCGGATAAACTCATTCTCGTAGGGATACACTTGTCTTTGTGTAAACAAACATTGGTTTTCTGAGAAGAGAAGACAAGGGCTTTTGTAGTCTTCAGGCACAGTGAATAGGCTGATGGGGACATGAAAGTGTTTGACTCATGATGCTGTAGACTAGTGTATGGGGAAGATGTAAAGGCCTTTACAGAAAGGCATTGCGTTTGTTTGTGCAGACGTGTTCGATTATGTTTTGTAACCGATGCTGTGAAATGTTGTGCGATTCATGATGGCATCGGTGTCGAAGAAAGGAATCGTGACTCTGTGGAGACATTCTGCAAAGCTTTCAACTGTGCTGAGAAACACACCATTTGTTTTTGAACAGGTGCGATTTGACTTGAGATGAGGACCTTGAGTTGAATGTCACACATTAGTATTATCGGCAACTTCTTGCTCACGTCAGGTAAGGGTAGCATCAAAGTACAGATCCAGGATAAGCCTGCCCTACTCAAATTCTGAGAATTCTTAGAATCTAGGTGCTCCACCCATAATTTCTCCCTTATGTGGAAGCTAAGTCAATTGCAACAGCACTAGGCTGTATTCAAAACAAATCTCCCCCTCCCCTGTATCCCATTTCCCTGTAACATGAGAGACTAAGGCTTGAACTTTTTACTTTCGGTTTTGGTCCACCAGCTTGAATTTTAGCAACCAGGATATGACAGTGATTTCTACGTTGGCCACTTGACCTGATTTCCACTAGATAACACAGCCACAAATTCGAAACAGCTTTCCCATTTTGACAAAAAGACACCGCTCCGGCGGGAGAAATCTATAGGCGAAAATATCAGATAATTACAACTTTGGCAGGCAAGTAATACTGTGAAATACTATCATTCCACTATTACTGGAGATGTATTACGGACATTTCCTGAAAATAACGTGCAAAAATTCTTAATCCTTTGTGTAGCGCTTTAACCAAAACAGACTTTGGATCAGTGCTTGCATTCTCAGAACTGCATGTATTGAGATGAGACTGGTTTAGAAGTAGTGTCCACAGACTTACCATAAGTGTAGAGGGCCAGACTTAGAACAGCTCAGAAAAAGCATGTTTGTCACTGCTCACAGCTCAGTGTAGAACATACTACAGAAGTCAGGGAAAGGTAATCTATTTGGTTGTAGTGGTTAAGTGGGTCAGATGCCTACAAGCCCTTACATGTTACTCAGTCACGGGTCAAGAGCTTAACACACAAGTACAACTAACGCGTATTGACACACAACACAGGCACACACGCTGAACACGGATAGGAAGAGAAGATGGACATGTGAAAATTAGAACCAATAGCTAAGTAAAACATGCATGTGGGAATCCAAACAAATGTTTTTGAGGAAAAAGGATTATGGAAATGTTATGATTCCAGTAAGTAAATGTCGCTGAAATCCAAAAACGAGAGCACAACTAGCTCGGAGGGTATCAGATGGCACGATGGTAAAATCCTCATTAGTGTAGCAGGGGTGGTAATTCTGGTAAACATGACAACAGCTTTCCAAACACCACGTAGTCTAATGCACAAACACTCAATAGAAATCCCCGCCGCACACCAAATTGATCCATGTTTTTAGATCACACAGAAATCCCATGTATTACTAATGCCCAATACAGACACTCAGGATGCATGCTTCCATACGGTGTATAGTGAACACAGCAGGTATGAGCCACACGAGCAAATTACATTTTAAGTAAGAGTCTATTCTGGTGGCTGGAGCTGCATACAAATGGGAGGCAGTGGGAGAGGGAAGATAGACGGCCAAGACAAATAGGGGGCAAGTGGGAATCAAGAGGCAGTTCGAGTGAATCGGTAGTGTGGGACTAGCACATTGGGGAGGCTAGGAATTGGATGCTTGAAAGATGAACACGACACAATTCGTAGTTGTAGCCCAACTAAGCAGACAGACAGGCTAGATGGTAGGCCTAGAGTAGGATACTACAGAGAATCAGGAGAAAAAGCCAAATAAATGGGTAGAGTGGGGCAGAAATAGTTTGACATTAAGAATAGTGGAGGGCGCTGAAAAGTTGAGACTACCCAATTGTTAGTACTATCTGCAGGCAAATGCTAACAGGCAACTCTATGCATAAAGTAGAAACACGTTCATGCCATGTCCAGGCTCCAGCTAAAGTCCAAGACAGAGTTCACGCGAGGGCTGAGGGTCTAGGGTTTTGTGGGTGCCGAGAGGAATGGAGAGGCTGAAGCCAGATAGAGGGGGAGGCGAGGGGGCAGCAGAGAGAGAGAGAGAGAGAGAGAGAGGCTTGGAAACGAGAGGCCTTGAGACTTGGAGAGTGATGGTGAACAGTGGAGGACTTTGGCCTTTCTACAGCTTCTGTGTCTGAGCTCTTCAGTCTGAATGGGATGTAAAAAGGCCAAATGGGACAATGCTAGTTTTAGCTGTCATCCGTCGAACGCATGTGACTCACACTAACTTGCATAAACGTACATAAATAATTAAGCCTACACTTCAAAAGGTGATCTAAGTGCATTGACGTCAGCAAACATGCGCCAGAAATTGGAGAGGCGCCAGAAATTGTAACCAAACTTTAAAGACTTAATTACATAAAGAATGGCTAAATTACAGTCAAGTTTGATAAAGTTTATAATGATAAATAACAATGTGTTAAGGCTTGATTCTGTCAACATACTAGTTCAGGTCAAATGGCCAGTGGCTGTTGTGCACCGCACATCACCACCAATCTGAGGAACCAAATCTCAAACAACTTAATTGTTTGAAACTTGGATGTTTTACTTCATATTATAAGGCAGGCCTTACCTTGCTTGAAATTAGCAAAGACAAAATCTGACCATAGAAACGTAGAATTATTTTAGAAACACGTTCTCATATGCCATTGAAAGCAGCATTTCTCTAGTGTTCTCTTGGTTTTCAAATCAGTTGCTCATTAGAACAGTTTCGTCTTGCCGCGTGTGCATTGCTGCGAGTATAATGTGAAGAAATAATAGTTTATTAACATTTTAAGCTAAACGTTCTGATCTGTTCAATCAGCCTCGTTGTGTTTTACCATTTTCTGATAAAACCGTGGGTGTTCGGTGCATTCGGGAAGTATTCAGACCCCTTCCATTTTCCCACGTTTTGTTACATTACAGATCTTATTCTAAAGTGGATTCAATTAAATGGTTTCCCTCATCAATCTACACACAGTAGCCCATAATGACAAAGTGAAAACAGCTTTTTATAAATTCTTGCAAATTTATTACACATAAAAAAACAAATTCCCCATTTACATAATATTCAGACCCTTTTGTTAGGTTCTAATTCTGAGTATAAAACTCCACGGACACTATGAAAGCTTAACCAAGTTTATTCTTCCCAAGAGATCAATTCAGCTGCATTAAATACATTTTCACACAAGCACTGATATTTAACCCTAACTCTTAGGTTGAGTCTCCTACACATCTGAACAGCCAATGCATCTCTGTTGCTAGACAGAACCTTAGTGATATCTGTTCTTCCTCACTTCATCTGACCTGACCTCCACCCCAATGCCTGCTACAGTCGTGAGAATTACACAAATATACATTTTCTGCTGTCTGCTGCCTCAGTTTGTATGATGGCAATTTGCATATACTCCAGAGTGCTTTGCAATGAATTGCAAAGTCCCTCTTTGCCATGCAAATGAACTGAATCCCCCCCAAAACAATACCACTGCATTTTAGCCCTGCCACTAAAGGAGCAGCTGACATCATGTCAGAGATTCTCTCGTTAACACAGGTGTGAGCGTTGACGAGGACAAGGCTGGAGATCACTCTGTCATGCTGATTGAGTTCGAATAAGACTGGAAGCTTCAAAAGGAGGTTAGGAATCATTGTTATTCCTCTGTCAACCATGGTTAACTGCATGGAAACACGTGTCATCATCAATGCTTTGCACAAAAAGGGCTTCACAGGCTGCCAGTAAGATTGCATCTAAATCAACCCTTTATCGGATCATCAAGAACTTCAAGGAGAGCGGTTCAATTGTTGTGAAGAAGGCTTCAGGGCGCCCAAGAAAGTCCAGCAAGCGCCAGGATCGTCTCCTAAAATTGATTCAGCTGTGGGATCAGGGCACCACCAGTACAGAGCTTGCTCAGGAATGGCAGCAGGCAGGTGTGAGTGCATCTTCACGCACAGTGAGGCGAAGACTTTTGGAGGATGGCCTGGTGTCAAGAAGGGCACCAGAGAAGCCACTTCTCTCCAGGAAAAACATCAGGGACAGACTGATATTCTGCAAAAGGTACAGGGATTGGACTGCTGAGGACTGGGGTAAAATCATTTTCTCTGAATCACCTTTCTGATTGTTTGGGGCATCTGGGAAAAAAACTTGTCCGGAGAAGACAAGGTAAGCGCTACCATCAGTCCTGTGTCATGCCAACAGTAAAGCATCCTGAGACCATTCATGTGTGGGGTTGCTTCTCAGCCAAGGGAGTGGGCTCACTCACAATTTTGCCTATGAACACAGGCATGAATAAAGAATGGTATCAACACATCCTCCGAGAGCAACTTCTCCCAACCAACCAGGAACAGTTTGGTGACGAACAATGCCTTTTCCAGCATGATGGAGCACCTTGCTTTAAGGCAAAAGTGATAACCAAGTGGCTCGGGGAACAAAACATTGATATTTTGGGTCCACGGCCAGGAAACTCCCCAGACATTAATCCCATTGAGAACTTGGGGTCAATCCTCAAGTGGTGGGCGGACAAACAAAAACCTACAAACTCCAAGCATTGATTATGCATGAATGGCTGCCATCAGTCAGGATGTGGCCCAGAAGTTAATTGACAGCATGCCAGGGCAGATTGCAGAGGTCTTGATAAAGAAGGGTCAACACTGCAAATATTGACTCTTTGCATCAACTTCATGTAATTGTCAATAAATGCCTTTGACACTTATGAAATGCTTGTAATTATACTTCAGTATTCCATAGTAACATCTGACAAAAATATCTAAAGACACTGAGGCAGCAAACATTGTGTAAATTAATATCTGTGTAATTCTGAAAACTTTTGGCCACGACTGTACTAAGCAACTTTCAATATCCCACATTACCCCAGTCTGTAACGTCATGATGTCCATTCAGTATTCAAGAAGGATCAAGTCAAATGTAGTGCTGTTTTGAAGGGTAATTGAATTGAGGCGCACAGCTAAGCTGCTTTACAGTCCAGCTGCAGTACTGCTGAATGACGAGGCTTCTGTTTACATTGTACTAAGCAATCTTCTCTATCCATTTTCCAGTCAGTTTCGTCATAAGATGTAGGCTCTCACAATTCCCGAAGAGTTTGGTCTGAGGATTTTTCTGTTGCGCCCAGAACAGCTCAGTCAAGGCTTCATCGTTGGCGATCTACAAAGTTGCACATGTACCGTAACATAAAGGGTTACGTGTGAGCCAAGCTGTTGTACAATTTGGTCTTAGTTTGTGTTGCTGTCGATTTCTAGAGGCATGTATTCTTCCCTCCCAGATGTTGCCATCTTTATTACTGTAAAATAATGCAGAACCTTGGTTTAGGTCTCGGATCAATGCACTTGTTCTTTATTGTTAGATGTATATTCTCTACATTATTAGTACGTCTATTCACTTGTCTTTTGTCAAGGAACACCGAGCTTCTAGAATGCCTGGTTTTTCAGATGGGCTCCCAGTGCATATTAAGTGTCATATTCCATTTATCCAGTGACCTCATCTAAATATCCATCTACATTCTCCTGCTCTGGCTTGTCAAGGTAAAGTGAAGAGCATGAGGCATACGCGTGTCTTGGTATACTTCTGCACGACTACTCAATCAGCAGTCTCAATCAGACACATACACTTTGTCATTTGCGCGCGTACACACATTCTTTCTTCACACACATTTTCCATCCACACGTCTGTCACTCAACCAGCTCCTTCCTCCATTTGGTGCTTTGGTTGCTTTTGAACCTGGGGACCTTGGCTTTTCTGCTCTCCCCCAATTAGCGACTGTGGGGACTTCAGTTCTAAGGGATCCCTAGTGTGTGTGTGTGTCCATCCCCTAGCTAATGGTCTCCTGTCTGAAGGGTCCGGCAAGTGGATGCCTGAATAATCCACTTTCTCACAGGGCTTGTACTAAGAGTTCCACTTGGCTGCCTTTACTTCTTCTGTCCTCTTTCTTCCAAAGTGCCAGAAAGATACTGGTTTTATGTGTCGAGACAATTCAGTTACAGCTCATTGCCATAAGATGACATTGCAACTGCCAGTTTGACAGATTTCTTGGAAATGAATGTTGAAGAGTACAAAAAGCTCCCGTCTTGAATAGGATATTTAGGCTGATGAAATGGCTTTCATTGCTTCATGTAGCCGACGCTCTTATCCAGGGCTACTGACGGCTGAAATTAGGTTGAATATAAGTGCCTTGCTCAAGGGCACATCGACATACTTTTTACCTAGTCGCCTCAGGGATTCGAACCAGCGACCAGTTTCTGGCCCAGTGTTCTTCACCGCTAAGCTACCTGCCACCCAGTCTTGTCCTTGCCATTCTCTTTGCCACTGACAAGTGTATTGAGTCATTGAGATCTGTGGGCATTTTTCAATATGCAATCCAACCGTGCTCCACACACTCATGCTCCCAGTGCATCCCCCGAGGATGTTCTCTGAGTACGTTCTTGTGAGGACGAAAGGGTGGAGCACACAAACATTTGAGAAGCACTTGCACTTCCATTACTGTGTTACCTCACCCTACACCTCCCAATTCACTGAACCTAATTCCAACCAGGACGGACAGTGGCAACAATGGAGACCAAACAAGATATACACACGGCAAATGTTTTACTTCATAACTATCAGCTAGATACCGGTATGTGAATTGTAATAATGTAGCTAACCAGAAAATGACCTAAAACTACTGTTAGCTAGCGAAAAAGTAGTAGCTAGCCAGTTAACACTATTGACTTAATATGGGCTTGTGATCTACGCGTGCGACAGTGGGTATTGTAGGCAGGTAAACATGCCAAAATCTACACCGCATGTATTTATAAACCTATCAAGTTCAAGTATTGTATTTGGGCAACATTTTGATGTGACTATGCACAATGGAAAAATGTATGTAAAAAATGTATCACTTGCCACTTTAAACAATGCCACTAAATATAATGTCTACATACCCTACATTACTCATCTCATATGTATATACTGTACTCGATACCATCTACTGCATCTTGCCTATGCCGTTCTGTACCATCACTCATTCATATTTTTATGTACATATTCTTCATCCCTTTACACTTGTGTGTGTGTATAAGGTAGTTGTTGTGAAATTGTTAGGTTAGATTACTCGTTGGTTATTACTGCATTGTCGGAACTAGAAGCACAAGCATTTCGCTACACTCGCATTAACATCTGCTAACCATGTGTATGTGACAAATAACATTTGATTTTGAATATTTAATTCCGAAGTATGTTTTCTCTCGCTTCAGTGAAAATAATGGGCGCCATTGATTATATATTTTTTTAATGGCCGTTTTATATTCCTGCCCATTCGAGTACGCATTAGAGAAGTGCTTTCCGTGCTCCGTTTCGCAAACTTCGACTTGGACTCAAACCCGACCCTCCCGTGCTCCAATTTGCTTGCTCGCAGCATCGGTATTATGCATTTATTTTAGAAACACCCTGTGTGTTCGATTCAAAGGTGCATTTAAAACACCCTGTATTTGATCACACCGATGAGACTAATTCTATTGTAATGTAGGGATGTGAGCGTCTGGCCTTGTGTTAGAGCTGATATAAGGAGGTTCAGGTCTGGGCCTGCCTGCCTGTCCTCCTCAAAGCTGCTTACTTAGTTATCTACACAGCATCCTTCCTTCTGCAGCGCATGCACCCTTCAGTGCAGCATGTCTCTCCTTCTCACTGTCTATTATGCGGTGTGTGTGTGTGTGTATCCGTGTTTACACAATGAGGTTGCAGCGCGTCCTTCCATTCGCCACACACCCCTCACTCACAGTTGATGTGCGTCGATAAGAGTGACAAAAGTAAAGAGACTCGAGACCCGCAGACCCAGTTCTCAGAATTGGTAGATTATCTTCCGATTCTGAGAACAGTGTGTCAGGCTTTCCTGCTCTACTTTTCTCACTCTTTTCACTGCCTTCCATGCTGTGAGCCGGTAACACAATTAGTAGTAGAGAGCGCTACACCGGATTATCCGCTTTTCACTGCTGCAGGGAATGGGACTGCAGCCTTACAGCTGATCATTTGAGCATTATCTTACGCTCTCGTTCCGTCTCCGGTCTCCTCTCGGAAGCTCCAACGCAGAGCAGGGCTTTAATTCCAACGTGGAACCTGATTCCATCTGAGCCCACAGTAAACCCCACGGTGGGGTAATAAAAGTACTAGAGGGGAGTGTCTGTCCTGAGAACGGACTGAGAGCCCTCGACGACGAATGTACCGCGCGCGTCTGTGACATGGCAGGCGTGATGTGCTCACAAACCGCTGAGGATTCACTGTTTGTTCATGACTCTTCACATAATCTCACTCATCAGCACACACTCGCCACACAGTTTAGGATTCAGTCCGTCTCAAATCAAATTTTATTTGTCACATACACATGGTTAGCAGATGTTAATGCGAGTGTAGCGAAATGATTGTGCTTCTAGTTCCGACAATGCAGTAATATCTAACGAGTAACAAGTGTAAAAGAATGAAGAATATGTACATTAAAAAATATATGAATGAGTGATGGTATAGAATTGCATAGGCAAGATGCAGTGGATGGTATAGAGTACAGTATATACATATGAGATGAGTAATGTAGGGTATGTAAACATATACAAGTGGGATTGTTTAAAGTGGCTAGTGATACGTTACATCAAGATGGCAAGATGCAGTAGATGGTATAGAGTACAGTATATACATGTCTCCTCAAACTGGCCAGACAGATTTTGCCTGTCACTGAAGGCTTCGGTGGCCGTCATACACAGGGCAATATGTGGGAGCGTGGCGGAGGTGTGTGTGGCTGACCATAATCTCCTGTCACTGAAGGCTTCGGTGGCCGTCGTACACAGGGCAATATGTGGGAGCGTGGCGGAGGTGTGTGTGGCTGACCATAATCTCCTGTCACTGAAGGCTTCGGTGGCCGTCGTACACAGGGCAATATGTGGGAGCGTGGCGGAGGTGTGTGTGGCTGACCATAATCTCCTGTCACTGAAGGCTTCGGTGGCCGTCGTACACAGGGCAATATGTGGGAGCGTGGCGGAGGTGTGTGTGGCTGACCATAATCTCCTGTCACTGAAGGCTTCGGTGGCCGTCGTACACAGGGCAATATGTGGGAGCGTGGCGGAGGTGTGTGTGGCTGACCATAATCTCCTGTCACTGAAGGCTTCGGTGGCCACGTGAGAGTAAAGGAGATTGCGTGTGTGCAAGCCGAGGTGGGCTCAGGACACTGACACTGGTGCGTGGCAGGGCTAGCCCTGGACACTGAATCAGTAGGCAGGACAGAGCAAGGGGCAGCAGGGTGTAGAGAAATAAAAGGAGAGAAACGGGGAAGAGGAGGAGGAGAAGAAGAGGTACGCATTTTCTGTACTGGCTGACTGGACATAACTTTGTATGAGCTGAGCTTCCAAATCTCTTTTTGTGGTAGTGCACTCGATCATTTTCAACCTTTTCTTGGACTCCCTAGTTTGTCATATTAATTGAACTTGATCTTTAGTCTTCTCACACTACTCTATTCTCTGTGAAGTTGCCCTTTTAGTTAATCAGTAGAGATTTAAATAGAGAAAAGGAATGGATAGAGGAAGGTAGAAGGGGGGTGTATGGAAAAAGTATGTAAGAACGAGAAAAGAGGAAAGTCTGCTAAATAAAATCAGTTCCGCGATCTGGTACCAGCCTCGGCGGGTGATAATTGGTTTTGTGCTGATTGTAGAAGCATGGGATGACTCTGGGTGAAGTTGTGTGTGAGAACGTGTGGCTGTTCCCATCACCTCTTACCTGGCTGTGCCCACCTCTCCGTCCCACCAAACTGTTAGGTAGTGTGACAGAAACCATTGGGATGATTCTGATTCAGCCTCCGAAGGGGACTGACTACCCACCTAGCCAGCTGTGTGTCTTTACACGACAGCTACAATTAAAGCTCTGGCCAGGCAGACTGCCTCTGTACCTCTGTTACGATCTACTTCAACGACCTACTGTGCTGGGAGACGGGACGGGGAAGAGTGGGGGTAGAGGAGAGGTAATAAAAGCCTTGTTCACACACGGGCACTTTGAAGTGACTCAAATCCATATCTTTTTTTTGTTGGCATATCTGACAGGCCTGATATTTTTCCTGTAGTTTTAGCACATAGAATCGGATATTTTCAAATCGGCTTTAAACCACCTCTATAGGTGGTTGTAAGTCAGATAGAAATCTGATTCCTAGCCATGTGACTTGTCTGAACGGTCAAATGAGATTTATTTGTTACTTGGGATATCTTGTTGCTTGTGAGCTACTCTGTTGAAAATGGCAAAATTCTCGCTAACTCGCTTTATAATTGGTTACAAAAGCATTGGTGAGTGTGCCTACAAGC
Organism: Oncorhynchus kisutch; assembly: GCF_002021735.2. Taxonomy (NCBI): domain Eukaryota; kingdom Metazoa; phylum Chordata; class Actinopteri; order Salmoniformes; family Salmonidae; genus Oncorhynchus; species Oncorhynchus kisutch. Next base: position 42,637,407 of record NC_034193.2, read on the forward strand.
TAAACAGCTAGCTCGGTTGTTGACTGTTGTGGCTAGCCAAAAATAACTCATTTGGATCATTCTTTGACGTGACTGGGAAACTTCCATGGCAGGCACTGTCACCTTAGCTAGCTACTCAACCTCTGAGTGATAGGAAGCATCACCACCAATCAGCCTACACCACTGCACAGACACCTGTCTTTACTTTCACAACTAGCGGTAGACGTGTCAGTCAGCAAATGACGGCTGTCTGAACACACGAATGCCATTTGGTCACTTGTAAATTGCTTTTTGGACAAAAGTGATTTGAGCCTGCAGTCTGAACAAAGCAGAAGGGTGAAAGAAAGGACAAGTGCAGGGAGACTGAGGAAGAGACGGAAAGAGAGCGGGCTGAAGGCGTCGAGCTTGTCTGTACTCTCCGCGTGTGTCCCGAATGCAAACCTATTCCCTGGGAAGTGCACTAGAAAGGGAACAGGCTCCCATTTGGAACACTACCCCTCTCTCTCTGAAGCTAGGTAGCCTAGTAGAGAGGAAGCTGTTCATCACAGCCACTCTGACTAAAGCCAGTCTAATGAAGACAGATCGCTACTGGAGCAGGATACATGAGTAGGTTATCTCTATGTTAAGCACGCGCATCGTTAGGAAGGCAACCTATGTACAGTACATGACATGACAGTGATTCGAAACCATTTAAAGTGGTAGACACTCTTACTCCATATGTAGTTGGACCTTTTGGCCCTCTTTCTGGATGGTCCACTTTAGCCTTCTTCAACTCACTTCAGCCTACTTGGAGCCTTGACGTTATGTTAATCCGTTCGTGATCATGATGCTGTGATTCTCATTTTAAATATACTGAACAAAAATGTAAATGCAACATGCAACAATTTCAAGCTTTTACAGTTCATATCAGGAAATGAGTCAATTGAAATTCATTAATGAGGCCGTAATCTATGGATTTCACATGACTGGGCAGGGGCGCAGTGGGGAGCCAGGCCCAGCCAATCAAAGATTTTTTTCCCAACAAAAGGCTTAATTACAGGCATAAATACGCCTGTTTCATCAGCTGTCCGAGTGGATGGTGTCAGACGATCCCGCAGGTGAAGCTGGTGGATGTGGAGGTCCTGGGCTGGCGTGGTTACACATGGTCTGCGGTTTTTAGTCTGGTTGGGCGTACTGCCAAATTCTCTAAAACGATGTTGGAGGTGGCTTAGGGTAGAGAAATTAACATTAAATTCTCTGGCAACAGCTCTGGTGGACTTTCCTGCAGTCAGCATGCCAATTGCACGCTCCTTCAAAACGTATGTGACAAAACTGCACATTTTAGTGGCCTTTTGTCCCCAGCACAAGGTGCACCTGTGTCATGATCATACTGTTTAATCAGCTTCTTGATATGCCACACCTGTCAGGTGGATGGATTCTCTTGGCAGAAGGAGTCCTTTGTTGCCAACATTTGAAAGAAATACGATTTTTGTGCATATGGAAAATGTATGCCTCTTTTATTTCAGCTCATGAATGATGGGACCAATGCGTTACATGTTGCGTTTGATATTTTTGTTCAGTATAGGTTGGATCTTTAAGTGTTAGTCTGAGTTGGTCCTTTTGGTCCTCCTCCTGGTTCACTTGAAGCCTACTTGAATGTTTTGACATTATATTTATCTATTATGTTCATAGTGTTTTCTGTTCTAAATGAATTGCTTCTCATTTAATTACGTAGGAAGTTAAAGTCAAGTGGTTTGCTTTGAACGTTGCTTTGCAACAGAGACACATTTTTGTTTTTTGAAACCTGATCATCTCTGAAGGTTGAGCCTACCTTTCCGTTTTCCATTACTGGTTTATTTCTTGGCCTGTCACCCAGTGCCGCTCTCCTCATCCTCCTCTTCTTTAATAGAGGGTTCATCTCTCCATCCCGTACCACCTAGACTGCATCTGCTTTCCTCACAGCTCCCTCTCTCCTCTCTTACACTCCCCACCCAGTTTCTCTCACTGCCTTTTTACTTGCTTTCTGTCCACCCCGTCTCTTTTCTCTACAGGCATATTTTCCATGTAGTGTTGTATTTTTAATGTGTGTAGATGAAGAGTGAATGATGCAAAACCTTGCCCTGTATTGGCCCTATTGCTGAGGTCTGAGGCTTAGCCTAAGGGCCTCTGTTCCAGACACACAATCGCTCTGCCCCCCCAGACAGGGTGAATAATACTGCAGCACTGACACCATGTCCCAGGGAGGGAGGGAGAGAGAGAGCAGGCAGGTGGAGGAGAGGAAAAGGTACACACACGAGCGGTGGGAATGTGTGGGATGTGTTGTAATTTGTAATGTGATTGGGTCTGCCTGCTTACCGTCCCCATCACATGCCAAGAGCGTCTTACACTGTTATTTTAAGCGTACTTTTGTCCTTGTGGAACTTAAGTGTAATAATGCAGACTTCAGTATTTCTGAATTAAATTGTAATATCTGTAAAGGGAATTAAATGTAATTTGCTGTTTAGTCTCATACAGAACTTTTGTCCTTGGTATCAATCTCAAGATATCTGTTCCATGTCTGTCTCTATATCAGCAGGGTAGATTCCACTTCTAGTAGATTAGGAGATTCAGACCATTTTTTAAATTCTTTCCTTTTCCTGGTTTTTCTGGAATGGGGCGGGAGGGCTGAAAAACTCTCTCTGCCGTTTACCAATGCAGCTAGCCCAAGGGATTTGGGGGTGGAAGTGTGTTTAGTGCAAGGGAGTAGGACTTGCAGTCATTAACACACACTTGGGTGTACACAGAGCTCACCTGAAAGACACACAAACACACACACACACACACACACACACACACACACACACACACACACACACACACACACACACACACACACACTATTCACTAAGCAGTTTCTAAGCATTACAATTAGAGGCATCATTTAAGCCACCCTGACCCAGTATTTCATATGGCCTTGCCACCGGCTATACTACACACCTAGGCACTGAGTCTTACATTGAGACTGCAAAGTGCACGCACTCACTCACTCACTCACTCACTCACTCACTCACTGACATGCACATACACAGACACGCACTATAACTACACTTCTGAAAACGCACACATTTCCAGTAAACACACTCACTGGGCTATAAAACATGTTGGGTATCTTCCCCTCATTTGAGAGGCTTTATTGATCAGGGCCTTTTATAATAACCCAGTGATCCCTGAAGAGCAGGAGAAGACATATTTATAACCTGATCAATGGACCCTAAATCAGATGGAAAGATCTGAAGTAGGCAGAAAGACACCTGACCTGGATACCGCTACAGGCTCCCATATCATACCCCTGTGTGTGTGTGTGTGTGTGTATTTTCTGGAAACCCAACCCAACTCCAAACCCCTTGGGATGTTGAGGGCCCATCATTTACCATAACCAGGGGGAGGAGTTCTACCACAAACATCCACGCTGTGACCGAAATCACCAGAGGTTTGTGTGTTTGCATACCTACAGGTATGCCCGGTAGACCCCTGCATTCCCCCTTGTTTACCCGACTGCCCCACATTCTAAATGTAACCCTGAAACACTCATCTCTCTTTATTCCCAAAACCACATCCCACTTTTCTCCTCTCTCAGCCTGGTGTATCCGGACACAATTCCCACTTCAATCCCCCAGCACACACCGGAAGTCCCCAAGCCTTTCCCAGACTCCGTCTTTAGTAATGGACTCAATGGACCAATCCCTCATCAATCAATTCTGTCTGGGAATTGGAATCGCCGTTGATTTAGAGGAGAACGAGAGAAAAGTAGCGGATTGGGAAGCTGACAGCTGAGCCCGCAGGAGTAGAGCGCTACGCTGGACCTCTGTACTGAAGCTGTTCACTGGAGCTATGTACCAAAACTCTAGAATGGCGTCCTGGTCCAACTAGCTGTGTTTAGACTGGAGCTGGCTATGGTAGAATTGATGGGTTATTTGTGTCCTAGTGTCTGAGGTAGAGTTATGTGATGCCAAAGGGCTTAGCTGTCGCGTCATGGTCCTGAGGCGCTAGTTTTCTAGCATACAACGGCGAAGGAAGAGATATACGGCAGCGTCTAGCTGTATTTAGCCCAGTGGCCATGGTAGAGTTATGTGATGCTGGCCTACACGGCAAAACAGCTGCGTTATGGTGCCAACGGGGCGAGCTGAGTAGTGTACGCTGCAAACAGAGTTATGTGGTGATTACATGGTGGCCTGTGGCCCCTGTGGCTGACACACACCACTGGGGGTGGAGGTTTCCACAGCGCATTCTGCCACCACTACTACATCAGCTTCCGATCCTCCCAGTCTGTAAAAGCAGACTGTGTGGCGCTGCGATCTAAGGCTGCTTCTTCGCTGTGCCACTTGAGATCCTGGTTCGAGTCCAGGCTCCTGTCGCAGCTGCGGCGGCGCACAATTGGACCAGCGCCATCCGGGTTAGGGGAGGGTTTGGCCGGCAGGGATGTGCTTGTCTAGCGACTCCTGTGGCGGGCCGGGTGCAGTGCACGCTGACACGGTCGCCCGGTGTGCGGTGTTTCCTCCGACACATTGGTGCGGCTGGCTTCCAGGTTAAGCGGGCATTGTGTCAAGAAGCAGTGCAGCTTGGTTGGGTTGTGTTTCGGAGGACGCACGGCTCTCGACCTTCGCCTCTCCCGAGTCCGTACGGGATACCAATTGGATACCACGAAATTGGGGAGAGAAAGGGGTAAAAGAATGACTGGTACTGTAGATGGATGGATGACTTATGAAAGTTAGGTTGTTGATTATAGACCTAATTAAGTTGGTTTCCTCTCTCCTCGCTTTTCTTAGACAATTAAGGCCAGGGCTGTTTGCTCGTCTCCTAACTGCCGGGAATATGCTGGTTAACTTTGCTATAATGCACATCGCAACATGGTCTAGTGTTCCACCATTGCTCTTACATAACACATCCATATACCATTTCAGTAGCCCGTGTCTTGGTGAGGGGCTGTGCCATTCCCACGGCCTCCACAATGGATCAGTCTGCTTAGACAGGCGCCAATCAGACTGGATGTCTTGTACACCACCATTATAAAACTGTTTTTTTTCATTCTACTACTCGGCTAAAGAAATCTCGGTCGACCACCAGCCTATTTACCAAACATGTAAATAGGCTAAATGGGGTCAGCCCTAGTGCAGTCGCACACGTGCACACATGGTCCACTAATATTAGACCAAAACAAGTTATCCCACACCCACCCACACAAACAACCAAATAAATAATTTTTTGGGCCGACACACTATACAAATGTGAAAAATCTGCCCCCTCTACACATTGCAACTGACACAGATATGGACCGTCACAAATAGCCTGTGTCTGTTTTCTCTAGGGAGTTGGGCTCTATTTCTGAAATGCATTACAGGCTAAGCCCAGTGTTTGCTCACTAGATTGACTTGAGTTCAAAGGGCTGCATGGCATGTCTGTGGATCCTAGCGTCCTGTTACCTTTCCGTTTACTCCGGAGTGGATGTGCACACACTCACACACACACACACACACACACACACACACACACACACACACAGGACTGTGCAGCTGCAGAGCTTATTTTGAGTGTTGATTAACTGTGCTGTGTGTGTGTGCGCACATCAGCCAGAGTGTGCCAGCTAACCCCCAGTCTATTAAAGGAGAGTTGGCTACGTTGTACTGCAGCAGCAGAAGTATCAACACTGCCACTCTCACACACTCAAGTGTGTGTTGATCCGTCATTCTACATTAGTTACTGGTTTAGCTGTGGCCATTGTGGAGAGTCTCCTAGAATAGGAGCAGCACAGGAGCAGCACATGTTTGTTAAAGACACGAGGGGATTGATTTCTCCATTCTTCTCAATGAACAAGCTGATACAGAGCATAATATCTACTGGGGGGGGAGGAAGGTAATGATATCATATCACATATCAGCCATACACTGTTTAACCATTGAGGGCTGAAGGGCAAAGACTTTATTTGACGTCACAGTAGCAATCTCTTAGCGACTATTGCTTAGATGTGGTTTCATGGTCATTTCCAAGATGGTTTGAATTTGGAGGAGTGGGAGGGGGGAGAGAGCATGTCTCACCCACTTCACATGGCCTCCCAGTCAATCAGGGACGATTACAACCTACAGGACGACTGACAACGGGGGGGAGTGACGCCAGATCAACTCTGTCTACTTACCCATACTAACCAGGAAGTGACGTGTCCTCTGTGTCATCCTAAACCTGTTAGTACTCAATGCTGGTTCATGAACAGTTGTGAATTATTAGAAAAATATATATTCTTATACATTATAGCACAGTGGTTCCCAAACTACTTCACTCAGGCCCCCTTCCAGTATTGGGGAGCATCCCGCGATCCACGCCTATTTCAATGGGCACAAGTACTGTTCACGACACACTGTTCACACCAATATTGTTGGTGGAGAGAGAATTCTGCAGGTTTAAAGCGTATTTTCTTAGTTCTATTATATTTTGCTATGTCTGTGTGTTAGTGGTATTTGAGTGACTCAAACATTGCAACAATCTATGGGCTAACAAAAACCTTAAACGTTAGTAAATAACCTTATTAAACAACCAGCTGGCAAGGGCTGGTTGATCTGAACATTTCTTACAAGTTATAAATAGCTCTCTAAAGTGATGCAATGACTGATATGATGGGGGAAAGCTGATTCCCTTAATAAAATTAAAATGAAAAAGCAAATCTAGTCCCCCTCAAACTTAATGCATGCTATTCATGCACTGCCCGCACCTGCTCGCCCGTCCAGCATCACTACTCTGGACGGCTCTGACTTAGAATACGTGGACAACCACAATACCTAGGTGTGTGGTTAGACGTTAAACTCTCCTTCCAGACTCACATTAAGCATCTCCAATCCAAAATTAAATCTAGAATCGGCTTCCTATTTCGCAACAAAGCATCCTTCACTCATGCTGCCAAACATACCCTCGTAAAACTGACTATCCTACCGATCCGTGACTTCGGCGATGTCATTTACAAAATAGCCTCCAACACTCTACTCAGCAAATTGGATGCAGTCTATCACAGTGCCATCCGTTTTGTCACCAACGCCCCATATACTACCCACCACTGCGACCTGTACGCTCTCGTTGGTTGGCCCTCGCTTCATACTCGTCGCCAAACCCACTGGCTACAGGTTATCTACAAGTCTCTGCTAGGTAAAGCCCCGCCTTATCTCAGCTCACTGGTCACCATAGCAGCACCCACTCGTAGCACGCGCTCCAGCAGGTATCTCTCACTGGTCACCCCCAAAGCCAATTCCTCCTTTGGTCGTCTTTCCTTCCAGTTCTCTGCTGCCAATGACTGGAACGAACTGCAAAATCTCTGAAGCTGGAGACTCATATCTCCCTCACTAGCTTTAAGCACCAGCTGTCAGAGCAGCTCACAGATTACTGCACCTGTACATAGCCCATCTGTAAACCATAGCCCATCTACCTACCTCATCCCCATATTGTATTTATTTATCTTGCTCCTTTGCACCACAGTATCTCTACTTGCACATTCATCTTCTGCACATCTACCATTCCAGTGTTTAATTGCTATATTGTAATTACTTTTCCACCATGGCCTATTTATTGCCTTAACTCCCTTATCTTACCTCATTTGCACTCACTGTATATATACTTTTTGTTTTCTTTTGTTCTACTGTATTATTGACTATGTTTAGTTTATTCCTTGTGTAACTCTGTTGTATGTGTCGAATTGCTATGCTTTATCTTGGCCAGGTCGCAGTTGCAAATGATAACGTGTTCTCAACTAGCCGACCTGGTTAAATAAAGGTGAAATAAATCAAATAAACATTTACAGCTCAGTCTGGATTGAAGACGGGAGAGCACAGAGGGAGAGCACAGAGGGAGAGCACAGAGGGAGAGCACAGAGGGAGAGCACAGAGGGAGAGCACAGAGGGAGAGCACAGAGGGAGAGCACAGAGGGAGAGCACAGAGGGAGAGCACAGAGGGAGAGCACAGAGGGAGAGCACAGAGGGAGAGCACAGAGGGAGAGCACAGAGGGAGAGCACAGAGGGAGAGCACGGAGACCACTTTTGGCTCATGAGCACTACTTTCAGAACTACTGGCAAGAAAAGTATACAGAAGTACCGGAGAATCTTTTACTAGGTGGTACGATTCTGCCATGACACCTTGCCTCATGCGACGCAATTTCACAGTCTGGCAAGGACAGTACCCTTCATAGAAATAGTGACTTTCATATGGTTACCTATCACCTTTACTGTGACTAGAATGTGTCTGTCTGTGAGACTGTGAGTGTCTATTAACAGGAGTAACAGAAGGGTCTCTTCAATCTCCTGAAGTGTGAATTGGAAGAATGCAAAGTAAAGGAGCCCCTGGCTGACTTCTTACCAACGCACGTCATCACTGACAGATCTATGAAAGGGTGTGTGTGTGTGTGTCTTTGAACATGCAATGAAAGTGAACAGAAGTACAGGCTTGCTCATTGTGTGTGTGTGTGTGTGCACCATCAAACCATTGGCATCATTTCTCCTCAGCAGTATTGATCTGGGCAGCTGAAAGCAGGAAGATGATACAGTACTTGAGAAATGACTGTGTCTCGATTTCTCTTACTCGCTCTCTCTTCCTCTCTCGCTTTCTCTCTGCCTTTTAGATTTGTGGTTCTCGTTCTCAGCCAAACAATCCAAGTATTTGTGCTGACATGTTAACAGCCCTTTCCATTGACAGGAAAAGGCACAGCGCTCAACAGATTTCCGTTTATTGACAACAAGTGGGGGAGCCACAGCCACTGCTCGTGTCAACTATACAAACTGTCTTCAGACATTGTCTATCCTTGCTTGTTCTTTGGTGCTTTTAGCTCAAGGTTGCTGTTGGACCTTGCAACAAATGTATCTGTAAAAAGTATTCAAGTCCAATTTGATTTTGCAACTTGTTTTATTTTGCTTTTGGTCTTCAACTTCAGTCTGTTAGATTATCAGCTTTCAGTCTTTCTGGTAAAAATTTAACTATCTGACTGATGACAAGCTTACAAATCGGCCTGTAGTAGTGTCTCCTCATTCTCAATCATCTTTCTCTGTGTCACGCATTTTTGTTACACAAGATTTATGCAAGGCTGGTAATACCATCCATCTTTTCCTTTGTAATCAGAGTGAGTTTAGTCTCTAATGTCCCTGTGGGCTTACCGTCCTGTACCCCTCAGTGTTGAGAATGGCTTTAGGAAAGGTTTTGTGTGTTAATGATGGGGCGTTTTTTTCCCTTCACTCTGGTTCGGTCCCAAATGACACCCTATTCCGTATGCCGTGCACTACTTTGGAGCTCGCTCTGGTCAAAAGTAGTGCACCACAGAGGGAATAGGGTGCCATTTGGGACCTAGGCTCTTATTGTTATGGAGCAGATCAGAGATGAGAGGTTGGTTACGCTCTGTGCTTTTCCCTTGTTCTAGTACAGGGATTATCCCCAGTCCCACAGGTCCACCATCAGTGGAAAATGTTTCTGTGTGTGTGTCCCCGACTGCCTGTGTGTGTTCCTGTGTGCCCGTGTAGGCTAAACCCATATATATATATATATATGTGTGTGTGTGTGTGTGTGTGTGTGTGTGTGTGTGTGTGTGTGTGTGTGTGTGTGTGAGAGAGTATTTGAGTAGCTTACGGTATCAGTATGTCTGAGATTGTAAGAGTCGGTCTTTTCGTGTTCTTGGTTATCTGTGTCCTTCCCTGGTACCTGTTCCTTGAAGCAGACAGGGCAGGGTTCTGCTCGGCTCAGGCTGACGTGCGCCAGGCGCCATATCTTTCCTGACATTGACAGAAACAACAGAACCACTTCATGCACCAATGGAGTTGGTTAGAGTTTTAGAAGGAGTGATGGATCAATATATGGAAGCCTCAATAGAGCCAACTAAACAGAGACAGACTGAGACTGGAAGGGCAGACACACCTCAAATTCCCAGCTCAGTGCCAATGGGACTGCTCAGACACTGCTGGGCATTGGGAGCTAGCTGCAGAGATTGAGGATAGAAGATAGATGGGAGGAGGACTTCCTGGGAGCATTGACTTACATGCAAGGAGAGTCCCAGTGGGGTACCAGGGCTCCCCCTTCAGGTCAAGATGGGGAACAGCAGTTGAGTGTATGATGGACACATACACAAACAAGCTTTCACTCTCACTTTCTTCCTTTCTCTCTTTCTCTCTCCTACTCTGCCTCTTCCTCTCCTTTTCTCTCCCTCCATCGAACACGCTCTCTTGAAGAAAGTTTAGTCAGCCTAAACTGATCAAGTTACCGTCCCATCTCTCCCCACTCACATCCGATTGTGAAATCCCAACTCTAACACAATTAGCAGCTGCTGATAACACTTGATCTCATAAGGACTAACATTGGATGGTTGAGAGCGTCTATCCGCCAGGCAGTGTTCAGACTGCGGTCCTATCTGATTGCACCAAACTCAATCAGCAACTTTTCCTTTCAAGGCGTGTTTGAAGCCAAATGGGGAAGACTGGATGATGTCTTTGAACCCAAATACATATTGGACTGTCTGGTTCGTTGCTAATTAGCTTGGTGTTTCTAATGATTGTGTGGGTTAAATGCTGAAGTCCTTGAATGGGAACTGATGGAGTTTAAAAAGTTGGTTGGTTAATACTAGGTTGAATGGGGACTGGTTTATACTAGGGTGAATGAGAACTGGTTAAAACTAGGTTGAATGGGAACTGGTTAATACTAGGGTGAATGGGAACTGGTTATTACTAGGTTGAATGGGAACTGGTTAATACTAGGTTGAATGGGAACTGGTTAATACTAGGGTGAATGGGAACTGGTTAATATTAGGTTGAATGGGAACTGGTTAATACTAGGGTGAATGGGAACTGGTTAATACTAGGGTGAATGGGGACTGGTTAATACTAGGTTGAATGGGAACTGGTTAATACTAGGTTGAATGGGAACTGGTTAATACTAGGTTGAATGGGCACTGGTTAATACTAGGGTGAATGGGAACTGGTTAATACTAGGGTGAATGGGGACTGGTTAATACTAGGTTGAATGGGAACTGGTTAATACTAGGTTGAATGGGAACTGGTTAATACTAGGTTGAATGGGAACTGCTTAATACTAGGGTGAATGGGAACTGGTTAATACTAGGTTGAATGGGAACTGGTTAATACTAGGGTGAATGGGAACTGGTTAATACTAGGTTGAATGGGAACTGGTTAATACTAGGGTGAATGGGAACTGGTTAATACTAGGGTGAATGGGAACTGGTTAATACTAGGGTGAATGGGAACTGGTTAATACTAGGTTGAATGGGAACTGCTTAATACTAGGGTGAATGGGAACTGGTTAATACTAGGGTGAATGGGAACTGGTTAATACTAGGGTGAATGGGAACTGGTTAATACTAGGTTGAATGGGAACTGCTTAATACTAGGGTGAATGGGAACTGGTTAATACTAGGTTGAATGGGAACTGGTTAATACTAGGGTGAATGGGAACTGCTTAATACTAGGGTGAATGGGAACTGGTTAATACTAGGGTGAATGGGAACTGGTTAATACTAGGGTGAATGGGAACTGCTTAATACTAGGGTGAATGGGAACTGGTTAATACTAGGTTGAATGGGAACTGCTTAATACTAGGGTGAATGGGAACTGGTTAATACTAGGGTGAATGGGAACTGGTTAATACTAGGGTGAATGGGGATTCTGTTGGTGTAATATTGTGCGGTCATGAGAAGGGCCTGCCAAGAAAAACTTCCCTAAAGGACTCTTGAGGTAAAAACGTAGTTGGAGCACAAAAAAAATAAAAAATAACATTGATTTCTTATTGCTCACCTCAATCTATTGTACAAGTTGCGGACAGGTGACTGACGGTTTGTGCGCGTCTTGTTTGAGAGCGAGAGAGAACCTGTGTTTGACTGTTTGTATGATTCCCATGTGCCTACACCGTTCATATGTGTACGACGACGTGTACACACACACACACAGCAGGCCATTGTCCCACTCTGCTCTTATTGCTAGTTGACCACGAGGCCTGTTTCCCCTCATTTAAAAGCAGCAGGACCATTATTTAAATATGCCACTGAAGCCTATTACAGCAAACACGATAGTCTCTTCTATTCTCCCCAGGTAGGATAGCAATGACGCAAATACACCTCCTTTCTCATAGTGTTAAAACAGAACAAAAAAAAGACATCTCCCGTAGCCCTAACCTACTTTCAGCACCGCTATTCAGTTGTATCTAGTTATTTCTAGTCCTCTTGGCATTGGCCTGGAAGGACTGTCACGTGCTCGGTTTCTCCAAAGTTGTTTAGTGATGAAAGAGGAGAGGAGGGAGTTGAATTGAAAAGACCTGTCGCCCTTTGATTTCAGAATAATAGCGTGAGGGAGCTGTGTGTGTTTGGCCTGCCTCTTGTTTCACCCCCCCTTTTTTATATTTCTACGCTCGCATCCGTCTACTGATCAGTACATTTTTAACTATGGTGTACGCGTCTGTCCACGCCCTTCTCTTCTCTAATCGAACGCATGTTGTCAGATCAGATGAGAGGCCGGTAGTTGTCGCAACGTGATAACACAACACACAATCGTATCAAATCATAACGCTCTGTCTCTCTCTCTCTGTGTGTCTCTCTCTCTCTGTGTGTCTCTCTCTCTCTCTCTCTCTCTCTCTGTGTGTCTCTCTCTCTCTCTCTCTCTCTGTGTGTCTCTCTCTCTCTCTCTCTCTCTGTGTGTCTCTCTCTCTCTCTCTGTGTGTCTCTCTCTGTCTCTCTCTTTCGGTCTCTCTCTCTCTCTCAGGCACGTTACAAGCAGAGTCTGGACCCCACAGTAGACGAGGTGAAGAAGCTGTGTACGTCCCTGAGACGCAACGCCAAGGAGGAGCGTGTCCTCTTCCACTACAATGGACACGGGGTCCCCCGACCCACCGTCAACGGGGAGATCTGGGTCTTCAACAAGGTGAGAGAAACACACACATACAGAAACACACGCGTCCAATGATGACTTCTGCCTCTACAGTCGTACTAAGACGAAAGTCCAGTCGTTGAATACACACGAACACAAACCCACACTAGCAGGTCCATTGGGTCAACTGATATTAGACTTAAACAAGTTATCCCACAGACACACCCACACCAACAACAAAAATAGTTATTACAGAAATACATAATGTTTTTGGACATCTCACACAAGGAAACACCCACTCTACATGACACACGGCTCCTGTCTTGGTTTGGGCGCGGCCTCTCCCCAGTACACCCCAGAGCCTCTCCTCTTCCTCTCTTTATTCCCCTTAATGATGAGTCCTATAAAACCAGCCCTGCTGCCTACTGTCTGCTACGGTGTGCCAAGGTCCCATTGACCCCCCCGGTCCACCTCCTAAAAACACTCCCACAGAGTATCTCCCAGTACAGCAGTCAGAAACAACACCAGGATTTTCATTGCTTCCCCTCGTCCAATCCAATAAGCGAATTGGGACGCAGCCGTACAGTTCTTTCATTATTAGTGTTGACAAGGATGAAAAAGAATTGCTAGTAGTACATAGAACATTTCTATTTACCGGGCTGTAGGTGGCTATGACAGGTCATCTAATGTTGTCTACCAACATGTTTAATAACCCCCCTGTCTGTCCTGTAGAACTACACCCAGTACATCCCTCTGTCTGTGTACGACCTCCAGACGTGGATGGGCAGCCCCTCTATCTTCGTCTACGACTGCTCCAACGCAGGCATCATCGTCAAGTCTTTCAAACAGTTCGCCCTGCAGAGAGAGCAGGAGCTGGAGGTGGGTGGCAGAGAGATATACAGTGCATTAAGTATTCAGAGGCCTCGACTTTCCCCCACATTTTGTTACATTACAGGCTTATTCTAAAATGGATCAATTATATTTTCTTCATGAATCTACGCACAATACCCCAGAATGACAAACAACAGGTTTTAAGACATTTTTGTAAATGTATAAAAAATGATTTCCATAAATTGCTATGAGACTTGAAATTGAGCTCAGGCACATCCTGTTTCCATAGATCATCTTTGAGATGTTCCTACAACTTGATTGGAGTCCACCTGTGGTACATTTAATTGATTGGGCATGATTTGGAAAGGCACACGCCTGTCTATATAAGGTCCCACAGTTGACAGTGCATGTCAGAGCAAAAACCAAGCCATGAGGTCGAAGGAATTGTCCATAAAGTTCAGACAGAATGGCATGAGGCATTGTAGCATGCTGCATTGTAGGTCCCCAAGAACACAGTGGCCTCAATCATTCTTAAATGGAAGAAGTTTGGAACCACCAAAGCCCTTCCTAGAGCTGGACACCCGGCCAAACTGAGCAATCGAGGGAGAAAGGCCTTAGTCAGGGAGGTGACCCAGAAACTGATAGTCACTGACAGAGCTCCAGAGTTCCTCTGTGGGGATGGGAGAACCTTCCAGAAGGACAACCATCCCTGCAGCACTCCACCAATCACGCCTTTATGATAGTGGCCAGACGGAAGCCACTCCTAAGTAAAAGGCACATGACAGCCCGCTTGGAATTTGCCAAAAGCCACTTAAAGGACTCAGACCATGAGAAACAAGATTCTCTGGTGTGATGAAACCAAGATTGAACTCTTTGGCCTGAATACCAAGCATCAAGTCTGGAGGAAACCTGGCACCATCCCTACGGTGAAGCGTGATGGTGGCAACATCATGCTGTGGGGATGTTTTTCAACAGCAGGGATTAGTCAGGATTGAGGGATTTTATAATTTTTTAAAGTACAGAGATCCTTGATGAAAATCTGCTCCAGAGAGCTCAGGACCTCATACTGAGGTGAAGGTTCACCTTCCAACAGGACAACGACCCTAAGCACACAGCCAAGACAATGCAGGAGTGGCTTCATGACAAGTCTCTGAATGTCCTTGAGTGGTCCAGCCAGAGCCCTGACTTGAACCCAATCGAACATCTCTGGAGTGACCTTAAAATAGCTGTGCAGTAACACCTCCCCATCCAACCTGACAGAGCCTGAGAGGATCTGCAGAGAAGAATGGGAGAAACTCCCCAAATACAGTGTGCCGAGCTTTTAGCGTCATACCCAAGAAGACTTGAGGCTGTAATCACTGCCAAAGGTGCTTCAACAAAGTACTGAGTAAAAGGTCTGAATACTTATGTAAATGTCTTATTTAATTTATACTTAAAAAAAAACAAATGCCACAAAAAGTTTCAAGTTAAATCCAGTTTAAAGCAGTTTAATCCATTTCAGAATAAGGCTGTAATGTAACAAAATATGGGAAAAGTTAAGGGGTCTGAATACTTTATGAATGCACTGTACACACACACACACACACACACACACACACACACACACACACACACAGAGTTCCCCAATACACACACAACCACTCCCGCAGCGAGACCAAGGTATGCGTGTGTATAATGCGCATTGAATTCCGAATGGCAAGCCAGCTAAACCTTTTGAATGGAAGAAGCGTTTCACAATCTCCTCTCTGTGATCCCAGCCTGCGAATAGGCAGCTGGAGCTAAATGAATTAATGATTAGTGTTTTGGTTTGGTCAGGATCTCCACTCCCCCTCCCTACCATCCCTGCATCCCCTTTATTCCACTGTTTTCTTCTTACCGGCCGTGGCATCTCAAGTGAATTTACAACACGCACTTCAATTATTCATGGTGGAGATTGAACGCACTTCAGATTATATGGAATACAGCAGAAAGAGAAAGAGGGCGAGCGAGAGAAGGACAGGGAGGGATGATGAGATGCAGAGAGAGGGGGGACAAGAGGGCGAGCAATACAAAGGGGGAGGTTGTAGGGAAAAGAAGTGGGAGAAGAAGGGATGGCGAAGGACGAAAGTGTTCCAATGCAGTCAAGAGAGACTGAGAAAAAGACGGGCAGATTGTGAGAGGAGACTCATCCTTCACTGTGCAGTCACGCTAAGTTCAATACCTGCAACACAGCTTCTCTCCTCTCACCATCCATCCATTCAGGCTCCTCCTGCCCTGCTCCCTCGAACTCTTCTATCTACTCTACGTCTTAGAACACCTACTTATTCAAGAGTTTTTCTTTATTTACTATTTTGTAGAATAATAGTGAAGACATCCAAACTATAAAATAACACACATGGAATCATGTAGTAACCAAAAAAGTGTTCAACAAATTAAAATATATTTTATATTTGAGATTTTTCAAATAGCCACCCTTGGCCTTGATAACAGCTTTGCACACTCTTGGCATTCTCTAGACCAGGAATGCTTTTCCAACAGTCTTGTTGAGATCATCCGTTCACCCACACCGCGTCTCACAAAGACACGGCGGTTGGAACCATAAATATCTAATTTGGACTCCAGACTAAAGGACAAATGTCCACCGGTCTAATGTCCATTGCTCATGTTTCTTGGCACATGCAATTATCTTCTTCTTATTGGTGTCCATTAGTAGTGGTTTCTTTGCAGCAATTCGACCATGGAGGCCTGATTCTCCTCTGAACAGTTGATGGTGAGACACAACACAACTGATTGGCTCAAACGCAATTAAGAAGGAAAGAAATTCCACAAATGAACTTTTAAGAAGGCACACCTGTTAAATGAAATGCATTCCAGGTGACTACATCATGAACCTGGTTGAGTGTGCGACGCTGTTATCAAGGCAAAGGGTGGCTGTTTGAAGAATCTCAAGTTAATTTTTTATTAACACTTTTTTGGGGGGGCTCACTACCTGATTCCATAAGTGTTATACCATCATTTTGATGTCTTCATTATTATTCAACAATGTAGAAAATGTAAAAATAAAGAAAAACCCTTGAATGAGTACGTGTCCTGAAACGTTTGACCGGTGGTGTATATGTCCAACTCTTACCAGGCTAAGATAGCAGGGGTCACGGCCCGATAGAGGGATGTAGAGATGGAAAGACGGAGGAGAGAGACGAGGCCCAGTGGCCCATCAATAACACTTAAAGCTGTCAGCGTGTGATAGGCGGTAGAGCGAGGGGGGGCGGGCAAGGAAGAGAGAGGGACAGAGGGAGAGATAGCAACAGAAGTCTAGAGCGCAAGGGAGAGGGATAGAGTAGTGTTTGCTCCTCAGCTGTTAAAAAGTCTTGGTGTAATTGGCCACTGGGTTCTCTTTGGGTCACTATGGGCTAAAGCTCTTGGCTCCAGCCAGCTGGAACTGTTGTCAAATCAAATTGTATTTGTTGCGTACACGTGTTTAGCTGATGTTATTGTGGGTGTAGCGAAATGCTTGTGTTTTCTAGCTCCAACAATGCAGTAATATCTAACAAGCAATGTCAAACAATTACACACAATACAGACATCTAAAGGAATGGAATTAAGAATATATAAATTTTTGGGTGAGCAATGTCAGAGCAGCATAGACTAAGACACAGTAGAATAGGATAGAATACAGTATATAAATATGAGAAGAGTAATGCAAAATTTGTAAACATTATTAAAGTGACCAGTGATTCCTAGGCTATATAGTGCAGCAGCCTCTAATTTGCTAGTGATGGCTATTTAACAGTCTGATGGCCTTGAAATGGAAGCTGTTTTTCAGTTTCTCGTTCCCAGCTTTGATGCACTTGTACTGACCTCGCCTTCTGGATGATATATTGCAATATGGGCCATGTGATTGAATGGAATTTAATGTGCCATAACAGAACTGTCTTTTGGGCCTCCCGAGTGGCGCAGTGGTCTAAGGCACTTCATCGCAGTGCTAGCTGTGCCACTAGAGATTCTGGGTTCGAGTCCAGGCTCTGTCGCAGCCGGCCGCGATTTGGCCGACAGGGATGTCCTTGTCGCATCGCGCACTAGCGACTCATGTGGCGGGCCCGGCGCAGTGCACACTGACACGGTCGCCAGGTGTACAGTGACACATTGGTGCGGCTGGCTTCCGGGTCAAGAAGCGGTGTGGCTGGGTTGTGTTTCGGAGGACGCATGGCTCTCGGACCTTCGCCTCTCCCGAGTCCGTACGGGAGTCGCCGCGATGAGACACTAACTATCAATTGGATACCATGAAATTGGGGTGAAAAAGGCCCAAAAACATTTTAAATAATAAAACTGTCTTTCAATAAAAATAAAAGTGACATATTGAACAAACCTTATTCAACAACATATCAGCTGGCGGAAAGCAAAAGGGCTCCACTTTACACCAGTGCACATCTCCCCCACCTGCACAGCAACAGGAAGAGAGGGATGGGGGAGTGATGGAGAACGAGAGAGAGTTGGAGGAGGGGGATGGAAGGATGAATGGCAGTTGGGAGGGAGAGAAAAGAGAGGGGGGGATAGATGAAAGAGGAATATTGAAATAGGATGAGGGCGGTAGAGGAAGGAGACAGGTGGAGAGACGGGGAGGGAGGTAGTTCCGGAAGACTATTAAAGATGCATGACGGTACCAAGGCAGGGAGTCCCTCTCCATCCCTGTTTCTGCTACAGCATAACGCTCTGCAGCAGAGTGCACGAAGAGGGTGGCCCTAGAACGCACGCACACACACACACACACACACACACACACACACACGGACAGGGACAGACTTTATCCTTTTTTTTTTACCGGGAAATAGGGGGAGTGGTGTGGGAGGATGGGGAGGCCTCTCTCTCCTCTCTCTAACAGACATGCAACCTTCAGTCAGATGGCTTGGTGTCTGAGTGCTCTGTTATGTGCAGTCTGCTTCCTGCTAAATATTTCAGAACTTACTGTATGGAGTCAGCAGTATGATGCTCACCGCATCATCATCTGCTGCGTGGAAATGACTGTGTCCGTGCTCTTTCTTTTTGGGGGGATGGCGTCTGATTGTCGCGCATTTGTCTGTTGGTATATCTGTTCTCAGTCAATGCACACTTCTGTGTGTGCTTGTTGTCTCCTTGCTCTGTCTGTGTGTGTGTTTCTGTGCACGTGCATACCCACACCCCCCCCACCTGATTAGTTCTGTGAATTAGTGTACGCCAATTTATTAGATTTTTTTTTGCATACCCCAGTGTGATGAAAATAAAATCCTTCCATGATTGTAATGCAAATTTATGAGATTACGATATGCTAATATGTTAATATGCTAATTACCGAAAAGCAGACGGTTTAGGCAGTAATGTGGTATTTACCATGAGGTGTGTTGTTTACCCGTATCACAATATCCCAAATTATTTGTGTAACAATATTGTTCCACCATCGTTGATCCATCGCCTTATAGAGGAGTTAAAACATCCATGCTGCGTTGGTGAGCGTAACATTCCCCATTTCATCATTAAGACGAGAAGATGTAATCATACGAGACACTGACATGCACTGTGTTCATACGCCAGCACACACACACACACACACACGTCCCTATTAATCCAGACAGGTCTGAGCAGAGCTGTAGGTTTCGTAGTGCTATTTTATGAGTGTGTATCTAAAAAGCAATGAAGACTCACGTGGACGTCACACTGAGATGTTAGCTAGCTTTGCTGGTCCTACATTTCGTTTCCTTTCTCTGGAGTCTCCTCATTATAACAAGCTACAATTAGAGAGGAAGGCTCTTCTGCCCATAGCTCTGTTGCACCCTGAACTGAGACGTGTAATCATACAACACGCTGAATCTCACACACACACGCACACACCTTACTCTTCATGCCTTTTCATGTTTTGGAGTGTTGAATTTGCACATCACCGAAGGGGGAAAATCTGTAGAAAATGCTGGTCTGTCTGGTTGCGTTTCAGTGTGTCTGTTTACCAGCAAGCCCTTAGGAAAACATGACCAGCCTTCCATCGTCTGCACTCTGGCCTAAGAGGCGTTAATGAATCTAAAATAAGGTTTACCAAGCCTTGCATCAGATGTTGAGGAGTTGTGAGGAGAATTGAGCTATTTTCACCTCACTTTTTCCAGATTGTGTGAGTGCCGTGTGAGTGTCGCACATTCCCTTTTCTCCCTATAGCCTAAGGAGATGTGAGGACAGCCTGATCAACTGGGCATGTGTCCCTGGTCTACTGCGCTGTATGTAAGTGTTTAGGTTGACACTTTGAAGAAGACCTTTCACTTCCTTTCTGCACAGCAATTCTAGCCAGCTTTAAAAACAAGTGTTTTTACCACTTAAAGCAGTTATTTCCCTGTTCTCTCACGGATGTAATGGTACTAGGAGTGGCAGGTAAATCTCAATCTCCTGCGTGCAATGAAAAGTCCCACTCTTCAGCACGCGGTACCATCCATGTACCGTGACGCTAGCTATCATAAGGCTAGACGGACAAAGTGCTTAAAATGGTATTGCATTCTATCATATGCATCAGCTATGTCATCAGTACAAAATCTCCAGATCCTTTGCCTGAAACTCGGCCGCACGTCACATGTTGTTAGTCATTAGAAGATTTAGGCTGCGCCAGAACTGTAGAATTATGGCAGAACTCACACATTTGAAGCTCGAAAGTACAAGCGCTTCAGTCATAAGTCTGAAGTATTTATAAGCCCGGGGAGTCCGTGGTCAAACAGCCCTGGGTGAGGAGGGGATGGGAGCACTCCGAGGTCGTCAAATGAAAAATGGAGCTCACCTCCACAAGCTGCCTAGAGGCAGACTGACATCAAACCAGGTCTGGATGGAACTTTTACACCCATACCAGGAGTAGACACACACACGCACGCACATACACTCAGGCACAAACGTACACACACACCTGTCCATTCCATACACACACACACACGCTCTCTCACACCTTTGTATTCATGGCATTGTACAGGTGGGTCCAGCTCCCCAGAATGATAATATCACATTATCCAGTATCTGCTCCAGAGGCTGTTTGTTCAGAATACACTATGCTATCGGACACCTCCGCCACCCTGAACTCCAAAAGCTCTCTTCCACATCTCATTACTGGGTGATAGCAGAAGTTTATAGGAGTGAGAGGATCCAATGTCCTAAAGGTTTTCACTCCCTCTCTCTGACCTGCACATCCCTCTGGCCTATTATCTGTCTCTTCTCTTTTCTGCTGGTTCTCTTCTTGTTCTTTTATCTGGTCCTCTTTCTCTTGCTCGGTGTTACCATCTCTGTTTTTTTTCTTTTTTTTCTTCCTTCCCTCTTGTTCTGTCATCTTGTTCTGTGTCTACTGTTATTTATCTTTCCCTTTACCTCTCTTTTTTGCTCTTTGACTTTATTTACATTTGAGTCAGTTAGCAGCGCTCTTATCCAGAGTGACTTTTAGGGGGGGGGGGGGGGGGGGGGGTCTAGTCTGCGAGTTCAGTATTACATATTGTCTCTATTATGCCCTGGTGTTCTCTGTTTGTCTGGACATTTTTTTTTTTTTTTTTTTAATTAGAACTAATATTTTATTCCGACGGGGATAGCATGGAATCGGTGTGTCTGTTTGACCTGTGTCTCTATCCCTCTATTAGCCTCATCTCCAATCCAAGTTTTTTTGTCCTCTTCCAGGTGGCAGCCATTAACCCCAACCACCCCCTGGCCCAGATGCCTCTCCCCCCCTCCATGAAGAACTGTATCCAGCTGGCCGCCTGCGAGGCCTCAGAGCTACTGCCCATGAACCCTGACCTCCCCGCTGACCTCTTCACCTCTTGCCTCACCACGCCCATCAAGATCGCCCTGCGCTGGTAAGAGCCACAGTGGACCAGCCAAAAGATGGATCACTCCAACTTAAAACTCCTTATTCTCAGACACCCTGTCTAAGCGGCGTACTTTCCTTGTTCAATGATATTGATATTAGTATGCCAAATAAAGTATTTAGATATATTTTCCACAAGTATGGTCATTAGTAGACATCCCTGCTGTCTAAAGCATTGATGCGTCATTAGTTTTGAACATGTTTGAACATACTGTACTTCGGGGAAATATATTGGTATGGCCTTCATTTGACATACTAATATAATTGCATATCATTCCATATTCCGTTGTATTCTCTGCCTCTAGTGCTGTCTCTGTGTGGTACAGCTGATTTAGTATGTAGATCACACTGAGGGGAGTCTTGCTTACCAACCACAGGTTATTTCATCACCTCTAAAGATCCCCTGTCACTTTACCATGCGTGCCCACACACACACGGCCATCTGTATGATGTGACATTTATATAATGATTGAGTGACGATTAGGGTCGTAGGGCACAACAATATAGTGTGGTGTTTACCAGCGTTACTGGGTTGATGTCTGGCAGAGAGGTGGTTCAACTGGGACGCTAGCACAGGAATCCTCTTGGGAAAGGGTCACGGTCAGTTTGTCTAAAGGGGAGAAAATGGACCTTGAATTAAGATGTCACCCATGTTCAACTTCATGGCGTTTTTTTGCTCTTATTTTTGCCTAATGAATATGACTCTGGCATCGCGGTGTTCTCTGTAGTGTGTTTTCTCCTCTGTTGCTCATGAGTGGAGACCTCAGAATTCTCTGTCTATCCAATCATCAGTGTATTTTCTTTGCCTGTGAGTGAGTGAGTGAGTGAGTGAGTGTGTGTGTGTGTCATTGCCGAGATGGCAGTAACTGAGTTCATGAAATTAGTTTGGTATTCACAATGGGATTAGGCCACGGGACCAAATCTATCCAATCTGTGCATATTAAACGTGATGCTCCATAAGCCGGAACATCTCTCTCCCAACTTTCACTGTATCTATTCAATTCAAAGGGTTTTATTGGCATGGGAAACATGTTTACGTTGTCAAAGCCAGTGAAATGGATCATAAACAAAAGTGAAATGAACAGTAAACATTACTCACACAAGTTCCAAAGGAATAGACACATTTCAAATGTCATATTATGTTGTATACTGTATACTTGTAGGCTGTATACAATGTTGTAACGATGTGCAAATAGTTAAAGGGAAAATAAATATGGGTTGTATTTACAATAGGGTTTGTTTGTTCTTCACTTGTTGCCCTTTTCTTGTGGCAACAGGTCACAAATCTCGCTGCTGTGGTGGCACACCGTGGTATTTAACCCAATATATATGGGAGTTTATCAAAATTGGACTTGTTTTTGAATTCTTTGTGGGTCTGTGTAATCCGAGGGAAATATGTGTCTCAAGTATGATCATACATTTGGAATCTGAAGCGGTAAGGAAGTGTAGATCAGTTTTCTCACCTCATTTTGTGGGCAGTGTGCACAAAGCCTGTCTTCTCTTGAGAGCCAGGTCTGGCTACGGCGGCCTCTCTCAATAGCAAGGCTATGAGCACTGAGTCTGTACGTAGTCAAAGCTTTTCTTAATGTTGGGTCAGTCAGCGGTCAATTATTCTGCCACTGGGTGCTCTGTTTGTGGCCGAATAGCATTCTAGTTTGATCTTTCCAATGTGTCGTATAATTATCTTTTTGTTTTCTCATGATTTGGTTGGGTCTTATTGTGTTGCTGCCTAGGGCTCTGTTTGTTTGCGAACAGAGGACCAGCTTGCTTAGGGGACTCTTCACCAGGTTCAGCTCTCTGTAGGTGATGGCTTTGTTATGGAAGGTTTGGGAATCGCTTCCTTTTAGGTGGTTGTAGAATTTCTTGATATTATGCAGTTAATTTGGCTTTGATGCCTCATGATTGAGTATTGCTCTGTTCTAGTAGACTGTGGTTTTGCTGTGATATGATAGGGGTGTCAGTGGGCTGACTGTGAACTCTCTGAGAGACTCTGGCTTGAGGTCAGTGATGAAGTAATCTACAGTACTACTGCCAAGGGATGATCTGTACGTGTACCTACCGTAAGAGTCCCCTCGACGCCTACCATTGACTATGTACTGACTCGACGTGAGACAGCTGCAGGAGTTTTGATTTGTTTTTGTTGTTTTGTTCTAGTTGTGTCTAGGGGGGCATATTTGGAGGGGAATGTCACCTCCAGGTAGTTGTTTGCCCACTGTGTGTTAAGATTGTCAGGTTCTTGTCCGGTTCTGGTATTTATCTACCAAGGGAATTCTCTTCGATTATAATCACAACCGTATATATTGCCCCCCAAACAGACACATCGATGGCCCTGAACAAACTTTATTTGACTCTATGTAAACTGGAAACAACATATCCTGAGGCTGCATTCATTGTAGCTGGGGATTTTAACAAGGCTAATCTGAAAACAAGACTCCTTAAATTCTATCAGCATATCGATTGTGCTACCAGGGCTGGTAAAACCCTGGATCATTGTTAATCTAACTTCCGCGACGCATATAAAGCCCTCCCCCGCCCTCCTTTCGGAAGAGCTGACCACGACTCCATTTTGTTGCTTCCAGCCGACAGACAGAAACTAAAACAAGAAGCTCCCACGCTCAGGTCTGTTCATCGCTGGTCCGAGTGGGGTGTCTGTTTTTCTGTTTTTCTGTTGCTCCTGTGTGAGATGCTGGGGCTGCGGTTAAGGGTGACGTTCTTCAGGGTCCTGGGAAAGGTGGGGACTGCTGCCATTTGATTTTGAGACACAGTCCCGGGAAATGCTTGCGTTCACCCGCTGTATGGTGGCAGGGTAAACTTATTGTTCTGGTAGCAGGGTGGCAATAACCACTTGTGTGTTGGGGAAAGTGGAAAATGCTTTTTCAATCACTCCCTTGAGTGCTGTGGCCACCCTTTCCTGCCTCGCTCTCAGGTCGTTTGTGCCTGTGTGTGTTATGATGTGGCTGGGGACCCTAGTCGGTCCTCTGACAGCTGCTCCAGGGTACCCCGAGTGTTCGGACACCAGAGTTTAGCCACTTGGTGTTTTGGACAAAGTTCCCTCTCATCAATGCATTTCCCATTTGAGTCAATGAGGAACGCAATCTCTGGGTTCTGTGTGTCCTCAGTGGGGTTATTGTCAGGAGAGCTATCTGGTGGGGGCTGGTACCAGGAGGGGGGAGTCTGCTGTGTTGGTGGATCCTGTCTTGTCTGTCCTGCTGTGGCGTTAAGGCTGTGGTTGAGGTCTGAAGTTGGCTGTTCTGTTGGCTTCTCTGGGAGGATGGCTAGCTCTCTCTCTCATGAGTGGTTGATTGTCACAACTCTGCTTTCTCACCTCCTCCTGCAGTGCTGTGAGCTGTGCCATGTGTTCCTCGCTCTCCTCCTCCAAGTTCTCTCACCTCAGACCGGAGTGCAGCCAGCTTTCTCGGACAGCAGTCCATCTCCACCTTCAGCCCTCTGGGTACTTTGTGTGTGGGGGAGGGTTGTGCTGGCCTGTTTTGTGTGTCTGGAGAGAGTGGACTAGCTCTCTGAGCTCCACCATGTCTCTCTCAAGTTCAGTGAATGTATCCCTCTCAGTGATGGAGGAGCAGTGCAGTTGTGGGACCTGGGTGTGTTTAGTGCTGGGGGGGGGGGGGGGGGGGGGGGGGGTGTGACTATCCTCGTCTGCAGGACAGTTTGAAGAGGTGTGATCAGACTCGCTCGAGGTGGGGGAGTTCGTCACCGGGAGAAATCTTCTCCTGCTGTGCTCTCGCTGTGATTCTGTTGAAGTCCTTTTGGAAATGTATGACGCTGCCCTGCAACACCACTGTTCCATTTCCTACAGGTTGACAGAGGGTGTCTCAGGGTCCGCGTTTTCCACTATTCTGATTTGAACCACCCTCTGCCAATACCCTCTTAAGAGGGGCAGTGTGCTCTTATAGGTGTGTGCCATGCCCAGGGATGGTCTGTGTGGAAGATTAGGTTGCTTACTTTCCCATTTTTGTAGCAGTCAGCAAATAGTGTCTCTGGATTGTCCATGAGAAGCTTTTCTTTGTACTCTTTCCGTGCCTTGTCATTTTTAATATCCAAGGGTACTGGACTGTGGTGACCTCTGCACAGAATGAAGCCATGCAGCAGGGGGGGGCGAAAGAGGCCTCTGCATTTGGGTGGGGGAGGGACACTGCTGGATGAAAGCTCTCTAGGAGTGGCAACATGCCCTTTCATGTTAGGTTGAATGTCTGGTATACCATACAACTTCAATTAATAGCCCAGGCGTTTATTTGCTTCCATCACCTAGCAGTCTTGCCCTCGTCTGATCCACCTTGCAGTCTTGCCCTCGTCTGATCCACCTTGCAGTCTTGCCCTCGTCTGATCCACCTTGCAGTCTTGCCCTCGCCTGATCCACCTAGCAGTCTCGCCCTCGCCTGATCCACCTAGCAGTCTCGCCCTCGCCTGATCCACCTAGCAGTCTCGCCCTCGCCTGATCCACCTAGCAGTCTCGCCCTCGCCTGATCCACCTAGCAGTCTCGCCCTCGCCTGATCCACCTAGCAGTCTCGCCCTCGCCTGATCCACCTAGCAGTCTCGCCCTCGCCTGATCCACCTAGCAGTCTCGCCCTCGCCTGATCCACCTAGCAGTCTCGCCCTCGCCTGATCCACCTAGCAGTCTCGCCCTCGCCTGATCCACCTAGCAGTCTCGCCCTCGCCTGATCCACCTAGCAGTCTCGCCCTCGCCTGATCCACCTAGCAGTCTCGCCCTCGCCTGATCCACCTAGCAGTCTCGCCCTCGCCTGATCCACCTAGCAGTCTCGCCCTCGCCTGATCCACCTAGCAGTCTCGCCCTCGCCTGATCCACCTAGCAGTCTCGCCCTCGCCTGATCCACCTAGCAGTCTCGCCCTCGCCTGATCCACCTAGCAGTCTCGCCCTCGCCTGATCCACCTAGCAGTCTCGCCCTCGCCTGATCCACCAAGCAGTCTCGCCCTCGCCTGATCCACCAAGCAGTCTCGCCCTCGTCTGATCCACCAAGCAGTCTCGCCCTCGTCTGATCCACCTAGCAGTCTCGCCCTCGTCTGATCCACCTAGCAGTCTCGCCCTCGCCTGATCCACCTAGCAGTCTCGCCCTCGTCTGATCCACAGACAAACACAAGTGATTTGAGCTTTCTGCCCAAGATAAATTCTCATGTGAAATTTGAGTTCCTCGATCCAAAATGGCTGTCACAATGTCCGATTGATAGAATAAATTGTTCTTCTGGTAAGTTGCTGTTCTCCATTTGACTCCTTAGAAATGACAAGGTCATGCCAGTTTGTGAAGCATTTCAGAGTAGACATTGTATTTGCAAAGCACTGTTTGCCAGATTCTAACATCATAAATGCTTTAGCAGGTTGTGAGCCCTTTGTAAATATCATTGACTGATGACGCTGAGATCTGTTGGGTGAGGAGGACGGGCAAACTTCAAGATGTACTCATAGGACATTTAAAAAGCAATTATTTTTTGTCAATAACACAATGGATTTCGATATTCTATTATTACTGAAGGTCAACATATAAGACTTACGCCGGGTCCCACATGGCACCATAGTCCCTATATAGTGGACTACTTCAGACCAGAGACCTATGGGGGCCCTATTTTGACCTTCAGTTTAATGAGGTCTCTGTAGTGTCATTAATATGAATGACTTAAAAAAATAGCCATTTCTGGACTTTGTTGGATTAACAATCAGGAATACATTGGTCTCAGGTGTGCACACGTGACGTACAGACACGCGCCACTCATGGTTTTTCAATCAAAGGATGAAGTGTAGGCTAATGGCTACTAAAAATGGCAGTTTCTGAGGAAAGTGAAAGACTAGAGTAGCCATTTCCTCTTCTGTATCAACTCTTTTCATGCTCAAAGGATCCGTTATAGTAGGATGCATTGGTGTACAATAGTACGTTTTATAGGCATGGAATTCCCAGTGTCAACATTAAACTGGTCTGGTAAAAATAAAGGTTAGTGATGAAGTCATTTAACTGTAGATAATATTTATATAGCCAAGTCTAATTGCTGAAGGATTTGATAGTCTTCGAGTAAACGCCATTGGATTGGTCATAACAACAGATGTTTTCCAATTCTAGAAATATCTATTATCAGCCCTTGAGGCTGCAGTGAAATCTGCCTCTCGCTCACTCTCACCCGGTCTCCCCTCTATGCTGAAAGAGGCGTGCTTCTCTCCTTAGTTAATTGCATTCAGCCCGGAGTGAGAAAAGGAGTGGGGGGAAAAAAACAGACGAAGGCTCACCAAGACGTCGAGGCCTCTGCTTCCAAACCTGCAGGAAAATTACACTGAGGAAAGTGAACGAAAGAGGGAAGGGGGATGAGAGGGAGAGAGCGAATGAACATAGGGAGAGATGCAGAGAGAAGGCTTCCTTGCTTACCAGAGCAAGAAAATCATTACTGATTTCCCTGTTAATGGAGGGGGAGAAGAGAGGAGTGTAAAAGGGGGGATAAAGGGAAAGGTATGAGGCAGGAAAGAAGAGAGGAAAGGCGGGAAAGTAGTGGAGACGAGAGAAGCGGACAAGAAGGAAGGATGAGAAGGTTCTGAGGAGGAAGGAAAAGAGGGGAGAAGAGAGCAGGGTTAAATAAGGAAAGGGGAAAGGAGGATTGTTATGTTTGAGTCCGCATGCTTATCCACAGCCGCTGGAAGTAGGGGTGCTGAGGGTGCTGCGGCACCCTTTTGATCAATGAAAAAAAAAAAAAGTCTGCTTTTTTAAAAACCGACTTAGTGCACTAAGCCTCATATTGCTGTATGAGCGGAGAGCGGGGAAAAAAGATACTTGTCAGCAGAACGGGGAGAGAAATCTTCCCATAACCATTTGCTTATCAGAAGGTTGGGAGCATCATATGGCCTCGTGTGACTGTAGCGGAGTAGCTGCATCTTCCTGCTGAATCTTTAAAGAACACTCCTGTTCTGCTGCTCCTTCTGAGCACACTCCTCATGCCAACCCTGCCACCCGGGCATCATGTGTGTTTTCACTAAGGAAGGTCTGACGTACTCACACAAGCAAGCACAAACTCAAGCAAGTGCACACACACAGAGGCAGGCACACAAACGTGCACATATACACAGGCATGCACGTTTGTGTGTGCGTGCTTGAGCAGGGTTTAACGTGAAAAAAAAATGCTTTCTCTCTACATTCAGCTGTTTATAGGCTATATTTGGTTAATATAATATACAACACACAGGCTCATTGTGTTCAGGACAACCCAGGGTAAAATGCTGTCTGTGTGCGGCCTGCCTGCTGCCTGCGCACAGATCTCTCACACCTAAAAAACTAAGTACTTTAAAATGTGTTAAATAACATGACTTGCCAACACCATTTAGTAGAAAGAAAAGACATCTTCCACTAGGAATTGATTCCTAAGATTCAGTATTTTTTAAATGACTAGACTGATTAGTTGCCACACTTCCTGGAATTCAAACACTGTCTTTCATAGCGAGCTAGCGAGGGACGGAGAGAGAGGGGAGGGGCACAGTATAGACAGGTTGGCCACCAGGCAGACAGTCAGAACCGTGCACTAGGCCCATCTATCAGCAATCAAAAGCTGCTGTATTTCTGCAATTTCTTAGCTTGCAATGTCTTGCAACTTCAGTAAAGTAGAGCATATCATCAATGAATAGGCTAGGATATTCTACATGCAATAGACTGAATACTGAACACACTCTCACATCATTAGCAAAGAGAAAGGGCGGGTGAGCCAGCAATTTATTGAAAATAAATACAGGAATATAATTTACGTAAGTATTCACACCAGAGTCAATACTTTGTAGAAGCACCTTTAGCGCCGGTTACAGCTTTCTTTTGGGTAAGTCTCTAAGAGCTTTGCACACCTGGATTGTACATCATTTGCCAATCTTTTTACAAAATTTTTTTTATATAAAATTTTTATTTTTTACAAATACTTCAACCGCTTTCAAGTTTATTCTTTATCATTGCTTGACATCCATTTTCAAGTCTTGCTGTAGATTTTCAAGCTGATTTAAGTCAAATCTGTAAATAAGCCACTCGGGAAGATTCAACATTATCTAACACCTGTGCAGATTTTGCCTTGCGTTTGAGGTTTTGTTCTGCTTAAAGGTAAATTTTTCTCCCAGCGTCTGTTGGAAAGCAGACAGAACCAGGTTTTCATCTAGGATTTTGCATGTGCTTATAGCTGTGTTTAGTTTCTTTTTATCCTATAAAACTCCCTAGTCCTTGCCGATGACAAGCATACCTATAACATTATGCAGCCACCACCATGCTTGAAAATATGAAGAGTGGTACTCAGTGATGTGTTGTGTTGTTTTTGCCTCAAACGCAACATTTGTATTCAGGACGAAAAGTTAATTTCTTTGACACATGTTTTTGCAATTTTAGTGCCTTATTGCAAACAGGATGCATGTTCCAAACAGGATGCATGTTTTGGAATATTATTTTTTCTATACAGGCTACCTCCTTTTCACTCTGTCTTTTAGGTTAGTATTGTGGAGTAACTACAATGTTGTTGAACAGTCCTCAGTTTATTTCTATCACAACCATTCAACTGTAACTGTCTTAAAGTCACCACTGGCCTCAAGGTGAAATCCCTGAGCGGTTTCCTTCCTCTCTGGCAACTGAGTTAGAAAGGATGCCTGTATCTTTGTAATGACTGGGTGTATTGATACACCATACAAAGTGTAACTAATAACTTCACCATGCTCAAAGGGATATTCAGAGTCTGTTTTTTTAAATGTTGACCCATCTACCAATAGGTGCCCTTCTATGCGAGATTTTGGAAAACCTCCCCTGACTATATGGTTGAATCTGTATTTAAATTCCCTGCTCGACTGATGGACCTTACAGATAATCAAATGTATGTGTGGGGTACAGAGATTAAAAAAAAATCTGTCCATGCAACTTTTTACGTGACTTATTAAGCAAATCTTTACTCCAGTGCTTATTTAGGCTTGCCATAACAAAGGGGTTAAATACTTTCAAATACTTCATTTATTCATTTGTAAAAATGTCTAAAAACATAATTCCACTTTGGCGTTATGGGGTGTTTGTTGTGTTTAGGCCAGTGAAAAATCTTAATTTAATGCATTTTAAATTCAGGCTGTACCAACAAAAAAGTCAAGGGGCGTGAATACTTTCAGAAGGTACTGTACCTTAAAGTAGAGAGCTGCATTGATCTCTGTCGGATCCAGCAAGTCCTCCGGGTATCCCGCGTGTCTCAACAGAGAGAATTGCGGTGAGGTTTGCATTTTTCATGCTGCTAGCCGGAGCATGGGGTCAGACAGACGACTTTGGGATGAAACTATTTTGGTTGTCCAGCAGATTATTTGGAAATGGTTGTCTTTCTCCTTTGTGTGGCTTAGTGTACCCATTTTTCACACACTCGTTGCTTCAACTTTAGCCTGCCTCTCCTAGTTGGGCGTGAGAGTTCAAGTGCACCTACGTGTAGTCTCATTGGCGGGGAATCACATGGCAGTTACTTACAATTAAATGAACTTAAATATGATTAGACTGGAGTTTACTACAGTGTCTGTAAATAAATATTGATCATGGAAATAAGTGGAAGGTGCTCAACCAACGTGAGCAGAGGTGCAATCAAAGATTTCTATCATCAATGAAAAGGAACAAGGCGCACATATGTTAGGCCATATTGGTGACCGAGTGTTGATTACCCATTTGTTTGTTTGTCTGCAACGACCACTTCAAATTTGGGTGTATAAAATCGAGCACACAGCCATGCAATCTCCATAGGATAAACATTGGCAGTAGAATGGCCTTACTGAAGGGCTTAGTGAATTTCAGCATGGCACAGTTATAGGATGCCACCTTTCCAACAAGTCAGTTTGTCAAATTACTGCCCTGGTTTAACAGCAAGTGCTGTTATTGTGAAGTGGAAACGTCTAGGAGCAACAACAGTGGTAGGCCACACAAGCTTCCAGAACTGGACCATTGAGTGCTGAACCGTGTAAAAATCTGTCCTCGGTTGCACACTCACTACTGAGTTCCAAACTGCCCCTGGAAGCAACATCAGTACAAGAACTGTTTGCCAGGAGCTTCTTGAAATGGTTTTTCATGGCCGAGCAGCCACACACAAGCCTAAGGTTACTATGCGCAATGCCAAGTGTTGGCTGGAGTTGTGTAAAGCTTGCCGCCATTGGATTCTGGAGCAGTAGAAACGTGGTCTCTGGGGTGATGGATCACGCTTCACCATCTGGCAGTCCGACAGACACATCTGGTTTTTGCGGATGCCAACTGTAAGGTTTGGTGGAGGAGGAACGATGGTCTGGGGCTGTTTTTTCATGGTTTGGTCTAGGCCCCTTAGTTCCAGTTAAGGGAAATCTTAACACTACAGCATACAATGACATTTTAGACAATTAAGTCTTTCCAACTTTGTGCGAACAGTTTGGGGAAGGCCCTTTCCTGTTTCAGCCAGACAATGCCTCAGAAATGTGCACAGAAATGGTTTGTTGAGATTGGTGTGGAAGAACCTGGGTGGCCTGAACAGAGCCCTGACCTCGACCTCATCGAACACCTTTGGGATGTATTGGAATGCATACTGCGAGCCTGGCCTAATCACCCAACATCAGTGATTGACCTCACTAATGCTCTTGTGGCTGAATAGGTCCCCGCAGCAATGTTCCAACATCTAGTGGAAAGCTTTCCCAGTAGAGTGGAGGCTGTTATAGCAGCAAAGGGGGGATCAACTCCATATTAATGCCCATGATTTTGGAATGACATGTTCAACGAGCAGGTGTCCATATACTTTTGGTCATGTAGTGTAGGCTCTATCCTCTTTGCAAAACGTAGCAAGTGTTGGATCGCATCATTCTTGCTGCTTCCAGTTCAGTAGCCATCCCTGCGAGGTCAGGTGTGCATGTGGTCCCAATGAAATAGAGTAGGCAATAGCCTATGCATGGGCGGAGAAGCACGGGGCAGTTATCTTTCCAAGGAAATGTACTTCCTAAATATGATTAGGCTATAGTTGACAACATTGCGTAGAAATAAATATTGATCATCCATATTTCTGTCTGAAAATCTTCAAGGAAATCCTAGTCGATCACAAAACATTTCTGTAGAAAAGCCAACGATTAATCCTTGCCACAGAGTTTCGAAACCCAGAGGCGCAACATTGTGAGACTTCCGGGAACGCTCGCGAAACAGACCAAGTAGGGTAAGTCAACGATTCTTCATGATGTTCATTTTCTAGATCTCGAAAGGCACAATCTAGATTCGAGCCGATGTCTTAAGTTGTTGAACATGTTATTTCTACAACCTCGCGAAAGTGACAAACTGACATGTTTCCGTTTTTGTCAAAAACAACTTCAAATCGAATGAGTGCTTTTGATTTGACAGCCTGCCCATGCGCAGTTCAGCACATGACGACCGTTAGACCCGATGAGGTGTTTCTGTGCTTCGCTAGCCAACGTCACCATGACATTAGAGAAGCAGTTCCCGCTAAATGCATTTGATTGATTGAACATGCGAGTTTACTTCCCCACTGTGAAGTCACCACAGAGAAGAACAACAGCTACATTTACATTACACTCTGTGTGTTACACCCTCCCATGTTTCCTCCTTCCCCCCTGTTGACTAAGGAGATGTGAGGACAGAGAGAATGAGTAGTTCGTTTACTGACGCATTTTCATTCAGAATTGATCAGTGTGGTGCCTTTTTGAAGGTGTACTGTCACAACATCCTAGATAATGAAAAGAAGCGACTTGAGTTGACAGGAAAGGCTAAGTTTTCAGGAGGGAAGCGAAGGTCGCGCTCATGCATGCACTAAAGCGTGCGCGCACACACACACACACACGCGTGTACTTTTCTTTTTCTGTTATGTGTGTTTGCATGAGTGTAAGAACTTAGCTTCCTTAGCGGAAACACACACCATCCCCAGATGGAATGAGATTGAGGCAGTCACCTGTCAAGGAGTTGGCAGCAGAACAGAAGTATTGTTTAAAGATTCAACAGGAAGATGGTGCTTCTCAGCTCCTCACAGTCACGAGGGCACGACTGACTCCTAACCATCCGATAAGCATGCTGAGTCCCTCAAGAATCACTATCCTCATTTCCTTTCCTTATTTAACCCCCCCCCTTCTTTCCAACCTCCTCAGATCTTTCTCACCCATCTTTCCTCTCCCTTCCTCATTTCTCCACTCCTTCCTCCTTTCTTCTCTCCTTCCCCCCTTTCCTCCCTCATACCTTTCCCTTTCTTTTCATCCTCTCTTGTTCCATCCTTTCCTGTCTCCTCACCATCTCTGCTCTTCTCCTTTCCCCCTCCATTACCATAGCCACTCTCTATCTGAACATCGGGGAAATCCCTTGAAGCCAGTGCTCTATCAGTAATGATTTTCTGCTCTGGTGAGCAAGGAATCTCTCTCCCTCTCTATATTCGCACTAACTATCTCATCCCCATCTTTCATTCTCTTCCCTTTGTACGTTTTCTGCAGGTTTGGAAGCCGAAGTAAGCCTGTCTTAGTGAGCTTTCTCGTCTGTTTTTCTCATTGCGGCGCTGAATGCAATTAGCTAAGGAGAGAAGCACATGCCTCTTTCAGCATGGACGGGAGAAAGAGACAGATTTCACTGCAGTCTCGACTGGTCTGATAATGGATATTTCTAGTATTGGAAATCATTCTTTGTTATGACCCATCCAATAGCTTTACTCTAAGACTATCAAATCCTTAAGCAATTTGGTACTTGGCTATATAAATATTATCTACATGTTTTATTTTACCAGATAAGTTGTGGCCAAGTGAGCTAATTGGGAACAAAGGATTTAGGTGGCCATGATAATATATGTTGGGTTTGAAATTTAGCCAAGACCCAATATACTTGCAACAAATACCAAGAGGTGATGACTGAGACCTCTGTTTATTGTCACAACCAAAGAGTATTGCTACTTTTTTGGTATGACATGCCTATTAATGTCCTTCCCCAGTGGTATTATTGTACGCCAATGCATCCCACTATAATGGATCCTGATGAAAAGATAGTTGACAAAGAAAAGGAAATGATTTCTCCAGTCTTTCACTTTTTATCAGAAACTGCCATTTCAAATCAAATCAAGGTTTATTTGTCACGTGCGCCGAATACAACAGTGAAATGCTTACTTACAGGCTCTAACCAACAGTACAAAAAAAGGTGTTAGGTGAACAATAGGTAAGTAAAGTAATAAAAACAACAGTAAAAAAGACAGTGAAAAATAACAGCAGCAAGGTACCCATTAGCCTATACGTCATCCTTAGAAAACAAACATATGCGAGCGACAAATGCCTGTCTGTACGGCATGTGTGCCTGTGTGAGACCTTTCCTAAATAAAAAATGTAAATAAACTTTTCCTTGACAGAAGACCTATTATATTTTTTTGCCGTTCTTACCTTCTCCACTAGAGGGCATGTCAGAGCAATTTCTTATTCCCAAAATGTCAAACTATTTTTGCTTTGTCATAATGGGATAGTGTGTAGATTTTTATTTTTTCCCCTTATCAATTTAATCCATTTTAAAATAAGGCTGTAATGTAGCCAAACGTGGAAAAAGTCGAGGGGTCTGAATACTTTCTGAATGCACTGTCTAATGGAAGAAGTCCCTTGAGAGGACCTGTGTTCTGAAAGATGAGACGTTGAGGACGATAATAAACACAGTTTTGATGTCATTAGGGGTGTGATCTTTTAAACATTAAAACCTTTAAACGAAATTGGGATCCTTATATATAATTTTAAACTCCGCAAAAAAAGAAACTCTCTCCTCTCTGTCAAATGCGTTTATTTTCAGCAAACTTAATGTGTAAATATTTGTAAGAACATAAGATTCAACAACTGAGAAATAAACTGAACAAGTTCCACAGACATGCGACTAACATAAATTTAAGTCCCTGAACAAGGGGTGGGGGGGGTCAAAATCAAATCAAACAGTCAGTATCTGGTGTGGCCACCAGCTGCATTAAGTACTGCAGTGCATCTCTGCTCATGGACTGCACCAGATTTGCCAGTTCTTGCTGTGAGATGTTATCCCACTCTTTCACCAAGGCACCTGCAAATTCACAGACATTTCTGGGGGGATTGGCCCTAGCCCCCACCCTCTGACGCAACAGGTCACAGACCTGCTCAATGGAATTGAGATCCTTGCTCTTCGCTGGCCATGGCAGAACACTGACATTCCTGTCTTGCAGGAAATCACACACAGAACCAGCAGTATGGCTGGTGGCATTGTTATGCTGGAGGGTCATGTCAGGATGAGCCTGCAGGAAGCGTACCACACGAGGGAGGAGGATGTCTTTCCTGTAATGCACAGTGTTGCGATTACCTGCAATGACAACAAGCTCAGTCCGATGATGTTGTGACACACTGCCCCAGACCATGACGGACCCTCCACCTTCAAATCGACCCCGCTTCCAGAGTACAGGTCTCGGTGTAACGCTCTTTCCTTCGACGATGAATGCTAATCCAACCATCACCCCTTGTGAGACAAAACCGTGACTCGTCAGTGAAGAGCACTTTTTGCCAGTCCTGTCTGCTCCAGCAATGGTGGGTTTGTACCCATAGGTGACGTTGTTGCCGGTGATGTCTGCCTTACAGCAGGCCTACAAGCCCTCAGTCCAGCCTCTCTCAGCCTATTGCAGACAGTCTGATAACTAATGGAGGGATTGTGTGTTCCTAATGTAACTCGGGCAGTTGTTGTTGCCATCCTGTGCCTGTCCCGCAGGTGTGATGTTCGGATGTACCGATCCTGTGCAGGTGTTGTTACACGTGGTCTGCCACTGCGAGGATGATCAGCTTTCCATGTGGTCTCCCTGTATCGCTGTCTTAGGTGTTTCACAGTACGGACATCGCAATTCATTGCCATGGCCACATCTGCAGTCCTCGTGCCTCCTTGCAGTCTTGAAAAAGTGACTTTTTTGTTGCTGAGTTTATATGGGTCAAATACTTACGTTTTTCAAAGTAGCAAAAATATAAAACAACAATTACAATTCCCTTCAAGGCTTTTTTATGTTCATTGGAATGTCACCTATGCAATTATATTAGTTAAATTCAAGAATAAAGCCAATTCATTTTTTATTGTGATTCATATGAATGTACCCTAGTAAAATGTAATTCAGCATAACACTAAGTATTAAAAATCTATATTTTTTTCATAATCACAAGGTTTTATATCCATACACAGACTGGCAGAAATATAACTACCCAGAAAAAAGTACATTATTTTATTTTTAATACCACATTTGATGCGTCACGGGTATCAAAACGTCCTGCCTTACACTGGGGAAAAATATTTTTCACTTCATCCTTTTGAGATTTGTTTTTGTCTCTGAGTCAACAAAAAACTCCCTCTCCATTTCTCGCTAACATGTTTTGTTACTATTTCAAATCTATTCAAATCAAATTGTATTATTCACAGGTGCCGAATACAACAGGTGTACAGTGAAACGCTTACTTACGAGCCCCTAACCAACAATGCAGTATAAAAAAACTAAAACAAATAGGAATAAGAGAAATGTAAAAAGTAATTAAAGAGCAACAGTAAAAAAATAACAATATATATGCCGGTACAGAGTCAATGTGCGGGGGCACTGGTTAGTTGAGGTAGTGTGTACAGTTAATTAAAGTGACTTTGCATAGATGACAGTGGAGGGGAGGGGGCAATGCAAATAGTCTGGGTAGCCGTTTGACTCGGTGTTCAGGAGTCTTATGGCTTGGGGGTAGAAGCTGTTTAGAAACCACGAGGCTGTCTCGTGGTTGTCGGTGATCAGGCCTACCACTGTTGTGTCATCGGCAAATGTAATGATGGTGTTGCAGTCGTGCCTGGCTGTGCAGTCAAGTGAACAGGGAGTAATCACTTTACTATAATTTGAGCCTGCGGCAAACACTTTCCGTTGCATTAAGTTGCATTATTACACGATTATTACATGATAGTTAATGTTGTAGTTATGCATTGTTACACTGTAACTGGTACATTTCTATTCAATACAGGTACACAGATGCAGTTTCAAGATACCTACACAAAATATCTACATAAAATGCCCATCAAACTACTTAAATTTAAAGTGTACTGTCTCGATTTTTCATGAAGTGCCCCAGCTATTAACTAATATAATTCATAATCCATTTTAATCCATAATTGTGTATAATATTATATTAACTAATATAATCCATCAGTTTTACCTTAACTGCAGTGTAATAAAACATTAACTACAGTGTAATAGTACATTTTAAGGTTAAGTGTTATCCACCCAGCTTTATGCCGTGCAGCCCTCTCCTTATTAGACAACTACATCTACAGTATAAAGAAAATGTCCCTTGAAATACCTTAAAATACTATAAAATAGTTTAAAATGATAATATTCAGTATTCATACAAGTAAATATGAATTGCATGATTAAATGTTGTAAACTAGTGAAAACATGGGATAACAAAGCTACTGTCCTTCAGCATAACGGAAGACATAGTGGTATATCAGGTAAAGGTGAAATCATAAAATATTTCAGAGATTTACTCACCTCATCACATTGATACATAATCCAAGATGGCGTAGCAGTCAGATGTCAGTTTTCTTGTATATATTTCTTATATATTTTAAATCTCAATTTCCATCTACAGACTGAACATACTCTCCTGCAGTCTGCCTCAGCCAATGTGGTATGGATCTGTTATTTTTTCACTTTGGAACCAGAACCCCCATCAGAAGCTAGCCAGCTTACTAGCTAGTAGTCAGTTAGCCACTGCTAGCGGTCATTACAGTTAACTCGGACATCAGCCAGCCTCAGCCCGGTCAGTTCCTGCCAGTCTGCACATGGCGATATCAACCCGGAGCATATCGGACTGCTTTTTATCTACCACATCTCCGGATTCCTTCAGCAAGCTCTGAACCTTTACACCGGATCATTGCAGCTAGCTAGATGCTATCTGAGTGGCTACTCCTGGCTAACGTCTCTGTCCCGAAGCAAGCACCAGTTAGCCTGGAGCTAGGCCCATCTCCCGGCTACCCGAAGAGGTCCATCAGCCGATTCTTGAGCTACAATACCTATTTTGCCAATTGGCCTGGACCCTTTAACTGCCGACACGGAGCCCCGCTGATCCATCATGACTGGTCTGCCGACGTAACCGTCCGAGGGGGTTTCAACAGGCTCTATCCTTGTGACGGCCCCCGGAGGCCCATCTGCTAGCCTGCTAGCCCCGACCCGCTAGCTGTCTGAATCGCCTTGTCTCCAGCTCACCTAGCTACTCACTGGACCCTATGATCACTCGGCTACATATGCCTGTCCCTAATGTCAATATGCCTTGTCTATTGCTGTTTTGGTTAGTGATTACTGTCTTATTTCACCGTAGAGCCTCCAGCCCTGCTCAATATGCCTTAGCTAGCCCTTTTGTTCCACTCCCCACACATGCGGTGACCTCACCTGGCTTAAATGGTGCCTCTAGAGGCAAAACCTCTAGAGGCACTCAATGCCTAGGTTTACCTCCACTGTACTCACATCCTACCATACCCCTGTCTGTACATTATGCCTTGAATCTATTTTTCCGCGCCCGGAAATCTGCTCTTTTTACTCTCTGTACCGAACATACTAGACGACCCGTTTTAATGTCTTTAGCTATACCCTTATCCTACAGAAGGTCTTCAATGGGTCTTCTTTGTGATGTCACATGATTCGCATCATGTGATATGCTTTAAAATGACTTTTTACCTTTGTTATACTGAATGACATTGAAGCGCAAAAGTTATTCAAGTTTTTAAATATTTTTTAGATACAGTATGTTGCCCATTATTCTATATATTGTTGCAAACACTAACACAATTATGCCATGGGTGTTCATTTATATTTTTAGGATGAATTTCTACATTTTTCAAAGCCTTGTCATTAGAATTTTAACCCGCACAGTTACACTGAAGGACATTTTGACACTTTAGAGCTCAATAACTCCCTTAATTTAGTAGTTTGCAGCACAAATATTTCTGGGTCAAAAGAAGGGTAAGAGTTGAGTGGTTTTATTTTATATTTATACATCTTTTTATGTTAAATGAATGGCCTTCGGACACCAAATTTACACGTCTCGTCTTTGACCCATATATAAAATACATTTTCTGGATGGAAGAAGGCTTTCAATGTAAAATGTAATGACTAAAACCCAAATATAAAGTGTGTAGAAAGGATAATGAACCTATTTATTTTAAAATAATATATTTGAGATCTAACAATTACCAAAATAACAACAGCTAGGCAGTTAGGGAGAATGCATAGACTTGCTTTCAATGAGAATGACAGACCTTTAGCACATTTCTTTGTACATTTGGTCGGGTCGCCCAAAGCTACATATTGCACCTCTCTCCCAAGCAAATTTCCTGCAATTCTATGCAATTTGCCATGGCTGATGCAGTGTTATTTTTCTCAAACAATAAAACCAATAGTGCTAAATTCATTGTTTGGTAAATTTTCTATGCTTCCCATTCTTAAGTTTAATTTTTGTCTTTTATTTTCATTTTTGTACACCAACTGAAACAAAATACAATATTTTTGGTTATGGAAAATATACTTCAGTGGTCTATAGGTGGTACAAGGATTTTCTACACTACACATTCTTGTTTTGTCATGTAAACTGAAATTAGGTGAACCATTTGAAGTTTTGCAACCAGGAAATGGCGGTGCAATACCTGCATAGTTCCTAACAGCTGTCATTCGAATACCATACAGCATTGTGAAGTGGAGAACCTGAGCTCTGACGTCTTGTATAGCATGTTACAGTACTGCCACTGCATTCCAATTTAGGCGCTTATCAATTACAAATCTGCCATTTTTTAAATACTCAAATATGGGAAAGGGCTACCAATCAGGAAGAGTTCGGTACTGAAATACCACTGCATTATTTTATCTCTTATTCTGTGAACTACAATACCCAGCTTTCCATCTCCTGCTAAAGTAGTAGTGTTGTAGTTTGAATGGATATTTGGGTGTGTTTTTATGTGAATGTCTCTTAGTGTTTGGCACTGTTCGGGGTTCAGACAGTGACAATTCTAGTACAAAAAGAAAGTATTGGCAAGAATTCTGCAAAGTCACGCACACACAACGTGCAAAGTCTCATCATTCTAACATTTTTTTTCTATCAATGGTGTAGTATAGCTAATGGGTAAGTCAAATCGCAGTTTCTGAGAAAATGTGAGACTGGAGTAGACGTTTCCTCTTTGTCAATTATCTTTTCATGCTCAAAGGATCCATTATAGTGAGTGCGATGCATTGGCGTACAATAATACCATTGGGGAAGGAAGACATTTGTTAGGCATATAATTCACATTTCTTTGCAATTTTCATTCTTTGGTTGAGACATTTAAACTGAGGTCTCGGTGGTAGGTTTTCCATTTCCCTTTCATTATACATCTCTCTTGGTATTTGTATTGTGTCTTGGTTAAATTTAAACCCCAACATCTAATATTATCATGGCTACCTAATCCTTTGTTCCCAATTGGCTCTTTTGACTACTCAACTTATCTGGTAGAAATAAAGGTCATTGATGAAATAATAACGGTAGATAATATTTATATAGCCAAGTACCAAATTGCTTAAGGATTTGATAGTCTTAGAGTAAAGCTATTGGATGGGTCATAACAAAGACTTCCAATACCAGAAATATCCATTATCAGCCCTGTCTCGAGACTGCAGTGAAATCTGCCTCTCTATTTCTGTAGATCTACCTCTCTCCCTTCCATGCTGAAAGAGACATGTGCTTCTCTCCTTAGCTAAGTGCATTCAGCACTGCAGTGAGAGAAACGGATGAAAAGGCTCACTAAGACAGGCTTACCTCGGCTGCAATTTATTTATTTTTTAAAAAGCACAGAGGGAAGAGAAAAAAGAGGGGGGTGGAATGAGAGAGAAAAAACTAATATAGGAAGAGTGAGAGTCAGAAAGAGGGGTTCCTTGCTCACCAGAGCAGAAAATCATTACTGATAGAGCACTATCTTCAAGGGCTTTCCCTAATGTTGAGAGAGAGGGTGGCTATGGCAATGGAGAGGGAAAGGAGAAGAGCAGAGATGGTGAGGAGACAGGAAAGGATGGAACAAGAGGGGATGAAAAGAAAGGGAAAGGTATGAGGGAGGAAAGGAGGAAGGAATGGAGAAATGAGGGGAAAAGAAAGGGTGAGAAAGATCTGAGGTTGGAATGAAGGGGAGAAGGAGGGTTAAATAAGGAAAGGAAATGAGGATAGTGATTCTTGAGGGACTCAGCATGCTTATCAGATAGTTAGGAGCCAGTCATGACCCCGTGTGACTGTGAGGAGCTGCGAAGCACCATCTTCCTGCTGAATCTTTAAACAAGACTCCAGTTCTGCTGCCAACACCTTGACAGATGACTGCCTGAATATCCTGGAACTCTCCTCATGCCAACTCCACCACCTGGGCATTGTGTGTGTTAGCTAAGGAAGCCTAGGTCTCACACTCACGCAAGCACACACCGACAAACTCAGTCACACACACATAACAGAAAAAGAAAGCACACAAATGTGCATGCTTGTGTGTGTGCACGTGAGACCTTAGCTTCCCTCTTGAAAACTTGGACAGCCTTTCCAGCAACCTCAAGTATCTTCTTGTCATTATCTATGATGCTTTGCATGACGGTACACGTTCAAAAGGCAATGCACTGATCTATTCTGAATGAAAACGCGTCAGCATGGAGCTGCATTATCTGGTCTTACATTACTTTCATTTGCCTAGATATCTGTTGACACACACCAATGTTTTGCACTCGTTTAAAACTAACAAAACTCATTCTCGGTCCTCACATCTCCTTAGCCTATAGGGGGAAGGCGGAAACAAGTGAGGAGGGTGGAACACACACACACTTCCTGTACAATCTCTGGAGCGTGGACTCAATATGGGAAAAGTTCATGGGACTGTACTCTTTCCTCTTTGTCCTTGTCTGTGGTGACATCACAATGGGAAAGCAAAGCATTGCTTAACCTCATGTTCTATGACCCTGTAGTACTGTACATTCAGCTTTGTTTCAACAGACCTAAACGGGAATGTAATGGGTGCAGGAAGTAGAGTTTTTCATCATAAAACCTCATAATGCCTCAGAACACTAACTACCTCAGACTACCTTCACGGCCCTGTGCGAAAACACATTGCCGTTCTGAATGCATCTCTGCATTTTCAAAATTCTATAGCAATGCATAGACCTTTTGAAATAAAATATATTTTTCTTCCAACCCGAGGGCCTTGAACCAGATCCAATAATATACATGATACATATACGGCTCTGCCCTCGAACCATAGAAATGAATAAAGATAAGTTATACCTTGAACATCCTTGAGACGTAAGCCCTGAACCTACTGGGACTGTGTTTCTCTGTATGAATAACCATTTAGCCTCTAATAGTGTAGATCTCATTAGAGGTCGACCGATTATGATTTTTCAACGCCGATACCGATTATTGGAGGACCAAAAAAATGCAGATACCGATTAATTGGCCCATTTTTATATATTTGTAATAATGACAATTATAACAATACTGAATGAACAATGAACACTTTATTTTAACTTACATAAATAAATAATAACATAATAAATAATAATAATAATAAATAATAACATGTTCAAGGTGGTTTAAATGATGCAACAACAGTGTTGGAGAAGAAAGTAAAAGTGCAGTATGTGCCATGTAAAAAAGCTAACATTCTCAGAACATGAGAACATATGAAAGCTGGTGGTTCCTTTTAACATGAGTCTTCAATATTCCCACTTAAGAAGTTTTAGGGTGTAGTTATAGGAATTATAGGACTATTTCTCTCTATACCATTTGTATTTCATTAACCTTCGACGATTGGATCTTCTTATAGGCACTTTAGTATTGCCAGCCTAATCTCGGGAGTTGATAGGCTTGAAGTCCTAAACTGCGCTGTGCTTCAAGCATTGCGAAGAGCTGCTGGCAAACGCAGTAAATGACTGCTTAGGAGCCTGCAGCTGCCTACCATCGCTCAGACTGCTATATCAAATCATAGACTGAATAATAATATAATAAACACACAGGAATACGAGCCTTAGGTCATTAATATGGTCAAATCCGTAAACTATAATTTCGAAAACAAAACGTTTATTCTTTCAGTGAAATACGGAACCGTTCCGTATTTTATTGTA
Source organism: Oncorhynchus kisutch (assembly GCF_002021735.2). Taxonomy (NCBI): domain Eukaryota; kingdom Metazoa; phylum Chordata; class Actinopteri; order Salmoniformes; family Salmonidae; genus Oncorhynchus; species Oncorhynchus kisutch. Next base: position 42,680,974 of record NC_034193.2, read on the forward strand.
TTTTTTTATTTAAAAATAAATACATTTTAATCCGTATTTTTACTGAACGCAAGAGAAGTGACACAATTTCCTTAGTTAATATTGCCTGCTAACATTTAAAAAAATATATATACTTCTGTGTATTGATTTTAAGAAAGGCATTGATGTTTATGATTAGTTACATTGGTGCTTTTTTCATGAATGTGTTTGTTAAATCATCACCCATTTGGTGAAGTATGCTGTGATTCAATGATACATTTCACAGGCACTGCATTGATTATATGCAATGCAGGACAAGCTAGTTAAACAAGCAATATCATCAACCATGTGTAGTTAACTAGTGATTATGTTAATTAAGATTGATTGATAGTTTTTTTCCTAATAAGTTTCATGCTAACTAGCAACTTACCGTGGCTCCTTGCTGCACTCGCGTAACAGGTGGTCAGCCTGCCACAGTCTCCTCGTGGATTGCAATGTAATGGTTAAATAAAGGTGGGAGAGAAAAAAATCGGCGTCCAAATAGGCAGATAACCGATCGACCGATTAATCGGTCAACCTCTAGATCTCATACATTAAGAGTAATCCACAGCTTAGGGCAGCAGATCAGAACATAACCTGTGTATTGTACAGCAATAGCAAGGAGCCGACAGTCAGCTAATTAGGGTTTTGTTAATTATTGCTTCTAAAGTTAGTGTATCATGAGGGGGAGCAAGGGAAAGAATGGCGTGGGAAGCCAGAAGAGGGAAACGATGGCGCGGGAAGCCAGAAGAGGGAAAGGATGGAGCGGGAAGCCAGAAAAGGATGGAGCGGGAAGCCAGAAGAAGGAAAGGATGGAGCGGGAAGCCAGAAGAAGGAAAAGGATGGAGCGGGAAGCCAGAAGAGGAAAAGGATGGAGCGGGAAGCCAGAAGAGGGAATGGATGGAGCGGGAAGCCAGAAGAGGGAATGGATGGAGCGGGAAGCCAGAAGAGGGAAAGAATTAGAGGACAGGAGGAGGGAAGCAGATAGTGAAGGAGAGACAAGAAATAGAGGCATATAGAGAATTGGAAACTTAGTAGACGATAACGACTTGGAGACGTGTAAAATGGAGAGGGGGAGTGGAGGACAGACTGAGGGATTTGGGGTTGGGAGACATGAACACATTCAGAAGGAGAATGTGATGGAGCGAGAGACCGAAGGACGGAGAAGGGAATGGAAGTAGAGCCGCATCGAGGGAAAGATGGAAACAGAGGGAGTCTGGGGAGAGCTGATTGGGGGATGTAATGAGCTGTAGCAGACAGTCTGCTCCGAGGGGACCAACCGAGACGCTCCGCTCCTCCCTCTATGACCTAGTTTGGGATCCCACCGAGAGGTAGCCGTCGCGCACAGGACCCCACACACACTCTTCCTCGCTCTCTCGTTCTCTCTCTCTCTCTCTCTCTCTCTCTCCCAAGCACGTACGCACAGACATACTCACACGGACCCCTAGTACCACTCCACACTTCTCTCTAGTACAGTATGTCCTCTGACACCCTTCTCCATCTCTTCTCTGTTTGTTATGGCTGTGGATCAAAGTCTCATCTCCTCATGTGTGCTTTGGGAACACTTCAGGCGAGAAGTCCCTTCTCTCTCTCCATCTCTGTCTCTCATTCTGTCTATATGGCCTTGTCTCTATTCATGTTCCATGTCCTATTTGAGGAGACTCTCGTGTGCCACTTTGACCTCTATCCTAAAAGTTCATTACCACAACACACACAGTGGGAGACCTGTGTAGCGCGCTCACCATCTGAATGTAATGGCCACCTGAGGTTTGTTGTGGGGAGCTGTTACACGGTGTTAGTTTGACCCTGGTCTGTGTACGTGCTTGAATGTCCAGATGAGAACACGTAGGCTGGACAGCTGGTGGCGAGGTTTCTGCATAATTCAAACGTTGGATTTGTGTAACGCGCGCGCATGAGTGCACACTCACACAACAAACACACACACACACACACACACACAATCCTGACCTCAGACACACACCTGTGTTCCCCTTGATAATAGTGACTAAGCCCCATCTGCGATCCCAACCCAGCTGCTATATTTGCTGCCTCAGCAGTGCTATATAGTGCCTCTCCTCTACCTTTTAAACATCACCCTGCTGTGAACCCACTGGACCTGCTACCAGCCGGGCCGGTCCAAGCACGATGATACCCTCTTCACTGTGGGAGTCACAGTGCGGTCTAAATTAGAGGTCGACCGATTATGATATATATTTTTTGTAATAATGACAATTACAACAATACTGAATGAACACTTATTTGAACTTAATATAATACATCAATAAAATCAATTTAGCCTCAAATAAATAATGAAACATGTTCAATTTGGTTTAAATAATGCAAAAACAAAGTGTTGGAGAAGAAAGTAAAAGTGCAATATGTGCCATGTAAGAAAGCTACCGTTTAAATTCCTTGCTCAGAACATGAGAATGTATGAAAGCTGGTTGTTCCTTTTAAAATGAGACTTCAATATTCCCAGGTAAGAAGTTTTAGGTTGTAGTTATTATAGGAATTATAGGACTATTTCCCTCTATACCATTTGTGGAGTGATGGGTAATGATGCTTCGAGGGGTGACTGTTGTTGATGTGTGCAGAGGGTCCCTGGTTCGCGCCCGGGTATGGGCGAGGGGACGGTCTAAAGCTATACTGTTACACTGGTGCCTACCACCGCTCAGTCAGACTGCTCTATCAAATCATAGACTTAATTATAACATAATAACACACAGAAATACGAGCCTTAGGTCATTAATATGGTTGAATCCGGAAAGTATCATCTCGAAAACAAGACGTTTATTCTTTCAGTGAAATACGGAACTGTTCTGTATTTTATCTAATGGGTGGCATCCATTATTCTAAATATTCCTGTTACATTGCACAACCTTCAATGTTATGTCATAATTACGTAAAATTCTGGTAAATTAGGCGGCCCAAACTGTTGCATATACACTGACTCTGCGTGCAATGAACGCAAGAGAAGTGACACAATTTCACCTGGTTAATATTGCCTGCTAACCTGGATTTCTTTTAGCTAAATATGCAGGTTTAAAAATATATACTACTGTGTATTGATTTTAAGAAAGGCATTGATGTTTATGGTTAGGTACACATTGGAGCAAGGACAGTCCTTTTGCACGAATACGCACCGCATCGATTATATGCAACGCAGGACAAGCTAGATAAACTAGTAATATCAACCATGTGTAGTTAACTAGTGATTATGATTGATTGTTTTTTATAAGATAAGTTTAATGCTAGCTAGCAACTTACCTTGGCTTACTGCATTCGCGTAACAGGTAGGCTCCTCGTGGAGTGCAATGTAATCAGGTGGTTAGAGCGTTGGACTAGTTAACTGTAAGGTTGCAAGATTGAATCCCCCGAGCTGACGAGGTGAAAATCTGTCGTTCTGCCCCCGAACGAGGCAGTTAACCCACCGTTCCTAGGCCGTCATTGAAAATAAGAATGTGTTCTTAACTGACTTGCCTAGTTAAATAAAGATTGTCCAAAAATACTGATTTCCGATTGTTCTGAGAACTTGAAATCGGCCCCAATTAATCGGCCATTCTGATTAATCGGTCGACCTCTAGTCTAAATAGACCTGGATATACCTGCATGTATCCCTTTGTGACCTGACCCTCACCTAAACCTCTAGTTCAAAGACCTTATGCTATGCAATTGTAAGTTACTTGTTGTTTCTGTGATATCAAACTTCTTTTCACTGTGAAAACAAAAACGTTTGTGGTTGACACGGCAATGCTTCCATGCAAACGTTCAGCGCTTTACGGATGAATTAAGACCTGAAGCATTTTTTTTTTTTTTAATATAGCACTTTTGTTTGCTTTCTTGCTGCCCTGATTGGACTGGACCTCTGTTTGTGCCCCCAGGTTTTGCATGCAGAAAAGTGCCAAGCTGGTGCCAGGAGTGACGTTGGACCTCATTGAGAAGTAAGTACCGCTGTGGCAACTCTCCCGATTTCATTTCTACTTTATATTGCTATTCTTCTTTTGTTCTTTCAGTGAGTAGTGTAGTTTGGACCGGTTTTTAAAGCCCTTACTTTTTCTTTTGTAAAGATCTGTGTTTTTTAAACATTTTAATGGATGGATTTGAGTATGTTCTTGTTGCGAGTGATACAAATGTGCCAGATAAAAGGACGTACGGATGCAATTCCACTCGTTTTGAGAACATCGAAGGCAACTTGCAGCACCTGGAGCTCTTTCTCTATCCCATCTATACAGATAGAGGACGTTCACACGCTGACATAACAGTTAAACAAGAGCCGGAGAGACAAACTTTTCACTACTTCAGATTTGGCGAGCCTTTGTCTGACTCAGGCGCACGTTCTCGCTTTCCCTCCAAACACACATGCTGGCGTGTAAATGCGAGCATGACTTTCCCTGCAGCTAATTGTGTGACTCAGTCAGCACATGGCCATGATTCCCTCGGTGTGCTCAGTGTTAACCAGGCCAGAATGGACACACACACACACAATCTAGTCCTCTAGAGGTTAATTAGTGTGTTTGGCTAAGGGCTAGTAGAGGCTGAGGGTGACATGGTGCAGACTCACTGAACGTGTGTGTGTGTGTGTGTGTGTGTCAGGGTTCATCTAGTAGAACTCTTTTCCCAGTGTGATGCTGATAGTCACGTTTCACTCCTCTCTCTGCCCCTCGCCAGATAGTCACGTTTCCCTCCTCTCTCTGCCTAGTCTACACCTCTCCAACACTGGAAGTGTGTTTAGGATTGGCTCCAAACTCCAGAGTTGCCTCTCCTGTGCCCCATAACTCAGGCACCTCAGGCGAACCGCAGCCCGTTCCTCTTTCAAACAATCCCCTGTTTTGAAGGAGAGGATACAAGAAGTGTCTCTCTCTCGTCAGGTGGATAAGGTACTCCCTTCCTTCTCTCTTGCTCACTGTATGGCTCTCTCTCTCTCTCCCTTTGGCATCATGTCTAACTCTCTCGCTCTCTTCCCACCTTCTCTGTAGCTCTCTCTCTTTTCTCCTCTTCCTCTCGCTCGCTCTCTCTGACATGTGGAGATGCCCCTGTGGAGGTTAAAAACTGGTTGAGAAATAACCAGAGAGAGAGCCTTTCAACTAACAATCAGAGAGATCTCTCTTACTTTGCTTCTCTCGCGCTCTCTCCTCTCTCTCTCCCCTCTCTCTCTCTCTCCCCTCTCTCTCTCTCTCTCTCTCTCCCCTCTCTCTCTCTCTCTCTTCCCCTCTCTCTCTCTCTCTCCCCTCTCTCTCCTCTCTCTCTCTCTCTCCCCTCTCTCTCTCTCTCTCCTCCTCTCTCTCTCTCTCTCCCCTCTCTCTCTCTCTCTCCCCTCTCTCTCTCTCTCCCCTCTCTCTCTCTCTCTCCCCTCTCTCTCCCCTCTCTCTCCCCTCTCTCTCTCTCCTCTCTCTCCCCTCTCTCTCTCTCTCCCCTCTCTCTCTCTCTCTCTCTCTCTCTCCCCTCTCTCTCTCCTCTCTCCTCTCTCTCTCTCCTCTCTCTCCCCTTTTATTCACCATATCAGTACATCATGGGCCGGTTTTGACAGCTTTGACACCTCTCCCTCCTTACATGTCTCACTGGACTGGAGCGAGGGCTGCGGCGAGAACACATCTAAAGGCACGTCAGGAGGCTCATACGAGCGTCAGTCTTATCGTAGGTTTGTGTCGGAAATTGAGGTCGTGCTGGGAAAACGCTCCCCTCTAAAACACTAGGAAGGTAGCTCTGTCGGCATTCCGACTTGACCCAGCTGCAGACCCTGAAGAAATCAAAATGCAGTTCGCGTTTGAAAGCATGTTTTTGGAGTCCTCATCTCAAGTGAATGTGTAGTGTATTCCGTAGTGTACTCGTTCAGTATCACCTCGTTCAGAGTTGGACACCATCCGACCCAATGTAATCAGTCCGTGCTGGGAAAGGCTTCCCTTACAAGTGTGTCTTTTTTAAGTGACGACGTGCATCTGACCCAGATGCAGACCAAAAAGAAATTAATGAGAGTGGTATTTCAGAGCTTTGCAGATGTTTTAAGTGGTGAACTAGTTCAAAATCGGACTTTTCGGACAAAAGGTACTGGAGTCCAGTGCAGAGCAACAGAAGCGCTAATTCATCATGGCCTGTAGCCGTTCCTCTCTTAAAAATCACCCAACACCATACCATGTGTGGTTGCCAATGTGCTGCAATGGCAAAAACACCCCTTTCAGAGAGACTGATTGTTTTAGACCGGTTACTCTGTTTTCTGACGGGCCTGTTCTGTTGGGTCCATAGCAGAGTTCACACCTTGTCACAACACTCGTTTAAAGGACCTTCTCATTTACCTCTGTCTGGAACTTTAAACACGGCTGGTTTTGGTGCCAGTCTCTAAAATGGTTACTGGTCACTCAAAAAAACAAACTAAAAAGTGATATCTGAACGCTGTAACGTTGCATCCCCCTGAACAGGCCCCAGGTGTATTAGTGCGGAGTTGGATCAGAACCCTGAACACACCCTGTGTGGTTCTCCAGGACCGGGGTTTTAGACAGCTCTAATAAGGAGTGTTGCTGAAGCGTTAGCTTCCCGAAGGCTGAGCTGTGTCAGTGTGTGTTTCAGCGCTGGGCCCCAGGACGTGGTGACATTTACCTCCCAGCTGAGTTTGTGACTCAGTCAGCACATGGCCATGACTACCTCCGTGTGTTCAGTGTTAACCGGCCATAATGGACACACACACACACACACTTTCTGCTCAGAAGGCCAAAATGTTACATATCAACAGCCGAACCCCATTAAGACTAAGTCACTGCAAAGAACTTAAACCAACTAATAATTATTTACTTCTCCTCTCCCTCCTACACACACACACACACACACACACACACACACACACTCCTACATACACACTTATCGCAAAAGGATCTTAGATAAGAGATTGAGTCACGATTCTAAACCATGTCAGTTATTGTGACTAATACTTCACGCAGATGCAGTGTAATGTTTGTTGTTTATTTCCCATCTTTTGACTTCACTCCTACAACAGCCAAGCTGCCTCCTGATCAGGGATGATCCTTTCTTTTCAGGAAACACCGCTCTTCTTTTCATCTCCCCACAACTCTGTTTTCCCACTGGGAATGATATGGGAACCCTATGAGCTTTGAGCGTGGATTCCAATCCCGCACCCTATTGATACGGTCTCCCCCAGACTCCCTGGAGGGGTGCGGTGCTCGTCTAGCCCCCTGCTGGGTCTCTTTAGGGGTCTCTAAGTAGGGCAGGGCTGTTCTCATCATGCCTAGTCACTTGGCTTATGTGTCGTTATTTGACGTGACTTAGTCACCTGAGAGACTTGGGAACTCAGCAGTGACACTGGCACACTCTACCTTTAGGACAACAATAGTAACAAGTCGATTCAAATGAGTGAAAATGGAAAACATCTATGCTGTAGCTGGTATGACAGGTAACAATTAGGGTTGGAAACGGATGTTATACTTTGACCAGGATATCCATTAATTCCTTCCTTACCTCTGTGTCCCCTTGAAAAAAGAGAAAAACCAATTGACCTCTACTTTTCTAGTACACAGGTTGTCCCGTCCGGGATGCTAAATGTTTCCTCTTTGGTGCTTCACGATGTTGCCAATCACTGTTGGCAGGAACACCCAGTACTCAGTGCTTTTACTCCACAGGGCCACCAGCCGTTCATCTAAACGGTAATGGGATGTTGTAGGTTGTATCGTTTGTCCTTCACAGGTCTCTCCTCTAGCCAAACAAGCTTTGGAAATGTGTTAGTAAATAATACCGGTAGGGTAGGTTTTACGGAATTATTGACAATCAAATGTTTACCTCAAGCAGGAACCCTGAGAAAACATGTCTTCACATGTCGCTGCTCACCAGTGCCCCCCCCCCCCCCCCCCCCCCCCCCCCGTCTCTGAGTCCAGGTTATGGCAGAACCACGTGGTCTTCCTTTTCCTCCGTTCTAATGCATTTAGCAGAGTGAGTGAGTGTGTGTTGTCAGTACTGACTGCGCATGTGTGTTAGGCCAGATGAATGGGGGCAGTGGGTGAGCTCTTGTGGGGTTTAGCAGGTCTGAATGGGAAAGAGATATGGGGTCTCTTTGATGCTTTGACACACTGCTCTTTCACATGAGCGATGCCTTGTTGGTTCAGTGCAGCTCCTCAGCGTCCTCTCTGGGCACTGTGTGTGTGAGCTTTCTTTAGTGTGTGTGTGTGTGTCAGGATATACCCAGGCATTCGTTCCACTCAGTCTATTTCCCCCTTCCTCCTTGTACTCCACTGAGGGGGTCATAAAGCGTCATGGGGGGCCGGCGGCCCGGTCAACACATCACCATCAACACAGCCAGGCCTCTATTGATCTACACTACACACACTGGGGCTGTCAGGAGTCATCATTAGACCACACACACCACATGCTGTACATTATTTTACACTTTGTTCATTTAGCAGACGCTCTTATCCAGAGCATTTTAGGGTTAAGGTGACTTGCTCAAGGGCAAATTGATGCATTTTTCCCCTAGTCGGCTCAGGGTTTCGAAGCAGCATCTTTTCGGTTACTGGTCCAATGCTCTTATCCGCTAGGCTACCTGTCGACACGCACACGAACGGACAGAGCAGGAGATCAATGCGGGGACCCAAGAGGGAGCTCCTTATTTGGCATCAACAGGAAGTCCCATCTGAGGACCAAGTCCCGACCAACTTGTGCCATCAGGGGACTGACTAGTGTGACTGAGCAGGAGATCAATGTGGGGACCCAAGAGGAAAGTCCTTATTTGGCATCAACCGGAAGTCCCATCTGAGGACCAAGTTCCGACCGACTAGTGCCATCAGGGGACTAACTAGTGTGACTGTGCAGGAGATCAATGTGGGGACCCAAGAGGAAACTCCTTATTTGGCATCAACAGGATGTCCCATCTGAGGACCAAGTTCCGACCGACTTGTGCCATCAGGGGACTGACTAGTGTAGGCTATTGTTTAGGGCACAAGGGGAAGATTGATTCTAATCTAGATAACTGGCAAAGTTTGTATTGGTAGAACCGCCTGGCCTTTCAGCCTATCAGTACCCGCTAGAGAACGTTGCCGGGCATCCTCTTTAGCATATACATCCGATGCATATTAACCTGCAAGGTGCACAAACAAGCTTGATAAAGAGAGCATAAACTATTGTAAATGTAGGCCTATAGCCCTTACAATAAAAACACTACAGTGTAATCCATTTGATCAACTTAATTTGTAGATTTGATTAGTAATAGAGTTATAGTAATTAAGTCCAGTTCCAACTTCATACAGAAACAAAACAATATGATAATTTAACCAACTAGGTGCACAGGTGAATTGATTTGCTGTATTCCTAAACAAAGTCACCAGCGCATGAACAATTGTTAAGGACGAATTGCATAAATAAATATCTGTGGGAATATACACTGCTCCAAAAAATAAAGGGAACACTAAAATAACTCATCCTAGATCTGAATGAACGAAATATTCTTATTAAATACTTTTTTCTTTACATAGTTGAATGTGCTGACAACAAAATCACACAAATTATCAATGGAAATCAAATTTATCAACCCATGGAGGTCTGGATTTGGAGTGACACTCAAAATTAAAGTGGAAAACCACACTACAGACTGATCCAACTTTGATGTAATGTCCTTAAAATAAGTCAAAATGAGGCTCAGTAGTGTGTGTGGCCTCCACGTGCATGTATGACCTCCCTACAACGCCTGGGCATGCTCCTGATGAGGTGGCGGATGGTCTGAGGGATCTCCTCCCAGACCTGGACTAAAGCATCCGCCAACTCCTGGACAGTCTGTGGTGCAACGTGGCGTTGGTGGATGGAGCGAGACATGATGTCCCAGATGTGCTCAATTGGATTCAGGTCTGGGGAACGGGCGGGCCAGTACATAGCATCAATGCCTTCCTCTTGCAGGAACTGCTGACACTCCAGCCACATGAGGTCTAGCATTGTCTTGCATTAGGAGGAACCCAGGGCCAACCACACCAGCATATGGTCTCACAAGGGGTCTGAGGATCTCATCTTGGAACCTAATGGCAGTCATACTACCTCTGGCGAGCACATGGAGGGCTGTGTGGCCCCCCAAAGAAATGCCACCCCACACCATGACCATGACTGTTTAAGTGTTCCCTTTATTTTTTTGAGCAGTGTATATTCATGACAGGATACAATCAACAAATGACTGTTCTTATATCAGACACATCTCTTTTCCCCCCATTTTTTTTATGCTTTGGGTCCACAGTCAGCGCACAGCTTTGGGGCTTTGTGTGAGCAAGACCCACAAACAAATCGGTTGCACTGCACAGTTTTCATGGGCCTGGCTTCAGTTTGTAAAAGTCCCCCCTGTACCTATCAGACCAAAAGGACTCCACATCATGCTCTTGCCGCCATACGGCCCGCGGACATACAAGAGTTCAATAAATGTTTAGAGTTCAGCCATAGACATGTCCCACCTACTGTTTCCTTTTCTATGCACATGAGCAACAGTACCATTTCTGATGTGCTGCAACATCTGCATGTCACAAACTCCTCCCTCTTTTCAACCCAAACCATGTCGTCCCTCCCAGACTCCTGTGTCACCGTGCCGTCCCTCCCAGACTCCTGTGTCTCCGTGCCGTCCCTCCCTGACTCCTGTCTCGCCGTGCCGTCCCTCCCAGACTCCTGTCTCACCGTGCCGTCCCTCCCAGACTCCTGTCTCACCGTGCCGTCCCTCCCAGACTCCTGTCTCACCGTGCCGTCCCTCCCAGACTCCTGTCTCACCGTGCCGACCCTCCCAGACTCCTGTCTCACCGTGCCGTCCCTCCCAGACTCCTGTCTCACTGTGCCGTCCCTCCCAGACTCCTGTCTCACTGTGCCGTCCCTCCCAGACTCCTGTCTCACTGTGCCGTCCCTCCCAGACTCCTGTCTCACTGTGCCGTCCCTCCCAGACTCCTGTCTCACTGTGCCGTCCCTCCCAGACTCCTGTCTCACTGTGCCGTCCCTCCCAGACTCCTGTCTCACTGTGCCGTCCCTCCCAGACTCCTGTCTCACTGTGCCGTCCCTCCCAGACTCCTGTCTCACCGTGCCGTCCCTCCCAGACTCCTGTCTCACCGTGCCGTCCCTCCCAGACTCCTGTGTCTCCGTGCCGTCCCTCCCAGACTCCTGTGTCTCAGTGCCGTCCCTCCCAGACTCCTGTGTCTCCGTGCCGTCCCTCCCAGACTCCTGTGTCTCCGTGCCGTCCCTCCCAGACTCCTGTGTCTCCGTGCCGTCCCTCCCAGACTCCTGTGTCTCCGTGCCGTCCCTCCCAGACTCCTGTGTCACCGTGCCGTCCCTCCCAGACTCCTGTCTCACCGTACCAGTTGGGATCACTGTCTCAGTCTCAGTTTTTCTACGTGGCGAAGCTCAGGCATCAGAGGCATCGAAGTCAACATCTGAATCGGATGAAGACTCTTCATCAGCAAACTCGACATCAAGCTCAATATATGATCCTCCATCCGACTCTAACTCACCTAGTTCTGCAGCATTTGCAATACTGTCAGTGCGTCCATTCGTTTGGTTCGGCTTGCCATTGTGAACTACACGCTGTGTGTTGTACTCGGTGTCTAATTTGACTCTCACCGAGGGGAAATGATATAACCGTTTACAGCCTTTCAGAATAAAATAGACTGCCCCCAATTCGTCATCAAAAGTTATAATATAGTTCTAAATTCAATCATCCTCTTCACCCTCATCATTCAGATCAATCAAATTCAATCACCCTCATCAACCAGTTCATTGAAGTCACCATTATCAGTTTATACCTGGTTTCTATTGCCCATTCATCCATTGACGACAGAATAGCATATTTGAACTGTATTATGCTACTGGTTTTTGCGTAGTAGGCAGAGCAATGCTGCCGCGTGAGTGGTCATGTGCTGAATTCATGGACAGCAGGGATGTTCTTGGGAAAAGTGACATTTGGGAAATAGAGCTGCACCTCTTGAATAGCGAGTTATTTGACCAAGGTAAGTGTAAGAGAAACTGCAGAATATGCTCTTTCTGATACTATTTAGAAATGAAAATGTTTCACCCGCATGTGACTCTGAAGGAGGATATGATGAAGTGATGCTCCTTTCCCTGCGTCTGTAAATGCACGTACAGTTTGACAACTGATATTGTCACTCATCGGATTATTGTCAATTGAATCTTGTCTGTAGTCTAACTCTCTTAATCTGTGTGAAATTAGTTTGGGTGTATGTGTTTATGTTTTACATTATTCTAAAGGCCTACCAGGTTGTTTCAGTCTCCATTACAGGAAATGTGATTAGTAATAGAGTTATAGTAAATAAAACACTACCACAACAAAGTACAACTTAAAAGAGAATGGTATCAACCCCCAAGGCGTGCGGTCAAATGATTTGCTGCTGATCAATGGGCATAACACACACTCTTCATCCCACTATTGTCTTTCAAACTAAATCAGCCTCTTCACCCTCCTTATCATTAGTTAGGCCTCATTTGAATTCAATTGTGAAGTAAGGTGCAGGGTTATCCCCCATTTGTCTTTCATTCAGTGGGGAGAGAGTTGCATTAGCACCTGTCTGGGTACCAACATCCTGTCTTGACGGGTTAAGTTGGGAAGAGGTGTGGAAACAAACAGGAAGAAAGGCTCGAAGTATTTTTCTGTTTGTCATTTCAAATTCTGTAAAATACAAATATTTAGGAAAAGTTGGAAGGAACAGGACAACTTTTATTGTGTGCTGATTTTACCCCCCTCAAATGTATTTTCAAAATCAAACGTCAGTGGCAGTTGGCCTAAAGTCATTCTAGTGTTAACCCCCTCGCTCCTTTCTCCCTCTCTCCCTCCAGTCCATTAGCCATTAGTCTCTCTCCCTTTAGTTCAGTACTACACTCTCTGCTAGCTAGTCTTTAGCCTTCTCTCTCTCGTGCTCTCTCTCTCTCTCTCTCTCTCCCTCAATTTAATTCAATTCAAGGGGCTTTATTGGCATGGGAAACATGTGTTTACATTGCCAAAGCACGTGAGGTAGATAATATACAAGTGAAATAAACAATAAAAATGAACTCTCTCTCTCTCTCTCTCGTGCTCTCTCTCTCTCTCTCTCTCTCTCTCTCTCTCTCTCTCTCTCTCTCTCTCTCTCTCTCTCTCTCTCTCTCTCTCTCGTGCTCTCTCTCTCTCTCTCGTGCTCTCTCTCTCTCTCGTGCTCTCTCTCTCTCTCGTGCTCTCTCTCTCTCTCGTGCTCTCTCTCTCTCTCGTGCTCTCTCTCTCTCTCGTGCTCTCTCTCTCTCTCGTGCTCTCTCTCTCTCTCGTGCTCTCTCTCTCTCGTGCTCTCTCTCTCTCTCGTGCTCTCTCTCTCTCTCGTGCTCTCTCTCTCTCTCGTGCTCTCTCTCTCTCTCGTGCTCTCTCTCGTGCTCTCTCTCTCGCTCTCGTGCTCTTTCTCTCTCTCTCTCTCTCGCTCTCGTGCTCTTTCTCTCTCTCTCTCTCGTGCTCTCTCTCTCTCTCTCTCTCGTTCTCTCTCTCTCGTCTCTTTCTCTCGTGCTCACTCTCTCTCTCATGCTCTCTCTCTCTCGTGCTCTCTCTCTCTCGTGCTCTCTCTCTCTCGTTCTCTCTCTCTCTCTCTCTCGTTCTCTCTCTCTCGTTCTCTTTCTCTCGTGCTCTCTCTCTGGTTCAGTAGCCTTTAGTCTTAGCCTCCTCTCCCTCCACTTCTAGCCTCACTGACTGCTCATTATACGACGGGGAGCTGGGAGAGGGGCTGAGGTGATTTCCTGTGTCGCCGTGTTGATTACCATGGCGCCGGGCGCCGCGGATACCGCTCCCGTCTGGGACAAGCAATACCCACGCTCATTTCCATGGCAATCTCAGGTTTGGAATACTGAGTGATCTGGGACAGGATAGGCTAGTGCTAAAGGAGAGGTTTCCTATTAGGTCTTTGTGGAGGACTTTGATTCAGAGGAAGATTGTGTATGTCTGAGGCAGAGTCCCAAATTGCACCCTATTCTCTATGAAGTAAGGCTATAGCGATTAGAACTTTTTGAGGTCGTTTCGTTTTGATTGTAAAAAAAATAATCACTGTTTTTGGTTTCTATTTATTTATTTATTTAGACATGAAATTCCGGGTTGAATGCTGTTTCACATAATACAACAATGAGTAAGTCCCATGGTGACTGCCCATTACTGTTTATCACTTATTAACTGCTTTTTCACGTTACTTTAATAAAATATTAGATTTATTTAACGACTCCAAGTCGTCTCATCTCTATAAAGCTGCTGCCTATGCTGTCTGACAAAAATACATGTTTTAGTAGTTCTTCAAAGTAAATAAGGCTGAATAACTATCAATCAGTCATGTATTTTCAGGCTCGCGAAGCAACTGCCTTCGATCCCTCTCGACCACGCCTCGATCAGGACCGTCATCGTCCTAGCAGTCAAAACATCTTTCCTTTCAACCCAACATGTTTACCAGATGTGTGCAACAACAGTGCAACATTCACCTTCTGCTACTGTTTCTGTCAAGTCGTTACATGCAGTTTGATGCGCACTGGAACTACCTCTGCAACACAATGCTGCAAGCCAAGCAAGCCAAACACAGCATTCTATTAGAAATGAATATGCGTCTGGTGGAGCAAAACGCAATGACGCTGTCGGTCTGAGTAAGGCGACAGTCTCCATGTCCTGCTCCGCACAGACCACACAAGTTGAAGCGCGTTAATGGATTATGGTCATTGTAGTTAATTACCACGTCTTCCGTGCTAAACTATGCACACTGAATAAAAATAGCAACGCGACATGTAAAGTGTTGGTCCCATGTTTCATGAGCTGAAATAAAAGATCCCAGACGTGTTCCACACGCACAAAAAGCTCACTTCTCTCAATTTGTGCTCAATTTTGTTTACATCCCTGTTAGTGAGCATTTCTCCTTTGCCAAGATAATCCGTCCATGTGACGGGTGTGGCATAATCAAGAAGCCGATTTAAACGGCATGATCATTATGCAGGTGCACCTTGTACTGGAGACAAAAGCCCACTAAAATGTGCAGTTTAGTGTCACAACACAATGCCACAGATGTGTCAAGTTTTGAGGGAGTGTGCAATTGGCATGTTGACTGCAGGAATGTTCACCAGAGCTGTTGCCAGAAAATGTAATGTACATTTCTCTAAGCTGCCTCCAAAGTCGTTTTTAGAGAATTTGGCAGTATGTCCAACTGGCCTCACAACAGCAGATCACGTGTATGGCGTTGTGTGGGCAAGTGGCTTGCTGATGTCAATGTTGTGATCAGAGTGCCCCCATGGTGGTGGTGGGGTTATGGTATGGGCCTAAGCTACAGACAATGAACACAATTTAATTTCATCGATGGTAATTTGAATGCACACACACCGTGACGAGATCCTGAGGCCCATTGTCGTGCCATTCATCCGCAGCGATCACCATGTTTCAGCATGATAATGCACAGCACCATGTGGCAAGTATTGGGACTATATTCCGCAGGCCACAATCAACAGCCTGATCAACTCTATGAAAAGGTGACGTTGTGCTGCATGAGGCAAATGGTGGTCTCACCAGATACTGACTGGTTTTCTGATGCCACGCCCCTATTTTTTTTAAGGTATCTGTGACCAACAGCATCTGTAGTCCCAGTTATGTGAAATCCGCCTATATATATATATATTTTTTTTTGACCCCTTTTTCTCCCCAATTTCGTGGTATCCAATTGTTTAGTAGCTACTATCTTGTCTCATCGCTACAACTATTTTTTGTTCAGTATAAAAGATTGGCCTGTTGGAAACCAACTCCCTACAACATCACACAGTTCAGACTTGGTGATTCATCTCTACAAACTTCACATCGAGCTCCGGAAGAAAAAAAACAACCATATGGATATCAAATCGTAGAACGGACGTTAGTTGTTTAAAAAATGAAAAAGAATCGCTTAGCGCTACTATATAGTGCAGTATTTTAGTGCTTTAAATGTGCATATAATCTGCGGTGCTTTCCCATCAAGTATAATGACAGTTTTAAAGTGTTATTGTAGTTTGATGCCACTGAAATTAATAGCTCTATATGTTAATTAGATGAAATGGATGTATTATAGATATAGAACACTGAAATACAATGAGTGTACAAAATATTAGGAACACCTGCTCCTTCCATGACATAGACTGACCAGGTGAATCCAGGTGAAAGCTATGATCCCTTATTCATGTCACTTGTTAAATCCATTTCAATCAGTGTCGCTCAAGGAAGAGACCAATTTAAAAATGATTTTTAAGCCTTGACACAATTGAAACATGGATTGTGTGTCTGTGCCATTCGGAGTGTGAGTGGGCAAGATAAAATGTTTAAGTGCCTTTGAACGGGGTATGTAGTAGGTGCCAGGTGCACCGGTTTGTCAAGAACTGCAACGCAGCTGGGGTTTTCACGCTCAACAGTTTCCTGTGTGTATCAAGAATGGTCCACCACCCAAAGGACATCCAGCCAACTTGACACAACTGTGAGAAGCTTTGTAGTCAACATGGCCCAGCATCCCTGCGGAACACTTTCGACACCTTGTAGAGTCCATGTCCCGACGAATTGAGGAGGTTCTGAGGGCAAAGGGGGGTGCAACTCAATAGTAGAAAGGTGTTCTTAATGTTTTGTCCACTCAGTGTATTTAATATGGAATATACAGGTGTCTGCCAAAATAATGGAAACGCTTGAGTAAATGCTTCCACACAGGTTTGGTTCCTGAATTAAGTCATTTGCAAATGTATAAAAATGCTGGGCAGACCATTACTCAGTCCATTATTTTGGTTTTCATGGCTATGCCTCCATAGGATGACAATGCCCCCTTCCGCAGGGCCCGAGTGTTCACTGAATGGTTTGATGAGCATGAAAACGATGTATGATGCCATGGCAGTCTCAGTCACCAGAACTCAACCCAGTTGAACACTTATGGGAGATTCTTGAGCGGCGCCTAAGACAGCATTTTCCACCACCGTCAACAAAACACCAAATTATTTTTCTCACGGAAGAATCGTGTTGCATCCATATATATATAGAACACTGCTTTATATCAATGGTCGCTTTCCTCCAACAGAGTTCCAGACACTTGTGGAATCTATGCCAAGGTGCATTGAAACTGGTCTGACTCGTGGTGCCCCCCCCCTATTAAGACACTTTATGTTGGTGTTTCCTTTATTTTGGCAGTTACCTCTATCTTAATGTTACTGACTAACCTATGGTGTTGTGTAGGATACCTGGGAGATTGAATGACAGACGCACCCCTCTGGGAGAGCTCAACTGGATCTTCACTGCTATCACTGACACTATCGCCTGGAACGTGCTGCCCAGAGGTACACACACACACATGAGCTTGGGAGAGTATATGCAAGCACACACACTCATACCCCTGTGTCTACCTAGGTTGCCCAGACAAGTATAAAGTATCTCTCTCTCACTCACTCACACTCATGTGAGTCGTGATGTGAGAGGAGAACAGTGGTGATGGGCTGATAAGCCCCAGAAGCCGTACGGCACTGCAATTCATTAATCAGCCTACATCACAGAGAATCTCCTTCAATGAAGGCACGGCACACCTAATCCACCACACACACACACACACACACACACCTCACCACACAAAACACTCTCACACGGACATACTCACACACTCACTCTGTCACACACAAAAGCACGCGAACGCGCACTCGAATCACACCGCAATCAAAACACTTATACACAGACAGACACTCTCTCTCTCTCTCACACACACCCACACACACCAATTATTATCATTAGTTGGGGATTAACACTGGAGCAACCTGGCCCCATTAAACTAAATGAGATAATGCATGAATTAATAATACGAGTTGAAAATGTCACTACCGCCCCCTGCCTTGATCTATCTGGCGCTGCTACTGCACTCTGCCTGTCTGTCCACATTCAATACATACACACACAATGCACACACACCTACAGTACATTCGGAAAGTATTGATCCATGGACTTTTCCACATGTTATGTTACAGCCTTATTCTAAAATGGATCAAATCATTGTTTTATCATCAATCTACACACAATACCCCATAATGACCAAACAGAAACAGGATTTTTTTTTAATTGTTGCAGATTTATAAAAAGTAAACAAATAGATACCCTATTTACATAAGTATTCAGACCCTTTGCTTATGTGTCTCGAAATTGAGCTCAGGTGCATCCTGTTTCCATTGGTCATCCTTGATGTTTCTACAACTTGATTGGAGTCCACTTGTAGTAAATTCAATTGATTTGACATGATTTTGGAAAGGCACACACCTGTCTATATAAAGTCCTACAGATGCTAGCGCATGTCAGAGCAAAAAGCGAGCAATGAGGTTGAAGGAATTGTCTGTAGAGCTCCGAGACAGGATTGTGTCGATGCACAGATCTGGGGAAGGGTACCAAAAAATGTCTGCAGGATTGAAGTTCCCCAAGAACCCAGTGGCCTCCATTCTTAAATGGAAGAAGTTTGGAACCACCAAGACTCTTTCTAGAGCTGGCCGACCGGGCAATCGGGGTAGAATGGCCTATGTCAGGGAGGTGACCAAGAACTCGATGGTCACTCTGACAGAGCTCCAGAGTTCCTCTGTGGAGATGGGAGAACCTTCCAGAAGGACAACGGTGGTGATGGGCTGATAAGCCCCAGAAGCCATACGGCACTGCAATTCATTAATCAGCCTCTGGAGCACTCCACCAATCAGGCCTTTATGGTAGAGTGGCCAGACGGAAGCCACTCCCCAGTAAAAGGCATCTAAAGGACTCTGACCATGAGAACCCAGATTGAACTCTTTGGCCTGAATGCGAAGCGTCACTTCTGGAGGAAACCTGGCACCATCCCTACGGTGAAGCATGGTGGGTGCAGCATCATGCTGTGGGGATGTTGTTGAGCGGCAGGGACTAGTCAGGATCGAGGGAAAGATGAACGGAGCAAAGTACAGCGAGATCCTTGATGAAAACCGTCTCGAGTGCTCAGGACCTCAGACTGGGGCAAAGGTTCACCTTCCAACAGGGCAATGACCCTAAGCACACAGCCAAGTCAATGCAGGAGTGGCTTCGGGGACAATCTCTGAATGTCCTTGAGTGTCCCAGCCAGAGTCTGGACTTGAACCCGACCAAACATCTCTGGAGAGACCTGAAAATAGCTGTGCAGCAACCTGACAGAGCTTGAGAGGATCAGCAGAGAAGAATGGAAGACTTGAGACTGTAATCACTGCCAAAAATGATTCAACAAAGTACTGAGTAAAGGGTCTGAATACTTATGTGATATTTTATTTATTTATTTTTTTGTGCAAAATTTGAAAATCTTCTCTTCTCTTACTCATCCTTTTTCTCTCTCTCTCTAGATCTGTTCCAGAAGCTCTTTCGTCAGGACCTGTTGGTGGCCAGTTTATTCCGCAACTTCCTGTTGGCCGAGAGGATAATGAGGTCATACAACTGCACCCCTGTCAGCAGTCCGCGCCTGCCACCTACGTACATGCACGCCATGTGGTAAGACGCGCTGGCGCACACACACGCATTCTCTCTGTTGGCCTTTTTCTATTCATGTTGAAAACTGTCTGCAAAATCCTTTTGTGTGTTTTTCCACCATCGGTCGCGAAAAGCATTAGTTGGGGGGGAGTGTTGTTGCTGAAAGCCTCTTGAGTGAGCGATCGCCTGTTTTCATCTCTTATTGCCTCCGTTTTCTCTTCTTGAGAAGACATTAAATAGCACAGAATAATTTTTCCTTTGTGTTACCACACCCCATCACAGCTCTAAAGAGATGCCTTGAGCCAGCAAGAAAGGAAGCACAGAAAGAGAATGTGGAGGGAGGGGAAGGAAGAAGTCAAAGGAGAACAAGGGGTGGCAAGATAGAGTGGAGGAGAGACTGATAGGAAGTGTTGAGGTAGCTAGATAGCAGTAAAGGAAGGAATAAACAGTGGAGGAGAGAGACTGATAGGTGTTGAGGTAGCTAGATAGCAGTAAAGGAAGGAAGAAACAGTGGAGGAGAGAGACTGATAGGTGTTGAGGTAGCTAGATAGCAGTGAAGGAAAGAAGAAACAGTGGAGGAGAGAGACTGATAGGAAGTGTTGAGGTAGCTAGATAGCAGTGAAGGAAAGAAGAAACAGTGGAGGAGAGAGACTGAGTAAGAGACACAGAAAAGCAGACAAACACAGTGTGGAGGTGGTTAGAAATAGTGAGGGTTTGGGGAAATGTGTTGATTGATGATCATGTCCATACATAACCAGCAAGTGTTATTAAAAATGTTCTTGTTGTGTCTTTGTTAGTGGGCCATTATTAGGATTTAAATTGGCTGGGGACAGGTGTGTGTGGTGGGGGTGTATGGCTTCTACGGCTGCACCCAGCTCTGCTGCAGGTAGAAGCTATAGCAGTGTCAGCAACTAGACACAAATACCCTCATACACACTTTCTTAAAAGGTCCCAAGGTCCCGAACTGTCATTCTGATTTCCATGTAAAATAGCAATTTGAGTGACTAAAATATCACCTATAATATTTGCTTTGGATAGAAATGCTGAAAACGTGCGAAAAAAGTACTTTTAATCTCATGGCTAACTACCAGGACGTTTGAAAAGACAAGACTTTGTGGGCGGGGAGTTTATTATTCATGAGCTCGACCTTGACTGACAGCTCTTTGACACGCCTATGTCTTGCAACTTGGATGCAGGGAGCAGTGTTGCGACATTGAAATTGCATCAATGATGTCAATTGTTTTACACGTCTCTTCTTTGGCGTTGCTCTTGTGATGCGGTTCGCAGCAGCAATGACAGATGTTTTGAACGACGGCTCGGAGATACTTAACCGCTAAGCTACCTGCGGCCGTCACACTTTTCACTCACTTCCCAAACTGATACTAACAACAAGAGATGGTTTTTTTTGTCGCCGAACGAATGTTTGTCTGCTTGACTCGACTGATTCCAGATGTTTCATATATTTGATATATTCATGCACTGGGATTACAGATATTTATACCTGATCTGAATATTGAATGCACACTGTTATGTGAATGATATGATGATTTGTATTCTACATAGATTATAACTAGCATCTAGGATCCTTTGACTAGGGAAATATCTTTCTCCGTAGAGAATTGTACTGGTCATTTATCTTGGATTCCTCTGTTACCTGGATGGAATAGGCAAAGACAGTGTTCTTAGTTGCGTTCAATGACTGGAACAAATCTGTAACGTTGAGTATTGTTGCATTCGTCAACCAACCATTCGTCTCCCCAATTTCGTGGTATCCAATTGTTAGTAGCTACTATCTTGTCTCATCGCTACAACTCCCTTATGGGCTCGGGAGAGACTAAGGTCGAGAGCCATGCATCCTCCGATACACAACTCAACCAAGCCGAACTGCTTCTTAACACAGCGCGCCTCCAACCCGGAAGCCAGCCGCACCAATGTGTCGGAGGAAACACCGTGCACCTGGCAACCTAACCCGGACGACGCTAGGCCAATTGTGCGTCGCCCCGCGGACCTCCCGGTCGAGGCCGGCTGCGACAGAGCCTGGGTGCGAACCCAGAGTCTCTTGTGGCACAGCACTTTCTAACCAGAGGACAAACCCCTTAGCTGCAGACCCCAAGTACTGCCTCAGAACAAATAGGGGAAAGGGGGGTTGGCGGATAGGGGAAAAGGGGGGTTGGCGGATAGGGGAAAAGGGGGGTTGGCGGAGAGGGGAAGAGGGGGGTTGGCGGAGAGGGGAAGAGGGGGGTTGGCGGAGAGGGGAAGAGGGGGGTTGGCGGATAGGGGAAAAGGAGGGTTGGCGGATAGGGGAAAAGGGGGGTTGGCGGATAGGGGAAGAGGGGGGTTGGCGGAGAGGGGAAGAGGGGGGTTGGCGGAGAGGGGAAGAGGGGGGTTGGCGAGAGTGCAGCAGTAAAGGGGGTTTGATGTGTGTTATGTAACAGTATGAATTAAACATGATGACCAGGGAGAACACTTGGAATGGATCAAAGCCTCAATGCTTTCCTCTCTAGGACAGTCTGTGTGTGTGTGTTGGACATTTGGGTTGTTGATGCCTAATGTGTGTGTGCATCGCTCCTCTACAGGCAGGCATGGGACCTGGCTGTGGACATCTGTCTCTCTCAGCTGCCCACCATCATTGAGGAGGGCACCGCCTTCAGGGTGAGTGTGTGTGTTTTCCATTTATCAGTGCGGGTTCCTCTGTAACTTTGGGACCTAGTCATACCATGTGTTTGTCTATGTCAGGGGTCTCAAACTCATTTTGCCTGGTGTCCAAATTCTGTCTCCGCCAAGGTCCCGCGGGGCCACACTGAAAAAGTCTTTTTTCCCCTTCATTTGAATAGCTCTCAAGTGTTAAGATAAATTGCCCTGTATGCTGTGGATACAAGTTCTGTGTGTTTGACACCTCACTGATAAATAACCCCACTCGTTGGCAGATGGCTGTCGGTCACTTCAGGTTGACTAGTCTGACTACACACTTTCAAGTTCTTTCACTTTCATATTTTTTTTACCCTGGTAACTTTGGCACTTCTGTGAGTTAAAATATCCATTTTATTTCCACTGATTCATCACAAACACTCTCCCCGGCCCAGTCAGTGCATCACTCACCCTATTACCCGTCTGAGCCAGTGGAAGCAGGGGTGAAATGTCAGGCCTAATATCATCATATCACTCCATCCTGGTCAACCCATCTGGGGCTACTTGTCCAGTCACTGCAACTCCATCATTCATTATAAGATATTTACAACACGAGAGCCTGAAAGTTCCCCACTGTGGTAGTCGGCGCTAGCGCATCATCTTTTGGGGTCAGTTTGGGTGGTATGAATTGTACACTACAGTACGTGCTGCCCTGCCGTATACCGCCTTCCTCTGTGCTTTTCTACAGAAATATCGAATCAAATATAAGTGTATTATATACCCAGAGATTGAACTTGAGATGGTCATAAAATATGCGTTGTTGCAGCTCCCTGTAGAAATAGAATAGTCGGTCTGTCCAGACGAGCTACAAAAGTTTAGCAAACCGTTATGGTGTAATATTGAATTCCCAATCTCTCTGGGGGTGAACCCTGGGCCAGGCAGGGGTAGAAAAGCTGATTGTGAAAACATCCGATTATTACCAGGGGTTGTGTCAGGGCTCCTTACGCCATCTACCGCCATCTTCTGAATTCTCCCATCTCTCTTTTCCTCCCTCTATCTATTCCTTTACTTGAACTCCCTCTGTCTGTTTCCCACTCTCCCCCTGTCTGTTTCCCACTCTCCCCCTGTCTGTTTCCCACTCTCCCCCTGTCTGTTTCCCCCTCTCCCTCTGTCTGTTTCCCACTCTCCCTCTGTCTGTTTCCCCTGTCCCTCTGTCTGTTTCCCCTCTCCCCCTGTCTATTTCCCACTCTCCCCCTGTCTGTTTCCCACTCTCCCCCTGTCTGTTTCCCACTCTCCCCCTGTCTATTTCCCACTCTCCCCCTGTCTATTTCCCACTCTCCCCCTGTCTGTTTCCCACTCTCCCCCTGTCTGTTTCCCACTCTCCCCCTGTCTGTTTCCCACTCTCCCCCTGTCTGTTTCCCACTCTCCCCCTGTCTGTTTCCCACTCTCCCCCTGTCTGTTTCCCACTCTCCCTAAAACTCTTACCCCAGGGGTGTCAAACATATGGCCCCATGGCAAGAAAATATAAAATTTCAGTGCAGCCCTCCGGACCCCGGTGAAGACCGAATGCAGCCCCCCGGACCCCGGTGAAGACCGAATGCAGCCCCCCGGACCCCGGTGAAGACCGAATGCAGCCCCCCGGACCCCGGTGAAGACCGAATGCAGCCCCCCGGACCCCGGTGAAGACCGAATGCAGCCCCCCGGACCCCGGTGAAGACCGAATGCAGCCCCCCGGACCCCGGTGAAGACCGAATGCAGCCCCCCGGACCCCGGTGAAGACCGAATGCAGCCCCCCGGACCCCGGTGAAGACCGAATGCAGCCCTCCGGACCCCGGTGAAGACCGAATGCAGCCCTCCGGCTAAATTAGTTTGACATCCGTCTTCCTCCCTCCCTCTTATTCCCTCTTTCACTTGTCTCTCTTCCTCCATTTCTCCTCAAAAAACGTAGCTGTGAAATTATTTTCAGACACCGTATCAAGCGGAGAGCAATGCTCCGAGTCTGCAGTCCTATCAGTACTCCACCTGGCCTGTTGAGGTGTGCCTCTTCTCTACCACTTCTGAGAGAACATCCCTCTTCCCCCTCTCGCTCTCATTCTCTTCCCTCTCTTCCTTCGCCCCCGCATGCTTAATGGAACTATAATTGACCCCCCTGGGTCCTCTACAAATGTTCCCCCCTTTCTCCATCTGCCTTTTGAGAGATAAGAGACTCGTTCTCTCTCTCTCTCTCTCTCTCTCAGTTCATTCAGAGAAACTCTCTGAACTCTGTTAGTTTGTGTGCGCGTGTTCGCTCCTCGTGTGTGTGCTCGCGCGTTCGCTCCTCGTGTGTGTGTGCTCACGCGTTCGCTCCTCGTGTGTGTGTGAGCATGTAATTGTGTGAGAGCATAGCGGTGTTGCTTTGATTATTCACCAATTCATTCCCCTCCACTCTCGGCAGCGAGAGAGTCTCTGTTGTAATGTCCTCTGCTATATTAAAGGGACGTTGATGATGAAACTGGTCATGGTGCAGTTAATAGCGGCAGACACATTGTCATGACAGCACTGCTCTGTGGGGCTGCAGGGAACAGAAGGCATAAAGAAGTGGCACGCGTTCACACACACACTACTGCAGCTGGTAGGAGTCAAGGCTACAATAGAGGCTTCCTTATGTAAGGATGTTATGTAATCGACAGATCGGTATAGGAATTGGCTCCGTTCAGTTGATCGGGGGGGGGGGGGGGGGTCGTCATAGAGAGGTGTGCTGCATTAGTTTCATGACTAGTGTCTGCATGTTGCATTGTTGACTCATTCAACTTCTCATTCTACATTGAGATGTATGGTGCTGTGTGTTCATTATCATTATCGATGCATTAAGCCTAATGTGTGTGTGTTAGAGAATGGTGTTCTCGCTCAAACTATTAAATGGATAATGCTATTGTTGAGTTGTGTGTTTGAGAGGTCACAGCTGTGTTTGTATGAGGGTCAAGATACACTACGTGACCAAAAGTATGTGGACACTTCCTCGTCGAACATCTCATTCCAAAATCAAGGGCATTGATATGGAGTTGATCCCCCCTTTTCTGCTATAACAGCCTCCACTCTACTGGGAAAGCTTTCCACTAGATGTTGGAACATGCTTCCATTCAGCTACGAGAGTATTAGTTAGGTTGGGCATTTAGGCCAGGCTCGCCGTCGCCGTTCCAATTCATCCCAAAGGTGTTCGATGGGGTTGAAGTCAGTGCTCCGTGCAGGCCATTCAAGTTCTTCCACACCGATCTCGACAAACCATTTCTTTATGGACCTCGCTTTGTTCACAGGGGTGTTGTCATGCTGAAACAGGAAAGGGTCTTCCCCAAACTGTTGTCACAAAGTTGGAAGCACAAAATCGTCTAGAATGTAATTGTATGCTGTAGCGTTAAGATTTCCCTTCAATGGAACTAAGGGGTCTAGCTCAAACCAAGAAAAACAGCCCCAGACCATTATTCCTCCTCCACCAAACTTTACAGTTGGCACTATGCATTGGGGCAGGTAGCGTTCTCTAGGTATCCGCCAAAACCAGATTTTTCCATTGGAGTGTGAAGTGTGATTCATCACTCCAGAGAACACATTTCCACTGCTCCATAGTCCAATAGTGGTGAGCTTTACACCACTCCACCCGACACTTGATATTGCGCATGGTGATCTTAGACTTGTGTGCGGCTGCTCGGCCATGGAAACCCATTTCATGAAGCTCCCTACGAACAGTTCTTGTGCTGACGTTGCTTCCAGAGGCAGTTTGGAACTCGGTAGTCAGTGTTGCAACCAAGGACAGCTTGTGTGACCTACCACTTTGCGGCTAAGCTGTTGTAGCTCCTAGACGTTTCCACTTCACAATAACAGCACTTACAGTTGATCTGGCCAGCTCTAACAGGGCAGACATTAGACGACCTGACCTGTTAGAAAGGTGGCATCCTATGACTGTGCCACATTAAAAGTCACTGAGCTCTTCAGTAAAGCCATTCTACTGCCACTGTTTGTCTATGGAGATTGCATGGCGGCGTACTCGATTTTATATACCTATCAGCAACGGGTGTGGCTGAAATAGCCGAATCTACTCATTTGAAAGGTGTCCACATGCTTTTGTGTGTACTCTGTGTGAGTGTATCAATGTACTATATGTATATTCATCATAGATTTATTAAAACGATTGTGTTTGTGTTTTATCCCAATAGCACAGTCCGTTCTTTGCAGAGCAGCTGACAGCGTTCCAGGTGTGGCTGACCATGGGAGTGGAGAACAGGAACCCCCCCGAACAGCTACCCATCGTACTGCAGGTACACAAACATACATACGCCAACGGATGTAAAATATCTACCCTCCCCAAAAAACATCTTTCCCTTTAAATCGCCATAGAAATGGCCCCTTTCAACGGTGATTGACCGGGTTTCGAGGAATAGAAAGTCACGGATCTGGAGATGAAAATAACAATGGTATCAAGTTGAATTTGATTGGTCTGAAGTGTGGAAACGCCTCCTAATCTTACCACCTCCAAATGTCGAAATATGGAAGATCTAAACCAGCAACGGTTCCAACAAACTAACGTTCTTACTTAATCAGTAAGCATATTAAGGTTGTGTGATTCGTAATGACATAGGCTAAAGAGAACTAGGTTTCAACGAGGGCTGTCAAACGATTCAAATAATGAATTTCAATTAATCACATTCAATTCTGTAGTTAATCGCAAATGTTACATTTGGTGCTAAATAAAGATTTTTTCCATTTGAAAACAAAAGCTGTGTTTGAGTTGTAGGTGTGTAGGGACAAACGCAAAATACACTGCTCAAAAAAATAAAGGGAACACGTAAACACAATGTAACTCCAAGTCAATCACACTTCTGTGAAATCAAACTGTCCACTTAGGAAGCAACAATAATTGACAATAAATTTCACATGCTGTTGTGCAAATGGAATAGACAACAGGTGGAAATTATAGGCAATTAGCAAGACACCCCCAATAAAGGAGTGGCTCTGCAGGTGGCGACCACAGACCACTTCTCAGTTCCTATGCTTGCTGGCTGATGTTTTGGTCACTTTTGAATGCTGGCGGTGCTTTCACTCTAGTGGTAGTATGAGACGGAGTCTACAACCCACACAAGTGGCTCAGGTAGTGCAGCTCATCCAGGATGACACATCAATGCGAGCTGTGGCAAGAAGGTTTGCTGTGTCTGTCAGCGTAGTGTCCAGAGCATGACCGGTTTGGCGGTGGGTCAGTCATGGTGTGGGGTGGCATTTCTTTGGGGGGCCGCACAGCCCTCCATGTGCTCGCCATAAGTAGCCTGACTGCCATTAGGTACCGAGATGAGATCATCGGACCCCTTGTGAGACCATATTCTGGTGCGGTTGGCCCTGGGTTCCTCCTAATGCAAGACAATGCTAGACCTCATGTGCCTAGAGTGTGTCAGCAGTTCCTGCAAGAGGAAGGCGATTGATGCTATGGACTGGCCCGCCCGTTCCCCAGACCTGAATCCAATTGAGCACATCTGGGACATCATGTCTCGCTCCATCCACCAACGCCACGTTGCACCACAGACTGTCCAGGAGTTGGCGGATGCTTTAGTCCAAGGTCTGGGAGGAGATCCATCAGGAGACCATCCGCCACCTCGTCAGGAGCATGCCCAGGCGTTGTAGGGAGGTCATACAGGCACGTGGAGGCCACACACACTACTGAGTCTCATTTTGACTTGTTTTAAGGACATTACATCAAATTTGGATCAGCCTGTAGTGTGGTTTTCCACTTTAATTTTGAGTGTGAATCCAAATCCAGACCTCCATGGGTTGATAAATTTGATTTCCATTGATAATTTGTGTGATTTATTTGTCAGCACATTCAACTATGTAAAGAAAAAAGTATTTAATAAGAATATTTCATTCATTCACATCTAGGATGTGTTATTTTAGTGTTCCCTTTATTTTTTTGAGCAGTGTATATATTTATATAATAAATGTAAAAAAACGAAGCCTGTTGAGTAAATCTGAGCTGAAAAAAACATTTTAGACTATTCTGGAGCCTATTTCACGTTGTAATCAAAATTCTAATGGGTGCATTTCAGCCTGTCCTGTTGTGAGGCACAGCCGGGAACTCGTTCTGTACGATGGTGAGTGGTGGGGTTGATAATCCAGGAAGATTCTCCATCATCGTTTAAATCTCAGTTTGGGAACAATATGTCTTCCCCTGTAATTACCCTATTTGTATTTTTAAATCGTGGCCACTGCAGAAATATACAATTATAATAACATTCCAAATGTTTAAAGTGGCGTGGCGGAGTTGCCCTTAAAATGTCAAGCGGTTGCTGTGCTGTCTGTAAGCCCTGGCTCAGTTAAATCATGGCCTGCTCTCTATCTCCACAAATAATGCATTTAACTGCCTTGCCAGCTCCTTGCGCTCCCTCTCTTTCGCTCTCTCTCTCTAGTTCTCGCTGCTCTTTCTCTCTTTCCGTCACCCTCTCCCTAACGCACTTTATGTCAGGCAATATTTTCTTTAAAGTGGCACTTCACCGCAGCAGTAGCCCCATGTGTTGTTGTGCTGGCCTAGCCCCTGTGCTGTACGGCTCCCGTGCTGTACTCGGCGTGATCGTTTCCCCCTGACTCAGCAGAGCTGAGAGCTGCAGCCTTCCCTCACACGTCCGCTGGGGAAAGAAAGGCAAATTAAAAACCAGGAGACTGTCTGGGAGAACCATCGGGGAGGGATATAGTGTGTGGATTATTTTTTTTTGATGGGTGGGAGCGGAAGCGCGTGTGATTTGTGTGTGTTAGTGGGTGTGCGCATGTAGAGCATTGTACACACCCACGTAAGCTCTTATACACACACACACACACCGTAGAACGGACAATCTTGCGTTGATCTATAATATATAAAGCGGTGACATTGCGTTCTCAGAGATGCAGCGTGTGATTGTGTATAATCTTATTGATAAGGAGCTTTGGGAAAATAAGTCAAAGAGAGGAGGGGTTAGACAGAGAATGCCTCTTGATGTCGTCATAGTAACGGACTTCCCCCTTCTAGGCTTCCCATTGAAACAAAAGGATTGGGAAAGATGAGGTTGTCATTGAGTTGTGATGTCCTACGACTGCCAGCTCAGAAGGGTTGGAGTTCTAGGAGGGACACTCTCACAAAGCCCATTCAATCATTAATGACGGTATAATGAATCAGTGGGTGGCTGCAGATTGAACATCTGTACGTACCTGTTGATTCACTTCCTGGTGACTTGTGACACGTGTTACTGATGATCAACCACATGCTTTGACAGGACAGTGAAAGAGCATATTACTCTGTCATTTGAGCTGGTCTTGGTCTGTTAACTTTAGGTGTGTGTGTGTGTGTGTGTGTGTGTGTGTGTGTGTGTGTGTGTGTGTGTGCCCACTTAATGATGCTGATTAGTCACTGTCACTTGTCTCAGCAGTTGGGACAAGATTGATGAGTGACTTTGCTATTCTGTGTGTGTGTCATTAGTGGCTGTTTATATAATACCATCATTCAGAAGTATTTTCATCCCTCCGATTCAAACTGCTCTTAAATCGCTGAATATTCCTCTTGTATAACACAGACAGACCACAAATTCCCAGGCTCTCCTTTCCCAGGCATTTCCCTGGAGGGTTGAGGGGTAGCCCTGGCACGGTCCATCCCCGGTCCCCTCCTGCGTTCGCTCACGGTCGTTGGGTTGTGGTCACACTGCTCTAATAATACACAAAACCATGATAGAAATAGCAGTGTGTATGGGTTGGTCAGGGGGGTGGGCCGTGATGAACCAATCCGCCCCCGTGCGCACATGTCCTCTCGCCCACAACACGGTCGCATGGGGACACGCCAACGTCCGGTCCTGGTGGTGCTGGCGTGCCAAAAACACACACAATCTGTTACCATAACACCCCACCCACATGCATACAAATGCAATGTCATATACCGCAGGGAACCAGTGGAGGCTGGTGGGAGGAGCTATAGGAGGACCGGCTCATTGTAATGGCTGGAATGGAATCTAAAGGAATGGAGTCAAACATGTGGTTTCTATGTGTTTGATACTGTTCCATTGATTCCATTCCAGCCATTACAATGAGCCCGCCCTCCTATAGCTCCTCCCACCAGCCTCCACTGATGGGAACACAGCCATACACATGTGTTCATATTCACCTCATTACACACTAATATGATATGTACACCTGAAGCAGCCAAAACACACACACACACACGCACACACACACACACACACACACACATACACACACACACACAGAGAGAGGCACACACACACAGAGAGAGAGAGAGACAAACAACCGCCAGTGCCAGCATATTGGCTAGTGGTGTGAGCCACCTGTCCCACCATCCCGCTCACCTTTTGCTCACGATGCCACTAAACACGTTGAACGCACCACAGTATTGACCTCTGCCCTCTCCCTGGTCTCTTTCAGGTCCTCTTGAGTCAGGTTCACAGGCTAAGAGCGCTGGACCTCCTCGGCCGCTTCCTGGACCTGGGGCCCTGGGCCGTCAGTCTGGTGAGAAACTATGCAGTATTCTTGTCTGCCAATACACAAACACACAGCCTAAATACAAGGTTAGCTAGCACAGAGAGATGATTATTGTAGATAAACAATGTATATCAACTAGTGTACACTAAAAATAACAAGATAACTCATGTAAAATATACTGTGTCTGTAAAATGTATGTAGGTTCAGAACTTTTGTCAAACATCACAGCGTAGTTAAAATTTTTTTTAACTGATTTTAAAAAGTTGAATAGAAATCAGAACTGGATGGTGTTCAGAGATAGATGGGAGGGGTCGAGGGTAGCTGAAGGGTGGGACTAAAAACAATCAAAAGTGTATATAGTACTGTATGTAGAAGCCTAAGTGTTGTCGTCCATTAGTTTTCTCCAATTAGGGAAGGGGTGGTTTATTTATTCTAAAATAAATAGATGCAGATTTAGGGCCTTAGGGGCCCCTGAGTCTTTTCATTATTATCTCGACAACATCTGCTGAAAGGGCAGAGCGCAATTTTTTTTTATTTTTTGAAATACACCAAATTAAAGCTTAACTTCTTGTTAATCTACCCATTGTGTCCGATTTCAAAAAGGCTTTACAGCGAAAGCACACCATATGATTATGTTAGGTCAGAACCTAGTCACAAAAACACATACAGCCATTTTCCAGCTAAAGAGAGGAGTCACAAAAAGCAGAAATAGAGATGAAATGAATCACTAACCTTTGATCTTCATTAGATGGCACTCATAGTACTTCATGTTACTCAATACATGTAAGTTATGTTCGATAAAGTTCATATTTATATCCAAAAATCTCAGTAATGTTGTGCATCGAAAACATCCGGCGAATTTGCAGAGAGCCACATCAATTTACAGAAATACTCATGTTAAACTTTGATAAAAGATTCAAAAGATACAAGAATTACAGATAAACTTCTCCTTAATGCAACCGCTGTGTCAGATTTCAAAAAAGCTTTACGGAAAAAGCAAACCATGCAATAATCTGAGTATGGCGCTCAGACACAAAAAAAAGCCATACCCAAGATACCCACCATGTTGTGGAGTCAGTAAAAGTCAGAAATAGCATTATAAATATTCACTTATCTTTGATGATCATCATCAGAATGCACACCCAGGAATCCCAGTTCCACAGTCAATGTTTGTTTTGTTCGATAAAGTCCATAATTTATGTCCAAATACCTCCTTTTGTTAGCGCGTTTAATTCACAAATCCAAACTTGCGAGGCGCGGGCAAGTCCAGACGAAAAGTTCCAGAAGTTATATTACAGTTCGTAGAAACATGTCAAACGATGTATAGAATCAATCTTTAGGATGTTTTTAACATAAATATTTTGTCCTTAGATTCCTTTGTCTTTAGAAATGCAATGGAACGCAGGTTGCTCTCACGGGCACATGCGTGATCAGCTCCTGGCCTTCTGCCAGACCTCTGGTTGAAACAGCTCTCATTCTCTCCCCCTTCAAAGTAGAAGCCTGAAACAACGTTCTAAAGACTGTTGACATCTTGTGGAAGCCTTACAAAGTGCAATATTACCCCATAGACACTGTATATTCGATAGGCAATGAGTCGAAAAACTACAAAACTCAGATTTCCCACTTCCTGGTTGGATTTTTCTCAGGTTTTCTCCTGCCCAATGAGTTCTGTTATACTCAGACATCATTCAAGCAGTTTAAGAAACTTCAGAGTGTTTACTATCCAAATCGGCAGGGTGGCAGGGGGCGGCAGGGTAGCCTAGTGGTTAGAGCGTTGGACTAGTAACCGGAAGGTTGTGAGTTCAAACCCCCGAGCTGACAAGGTACAAATCTGTCGTTCTGCCCCTGAACAGGCAGTTAACCCACTGTTCCCAGGCCGTCATTGAAAATAAGAATGTGTTCTTAACTGACTTGCCTGGTTAAATAAAGGTAAAAAAAAAAAAATGCAAATATTAGCTTCTGGGCCTGACTCGCAGACAGTTTACTCTGGGCACGCTTTTTATCCGAACGTGAAAATGCTGCCCCCTATCCCAAACAGGATTTATACAGGCGTTGCTAGAAACACACAGTACTTAAAGCCAGTTCTGATTTATTTGGGTGTGAACTTTTAAAGTGAATAATATCTCGTGTGTGTGTGTGTTTTCAGGCCCTCTCAGTAGGGATCTTCCCCTATGTGTTGAAGCTGCTACAGAGCTCTGCGCGGGAGCTCCGACCCCTGCTGGTCTTCATCTGGGCTAAGATCCTGGCTGTGGACAGCGTGAGTGGTAACACATACATACATACATACATACACACTAGCACATATCTACACATGCATCCCACAAACACTCACTGTACACCATTACAATAACCAACCCACACCAAAGCCCTACCATTATAGCAAGCTACATTTGAATTTGCACTTTTATTTGAAACCAATTTCACTCTCCCTACAGAATAGTTGATATGTGTCTATATAGGGACAGTGAAGTTGTATCTATTACATGGAGCAACTCTGTGTAGCTGTACAGAGAGACATGATTGCCATAAAGTCAATAACAGTCCCAGATAAAAGCAGAAAATATGTCTATCTGAACCCATTCAGTCAGTCAATCAGTTTAACATCAGTTGACGTTAATGTGGAGTAATCCTCATCCGGAGATTCGCGATCAGGAGATTGAGTTGTGTGTGTGTGTGAGGCTGCAGCCGAGACACACAGGCTTGAAATCATTGGCCACTTTAATAAATGGAACTCTCGTCCCTTCAGTAATGTCTGCATATCTTGCGTTACTCGTCTCATATGTATATACTGCATTCTATCCTACTCTACTGTATGTTAGTCTATGCCGCTCTGATATTGCTCATCCAAATATGTATATGTTCTTAATTCCATTCCTTTACTTAGAGTTGTGTGCATTGGGTTTATGATGTGGAATTGTTTGACATTGCTGCCCTGTCGGAACTAGAAGCACAAGCATTTCTCTACACCCGCAATAACATCTGATAAACACGTGTATGTGACCAATAAGATTTGATTTGTGCTACTTATTTTAGTGAATCCTCAACCAACTTAAGTATTTAAGCTAGCGATCGGATGTCAATATTGGGTGATGTTCATAGAGGCCGTGCCATAAGTATGTGATAGGCATGTTTATCGTACACACTCGCTGACTAGGTTATCTGTAACACAAAGAACATTGCCCTTTAGGCACATTTTAGCTGCTGAACAAAATGGCCACCCTAAAACTCACTTTCACAAAGCACATTTTTGACTGACGTGGTAGAACTAACCGTATAATCCTAAGCTAGTAGGACAGTCGTAGTATTCTAGTGATTCTTCAGCGTCCAGACACCCGAGTTGTCGTCACAGTGTTAGTCTATGGTTAAGAATAATCAAAGGACTTTGAGATGAAAGAACAGGAAGATAAAAAAAAACATTCTCTGTCTGTTTAGTAGTGTGACTCAGGTCTTGAGTTATTCAATATTGTCTAGGCTATGTCTTTAACCTTGGTTCTAAATATTATATTGAGTAGTTGCACATTTGTAAG
Source organism: Oncorhynchus kisutch (assembly GCF_002021735.2). NCBI lineage: Eukaryota > Metazoa > Chordata > Actinopteri > Salmoniformes > Salmonidae > Oncorhynchus > Oncorhynchus kisutch. Next base: position 42,715,030 of record NC_034193.2, read on the forward strand.
TGCTGCAACATATGACTCGGCTAACTTACTGGATGGTTTCTCTCTCTCCTCTCTCTCTCTCTCTCTCGCGCTCTCTAGTCGTGTCAGGCAGACTTGGTGAAGGACAATGGGCACAAGTACTTCCTGTCTGTCCTGGCCGACCCCTACATGCCTGTGAGTATCACCCAATCAGAGCATGAGAGAACCGAAAGCGCCACCAGGCACCCATGGGTGTGACCCAGATGTTACACTTAACCATAGATCTAGAATCAGATTGCCCTTACCTCCGATCATTAACCTTTTCCATTATAGCTGAGAATATATCTGACCCTGTATCAGTGGTTAGTGGCGACTTCGACCTACTCAAACATGTTGTGTGCTATGATCCACAGCTCCTAGTAATGAGGTGTTGGGGAACTGAGTTGATACATGGAAGTTGACTGTGTTTCTTGTGTTTCCTGTTTCAGGCTGAGCACCGCACCATGGCTGTCTTTATCCTGGCTGTGATTGTCAACAGCTACACCACAGGCCAGGTGTGTGTGTGTGTGTTAGGGGAGAATGTGGTAAATTATTCGATGAAGAAATCACTTTAAAGATGACGCTATTATAAAGCAAGCCCCACATTGATTAAAATCCCTTCAACAGACACACTCATTAATTCTCCCCAACTCTCAGTGGAGTCGATAAGTCATATTTTAAACATTTCCTCCCATTCTGCTCTCTCTCTCCCGACAACACTTTATCATGGCAACTGTCACTGTATACCGTATACTCCTTATTTATTCCCAGAAACTGCTCCAGACCTATTCACGTGGTTTTTGGGGTTTATTGAGTCTCACAGATCCACATAGACCTACAAACCCCCCTCTCCGCTCTCTGTCGGTCGGTCGCTCTCTGTCTCCCCCTTCCCTCCTCTCTGTCTCCCCCTTCCCTCCTCTCTGTCTCCCCCTTCCCTCCTCTCTGTCTCCCCCTTCCCTCCTCTCTGTCTCCCCCTTCCCTCCTCTCTGTCTCCCCCTTCCCTCCTCTCTGTCTCCCCCTTCCCTCCTCTCTGTCTCCCCCTTCCCTCCTCTCTGTCTCCCCCTTCCCTCCTCGCTGTCTCCCCCTTCCCTCCTCTCTGTCTCCCCCTTCCCTCCTCGCTGTCTCCCCCTTCCCTCCTCGCTGTCTCCCCCTTCCCTCCTCGCTGTCTCCCCCTTCCCTCCTCTCTGTCTCCCCCTTCCCTCCTCTCTGTCTCCCCCTTCCCTCCTCTCTGTCTCCCCCTTCCCTCCTCTCTGTCTCCCCCTTCCCTCCTCTCTGTCTCCCCCTTCCCTCCTCTCTGTCTCCCCCTTCCCTCCTCTCTGTCTCCCCCTTCCCTCCTCTCTGTCTCCCCCTTCCCTCCTCTCTGTCTCCCCCTTCCCTCCTCTCTGTCTCCCCCTTCCCTCTTCTCTGTCTCCCCCTTCCCTCCTCTCTGTCTCCCCCTTCCCTCCTCTCTGTCTCCCCCTTCCCTCCTCTCTGTCTCCCCCTTCCCTCCTCTCTGTCTCCCCCTTCCCTCCTCTCTGTCTCTCTTTCTCTCTCTCTTTCTCTCTCTCTCTCTTCCTCTCTCTCTCTCTCTCTTCCTCTCTCTCTTCCTCTCTCTCTCTCTCTCTCCTCTCTCTCTCTCTCCTTCCTCTCTCTCTCTCTCTCTTCCTCTCTCTCTCTCTCTCTCTTCCTCTCTCTCTCTCTCTCTTCCTCTCTCTCTCTCCCCCTCCTCTCTCTGTTTACTTAATGTTCTCCGTCTCCCATTGGCTCTGTGTTAATAATAGATGAGCTCCAACATTAGAGACGAGCCGCTCGTGGATTGGTTGTAACATGTGGTCTGAGCTTCAGGGTTAGGAGTTATGGTACTCCTACTGGTAGGGCTCAGCTACGGTGTGATCACGTTAAAACCTTGTTCCAGCTTGTACACAAATCCCTGAACTGCTCTCCTGGTCTGATGGAGGATAGTCTGCCACAATGCAGAGAGACTGCCAGAATAGGTACAGGCTTTCAAATGAACCAATACAACCCCACATAAAAGGTGACACTCTTAACTGTCAAGCTTTGGACATCGACCCTTCATGTTCACAGTGGAAGGTAGAGGTTAGTTCCCTGTTAGATTACCCATAGACTTCCGGATGTGAAGCTCAGCTTAAAGCCAAGTCATAAAGTGTGTGTACATCCTACAGGGTCTCATCAAAGGAGATGTGGACGACGTGTGTGTGTGTGTGAATTACTGACATGGCCTCCCAACTCCTTTCTCCTCGTCCTCCTCAACCCTCACTCTACCCCCCCCCCCCCCCAGGAGGCCTGTCTGCAGGGTAACCTGATAGCCATCTGCCTGGAGCAGCTCTCTGACCCTCACCCCCTGCTCCGTCAGTGGGTGGCCGTCTGCCTGGGACGCATCTGGCAGAACTTTGACTCGGCCCGCTGGTGTGGTGTCAGGGACAGTGCCCACGAGAAGCTCTACAGCCTGCTGTCCGACCCCATACCTGAGGTGAGGGGGAAGGGACACACACCTTTGGGACATACACTCAGTGGCTATGTGTGTAACACCTAACAGATTGAGGGTTCAGTGGCTCCTTTAGGATTTTGAGGACCTGAGGGACAGTGAATAGTCAGTTTGCTCTGTATTTCACTCACCTCACATGGGTTGAAATGCAGGGCACACACACACTGGGACAGGGAACATCTGTTGCCAGCAGCCTAGCAGGGCAACCTCTCTCTCTAGAGGCCAGGCAGCTGCTGTGGCTGAGTGGTGAGACCAGGGTCTGCATCCACTCTGGCGTACACACACACACACACACCTTGTGTGAGTGTACCCATGCACACGCTTACAATGCCTGAAGAGAATTGAGTATTTGAGTGCATCACCAGGAACTTTGGAGGAACCCAGACACCAACGCAAACCACAATTTAAAATGGATATTTATTACTCGACTAGTTTGATCAGCTCCCTCCTCTTCAGGGACCAGATTCACAAAACCTTCTCAAGAAGAGATTTCTTCTTGACTGGCATTTTCCCCCCTTAACTCTAGACTTAAGAAGAAAGTTAAGTGAAGTTGCTATTCCTCAAAGGCTCTTGGAAATGTTCTCTTGCTGTGTATTATGTTTCTCCTTAAAGCAAAAAGTTAAGAAGAAATGTGATTCTTGGAAATAAAGGAAATGTTCTTAGTTCCTAGATATCTGAATCCTTGTCTTAAACTCAGGCCAGTGAGAGAAAAAGCTCATGAAAGCAATTGAACATGTTTAATTCCCTCAAACTTCATCTGAAAGTTTCAGTCTTGATTATTTAAACCCAAGAACATGTTTTAGAACAGTCATCTCACTAAGAGATGAATAGCCCACCCAATTTTCACCTACCTCATCCCCATGCTGTTTATATTTATTTACTTTTCTGCTTTTTTGCACACCAGTATCTCTACCTGTACATGACCATCTGATCATTTATCACTCCAGTGTTAATCTGCTAAATTGTAATTATTCGCCTACCTCCTCATGCCTTTTGCACACAATGTATATAGACTCTTTTTTTCCTACTGTGTTATTGACTTTTTAATTGTTTATTCCATGTGTAACTCTGTTGTCTGTTCACACTGCTATGCTTTATCTTGGCCAGGTCGCAGTTGCAAATGAGAACTTGTTCTCAACTAGCCTACCTGGTTAAATAAAGGTGTTCTCAACTAGCCTACCTGGTTAAATAAAGGTGTTCTCAACTAGCCTACCTGGTTAAATAAAGGTGTTCTCAACTAGCCTACCTGGTTAAATAAAGGTGAAATCAAATTAAAATAAATATGCTAACATGATTGCCATTGCTAGCTAAAGCGCTTGCCTAGCAACACAACATCTTATGAAGAAGATTTGTAAGAAGATATTTGACAAGCTAGTAAGAAAATCATAATCTTAAGATGTTGAGGAACTGCACTTATCTTATGAACCTCTTATTTTTTCTTAAGTAGCTTAAGTTTTTGCATAAGAAGTGTTTTGTGATTCTAGGCCCAGTTCCTCTCTTTAAAATGAAGGTGTGTGTCAAGTACACCATATAATGCAGAGAGTGAGATGGGCAGAGTGAGATGGGCAGAGTGAGAGGGCCAGGGAACAGAGAGTGAGAGTGAGAGGGCCAGGGAAGTGAGAGTGAGAGGGCCAGGGAAGTGAGAGTGAGAGGGCCAGGGAAGTGAGAGTGAGAGGGCCAGGGAAGTGAGAGTGAGAGGGCCAGGGAACAGAGTGAGAGGGCCAGGGAACAGAGTGAGAGGGCCAGGGAACAGAGTGAGAGGGCCAGGGAACAGAGTGAGAGGGCCGGGAACAGAGTGAGAGGCCAGGGAACAGAGTGAGAGGGCCAGGGAACAGAGTGAGAGGGCCAGGGGACAGAGTGAGAGGGCCAGGGGACAGAGTGAGAGGGCCAGGGGACAGAGTGAGAGGGCCAGGGGACAGAGTGAGAGGGCCAGGGGACAGAGTGAGAGGGCCAGGGGACAGAGTGAGAGGGCCAGGGGACAGAGTGAGAGGGCCAGGGGACAGAGTGAGAGGGCCAGGGGACAGAGTGAGAGGGCCAGGGGACAGAGTGAGAGGGCCAGGGGACAGAGTGAGAGGGCCAGGGGACAGAGTGAGAGGGCCAGGGGACAGAGTGAGAGGGCCAGGGGACAGAGTGAGAGGGCCAGGGGACAGAGTGAGAGGGCCAGGGGACAGAGTGAGAGGGCCAGGGGACAGAGTGAGAGGGCCAGGGGACAGAGTGAGAGGGCCAGGGGACAGAGTGAGAGGGCCAGGGGACAGAGTGAGAGGGCCAGGGGACAGAGTGAGAGGGCCAGGGGACAGAGTGAGAGGGCCAGGGGACAGAGTGAGAGGGCCAGGGGACAGAGTGAGAGGGCCAGGGGACAGAGTGAGAGGGCCAGGGGACAGAGTGAGAGGGCCAGGGGACAGAGTGAGAGGGCCAGGGGACAGAGTGAGAGGGCCAGGGGACAGAGTGAGAGGGCCAGGGGACAGAGTGAGAGGGCCAGGGGACAGAGTGAGAGGGCCAGGGGACAGAGTGAGAGGGCCAGGGGACAGAGTGAGAGGGCCAGGGGACAGAGTGAGAGGGCCAGGGGACAGAGTGAGAGGGCCAGGGGACAGAGTGAGAGGGCCAGGGGACAGAGTGAGAGGGCCAGGGGACAGAGTGAGAGGGCCAGGGACAGAGTGAGAGGGCCAGGGGACAGAGTGAGAGGGCCAGGGGACAGAGTGAGAGGGCCAGGGGACAGAGTGAGAGGGCCAGGGGACAGAGTGAGAGGGGCCAGGGGACAGAGTGAGAGGGCCAGGGGACAGAGTGAGAGGGCCAGGGGACAGAGTGAGAGGGCCAGGGGACAGAGTGAGAGGGCCAGGGGACAGAGTGAGAGGGCCAGGGACAGAGTGAGAGGGCCAGGGGACAGAGTGAGAGGGCCAGGGGACAGAGTGAGAGGGCCAGGGGACAGAGTGAGAGGGCCAGGGGACAGAGTGAGAGGGCCAGGGGACAGAGTGAGAGGGCCAGGGGACAGAGTGAGAGGGCCAGGGGACAGAGTGAGAGGGCCAGGGGACAGAGTGAGAGGGCCAGGGGACAGAGTGAGAGGGCCAGGGGACAGAGTGAGAGGGCCAGGGGACAGAGTGAGAGGGCCAGGGGACAGAGTGAGAGGGCCAGGGGACAGAGTGAGAGGGCCAGGGGACAGAGTGAGAGGGCAGGGGACAGAGTGAGAGGGCCAGGGGACAGAGTGAGAGGGCCAGGGGACAGAGTGAGAGGGCCAGGGGACAGAGTGAGAGGGCCAGGGGACAGAGTGAGAGGGCCAGGGGACAGAGTGAGAGGGCCAGGGGACAGAGTGAGAGGGCCAGGGGACAGAGTGAGAGGGCCAGGGGACAGAGTGAGAGGGCCAGGGGACAGAGTGAGAGGGCCAGGGGACAGAGTGAGAGGGCCAGGGGACAGAGTGAGAGGGCCAGGGGACAGAGTGAGAGGGCCAGGGGACAGAGTGAGAGGGCCAGGGGACAGAGCGAGGGGGCCAGGGGACAGAGCGAGGGGGCCAGGGGACAGAGCGAGGGGGCCAGGGAACAGAGCGAGGGGGCCAGGGAACAGAGCGAGGGGCCAGGGAACAGAGCGAGGGGGCCAGGGAAGAGAGCGAGGGGGCCAGGGAAGAGAGCGAGGGGGCCAGGGAAGAGAGCGAGGGGGCCAGGGAAGAGAGCGAGGGGGCCAGGAAGAGAGCGAGGGGGCCAGGGAAGAGAGCGAGGGGGCCAGGGAAGAGAGCGAGGGGGCCAGGGAAGAGAGCGAGGGGCCAGGGAAGAGAGCGAGGGGGCCAGGGAGAGAGGGGCCAGGGGAGAGAGGGCCAGGAGAGAGAGGGCCAGGAGAGAGAGGGCCAGGAGAGAGAGGGCCAGGAGAGAGAGGGCCAGGAGAGAGAGGGCCAGGAGAGAGAGGGCCAGGAGAGAGAGGGCCAGGAGAGAGAGGGCCAGGAGAGAGAGGGCCAGGAGAGAGAGGGCCAGGAGAGAGAGGGCCAGGAGAGAGGGCCAGGAGAGAGAGAGAGAGAGACAGGGCTCAGAGAGAGAGAGAGAGAGAGAGACAGGGCTCAGAGAGAGAGAGAGAGAGAGAGACAGGGCTCAGAGAGAGAGAGAGAGAGAGAGACAGGGCTCAGAGAGAGAGAGAGAGAGACAGGGCTCAGAGAGAGAGAGAGAGAGACAGGGCTCAGAGAGAGAGAGAGAGAGACAGGGCTCAGAGAGAGAGAGAGAGAGACAGGGCTCAGAGAGAGAGAGAGAGAGAGAGAGAGAGAGAGAGACAGGGCTCAGAGAGGGGCCAGGGTGAGTGAGAGGGGCCAGGGTGAGTGAGAGGGGCCAGGGTGAGTGAGAGGGGCCAGGGTGAGTGAGAGCAGAGCGAAGAGAAAGAGAGGTGAGTGGGCAGAGCGAGAGAGAGTGACTAAGCAGAGAGGATTTTTAATTAATTTTCAGGCCTGTTGGGAGGATTCCTCAAGAGGAGAGGCATATTTACTGTCTCACACACACACTGGGCCAGGTTTGAGTTAGTGCAGTGCCTGTCATATGCAAAACTGAGGGAGATGCATAAAGAATAAACAATGTATTATGTGGACCTGTACTGTCTTTGTGGCATCTTGGGCCAATTATTGATAACAATTTAGAAGTAGGAGTTACTGTTATTTAGCTTACGCAGTTAATTAGTGGGTGGGGTATTGTGTGACTAATGGTAAATTATTATTTTCAGCCACCATTGATCTTCTCAGTAAACAGCTGCATTAGAAATGAGAGGATTAAGGAGTGAGTATTAGTATTGATTCCCCTTTTTAAAAAGCAGCACCAACGCAATCTAACCAATGACTGACCAATGACTTGGTCTGGATCCAACCAGTAAGTGACTAGGGAGTGAATTCTCTTGGTGCCAAAACTATCTCCGGTCTCCTCAGGTGCGCTGTGCGGCGGTGTTTGCCCTGGGGACGTTTGTGGGGAACTCAGCCGAGCGAACGGACCACTCTACGACCATCGACCACAACGTGGCCATGATGCTGGCACAGCTCATCAACGACGGCAGCCCTGTGGTCCGCAAGGTGGGTCGTACACACACAGACACACACACACACACACGTTTTTTTCCCCCTCACCTCACTATCTCTGATATTCTTGCTCAGGTCGTTGACTGATTTTTACTGTGGGGCGATGGACTGTGGTACGTCTTCTGCTGTGGTTGACTAGGTTCTGACCGTGTGTGTGTTGGATTCTGGTTGACTCTGTGGCGGCGGTGTGTTCTCCAGGAGCTGGTGGTGGCTCTGAGTCACCTGGTGGTTCAGTACGAGAGTAACTTCTGCACCGTGGCCCTGCAGTTCATGGAGGAGGAGAAGAACTACGCTGTACCCTCAACTGCCAACACCTTAGGTACACACACACACACACGCCACATACACACACTTCAAACCTCTGTCATGACCATTACAGTTGGAAGTCATTGACGTGTGTTGTTGTGAAGCACGCTGGTCCACTTAAGTCTCGTCCCTTTAGACTAACTGCTATACATGTGAAATGGGGTTTAGGGATCTGAGGGAGTTTGAATGAAATATGCATCATGTTTTGATAGGGCACATCAATATTTAAAATGACCTTTATTACCTATTCTCATATTGATTGTCATGTCACTACTGTGTTCCATTTAGTGGCAAATGAATGGGTTAACTTACCTTCCCCTGTGTGTGTCTGTGTACAGAGCCCGGTAACCTGACTCCTGTGTGTGTCTGTGTACAGAGCCCGGTAACCTTCCCCTGTGTGTGTCTGTGTACAGAGCCCGGTAACCTCAAATCAAATTTATTTATATAGCCCTTCGTACATCAGCTGATATCTCAAAGTGCTGTACAGAAACCCAGCCTAAAACCCCAAACAGCAAGCAATGCAGGTGTAGAAGCACGGTGGCTAGGAAAAACTCCCTAGAAAGGCCAATTCCTAGGAAGAAACCTAGAGAGGAACCAGGCTATGTGGGGTGGCCAGTCCTCTTCTGGCTGTGCCGGGTGGAGATTATAACAGAACATGGCCAAGATGGCACCTGACTCCTGTGTGTGTCTGTGTACAGAGTAACCTGACTCCTGTGTGTGTCTGTGTACAGAGTAACCTGACTCCTGTGTGTGTCTGTGTACAGAGCCCGGTAACCTGACTCCTGTGTGTGTCTGTGTACAGAGCCCGGTAACCTGACTCCAGTGTTTGTCTGTGTACAGAGCCCGGTAACCTGACTCCAGTGTTTGTCTGTGTACAGAGCCCGGTAACCTGACTCCAGTGTTTGTCTGTGTACAGAGCCCGGTAACCTGACTCCAGTGTTTGTCTGTGTACAGAGCCCGGTAACCTGACTCCAGTGTTTGTCTGTGTACAGAGCCCGGTAACCTGACTCCAGTGCGCGACAGCCCCGCCATCCCTCGGCTGCGTTCAGTCAACTCCTACACCAACATCCGAGCTGCCACCACCGCACGCAACCTCAACAAGAGCCTGCAGAACCTCAACCTCAACGAGGAGGGTAGGAGAGAGAGGGGCGGAGAGGATGACATTGAGGCGGGCGGGCGGGCGAGAGAGAACTGGGGGGAAAAAGAGAGAACTGTGGTTATTTACTGTAAAGGAGGGAGAAGGAGACCAGTGAAGGAGAGAAAGAAAGCAACTTAAGGGTGGAGACTTCTCTCTTCTTTTCTCTCTGTGACTGCCTCTCTTCTTTCCCAAAGAATGACTTGAGGGGATTTGAAGCATCGTCATCGTCATCATAGACACATCATAGCCTATGTCCCTCATACACCCACAACATTATTGGAGGATTACACTCTTGACCCTCTCTCAGCCCCTGCTGTACTGACTGACTCAGATGTCAGCTCATTCTCGCTGAAGCCCCTGTCAACACAGCCACGTAGCAATATAGCCATGCTGAGTAATACTAGCCGCTAGCACGTTAGCATACCGCTTCCAGCCTGTCTGAGTCCACATCGTCCACTCATTCTAACTGGCAGCAGTGCTTGTCACCAACAACCATGACAATCTGTTTAGCCTGCCTTGCCTACTCCCAATCCCCATCTCAATATGCACTCCGTCCCAGGGATATATGGCGGCCATTTTGTGTGAGTCAGGCGATGGGAATGGGGAGTTGTGTTGAGTTATAGAGTGTGATGACTCGGGCGGACAGTTAAAATAGGCTGGGGAGATTTGAATGGAAGGTCCGGTCAATAGCTTGTAGTTTCTAGTTTTCTAGCTGGGGGGGTCATTTCTTGAGGTAGTAAAAAGTTGACACTTCACTTTATCTGCAGACACACACACACATACACACACAAAATCAAACAATCGGAGCAAAACAAGTACTTTATTTTCACTCTCCATACTGTTCCATATGCATCACTTCAGGGTATAGTTATTCTAGTATACTATGGTATATTTCAGGGTGTAGTTATTCTGGTATAATATGGTATATTTCAGGGTGTAGTTATTCTGGTATCATGTGGTATATTTCAGGATATAGTTATTCTGGTATCATATGGTATATTTCAGGTTATAGTTATTCTGGTATCAGATAGTATAGTTTTTCTGGTATTTTTCAGGGTATAGTTATTCTTCTATAATATGAAATATTTCAGCGTGTAGTTATTCTGGTATAATATAGTATATTGCATGGTTTAGTTATTCTGGTATCAGATAGTATATTTCAGCGTATAGTTATTCTGGTATCATATTTCAGGGTATATTTGGTATATTTATTCTGGTGTCAGATACTATATTTCACCGTATTGTTATTTTGGTATAATATGGTATATTTATTCTGGTATAATATGGTATATTTCAGGGTATATTTATTCTGGTATCAGATATATTTCAGCATATAGTTATTCTGGTATCATGTGGTATATTTCAGGGTGTAGTTATTCTGGTATCATGCGGTATATTTCAGGGTATAGTTATTCTGGTATCATGTGGTATATTTCAGGGTATAGTTATTCTGGTTTCATGTGGTATATTCCAGGGTATAGTTATTCTGGTATCATGTGGTTTAGTTATTCTGGTATCATGTGGTATATTTCAGAGTATAGTTATTCTGGTACAATATGGTTTATTTCAGGATATAGTTATTCTGGTATCATATAGTACACTGCTCAAAAAAATAAAGGGAACACTAAAATAACACATCCTAGATGTGAATTAATGAAATATTCTTATTAAATACTTTTTTCTTTACATAGTTGATTGTGCTGACAACAAAATCACACAAAACTTATCAATGGAAATCAAATGTATCAACCCATGGAGGTCTGGATTTGGAGTCACACTCAAAATTAAAGTGGAAAACCACACTACAGGCTGATCCAACTTTGATGTAATGTTCTTAAAACAAGTCAAAATGAGGCTCAGTAGTGTGTGTTGCCTCCACGTGCCTGTATGACCTCCCTACAACGCCTGGGCATGCTTCTGATGAGGTGGCGGATGGTCTCCTGATGGATCTCCTCCCAGACCTGGACTAAAGCATCCGCCAACTCCTGGACAGTCTGTGGTGCAATGTGGCGTTGGTGGATGGAGCGAGACATGATGTCCCAGATGTGCTCAATTGGATTCAGGTCTGTGGAACGGGCGGGTCAGTCCATAGCATCAATGCCTTCCTCTTGCAGGAACTGCTGACACACTCCAGCCACATGTGGTCTAGCATTGTCTTGCATTAGGAGGAACCCAGGGCCAACCGCACCAGAATATGGTCTCAGAAGGGGTCCGAGGATCTCATCTCGGTACCTAATGGCAGTCAGGCTACCTCTGGCATGGAGGGCTGTGCGGCCCCCCAAAGAACGGCCACCCCACACCATGACTGACCCACCGCCAAACCGGTCATGCTGGAGGATGTTGCAGGCAGCAGAACGTTCTCCACGGCGTCTCCAGACTGTCACGTCTATCACATGTGCTCAGTGTGAACCTGATTTCATCTGTGAAGAGCACAGGGCGCCAGTGGCGAATTTGCCAATCTTGGTGTTCTCTGGCAAATGCCAAACATTCTGCACGGTGTTGGGCTGTAAGCACAACCCCCACCTGTGGACCGCGGGCCCTCATACCACCCTCATGGAGTCTGTTTCTGACCGTCTGAGCAGACACATGCACATTTGTGGCCTGCTGGAGATCATTTTGCAGGGCTCTGGCAGTGCTCCTCCTGCTCCTCCTTGCACAAAGGCGGAGGTAGCGGTCCTGCTTCTGGGTTGTTGCCCTCCTACGGCCTCCTCCACGTCTCCTGATGTACTGGCCTGTGTCCTGGTATCGCCTCCATGCTCTGGACACTACGCTGACAGACACAGCAAACCTTCTTGCCACAGCTCGCATTGATGTGTCATCCTGGATGAGCTGCACTACCTGAGCCACTTGTGTGGGTTGTAGACTCCATCTCATGCTACCACTAGAGTGAAAGCACCGCCAGCATTCAAAAGTCACCAAAACATCAGCCAGGAAGCTAGAAGTGGTCTGTGGTCGCCACCTGCAGAGCCACTCCTTTATTGGGGGTGTCTTGCTAATTACCTATAATTTCCACCTGTTGTCTATTCCATTTGCACAACAGCATGTGAAATGTATTGTCAATCAGTGTTGCTTCCTAAGTGGACAGTTTGATTTCACAGAAGTGTGATTGACTTGGAGTTACATTGTGTTTACTTGTTCCCTTTATTTTTTTAGCAGTGTATATTTCAGGGTTTATTTATTCTAGTATCAGATAGTATATTTCAGGGTATATTTATTCTGGTATAATAGGGTATGTTTCAGTGTATAGTTATTCTCTTGTGTAACTACTGTAATTTGTATGTCTAGGTGGTCCGGTGGCGTTCTCTCCAGGTAACCTGAGCACCAGCAGCAGTGCCAGCAGCACCCTGGGTAGCCCTGACAACGACGAGTACATCCTCTCCTTTGAGACCATCGACAAGATGAGACGAGTCTCCTCCTACTCCTCCCTCAACTCCCTCATAGGTAGGAAAACTACTAACCTACGCTACCCTTACTACTGGCCTACGCTACCCTTACTACTGGCCTACGCTACCCTTACTACTGGCCTACGCTACCCTTACTACTGGCCTACGCTACCCTTACTACTGGCCTACTACTACTAGCAGTGGCGATGAGCATTTCAAGCGCACTGTATATCTCAAAGCCATATATACTGAACAAAAAGATATTCAACTATTTTACTGAGTTACAGTTCATATAAGGAAATCATTTAATTGAAATAAATTAATCAGGCCCATATCTATGGATTTCACAGGGCAAGGACAGCCAATCAGAATTAATGTTTTTCACCACAAAAGAGCTTTATTGCAGACAGTTTCCTCAGTTTCATCAGCTGTCCGGGTGGCTGGTCTCAGACAATCCCGCAGGTGAAGAAGCCGGATGTGGAGGTCCTGGGATGGCGTGGTTACACGTGGTCTGCGGTTGTGAGGCTGGTTGGACGTACAGCCAAATCCTCTAAAAATGACGTTGGAGGCGGCTAATGGTAGAGAAACTAACATTCAATTCTCTGTCAAAAGCTATGATGGACATTCCTGCATTCAGCATGACATTTGCATGCTCCCTCAAAACTGAGACATCTGTGGTATTGTGTGTGTGACAAAACTGCATATTTTAGTGGCCTTTTATTGTCCCCGGCACAAGGTGCACCTGTGTAATGATCATGCTGTTTAATCAGATTCTTGATATGCCACACCTGTCAGGTGGATGGATTATCTTGGCAAAGGAGAAATGCTCAACTAACAGGGATGTAAACACATTTTGAGAGAAATAATCTTTTTGTGCGTATGAAATATTTCTGAGATGTTTTATTTCAGCTCATGAAACATGAGGGACCAACACTTTACATGTTGCGTTTGTATTTTTGTTCCGTGTAAAATATTTGCTATTGAGCTCAATATATAGAGTTGAGAAAAAAGTATACCCACAAAAAGCTCTCTTCAACAGTTTCAACAGTTGTTGCTTCCAACTCTGTTTTTTTCCCACAATTGCTTTTTTAAATGTTATACAATCAGAACCCTTTTTTTGGGGGGGGGAACGTGTGGCTCGCGCATCTCAACAGGGACCAGCGAAACATTTACAGGGGCTGGGCAGACACTTTCATTACAGGAATTTTGAGCATAATGCACTCTACTGTTTGACCAAATAATGGCCAAATAATGGTTTTAGCCGCCAGAAAAATAGGACGTTTTCAAACTTTTGAGTGAGTTGACCTTGTCATGAATGTTCAGCTCGCACCGATGCAACCAATACATTTTTTTTTACCTGAACACCCAGGTCAAAATGGGATTAAATGGTCGCAGTATGGAGCCCTGCCTTCCTATACTTTTCTCTTGCTCCAATTCCCTCATACCCGTAGGTAAGACTCTCGTTCTCAACCTACCATCCTCTACTGTTCAACTCACGAGGGTGCCCCTGGCTCCAAAAGACTGAGTGCTTTTCCTGGTCTCACTGAGGGCTGGCCCCGCTCTGTTTCCCCTATGCTGTGGTGATTGGCAGAGGCCTTGATGCGTCCCGACACTCAGTTTGTGTGTGGAGAAAAAGCATTAACTCACCAACAACACGAGGGAGGGAGGGAGGGAGATGGGGATTCCCTACCTTCTGTTGCCATTTTGAGAAATGCCTGCTTCACACACCAACTGCCCTTGTATTTGACAATGTACTCCAAAACAGTGGTTCCCAACTCCAGTCCCCCCAAAAGTACATATTTTTGTTGTAGCTCCGGACAAACTCACCTGATTCAACTCATTGAGGGCCTGATGATTAGTTGACAAGTTGAGTCAGGTGTGTTGTCTGGGCTACAATGAAAATGTGTACTTTTGGGGTACTGGAGGACCAAATCTGGGAACCACGACTCCAAAAGACGAGGACACGGCTACACACATGCGTGCGCGCACACACATACCGACAGATGAGTACACTACACACGCATCACTCAAGTCCACCACTGACCCATGGCAACACAACGCTGCGTTAACTCGGATTAATCAAATAATCCAGTATTAATAAACTCCCACAGGAAGCCGGATTGGCCAAGTCCATCCCAGCCACATCTATGGGTCTTTTCAGGACACAGTGGCATGCGCTTTACCATTGAAGTCTGACGAATAAATGACCAGGAAATGGTTATAAAATATATATTTTTATATAAAAGATAATAAACTATTCACATTCTGGTAGACGTTTCTGTCGCTACCCTTTTGACCGGTGCGTTTAGCGTTCATTCAGCCTTTGTCTAAATCCTTCCCAAGCTGCATTGGGCTCCCTAACACCATCATGAGGTCTGATTCATTCTTAACAGGTTGAGTATGAAATTGGCCCCTCGCCCACTATGCCTGTGTCCAGTTTAGCATCTTACCATAGAATAGTATGTCATTCTATTTCCATTGTCCTTACCTCCCTATGTGCTTGATTCTGACTCTCAGCTATCAGCTTAAGACATGGCATGCATAAACAAACAGCATGGGGTTTGTACTAGAGGTTGACCGATTAATCGGAATGGCAGATTAATTCGGTCCGATTTCATAACAATCGGAGATCGGTATTTTTGGGCGCCGATTTTCCTATTTTTTATTTTTTTATTTAATCTTTATTTAACTAGGCAAGTCAGTTAAGACACATTCTTATTTTCAATGACAGCCTAGGAACAGTGAGTTAACTGCCTCTTTCAAGGGCAGAACAAAAGATGTTCACATTGTCAGCTCGGGGGATCCAATCTTGCAACCTTACAGTTAACTAGTCCATCGCAATAACAACCTGCCTCTCTCTCGTTGCACTCCACAAGGAGACTGCCTGTTACGTGAATGCAGTAAGCCAAGGTAAGTTGCTAGCTAGCATTAAACTTATCTTATAAAAAACAATCAATCATAATCACTAGTTAACTACACATGGTTGATATTTCTAGATATTATCTAGCATGTCCTGCGTTGCATATAATCTGACTGAGCATACAAGTATCTAAGTATCTGACTGAGCGGTGGTAGGCAGAAGCAGGCACATAAACAATAATTCAAACAGCACTTCAAATCAAATCAAATTTTATTTGTCACATACACATGGTTAGCAGATGTTAATGCGAGTGTAGCGAAATGCTTGTGCTTCTAGTTCCGACAATGCAGTAATAACGAACAAGTAATCTAACTAACAATTCCAAAAAACTACTGTCTTATACACAGTGTAAGGGGATAAAGAATATGTACATAAGGATATATGAATGAGTGATGGTACAGAGCAGCATAGGCAAGATACAGTAGATGATATCGAGTACAGTATAACATATGAGATGAGTATGTAAACAAAGTGGCATAGTTAAAGTGGCTAGTGATACATGTATTACATAAGGATGCAGTCGATGATATAGAGTACAGTATATACGTATGCATATGAGATGAATAATGTAGGGTAACTAACATTATATAAGGTAGCATTGTTTAAAGTGGCTAGTGATATATTTACATCATTTCCCATCAATTCCCATTATTAAAGTGGCTGGAGTTGAGTCAGTGTCATTGACAGTGTGTTGGCAGCAGCCACTCAATGTTAGTGGTGGCTGTTTAACAGTCTGATGGCCTTGAGATAGAAGCTGTTTTTCAGTCTCTCGGTCCCAGCTTTGATGCACCTGTACTGACCTCGCCTTCTGGATGACAGTGGGGTGAACAGGCAGTGGCTCGGGTGGTTGATGTCCTTGATGATCTTTATGGCCTTCCTGTAGCATCGGGTGGTGTAGGTGTCCTGGAGGGCAGGTAGTTTGCCCCCGGTGATGCGTTGTGCAGACCTCACTACCCTCTGGAGAGCCTTACGGTTGAGGGCGGTGCAGTTGCCATACCAGGCGGTGATACAGCCCGCCAGGATGCTCTCGATTGTGCATCTGTAGAAGTTTGTGAGTGCTTTTGGTGACAAGCCAAATTTCTTCAGCCTCCTGAGGTTGAAGAGGCGCTGCTGCGCCTTCCTCACGATGCTGTCTGTGTGAGTGGACCAATTCAGTTTGTCTGTGATGTGTATGCCGAGGAACTTAAAACTTGCTACCCTCTCCACTACTGTTCCATCGATGTGGATAGGGGGGTGTTCCCTCTGCTGTTTCCTGAAGTCCACAATCATCTCCTTAGTTTTGTTGACGTTGAGTGTGAGGTTATTTTCCTGACATCACACTCCGAGGGCCCTCACCACCTCCCTGTAGGCCGTCTCGTCGTTGTTGGTAATCAAGCCTACCACTGTTGTGTCGTCCGCAAACTTGATGATTGAGTTGGAGGCGTGCGTGGCCACGCAGTTGTGGGTGAACAGGGAGTACAGGAGAGGGCTCAGAACACACCCTTGTGGGGCCCCAGTGTTGAGGATCAGCGGGGAGGAGATGTTGTTGCCTACCCTCACCACCTGGGGGCGGCCCGTCAGGAAGTTCAGTACCCAGTTGCACAGGGCGGGGTCGAGACCCAGGGTCTCGAGCTTGATGACGAGCTTGGAGGGTACTATGGTGTTGAATGCCGAGCTGTAGTCGATGAACAGCATTCTCACATGGGTATTCCTCTTGTCCAGATGGGTTAGGGCAGTGTGCAGTGTGGTTGAGATTGCATCGTCTGTGGACCTATTTGGGCGGTAAGCAAATTGGAGTGGGTCTAGGGTGTCAGGTAGGGTGGAGGTGATATGGTCCTTGACTAGTCTCTCAAAGCACTTCATGATGACGGATGTGAGTGCTACGGGGCGGTAGTCGTTTAGCTCAGTTACCTTAGCTTTCTTGGGAACAGGAACAATGGTGGCCCTCTTGAAGCATGTGGGAACAGCAGACTGGTATAGGGATTGATTGAATATGTCCGTAAACACACCGGCCAGCTGGTCTGCGCATGCTCTGAGGGCGCGGCTGGGGATGCCATCTGGGCCTGCAGCCTTGCGAGGGTTAACATGTTTAAATGTCTTACTCACCTCGGCTGCAGTGAAGGAGAGACCGCATGTTTTCGTTGCAGGCCGTGTCAGTGGCACAGTATTGTCCTCAAAGCGGGCAAAAAAGTTATTTAGTCTGCCTGGGTGCAAGACATCCTGGTCCATGACTGGGCTGGATTTCTTCCTGTAGTCCGAGATTGACTGTAGACCCTGCCACATGCCTCTTGTGTCTGAGACGTTGAATTGAGATTCTACTTTGTCTCTGTACTGGCGCTTAGCTTGTTTGATAGCCTTGCGGAGGGAATAGCTGCACTGTTTGTATTCGGTCATGTTACCAGACACCTTGCCCTGATTAAAAGCAGTGGTTCGCGCTTTCAGTTTCACACGAATGCTGCCATCAATCCACGGTTTCTAGTTAGGGAATGTTTTAATCGTTGCTATGGGAACGACATCTTCAACGCACGTTCTAATGAACTCGCACACCGAATCAGCGTATTCGTCAATGTTGTTATCTGACGCAATACGAAACATCTCCCAGTCCACGTGATGGAAGCAGTCTTGGAGTGTGGAGTCAGCTTGGTCGGACCAGCGTTGGACAGACCTCAGCGTGGGAGCCTCTTGTTTTAGATTCTGTCTGTAGGCAGGGATCAACAAAATGGAGTCGTGGTCAGCTTTTCCGAAAGGGGGGCGGGGCAGGGCCTTATATGCGTCACGGAAGTTAGAGTAACAATGATCCAAGGTCTTTCCACCCCTGGTTGCGCAATCGATATGCTGATAAAATTTAGGGAGTCTTGTTTTCAGATTAGCCTTGTTAAAATCCCCAGCTACAATGAATGCAGCCTCCGGATAAATTGTTTCCAGTTTGCAGAGTTAAATAAAGTTCGTTCAGAGCCATCGATGTGTCTGCTTGGGGGGGGATATATACGGCTGTGATTATAATCGAAGAGAATTCTCTTGGTAGATAATGCGGTCTACATTTGATTGTGAGGAATTCTAAATCAGGTGAACAGAAGGATTTGAGTTCCTGTATGTTTCTTTCATCACACCATGTCACGTTGGCCATAAGGCATACGCCCCCGCCCCTCTTCTTACCAGAAAGATGTTTGTTTCTGTCGGCGCGATGCGTGGAGAAACCCGTTGGCTGCACCGCTTCGGATAGCGTCTCTCCGGTGAGCCACGTTTCCGTGAAGCAAAGTACGTTAGTCTCTGATGTCCCTCTGGAATGCTACCCTTGCTCGGATTTCATCAACCTTGTTGTCAAGAGACTGGACATTGGCAAGAAGAATGCTAGGGAGTGGTGCACGGTGTGCCCGTCTCCGGAGTCTGACCAGAAGACCGCCTCGTTTCCTTCTCTTTCGGAGTCGTTTTTTGGGTCGCTGCATAGGATCCACTGTTGTACTGTTTGTAAGGCAGAACACAGGATCCGCGTCGCGAAAAACATATTCTTGGTCGTACTGATGGTGAGTTGACGCTGATCTTATATTCAGTAGTTCTTCTTGACTGTATGTAATGAAACCTAAGATGACCTGGGGTACTAATGTAAGAAATAACACGTAAAAAAAAACTGCATAGCTTCCTAGGAACGCGAAGCGAGGCGGCCATCTCTGTCGGCGCACTTTTGTGCGTTTTGCCAGCAGCTCTTTAGTGTGCGTCAAGCATTGCACTGTTTATGACTTCAAGCATATCAACTCCCGAGATGAGGCTGGTGTAACCGAAGTTAGCGCGCGCTAATAGCGCTTCAAACGTCACTCGCTCTGAGCCTTCTAGTAGTTGTTCCCCTTGCTCTGCATGGGTAGCGCTGCTTCGATGGTGGCTGTTGTCGTTGTGTTGCTGGTTCGAGCCCAGGGAGGAGCGAGGAGAGGGACGGAAGCTATACTGTTACACTGGCAATACTAAAGTGCCTATAAGAACATCCAATAGTCAAAGGTTAATGAAATACAAATGGTATAGAGGGAAAAAGTCCTATAATTCCTATAATAACTACAACCTAAAACTTCTTACCTGGGAATATTGAAGACTCATGTTAAAAGGAACCACCAGCTTTCATGTGTTCTCATGTTCTGAGCAAGGAACTGAAACGTTAGCTTACTTACGTAGCACATATTGCACTTTTACTTTCTTCTCCAACACTTTGTTTTTGCATTATTTAAACCAAATTGAACATGTTCCATTATTTACTTGAGGCTAAATAGATTTTATTGATGTATTATATTAAGTTAAAATAAGTGTTCATTCGGTATTGTTGTAATTGTCATTATTACAAATTTAAAAATCGTCCGATTAATCGGTATCGGCCTTTTTGGTCCTCCATTAATCGGTATCGACGTTGAAAAATCATAATCGGTCGACCTCTAGTTTGTACCATAGAGGGTTTTTCATAGTGCTGACTTGATGCCTCAACATTTAGATATGTAACTTGTTTGGGAGCCGTGTTGCAGGAGCACAATTGGGTTGACTGATCGGTCCCACAGAATACATCATTGATTGGGCAATACCTGGTAGTTGCTAGAAGTGCTCTTTGTAAAGGGACTGTCCCAAAACAACACAACAGATGGCACAGCATATGGACTTAAAACTTTAAATTTTGGGAGAACTACCTCTTTAAGTCCCTGAGAGAGACTAGCGTTCTGTCCAGGGAGTGTACTTGTACAGCAAGCTGCCTCACGCTACAGAAACAGGAGATTCTATTCCCTCCTGAAAATAACAGTTGGAAACGCTTAGTGAATCTGGCCTTTAAGATAAAAAAGGAAAATGTCTTACACAGCAAAATACCACCCAGAGCAACCCTAACTACTCTAAGGCGTTCTGATATCCTCCCATACGTTTCCGTTTGGCCACAGCAAGGACTTGGCTCAGCTTCTCCCTGTGTCAGTGCATTTAAGATGCTCATGTTTGATTGAAGGAAATGGGTTATATACCGTAGCTTTCAGAGGCTGACCAAGACTTATATTGGACTGGGTGTTAAATATGCATTAGCAGATGACCTTTGAGGGAAAAAATGTCTGTCTTGTTCGAATACTGCAGGGGAAGCTTCAAATGTAGCGGTTGTAGTGAGAAAGATCGTTTCGGATATAACACGGTTGTAAAATTGTGCAGATGTTGCAAAGGTCCTCGTACCAGGCCTTGCTGAACACAATTCAGCCTGGGAATGATCTGTAGTCACAGTCTCTCGTTGAACTGTGTAGCGTGCTGTGGTGATAATGTGTCTATGCCAGTGAAAACTGGGAGTATTTCCCTGTTTAAATGGAGGGGAAACGGTGTTTCACATTCCTCACCAGGGCTGTTTACCGCAGCACCTAATCACATTCATGCCCCCGGGCTAGAACCTAATCACCTCTTTACCTCGCTCACCCGCTCTCGCTTGCACACACTCGCTTTTTCCCTTGCTTCCCTCTCTCTTGCCTGATTACTTGATTGCTTTCTCGCTCCCTCTTTCCCCCGTGCTCTCTTTCTCTCTCTCCTTCTCATGCTTCCGCTCTTGCTTTACCCCCCTTGCTATCTCTCTCTGCCTGCCCCCCCCCCGACCCACACTACAATCTGCTGCAGTACTATTAACCAGAGCTCCCGATTTTCACACACTGTGTCTCTATGAAATGCACTGGATAGCCGCAACAGTTCGTGATAGCCTGCCACGCCTCCCCTCACACGTCCCTCATTCTACAGCCTCTGGAGGAGGAAGAGAGTGTCCTGTCTAGGGGGTTAAGACAGTGTCCTCTCTTACCCTCAGCATAAAGTGACTTAACTCCCTAAGGACATTTTTCATTCTGTTCGCTATCTACAAGTATGAAGTGCTGGGGAGAGGGAAGGAGAGAGAGAGAGGGAGAGAGAGAGGGAGAGAGAGCGAGGGAGAATTAACAGCTGGATACCTTCACTGCCGGGCATCGAGACGAACAGAAGATTGCATCAGACAGAGGCAGAGAGATCATGTATGTATGTTTGAGCGAGGACGGGCACAGCAAAATACACTAGGGAAAGGGAGTGCTGTGTTACTTGCAAATTGAGAGTCAATGTGCCATAATAATGAACTAGAAGAAGAGGGGGCACTCCTTATACAGAGAGAATGGTGACAGGCAGGTTTAGGCCCAGAGCAAAACAAACTGATGTTGACAGCTCCTTCGTGGCCAAACCCAGTGAGTGACCGTCTCTCTCCAACACAGCTCAGCGGCACTGCAGTGTTCTGTCAGGTTGAGTGGCAGCTTGGGATGACACCGCAGTGAGGACGACAGGACAGGGAGAAAATGGATAAATAAAATATGGAGGGGGGGGGGGTAGTCCTGGGTGGAAAGTAAGGGAGTTAATCGTCAAAGTGAACACACACTTTCTCACAAACACACACAGACCAGTCGCCTTCGGTAGGTAAAAAAAGACAATAGCAGAGCACTTGCTCATTCATATTCCGCATAATGATGACAGTTGGCAGTCATGTTCCTGTCACAATCAGCAATGGTGCAGAAGCCAGCTGCCTTCATTGTTCGTGTTGATTAATGAGTTACATTACCTGACACGGCGGCCATGTTGGCTCCAAAACCTCAGCAGATGACTGAGTTAAGGGGAAGTGAATGTTTTGGGATGTTAGATGACGAGTGATTAGCATCAATTGGATGTTGGCGTTTCTATGCTATGATGATGATGGGGAATTCAGTGGTTGAGTGTGATCACTAAGCATGTTGTGTTTGTGCGGGAGAGAGAGAGCGAGCGAGCGGGAGAGATGGTTGAGTGTTGATGGAAATCATGCCGTGTGCGTATGTGAGAAAATGAGATGGCGAGAAGGTTGGCTCTTATTGATGGTCGCTAATCAAATATTGATGGTAATCATGCTGTGTTTACGTGCTTGTTGAGAATGGGATACAGAATGTAGATGTTCGCTAATGTATATTGATGGTTTTCACACTGCGTTGGGTCATTAGGTGAATGGTAATTCAATGTGTGTGCGTATTGATGGTAATTGATGCTGTGCGCCTGTGTGTATTAACGGTAAGTCACGTCTGTGAGTGTTGGATCATTATGTATATGGGTCATCATGCTGTGTGTGTCTTTGCAGGGGTGTCGTTCAACAGCGTTTACACACAGATCTGGAGGGTTCTCCTGCACCTGGCGGCCGACCCGTTCCCAGAGGTGTCCGACTTGGCCATGAAGGTCCTCAACAGCATCGCCTACAAGGTACTAGACATACACACTGTTCTCTCTCCCTCTGCTGTGTGTCTGTTTGTTTGGTTTTCTTTAGGGGTGTTTTTATGCTTTGAAAAGGTCATGTGGTTTCACGCACACCCACTCTCTCATTCTCACACACACACACACACACACACACACACCCATTCTCCCTCTTCCCTGACATTTTCACCACCTCGAGACCGTTACTTTTGTGCAAATGCAATTAATGCGAAACGACTCCCTCGGGCCAGCCACTGCAGAGAGGAGAAGCCTGCCGTGACTTAAGGAGGTTTAATAACCATTGTTGCGCCCTCGCGCTGGAGAGAGAGACCCCTTGTATTTCCTGCTGCTGACAACACCAGTTCCTCGCAGTCCCCAGAACTGTTCATTTCATCTTTAGGGCTTCCCACTGAAGCCCTGTAAAAAATTGAAAAAAAGACTTATTAGATATTACATTGCAATAGACTCTAATGTATGCAATGCTGCAACAGACTAATGCAGTGGTCACCAACCTTTTCTGAGTTAAGATCACTTTCGCAGTCAAAAAGCAAACAGATCTATTGCTCAGATTATATATAGTTTTTACATTAAACCTCACATACAGTTTTGTAGGAATGATACATTATCACAGCATATTGGCTGTACGATTGGCCTTCCAATATTGTTAATCAGACCATATTATATTTCAGAACTCGAGCTTTGATAACAAAATAGATCGGTTGGTTTAGCACTTGTTGAGGCACTGTTTAGCCTAAATTGAAATGATTATATTTTTTATTTTACACCTACCGGCAACAGCTCAACACGATGAAAAAAAATACTTTTTTAAAACAGAGCGCAAGCCTTTATCGTTCGTTGGCTTTTCTACAGAAATATTTGGTGATCGACTAGGAATACCTTGAAGATCGACCAGTTGATCGCGAATGACGACCACTACTCTAATGTATGAAACACTGCAGCAGACTGTAATGTATGAAACATTGCAGTAGACTCTAATGTGTGATGGGGCAGTAATTTTTTAAATATACAATGTAGTCCACTGCTGCATTTTCAGTTCCTTGCAGTCCCCCAGAACTGTTCATCTCATCTTTAGGGCTTCCCACTGAAGCCCCGTAAAAAAAAAAAAGGGACTTATTCGATATTACATTGCAATAGACTCTAATGTATGAGGCACTGCAACAGACTCTAATGTATGAAACGCTGCAACAGACTCTAATGTATGAGGCACTGCAACAGACTCTAATGTATGAGGCACTGCAACAGACTCTAATGTATGAGGCACTGCAACAGACTCTAATGTATGAGGCACTGCAACAGACTCTAATGTATGAGGCACTGCAACAGACTCTAATGTATGAGGCACTGCAACAGACTCTAATGTATGAGGCACTGCAACAGACTCTAATGTATGAGGCACTGCAACAGACTCTAATGTATGAGGCACTGCAACAGACTCTAATGTATGAGGCACTGCAACAGACTCTAATGTATGAGGCACTGCAACAGACTCTAATGTATGAGGCACTGCAACAGACTCTAATGTATGAGGCACTGCAACAGACTCTAATGTATGAGGCACTGCAACAGACTCTAATGTATGAGGCACTGCAACAGACTCTAATGTATGAGGCACTGCAACAGACTCTAATGTATGAGGCACTGCAACAGACTAATGTATGAAACGTTGCAATAGACTAATGTATGAGGCACTGCAACAGACTCTAATGTATGATGCCGCAGTATGGGGCAGGTGGAAATCTCTGCACGTGTCCCAAAATACCCCCTATTCAAGTTGTGCACCACATGGTGAATAGGGTGTCATTTGGGATGCACCTCTCTCTCTTTGTTGTTTCCTGCTCTTTTGATCCGCCTGTAGATGAGCACGGGAGGAACTATCATCTCTCTATTGCAGTGGTTGTTTCATCTCCCCAAGGTTTTCCTTCCTAAGATGATTTTAGGAGGATCTTCTTTTATCAGCCCCGCCCCACCCTCACGATACATTCAGGTTCAAATGGACTGATTTAACCTCTAAATGATCATTGCCGTAGAGACTTTTTTCCCCCTCTAACCACTTACCCGGTGAAATTGAAGTTAATGAACAAGCGAATGCGAATGGCGAAGACTTAAACTGTGTCTGTGATGTGACATACAGACGCGCACAAACAATTATTGCACTGTAAATTGTCTTCCTGTAATAACGCTTATGCAACCCATTGCATCCTACTGAGGAGTTGACTTTATGTTCACGTTCTTGTTGTTGCGTTGTCGCTAAAGAACCTGCGTGTAAAAGCATTCCATTGGACGCTGTATGCCGTGTGCATCCTGTTCATGCCACTGATAAAACTGGAAACCTCAACTTTACTCCCGTCAACAAGAAAAAGCCATTTCACACGGATGCAGGGATTCTCCACTTCCCACTTACCTAGTCGTCACACACTCCTTAGCCTGACAGCACTTCAGAGGGAAGAACAAAGAGGGAAGAACAAAGAGGTCTACCCACAACTTCACACACACACACATGCTTAAAAACAAGTGTCAATCCAGGTATTCAGTGTCCCGTGCTAAACACATTATTGACTGGAGTGCATAGCGGTTTGGTGCAGCCCGCGTCCGGAGAAGCCGGAGCTCTTGACAGCCTTCCCTTGACAAGCAGAGAAATGATCTCATTGGTTTAAGTGTCCAACCGAGCAAATCCAATTCTGTTTTAATTAGGATTTTTAGTGCCTAGTTGCCAGGTGCCAACGAGGATGGAAGTGTGAAACGCACGCAGGCTCTATGTTCTCCAAATGAACATTTAGTGCATTTTTTAGGGGGGGGAGAGGGGGGTACTTAGTCAGTTGTCCAACTGAAATGTGTCTTCCGCATTTAAGCCAACCCCTCTGAATTAGAGAGGTGCGGAGGGCTGCCTTAATCAACATCCACATCTTTGGCGCCCGGGGAACACTGCCTTGCTCAGGGGCAGAATGACAGATTTTTACCTTGTCAGCTCGGGGATTCGATCCAGCAACCTTTCGGCTACCTGCCGCCCCTTAAGAGGTTTAAGCCTAAAGGTTAATTGGTCATTTTTTTGTATGTGGTCCATACTTTTTGATCATAAGATTGAAGTAGAATTTGGATGGGAGTCTTGGCTACTCTCTCACACTCTAATATCAGTCGTCCTGGTGCATTGTGGGTGAATGTTAGCCTTCGACAGGGATTCTTTTTGCAGAAGTGCAGGTAGGTCCCTTCCCATTTCAGCCTGTTTGCTTCTGTTTGGTTCCTAATGAAAACCCCTTTTTGGTCCCAGATCTGGTTTTCTCTTGTGCCGACTCCCACAGACCACCAGTAGGAGTTAGCAAGAGAGCACAAACTGATCTGGGATCAGGCTTGATGAATGTCTCTTGCACATTCGGGGAAACACTGGTAGAAAAAGCTCTAAAACCCGCTGCATGAGATCATGACCTACCCACTCTTCTCAACCCACAATCTCTGGGCCTTACTGCCTTACACAGCAGAAAATCACCACTCTCACTTCCACAATCCCTCCCTCTCAGTACTCCCCCAACAATCAGATTGCTCCTTCCATCAGACCACGTCCCCTTTCCAACCAATCACACCTCCGTTTGAGACCACTTCACAGGGCTATTATCGTTGATCAGGGAGGTGTTCTGTACTTTTGTGCAGAAAATTTAAATCCCCCTTTTGAATAATTAAACACTCACAAGTACAGCGATACTGGCTGGGGATGCATCCCAAAATGGCACCCTATTCCCTACACAGTGCACGACTTTTCACCAGGGCCCAGGAGTGCACCAAATAGGGGAATAGGGTGCCATTTGGGACCTAGATGCCGTGAACGTTGCCTGCTGCAGTAGCAGTCGGGTTGCAGGTCTCCTGGCCCGCCGGGAAGCCCCTTGTGATAACAGGGTTTATATATATACTCTACAGTATCTCTCTAGTTGTGTGTATTTTGTTAGCTTGGCTTTTGGAAGTGATGAATAAGTAAGGGAAGTAAGTAGAGAGATGAGGGAGGGGGGGGACAGGATGTTCCACAGCGCCGCCGCGTTGGCGTCTCCGTTAAGTGCACCGGGGGCGGAACTGGACACGTCTGAACTCGGCAGTGTGCAATTATGCAACAATATGTCATGTTTTGAGTGCATTACGGTAGGAAGCGTTGTCTATTGGGAAACCGTGCACCGATGCGGCGAAGATAACTATGTTCACACTGGTGGTGGAACGAGTTGGTTTGAACCAGCCGGACACTTAAATGACATGCAATTATTGGACACAATTACGCAGCAATTCTATGTAATGTTTTGCATACATTATGCTGGGAAGCGTTGCCTGTTGGGGAACGATACGCGTGTTTTCCCACCATGACGATGCGCCATGGAACGCGTCGGTTCGAAGCCAAGCAATTTATACCATACAATTATGGGACACAATCACTCAACAATGGTATGTTTTGCATACAGGAAGCTTAGTCTGTGGGGTAACGATACCTATTGTCTTCCATGCAAGAATCATTATGGCTGTGTATGTTACATGGGAAATAACATCCCGGTAATTCAATTTCTTACGCGGTCAAACCGACTTCATCACCAGCTCCTCTTACTGATTGTGGTGAAATGGCACGTTTCACATCTTCCTCCTTTTGCTATTCTCTCTCCTCCTCTTCTTCCGCTTGCTGTGACTATTGTTTAATTATGATACCTGGACTCGCTTTGTACAGAGAGAAAGCTAATCCATCGTTCCTTAGTTGATATGAGCATCTCAATAAACACTTAGCAAAAGGCTCCCAGTGGGAGATGAGAGAAAGTTGACCCTTTTTGGAAGATTTCTGTCCAAAAAGAAAAAATGCTGCTTCTCTGTGATGGTGTCTGTTTGTGCCTGTGTGTATGTTAAGAGATTGTTGCCTAAATGCTTTCTCTGTGTTAGTGTGGCGTTACAATGTGCCAGTGTGGTGGTGGTGTGATGATTACTTGTTTTCTCCCACCTTATTCATATTTTATACTGCAGTTTGTGAAGCCTCCCAGAGTAGTGACGGTCCGTCCGTAACGACTGTCATTTCTGTGCTTCTTTTTAATGAAGCGCTCGCCTGCAAACACAAGTAATTGATGCTGCCGCAACCCCCCCCCCACACACACACACGTATCGTAGTAACAAACTCGTAAACGCAAAACTCACATACATACACTACCACTGGTAATTAGCATAGAAATCAAATCAAAAGGCAATTCCAGATGGTTGAATGTGTTTGTTTGCTGGTGTTAACTGGATCTCCTAAAGCCAACCAAGTTTTTCTCTCTGCTCTGGCTTTTTGTAAACAACTCGCTGTTATTCATCAGCTTTCCCTTATTGAGTTTTACTCTCCTCTGGTGAATAGCTGTTACAGTGTATACTGGCGTTGATTCTGTTCTTGATCGGTGCAGTACCGGGAGGATTTCAAGGTGTCTGGCTGTTGCTGGTATTGTTGTATAGATCATTTGTTGAAGGGTAATATGTTGAAATACAGTAGAAGTTCACCCAACTGTTCAAGTTACAGAACATAGGACAGTAAGTTTCCTGACAAAGTATGGTGTAGCCTGTTTATGTTTTATGTTACATTGAGCTCTTCATGGCTATTCTCATTCCTCTGTTTTTGTACTCCTGCTCTCTCTTCTCCTCCTGTCTCCCTCTTCTCCTCCTGTCTCCCTCTTCTCCTCCTGTCTCCCTCTTCTCTTCCTGTCTCCGGTCTCTCCATCTCTCTTCTCCTCCTGTCTCCCTCTTCTCCTCCTGTCTCCGGTCTCTCCATCTCTCTTCTCTTCCTGTCTCCGGTCTCTCCATCTCTCTTCTCCT
This sequence comes from Oncorhynchus kisutch, assembly GCF_002021735.2. Classification (NCBI taxonomy): domain Eukaryota; kingdom Metazoa; phylum Chordata; class Actinopteri; order Salmoniformes; family Salmonidae; genus Oncorhynchus; species Oncorhynchus kisutch. The sequence continues at coordinate 42,743,302 of NC_034193.2, forward strand.
CCTGTCTCCCTCTTCTCTTCCTGTCTCCGGTCTCTCCATCTCTCTTCTCCTCCTGTCTCCCTCTTCTCCTCCTGTCTCCCTCTTCTCCTCCTGTCTCCGGTCTCTCCATCTCTCTTCTCTTCCTGTCTCCGGTCTCTCCATCTCTCTTCTCCTCATGTCTCCCTCTTCTCCTCCTGTCTCCGGTCTCTCCATCTCTCTTCTCTTCCTGTCTCCCTCTTCTCCTCCTGTCTCCGGTCTCTCCATCTCTCTTCTCTTCCTGTCGCCGGTCTCTCAGGCCCTGTCTCTGTCTCTGTCTCCCCAGGCCACTATGAACGCTCGGCCCCAGAGGATCCTGGACTCTGGCTCTCTCACCCAGTCGGCCCCCGCCAGCCCCACCAGCAAGGGGGCACACATCCACCAGGCAGGGTGAGTGACATTCACACACACAAGACGCACGCTCAACTCATATTACACACAGTCATCATATTCTTAACCCTACCAGGAATATTGGCGTAGCAGACACACACACACACACACACACACACACACACACACACACACACACACACACACACACTACTTTACGTCCACCGTCCTCATTTTCTCACCAATGCTCTCCTGCCACCTACACTAACCTCCCTCTCCCTCCCAAATCTGCCTCTTCCCCCAGTGGTTCTCCCCCCATGCCCAGTGCCAGCAGCTCCAGTCTGACCAACGAGGTGCCCAAACCCCCGACACGTGGTGAACAGCCCCCCACGCGACCCCCCTACACCCCCACGCTGGGCGGACAGGCCCCCCACTCCCACCAGTTCCCCCGCACGCGCAAGATGTTCGACAAGGGGCCCTCCGGCTCTGAACAGGTACCCTGACATCTAAGAACTCATTTCTGGTTAACTGGTTTCTTAAGGAAAAACGTAAGAACATGTTGAGGGACAGCGACTTTAACTTTCTTCCGAAGTCGATAGTAAAAGGAAGTCGTGGCAGTTGAGAAATGCGGTCTCAGGACTCCACTAGCATACCCATTTAAACAGGAATGTTATGCTAACTACCTCAATTGCTCTATGAATGCTTCTGCAGAATTTCTTTAGCTTTACTTGCTTAATTTGAGTCAATTTAGTCTGTTTGATTAATTACGAAAGAGACACTTATTTTTGGATGATCTTTTACAGTGAATTCTGAGAGTGGGGTGGTGTGTATTGGTGGTAGTGTGTTTAAAATTAGAATATTTTTAATTGTCTGTGTGTGTGTCAGGCCGGGGATGATGCAGATGACCCAGGAGGTCACAAGGCCTACATGAATGCCAACCTGTCTACAGGGCTGTGTGACTGGAGCGCCAAGTACTTTGCTCAGCCTGTTATGAAGGTACTGTACTATACTTCTCTCTCTCTCTTTCTATTTTCATCCCTCTTTCTTTCTCTCTCTCCCTCTCGCTCTCACACTCTCTCTCTTGCCGTCCCTCCTGCGCGCGCTGTAGTGTGTCAGTACCTGTTCAAGGAAGCTGTTAAGCCTGTTACAGCACCTGACCTTCCTTTGATGGTCAGAGGAAGAGGCTGAGTCATGTGTATGGCTGTCTCCACACACACACACACACACACACACACACGCACATGCGTGCACACACACACAGTGTCCTCACACACACACATTCTCACACACAGTTATAACTATAATGCAGTTATAGGAGCCGCTACACCCTCCAACGCTTTCTCAAACCAGCCTTTCATCTCTCCATCCTCTCCTCTGGAAGAAAGAAGAGAAAAATAAACGTTGTCAGCTCGTCTTGACTTTGTCAAACTGACTCTGGTCTGGAGGTGAGAGAGGGAAAGAGAGAGACGGATGGTGAGAGGCTGTAGGTGGAAAAGAGAGAAGGGGCTTGAGAAACAGTACAGAGAGGCAGGAACAAAGTGGGGACATGGTATAGAAGGGGTGATGGGGTGAGTTGAGACGGATAGGAGAGAGGGAGGAAAACGAGAGCGGGAAGAGAGAGGGAGAGGTATTCACTTTGCAGAAGTACAAATGAGAAAGCTGTGTTTGCAATTTCTGGAACGCTCCCATAAAGAGCCTTTGTCTGAAAGTCTGTACACAGGTTATCATATCAATGTGTCAGCAGTACGAGGTGTGTGTGTATAACCATTAGCAGAGCTTTTGTGTGTGTGGGGGGGGGGTGTCTGCCTCCTTTCTCAGACAGGGTCATTGTACAGTCAGTGTGTAATGTCCCACATTAGTGGCTGAGATATCCATTTAGGGCTGAGATATCCATTTAGGGCTGAGATATCCATATCGCATTTTTTTTTCTTTTCGCATTAATGTAACATTCAAATGTAATAAGGGTCCCCTGGGAAACTGACCAACACTTTGGTGCCTACCCTATCACAACTTATACTGTACCTGGCTTTTTTCATTCGAAGTCATGCCAATTAGATTATTAGCCCATATCCTGCAGCCCTAGCTGAAACCCAGCATCATGACAGCCTCTCACCTTGACACACACACCTACACACACACTCATCAGCTCTGACTGAGGCCGGCCTTAGTGTCTTAGCACTGTAGAGATGTCCAAGCAAACAGTGACTTGCACACGCTATTTCCTTTATTTAATCATTATTTTTCTATCCCCCTTTCGACTTTCTCTCTCCCCTTCTACCCTCTTTCTCTCCCCCCTTTTTTACTCCCCCCCCCCTTCTACTCTTTCTCTCCACCCTTCTACTCGCTCTCTCTCTCTACCATCCCTGTCTCGCTCCACCCCCCTCCATGTTATGTCACTGTGAGTGCTTGGTGGTGATTACCAGAGCATATGAATCCACATGCGGTTGCAGCTGCAATAGCAGTCAGTGGCTGTGTCCGAAATGGCTCCCTATCCCCTAGAAAACCCACTATGGGCCCTGGTCAAAAGTACATAGGGACTAGGGTGCCATTTGGGATGCAATCAGTGTGTGGCTGCTCTGTTAGTGTTTAGTATTCAGAGGGCAGAGCAGGGAGCCTGGTGGGGCCATGTACTTAATAAGCAGCAACAGTCTGGCCTCACAACCCTCCACCATTACACTCCATTACAGCCTTTCTCTGTGCATTACCAGCCCTGTCCATAATGCTAATGGTTACAGCTATACACACAGGGACATGTACGCACACACGGACGCACAGAAACAGACATGCACACACCTCCACTTAGAAACACACACAGATCTACACACAAATGCACGCATGCACAGACACACGCGTACACACACGGAAACACTCAAACTCAATCCCTTCCTTGCCCTCTGCAATTACACCAGAGGACCTCCATTGATGTTCGCTAATGATTCTCTCCCTGTCAGGGACTAAGGGATGGAGGAAACCCCTCAACACAGCCTGAGAGGCAGCCCTCAGAAAGAGAGGGATGGATGGATGGAGAGAAAGAGGGGGCTATGGGAGTGTGAGGGAGGAGGAAACCACTCAACACAGCCTGAGAGGCAGCCCTCAGAAAGAGAGGGATGAATGGAGAGAAAGAGGGGCTATGGGAGTGTGAGGGAGGAGGAAACCCCTCAACACAACCAGAGGCAGCCCTCAGAAAGAGAGGGATGAATGGAGAGAAAGAGGGGGCTATGGGAGTGTGAGGGAGGAGGAAACCCCTCACCACAACCTGAGAGGCAGCCCTCAGAAAGAGAGGGATGGATGGAGAGAAAGAGGGGGCTATGGGAGTGTGAGGGAGGAGGAAACCACTCAACACAACCTGAGAGGCAGCCCTCAGAAAGAGAGGGATGGATGGAGAGAAAGAGGGGGCTATGGGAGTGTGAGGGAGGAGGAAACCACTCAACACAACCTGAGAGGCAGCCCTCAGAAAGAGAGGGATGGATGGAGAGAAAGAGGGGGCTATGGGAGTGTGAGGGAGGAGGAAACCACTCAACACAACCTGAGAGGCAGCCCTCAGAGAGGGGATGGATGGAGAGTGAGGGAGGGGTTAAGGAATGAATAGAGGGGGAGGAGAGATGAGAGGACAAGCAAGGATAGAGCTTTTAACACTTCAAGCCTACGAGGATCCTCTTCATTTATCTCATTAACCCATCATTCCAAAGAATGGGATGACAGAACGAGAGGAGAGGGTGAGATAAGAGTGTTAGATGGGCAGGAAGAGGATGAGGGTGGTTTGAAACATGGGAGAGAACACTTAGCAGCCTGAGAGGCAACCATGTTCATTTAGCCCAGTATCAAGAAGCTCTTGTCTTTATGCAAGACCATGAAGGAGTATAATTGGAGGGGAGCGAGAGGAAGGGAAGCAAGTGTCTTCTTCTTTTAGCGCTGTAACCACTTCCAGTTTAGACCTGCTTCTGCCCTATTCAATCTGATAGAAATACAACAGGTACAGTTGAAGTCGGAAGTTTAAATACATTTAAACTCAGTTTTTCACAATTCCTGGCATTTAATCCGAGTAAAAATTCCCTGTCCTAGGTCAGTTAGGATCACCACTTTATTTTAAGAATGTGACATGTCAGATTAATAGTAGAGAGAATTATTGATTTCAGCTTTTATTTCTTTCATCACATTCCCACTGGGTCAGAAGTTTACATAAACTCAATTAGTATTTTGGTTGCATTGCCTTTAAATTGTTTAACTTGGGTCAAACATTTCAGGTAGCCTTCCACAAGCTTCCCACAATAAGTTGGGTGAATTTTGGCCCATTCCTCCTGACAGAGCTGGTGTAACTGAGTCAGGTTTGTCGACCTCCCTGTTAACACTTTTCAGTATTGCCCACAAATCTTCAATAGGATTGAAGTCAGGGCTTTGTGATGGCCACTCCAATACCTTGACTTTGTTGTCCTTAAGCCATTTTGCCACAACTTTTGAAGTCTGCTTGGGGTCATTGTCCATTTGGAAGATCCATTTGCGACCAAGCTTTAACTTCCTGACTGATGTCTTGAGATATTGCTTCAATATAACCACATAATTTTCCTCCCTTATGATGCCATCTATTTTGTGAGGTGCACCAGTCCCTCCTGCGGCAAAACACCCCCACAACATGAAGCTGCCACCCCGGTGCTTGACGGTTGGGATGGTGTTCTTCGGCTTGCAAGCCTCCCCCTTTTTCCTCCAAACATAATGATGGTCATTATGGCCAAACAGTTCTATATTTGTTTCCTCAGACCAGTGGACATTTCTCCAAATAGTACGATCTTTGTCTCCATGTGCAGTTGCAAACCGTAGTCTGGATTTTTTTATGGCAGTTTTGGAGCAGTGGCTTCTTCCTTGCTGAGCGGCCTTTCAGGTTATGCCGATATAGGACTAATTTTACTGTGGATATAAATAGTTTTGTACCCGTTTCCTCCAGCATCTTCACAAGGTCCTTTGCTGTTGTTCTGGGATTGATTTGCACTTTTCGCACCAAAGTACGTTCATCTCTAGGAGACAGAACGAGTCTCCTTCCTGAGCGGTATGACGGCTGCTTGGTCCCATGGTGTTTATAATTGCGTACTATTGTTTGTACAGATGAACGTGGTACCTTCAGGCATTTGGAAATTGCTCCCAAGGATGAATCAGACTTGTGGAGGTCTCCAATTTTTGTCTGATTTCTTTTGATTTTCCCATGATGTTAAGCAAAGAGGCACTCACACCTCCAATTGACTCAAATGATGTCAATTAGCCTATCAGAAGCTTCTAAAGCCATGACATCATTTTCTGGAATTTCCAAGCTGTTTTTCAAGGCACAGTCAACTTAGTGTATGTAAATTTCTGACTCACTGGAATTGTGATAGTGAATTCTAAGTGAAATAAACTGTCTGTAAAAAATTCTTGGAAAATGTATTTGTCATGCACATAGTATACATCCTAACTGACTTGCCAAAACTATAGTTTGTTAACAAGAAATTTGTGGAGTGGTTGAAAAACGAGTTTTAATGACTCCAACCTAAGTGTATGTAGACCTCTGACTTCAACTCTCTTTTTTCTCGCGCTCTTTCTCTCTCTCTCTAGATTCCAGAGGAGCATGATGTGGAGAGTCAGGTGAGGAAAGAGAGGGAGTGGAGGTTCCTGAGGAACGCCCGCATTCGAAAACAGAGCCAACGCATCACGCAGAGAGGTGACACACACAAACACTATGCATAGCTACACATAAATACACAGATCCACGATGCATCGCTACACACACTTGTGTAGATTTGCTGTCACTCCCCACAGTATAGAAGAACAAAAACCTGTGCCCATGCACATGTCACACATACCTTGGCAGAGGGGTAGGGAGATATTTGAAGAGTGAAACACACCAGTGAGGGGAACATGAGTATGCATATGAAGTTAGTGGGTTTGAGGATCTATTGGAATCCCCCCCTGTTCCAAAAGCTCCAACACACACACACACACTACACACACACACACACTACACACACACATTAAAGACCCCAGGCTTCAGCGCAGCTCCCCAGCTCCCCCTTTGAAGTCAGAGCCTGCTCAAACAGAATGGCTAACACTCCCACGTCACTGCCAGCTCCTACAACACACATGGGCGTACACACACACACACACGCTCACGAGTCCATTGGCGTCAGAGCTGAGGCTCACATACGCATGTATCGCTCTCTCCCCTTTTAACCATCCCTTTCTGCCATCCTCTAAAGTTGAGAGACTGTAAGATCAGGGCTGCCCTCATTCATTCTCCTGCCTCTGGGGAGATGGACAGACAGAGAAAAGACAGGGGGAGGGAGGGGGTACATTTGAAGAGAAAGCGAGGGAGACCGATAGGGGGAGTTAGAGGGTGACAAAGAATAGAGAGGGAGGAGTAGAGACTGACGGGGTGAGAAAGGAGACAAGTAAAACTTAATAGAGGGTCAAGAGTGGGGAAGAAAAAAAACAGGGAAGGCAACAGACATGAAAGAAGAGAGCCGGGGGAACAGAGACAGGAAAGAAGAGAGCCGGGGAACAGAGACAGGAAAGAAGAGAGCCGGGGAACAGAGACAGGAAATAAGAGAGCAGGGGAACATGGAGACAGGAAAGAAGAGAGCCGGGGAACAGAGACAGGAAAGAAGAGAGCAGGGGAACATGGAGACAGGAAAGAAGAGAGCCGGGGAACAGAGACAGGAAAGAAGAGAGCAGGGGAACATGGAGACAGGAAAGAAGAGAGCCGGGGAACAGAGACAGGAAAGAAGAGAGCCGGGGAACAGAGACAGGAAAGAAGAGAGCCGGGGAACAGATACAGGAAAGAAGAGAGCCGGGGAACAGAGACAGGAAAGAAGAGAGCCGGGGAACAGAGACAGGAAAGAAGAGAGCCGGGGAACAGAGACAGGAAAGAAGAGAGCCGGGGAACAGAGACAGGAAAGAAGAGAGCCGGGGAACAGAGACAGGAAAGAAGAGAGCCCGGGGAACAGAGACAGGAAAGAAGAGAGCCGGGGAACAGAGACAGGAAAGAAGAGAGCCGGGGAACAGAGACAGGAAAGAAGAGAGCAGGGGAACATGGAGACAGGAAAGAAGAGAGCCGGGGAACAGAGACAGGAAAGAAGAGAGCCGGGGAACAGAGACAGGAAAGAAGAGAGCCGGGGAACAGAGACAGGAAAGAAGAGAGCCGGGGAACAGATACAGGAAAGAAGAGAGCAGGGGAACAGAGACAGGAAATAAGAGAGCAGGGGAACAGAGACAGGAAATAAGAGAGCAGGGGAACAGAGACAGGAAAGAAGAGAGCCGGGGAACAGAGACAGGAAAGAAGAGAGCCCGGGGAACAGAGACAGGAAAGAAGAGAGCCGGGGAACAGAGACAGGAAAGAAGAGAGCCCGGGGAACAGAGACAGGAAAGAAGAGAGCCCGGGGAACAGAGACAGGAAAGAAGAGAGCCGGGGAACAGAGACAGGAAAGAAGAGAGCCGGGGAACAGAGACAGGAAAGAAGAGAGCCCGGGGAACAGAGACAGGAAAGAAGAGAGCCCGGGGAACAGAGACAGGAAAGAAGAGAGCCGGGGAACAGAGACAGGAAAGAAGAGAGCCGGGGAACAGAGACAGGAGAGAAGAGAGCCGGGGAACAGAGACAGGAAAGTAGAGAGCCGGGGAAAACGGAGACAGGAAAGAAGAGAGCCGGGGAACAGAGACAGGAGAGAAGAGAGCCGGGGAACAGAGACAGGAAAGAAGAGAGCCCGGGGAACAGAGACAGGAAAGAAGAGAGCCGGGGAACAGAGACGGGAAAGAAGAGAGCCCGGGGAACAGAGACGGGAAAGAAGAGAGCCGGGGAACAGAGACAGGAAATAAGAGAGCAGGGGAACAGAGACAGGAAATAAGAGAGCAGGGGAACAGAGACAGGAAATAAGAGAGCAGGGGAACAGAGACAGGAAATAAGAGAGCAGGGGAACAGAGACAGGAAATAAGAGAGCAGGGGAACAGAGACAGGAAAGAAGAGAGCAGGGGAACAGAGACAGGAAAGAAGAGAGCCCGGGGAACAGAGACAGGAAAGAAGAGAGCCGGGGAACAGAGACAGGAAAGAAGAGAGCCCGGGGAACAGAGACAGGAAAGAAGAGAGCCCGGGGAACAGAGACAGGAAAGAAGAGAGCCGGGGAACAGAGACAGGAAAGAAGAGAGCCGGGGAACAGAGACAGGAGAGAAGAGAGCCGGGGAACAGAGACAGGAAAGTAGAGAGCCGGGGAAAACGGAGACAGGAAAGAAGAGAGCCGGGGAACAGAGACAGGAGAGAAGAGAGCCGGGGAACAGAGACAGGAGAGAAGAGAGCCGGGGAACAGAGACAGGAGAGAAGAGAGCCGGGGAACAGAGACAGGAAAGTAGAGAGCCGGGGAAAACGGAGACAGGAAAGTAGAGAGCCGGGGAAAACGGAGACAGGAAAGAATTAGAGCCGGGGAATCAACCTCAAAGGCTTCTAAAAAACTGATTGAACTGTTTTATTTGTGATGAAAGACGTGATGAGTTTGCTGAAAGCAACAATACAAGGTTTCCTGCTTGCAGTATTGAATTTTGCATGGTAGAGAAAACGACACAGACAAGACTAGCTTTTAATTAACACCTTTTCAGAGTCTGAAGTCCTTGCCAAGGTCTTGCTAGGCTAGATTCAAAAACATTTTCCTCCGGTATTTCTTTTGTTCCCGACTTTATGAAATATTTTTTTCAATTAGTATTTCTTCTCTGAAATTCTTGACAGTCCACTTTGAGACATTCCAGATAGCCCGAAGGACACCTTGACGACACAAGTGATGCTTGTCATGGCAGCGAAGCCAGACCTTTTTAGACAAGGATTGTAAATGCGACTATTGAATAGGGCTCTCACGAGCAAATGTTCCAATCTTTATAGGAGATACAAGAGGGTTTTCATCCAAACATATCTTTACTATCATGATACCACAGTCACACACCCATATAAATATAGACCGCTTGACTTATTTTCATGAATTGATGAAGGCAAATAATATATATATGGATTGTAATTGTTTGACCGTTTACATTTAGTAAATTGTTTATTTATCTATGACTGACTGTTTGATTGTGGTTTGGTATCAGGTGACTGATAGTGCTCAATGTCTCCTCCCCCTCTAGGCGTGACGCGTCTGGACGACCAGATCTTCATCAACCGTAACCCTGGCGTTCCCTCCGTGGTCAAGTTCCACCCCTTCAACCCCTGCATCGCCGTGGCAGACAAAGACAGCATCTGGTGAGAGACTGCTGTCTTGTGTGCAACGCCCCAGCTATATTTGAGGCGCATTATTGACTGTCTCGTATGAGTCTGTCCCTGTACGTGATGCTCTACTTTGGCCAGAGACAAACCAGTGCCTTCAGAAACTTTTCACACAAGGAGCACGACAGTATGTGAGAAAGAGGAAGCCATTTGAGATGTGGCCATTGACTGTGTTTGTTTGCTGATCTGAGAACTGGATATGTGGAAACAAGCCATATGGTGTTGGGTTATTTGTGTTCGTCTCTGTGAAAAGAGTTTGAAAGTCATCAGAACCAGGTCATTCAGACATGCTGTAGTAGCAGTCCTGAGAAAACGTCTGTCCCCTATCAGGGCCATGACACAGTCCAGTGACGCACATAGAAACATAGCTGGCAGTGCTACAGACACTTGGTTTGATGTATAGTACTGGAAGTGACTAAAGTGCTGGAAGTGCTGGAAGTGACTGAAGTGCTGGGAGTGACTGAAGTGCTGGGAGTGACTGAAGTGCTGTCAGTGACTGAAGTGTATGTGTGTTCTGTAGTTTCTGGGACTGGGAGAAGGCGGAGAGGTTGGACTATTTCTACAACGGGAACCCTCGCTACACCCGCATCACAGCTATGGAGTACCTCAACGGACACGACTACTCCCTGCTGCTCACTGCTACAGGTCAGACACACACACACACCTCTACTCTGTCCACACCTATACTCTGTACACACCTATACACTGTACACACCTCTACTCTGTACACACCTCTACTCTGTACACACCTCTACTCTGTACATACCTATACTCTGTCCACACCTATACTCTGTACACACCTATACTCTGTACACACCTATACTCTGTACACACCTATACACTGTACATACCTATACTCTGTCCACACCTATACTCTGTACACACCTATACTCTGTACACACCTACACACCTATACACTGAACACACCTATACACTGTACACACCTACACACCTATACTCTGTACACACCTATACTCTGTACACACCTATACACTGTACACACCTATACTCTGTACACACCTATACTCTGTACACACCTATACTCTGTACACACCTATACACTGTACACACCTATACTCTGTACACACCTATACTCTGTACACACCTATACTCTGTACACACCTATACTCTGTACACACCTATACTCTGTACACACCTATACTCTGTACACACCTATACTCTGTACACACCTATACTCTGTACACACCTATACTCTGTACACACCTACACACCTATACACTGAACACACCTATACACTGTACACACCTACACACCTATACTCTGTACACACCTATACTCTGTACACACCTATACTCTGTACACACCTATACACTGTACACACCTATACTCTGTACACACCTATGCACTGTCCACACCTATGCACTGTCCACACCTATGCACTGTCCACACCTATGCTCTTTCCAAACCTATACTCTGTCCACACCTATACTCTGTCCACACCTATACTCTGTCCACACCTATACTCTGTCCACACCTATACTCTGTCCACACCTATACACTATACACACCTATACACTATACACACCTATACACTGTCCACACCTATACTCTGTCCACACCTATACACTATACACACCTACACACCTATACACTGTCCACACCTATACTCTGTCCACACCTATACACTGTCCACACCTATACTCTGTCCACACCTATACTCTGTACACACCTATACTCTGTACCCACCTATACACTGTACACACCTATACTCTGTCCACACCTATACACTATACACACCTATACTCGGTCCACACCTATACTCGGTCCACACCTATACTCTGTCCACACCTATACTCTGTCCACACCTATACTCTGTCCACACCTACACACTGAACACACCTATACACTGAACACACCTATGCACTGAACACACCTATGCACTGAACACACCTATGCACTGTCCACACCTATGCACTGTCCACACCTATGCACTGTCCACACCTATGCACTGTCCACACCTATGCACTGTCCACACCTATGCACTGTCCACACCTATGCACTGTCCACACCTATACTCTTTCCACACCTATGCTCTGTACACACCTATACACTGTCCACACCTATACTCTGTCCACACCTATACACTGTCCACACCTATACTCTGTACACACCTATACTCTGTACCCACCTATACACTGTACACACCTATACTCTGTCCACACCTATACACTATACACACCTATACTCGGTCCACACCTATACTCTGTCCACACCTATACTCGGTCCACACCTATACTCTGTCCACACCTATACTCTGTCCACACCTACACACTGAACACACCTACACACTGAACACACCTATGCACTGAACACACCTATGCACTGTCCACACCTATGCACTGTCCACACCTATGCACTGTCCACACCTATGCACTGTCCACACCTATGCACTGTCCACACCTATGCACTGTCCACACCTATACTCTTTCCAAACCTATACTCTTTCCACACCTATGCTCTGTCCACACCTATGCTCTGTCCACACCTATACTCTGTCCACACCTATACACTATACACACCTATACTCTGTCCACACCTATACACTATACACACCTATGCACTGTCCACACCTATACACTGTCCACACCTATACACTATACACACATATACTCTGTCCACACCTATACTCTGTACACACCTACACACTGAACACACCTATACACTGAACACACCTATACACTGTACACACCTATACTCTGTCCATACCTATAATCTGTCCACACCTATACACACCTACACACCTATACTCTTTCCAAACCTATACTCTTTCCAAACCTATACTCTTTCCAAACCTATACTCTGTCCACACCTATACTCTGTACACACCTATACTCTGTACACACCTATACACTGTACACACCTATACTCTGTCCACACCTATACACTATACACACCTATACTCTGTCCACACCTATACTCTGTCCACACCTATACACTATACACACCTATACTCTGTCCACACCTATACACTATACACACCTATACTCTGTCCACACCTATACACTATACACACCTATACTCTGTCCACACCTATACTCTGTACACACCAACACACCTATACACTGTACACACCTATACACTGAACACACCTATACACTGTACACACCTATACTCTGTACACACCTATACACTGAACACACCTATACACTGAACACACCTATACTCTGTCCATACCTATAATCTGTCCACACCTATACTCTGTCCACACCTATACACTGTCCACACCTATACACTATACACACCTATACTCTGTCCACACCTATACACTATACACACCTATACTCTGTCCACACCTATACTCTGTACACACCAACACACCTATACACTGTACACACCTATACACTGTACACACCTATACACTGTACACACCTATACACTGTACACACCTATACTCTGTACACACCTATACACTGAACACACCTATACTCTGTCCATACCTATAATCTGTCCACACCTATACACTATACCCACCTATACTCTGTCCACACCTATGCACTGTTCACACCTATGCACTGTCCACACCTATGCACTGTCCACACCTACGCACTGTCCACACCTACGCACTGTCCACACCTACGCACTGTCCACACCTATGCACTGACCACACCTATGCACTGTCCACACCTATACACTGTACACACCTCTACTCTGTACATACCTATACTCTGTACACACCTATACACTGTACACACCTATACTCTGTGCACACCTATACTCTGTACACACCTATACTCTGTACACACACATACACTGTCCACACCTATACACTGTCCACACCTATACACTGTCCACACCTATACACTGTCCACACCTCTACTCTGTACAAACCTCTACTCTGTACACACCTATACACTGTACACACCTATACACTGTCCACACCTATACACTGTACACACCTCTACTCTGTACACACCTATACTCTGTACACACCTATACTCTGTACACACCTATACTCTGTACACACCTATACACTGTACACACCTATACTCTGTACACACCTATACATTGTACACACCTATACTCTGTACACACCTATACACTGTACACACCTATACTCTGTACACACCTATACTCTGTACACACCTATACTCTGTCCACACCTATACACTATACACACCTACACACCTATACTCTGTCCACACCTGTACTCTGTACACACCTATACACTGTCCACACCTATACACTATACACACCTATTCTCTGTCCACACCTATACTCTGTCCACACCTATACTCTGTCCACACCTATACTCTGTCCACACCTACACACCTATACACTGAACACACCTATACACTGAACACACCTATGCACTGTCCACACCTATACACTGTACACACCTATACTCTGTCCACACCTATACTCTGTACACACCTGTACACACCTATACTCTGTACACACCTGTACTCTGTCCACACCTATACTCTGTCCACACCTATACACTGTACACACCTACACACCTATACACTGAACACACCTATACTCTGTCCACACCTATGCACTGTCCACACCTATACTCTGTCCACACCTATACTCGGTCCACACCTATACTCTGTACACACCTATACTCGGTCCACACCTATACTCTGTACACACCTATACACTGTCCACACCTATACTCTGTCCACACCTATACACTGTCCACACCTATACTCTGTCCACACCTATACTCTGTCCACACCTATACTCTGTCCACACCTATACTCTGTCCACACCTATACTCTGTCCACACCTATGCACTGTCCACACCTATGCACTGTCCACACCTATGCACTGTCCACACCTATACTCTGTCCACACCTATACACTGTCCACACCTATACACTATACACACCTATACTCTGTACATACCTACACACCTATACTCTGTCCACACCTATACTCTGTACACACCTATACACTGAACACACCTATACACTGAACACACCTATACTCTGTCCACACCTATGCACTGTCCACACCTATGCACTGTCCACACCTATGCACTGTCCACACCTATGCACTGTCCACACCTATGCACTGTCCACACCTATGCACTGTCCACACCTATGCACTGTCCACACCTATGCACTGTCCACACCTATGCACTGACCACACCTATGCACTGACCACACCTATGCACTGACCACACCTATACTCTGTACATACCTATACTCTGTCCACACCTATACACTGTCCACACCTATACTCTGTCCACACCTATACTCTGTCCACACCCATACTCATGGGTGTGGATATCTAACAGTCAATCTCTTCAGCATCACCCAATCGAACTGAATGCAGAGATCTTGAACAATGCAGAAACTAAATAGACCCAAGTTGCCTCAATTAAAGTACACCATTTTGCAGCAAATAAATGTGCATGTTTCCTCCCTCCTAGACCTTGAGGCCTTAATAAGCAAGCCTCAAACGCCTGACTCACATCCTCAGACAGGAGCACGCGCACATTGTTCCCTGGGTGACAAATGCAGTCTTAAATAAGTATAAAAGGAATTAAGTCGGCAGCGTTATATTGAATTGCTGGAGAGCACCATTCTGTTCACTTTATTTCTCATGTGAAACTAATTATCGCAGGGCTGTATTAAAATGCTTTGCACCTCCAAAGTCATATAGAGTAATGTGGTTTTGTCTGTAATTTGAAACATAGTCATTCATTCACCCTGGTTTGCAGCCCTGTCTGAATACTTTCAAAATGCATCCGTATTTTGAAGTTCTTCCCTACCTTGACGTGAAGGATCAAGCTCGATGAGTCATTGCTTCTAGGAAGAACAGACTACATTGAAACATGGCCTTGATTTAGGCTAAGTGGCTCAAAACTGAACGCTCAGGGATTCTTTGACAAATCTGTTCAGGAGGACTAGAGAAACAAGACCCTGTTATTAACACAGCCTTGAACTTCGATGTGGCTGTGATGGACTTGGCCAACCCGGCTTCCTGTGGGAGTTTATTAATACTGGATTATTTGATTAATCCGAGTTAACGCAGCGTTGTGTTGCCATGGGTCAGTGGTGGACTTGAGTGATGCGTGTGTAGTGTACTCATCTGTCGGTCTGTGTGTGTGTAGGCTTGAAAGCAGTGGTAAGATGCCAGGCTTGAAGGAGAGGCACAAGCGCATTTTATTGTACATATGAGTTTGTAAAGTTGAAGGAGGCTAGAGGCTGAAGAGACGAGGTCAAATTGCTTGAAAGTTGCTTTGTTGTAGACCCAATGTAAGAACTTTTGTTCAGAGATTTGTTAAGGGATAGGATGCCTCCCAAAACGGCAACCTATTCCCTATATAGTGCACCCATAGGGCTCTGGTCAAAAGTAGTGCACTATCTAGGGAATAGGGTGCCTTTTGGGATACAAGCCATAGACTGTGGTTCTGTTGTGTTCTTTTGGCACTCCTAGGTCATGGACGCGCTCGAGGCCATAGTGTTTAATGCAAATCCACGTGCACATGCTTCGTCTCTCATGGGCACAAAGGGAGGAAGTGTTTGTGCAAGTGTAAATATGGAAGTTGTTAGCGACCTCTAACCTTGAATGATAATATCTAACGTTTTTTTTTATCTTTTTCTCTTTTCCTTCTCGGTCACCCTCCTTCCTTTCTCCAACCATCCTCTCTCTTGCTCTCGCTCTTTTTTTCTCTTTTTCTCCCCCCCCCCTCCTCTAGATGACGGGGCGTTGCGTATCTGGAAGAACTTTGCGGATCAGCGGAACCCCGAGATGGTGACGGCGTGGCAGGGCCTGTCCGACATGCTCCCCACCACCCGAGGTCAGCCCTCCTCCAGCACCCACAGTAAAGAACACGCTATTTACCCCCCCTAGACCTCCTCTATTTACCCCCCTAGACCTCCTCTATTTACCCCCCCTAGACCTCCTCTATTTACCCCCCCCTAGACCTCTATTTACCCCCCCTAGACCTCCTATATTTACCCCCCCTAGACCTCCTCTATTTACCCCCCCTAGACCTCCTCTATTTACCCCCCCTAGACCTCCTCTATTTACCCCCCCTAGACCTCCTCTATTTACCCCCCTAGACCTCCTCTATTTACCCCCCTAGACCTCCTCTATTTACCCCCCCTAGACCTCCTCTATTTACCCCCCCTAGACCTCCTCTATTTACCCCCCCTAGACCTCCTCTATTTACCCCCCCTAGACCTCCTCTATTTACCCCCCCTAGACCTCCTCTATTTACCCCCCCCTAGACCTCCTCTATTTACCCCCCCTAGACCTCCTCTATTTACCCCCCCTAGACCTCCTCTATTTACCCCCCCTAGACCTCCTCTATTTACCCCCCCTAGACCTCCTCTATTTACCCCCCGTAGACCTCCACTATTTACCCCCCCTAGACCTCCTCTATTTACCCCCCTAGACCTCCTCTATTTACCCCCCCTAGACCTCCTCTATTTACCCCCCCTAGACCTCCTCTATTTACCCCCCCTAGACCCTCAGTGTACCTCCACATCGACCTCCGTTTTTACCCCCAGTCCCACCACCACCGCCGCCACACAATACAACCTTTACCCCATTCCCATCCACCCCACTACCCCAAACCCTCAATCCACCTAGTCCCTGTGTCCACACTCATTCCAAGTCCCCACCCGCTCAGAATTCAGACCCGCATCTCCCCACATCCCCTTTCCACTAATTCTCCAACCCCCGTCATATTTCCCACTCTACATCTGCAAATCGCTTGTCCATGTTCCTCTCTGTATTTCTCTGATGTGGCCATTGAGAGTATAATCAGCTATGCTTGTGGATGGCAGGTGCAGGAAATTGGCTGCTTCATTCTGCATTCATTCATTCGTTCATTTGTCAGGGACGATGTGCAATGTTTCATACTAATCTAGGAATTTATTTGGATGCAGATCACCAGTTTTGGTGCAGTTTAGGCTTGAGTTAGAATTGCGTCAAGTCAAAACGCAGTTTATTGGTGGCATGCACAGTTTAGCCCATGTCATCGCGGGTGCTGTGAAATGCTTATGGTTACTAGCTCCTAACAATGCAGTAAACTGTAAAGAATTGAAGACGCGTCGGTATGAATCTAATTAACAACCCAAAAAGCGCTGTAACAGTCATCCAGACGCAATCTATACGTAGAATTTGTTCTTAACTGACTTCTTAACTGACTTGCCTAGTAAAATAAAGGTAAAATAAAAAAATGTACACCAGATGAATATCCTCGAGATATGCGAAGAATGCTATGTACAGCAGTAGATATACTAAGAGTTGAGCTATGTCAGGAATCCAGTATATGAATAAACAACTGTAACTAAAATGTACGGAAGTAGAAATATAAGAAGTGTGTGAGTACATACAGGCCAAGGACGAGCTGTTGTATGACATTCAGTACATAGCTGTATCACATTCACTTGTTGTCTGTGGTGGGTGTGTAGGACGTTAGAGACGCTCTGGGGCGGCAGCGTGGCCTAGTGGTTCGAGCATTGGACTAGTAAGCGAAAGGTTGCAAGATCGCATCCCCGAGCTGACAAGGTACAAATCTGTCGTTCTGCCCCTGAACAAGGCAGTTATAACCCACTGTTCCTAGGCCATCATTGAAAATAAGAATTTGTTCTTAACTGGCTTGCCTAGTTAAATAAAGGTCAAATAAAAAATGAATAATATTCTTATGAGTGTGTGTGTTCTGTGTGTCCCCCCTTGACAAAGATGAGCTGCGTCCCTGCTCAGGGTACCTGCTGAGAGGCGACACACTTAACTAGCGTCACAGGGAGAGCTGTCAGGTATACCGCAATCAGGATTTAGCAGGGTAGCCACCACTTCACCTTGGAGGTGGAGAGTGTCTGCGCAGCTCAAGCTTGCGTTGACACAGCTAGCGCCGTTCAAATGAACAGATGCCATCGTGAGATCATCGTTGGCACCGATTTGTAACTGCTTCAGAAGCACAAACACACACATTCCAAATCTCCCCCATCTCCATAACACAGGCTCTCCCCTCCAACCAGTAGCTTGTCGGGTGCTATTCCTCGTCGTTTTGCCTCCTTTCATTGAGGTCTTCTAACTCTGGCCTGCTACTTTCCTGCTACGTTGACTTTATGTTGGTTTAATGTTTCATCTTCCTCTAGCAGAACAAGGCTGCCAGCTCCCCCACAATGTAATAGTTGGTGTTAATTGTCACTATGCTATATGCAGTTAGTCCTGTTGTATTGCAGTACGGACACACACACATTCATGTGCAAAACATGCTCTTTCCATGACAGACTGACCAGATGAATCCAGGTGACAGCTATGATCCCTTACTGATGTCACTTGTTAAATCCTCTTCAATCAGTGTAGATGAAGGTGAGGAGACAGGTTAAAGTAGGATTTTTAAGCCTTGTGACAAGTGAGATATGGATTGTGTCATTCAGAGGATGAATGGGCAAGATAAAAGATGTAAGTGCCTTTGAAACGGGTATGGTAGTAGGTGCCAGGAGCACCGATTTGAGTGTGTCAAGAACTGCAACGCTGCTGGGTTTTTCACGCTCAACTGTTTCCCGCGTGTCTTAAGAAAGGTCCACCACCCAAAGGACATCCAGCCATCTTGACACAACTGTAGGAAGCATTGGACTCAACATGGGCCAGCATCCCCGTGGAACACTTTTGACACCTCGTAGAGTCCATGCCGCTACGAATTGAGGCTGTTCTGAGGGCAAAAGGGAGGGAAACTCAATAGTATGAGGCTGTTCTTAACGTTTTGTACTCTGTGTACTAGAGGTCGGCCGATTATGATTTTCAAAGCCGATACTGATTGAGGCCCAAAAAAGTCGGTACCGATTAATCGGCCAATTTTTATTTATTTATTTGTAATAATGACAATTACAACAATACTGAATGAACACTTATTTTAACTTAATATAATACATCAATAAAATCCATTTAGCCTCAAATAAATAATGAAACATGTTGAATTTGGTTTAAATGATGCAAAAACAAAGTGTTGGAAAAGAAAGTAAAAGTGCAATATGTGCCATGTAAGAAAGCTAACGTTTAAGTTCCTTGCTCAAAACATGAGAACATATGAAAGCTGGTGGTTCTTTTTAACATGAGTCTTCAATATTCCCAGGTAAGAAGTTTTAGGTTGTAGTTATTATAGGAATTATAGGACTATTTCCCTCTACACCATTTGTATTTCATTAACCTTTGACTATTGGATGTTCTTATAGGCACTTTAGTATTGCCAGTGTAACAGTATAGCTTCCGTCCCTCTCCTCGCTCCTCCCTGGGCTCGAACCAGGAACACAACGACAACAGCCACCCTCGATGCAGCATTACCCTTGCAGAACCACTCCAAGGCTCAGAGTGAGTGACGTTTCAAACGCTATTAGCGCACGCGAACTAGCCAGCCATTTCACTTCGGTCACACCAGCCTCATCTCGGGAGTTGATATGCTTGAAGTCATAAACAGCTCAATGCTTGATGCACACCGAAGAGCTGCTGGCAAAACGCACGAAAGTGCTGTTTGAATGAATGTTTACGCACCTGCTTCTGCCTACCACCGCTCAGTACTTAGATACTTGTATGCTTGTATGCTCAGTCAGATTATATGCAACGCAGGACACGCTAGATAATATCTAGTAATATCATCAACCATGTGTAGTTAACTAGTGATTATGATTGATTGATTGTTTTTTATAAGATAAGTTTAATGCTAGCTAGCAACTTACCTTGGCTTACTGCATTCAAATAGCAACGAGAGACAGGTTGCTATTGCGTTTGACTAGTTAACTGTAAGGTTGCAAGATTGGATCGCCCGAGCTGACAAGGGGAAATCTGTCGTTCTGCCCGTGAACGAGGCAGTTACCCCACTGTTCCTAGGCCGTCATTGAAAATAAGAATGTGTCTTAACTGACTTGCCTAGTTAAATAAAGATGAAATAAAAGTGTTTTAAAAAATTGTCCAAAAATACCGATTTCCGATTGTTATGAAACCTTGAAATCGGCCCTAATTAATCGGCCATTCCGATTAATCGGTCGACCTCTACTGTGCACATACACACTCATTCACACTCACATACGTGAACACCAACACCACGTGTATTCAACAAGGTGCACACACACACACACTCGTCCTCCCTGTGGTACAGGGGATTTAGACTCTTCTGCCCTCCAGGCTTTTAGGTGAGATATAATCTGCATCCCAAATGGCACCCTATTCCCTATATAGTGCACTACTTTTGGCCAAGGCCATAGGGTGCATATATGATTTAAGATGGAGTGTAGCTATCTGGAGCCTGCTTTAAATGCACAGCCAGTAGTTGAGTCGTGGAATATCTCTCTGTTTTTGATCCGGGCTTGTCCGTGGTGTTAATTTGGAAGATGTCATGCTGGGGAAACTGTGGCCTTGTTCTTCCACTGCTCATTGTGTCTGTCTGTCAGACTCGCACAAACTAATGCACAGAGAGAGTGCGTGTGCGAGACTGCGTGTATGCGTCAGAGTGTGTGTGTCTGTGCATGTGGGGGGTCCTTGCTTAACAGTATGACGTGCTGGGGCTGATGTGCTTCTGACTCTCCTTCCCCTCTCCCCGGCGGCTCCCTATCTCCCTCCTCCTTTCTGCTCCTCCCCTTGCAGGTCTGGCCAGGCGGGTCTCCATCTATCTTGACAGGAGTAAGGGACAGGGAGGTGAGTGCTGCTGCCGTCTTTCCCTCTCGCCTGACTCCAGCAGTCTGCCCCTGCACTACTTCTTCCTCCTGTTACCTGACCCGTCCATCCCTCCATTCGACAATCCTTCCTCGCCCCCCCCCAGGCCTCCCTTTCTTCAGTATCCCTCTCTCCACAGGCCAAAGCTTGGTATCGTGTATTCCTACCAGGACAAAACAGACATGAAGGGTGACAAACTCTGCCCAGACAACTGTGTAGTTTGAACTATAAGCTTTCACACACAGATAGAGCGTGATTGTCATTTTAGTTTTCAGGAATTGTTTTTGCATCGTTTGACCCTTATGAATAAATGAACACAAAAACAGTATGTGTAGACGTAGTTAGAGCAATGCTTCAACTGCAGCGTGAACTTGCTGTTTCTGGTTCTATCGGCCCAGTATCGTTGCAGGGTTGGAATTACAGGGAACCCCCATTTAGTCTTACAACTGTCAACACGGCACCCCCATATGGGTTACAACAGATTTTTTTTGGGGGGGGGCATCCTCAATCATCTAATTTGTATAATTAGAGGCCTGCTGGTTATGTGGGATGTTGATAGTAGAACTAATGGACCTCCTTCCTCTAGCCCTGAGGCCTCAGTAAACATGATTTAGTTCCCTACAGTACCTGTGATTAGTTCCCTCCACAGCCAAGCAAAGGGGCCTTAAAACTGTCTTTGTCCAGACTTGGGTTTTTCCCCTGCAGCTGAATTGGCATGCAAACTGTGTCGGAGAGAAGACTATAGAGATTGGGAGGGAGGGTAGAGGTAGAGAGATGGATGGGATAGGGAGAGAAAGTGTGGGGTTGACCGAGAGAGGAGGAAAGTGAGAGAGGGGTGAGAGAGATGGGTGAGAGAGGGAGAGCCTTGCCTGCCTGTTTGGGTGCTGTTTATTTCTATCTGTTGTGGAGCAGCGCCGTCTCCCTCTCAGCCCTCATTACACCCTGTGGAGTTATCATTAGTGTTTGTTTAGCATTCCGGAGAGGGAGACCCACATCGACTTCCCGTCCACACAGACAGAGCGCAGACCTAATTAAGTTCTCATGCAGATGTCGTTTATAACATATTGCTCTCTCCCCCTCTCTCATTCTCTCTCGTCTATCTCTCCTCTCGTTCTACTGCAGCAGCTTGAGGAAGTTTTTCATTCGATTTTTTTTTCTGACGAGACTGGGGAAGTTTGAGTGAAAGTAGGGCAGTCCTACTCCACGTACACTGGATGGCTGGAGGCTTGTTAAAAAGGCCTCTGGGAGGTAGTGGCTGGGAGATGCAGGACTAAAAGAGGATAAGTACACAGAGAGGGAGAGTGTGGAACAGAGGGAAGGGGGGGGCAGACAGACAAAGAGGGACTAGGAGAGGAACAGACGGAGGGGGACAACAGAAACTAAAACAGAGACTGAATATGAGAGAAGGCTCAGATGTCTCAGCGACTCTGGACCCAACCCAAATAACTGTGCCAAGGTTTTTTAGTCATCACTGCTCTAACAGAGTCCCTTAGCCTGTAATACAGGTTAAATACAGGTTCCACTCTAGAGCTTTTTTCCTCTCGTCAGCTCACAAGTTAACTAGCCTAGCGCCAAAAGCGTCATAAACTACCGGTGTCCGTGCCCATCAAATCAACCCCATACATGGTGACGGCCTCATCGGTAACTACAGGCTTGTGCAGCGTAGTCCTAGTTAATTCCATCACCTGGGTCCCGGAGGACACTTTCAAAGCAAACACGATTAAGGGAATAAAAGAGAGAGAGGAGGGAAGTGTGAAGTCGGCGCGCAGTCTTTAATAACCTGCGGCGTGTGAGAGCCAGTCCATCAACAGGTGATTAATGGTGTGGAATGCAGAGGCAGTGCTCGTCCCCTAGAGCGAAAGAACAAGTGATGGAAATATAACGTGACACTGAGGGACATATAAGGAGAGCTATAGAGAGAAGGGGATTAGGGAAGTAGAGCCAGGGGCAGAGGTGAGTAGTGGAATGGGGCTATCGTAGCCACTGGAGACCGCTGAAGCTAGTTTATGCAAACACTAACTGTAGGGCTAACCTCAGCTAGCACATATACGCACCAGCAACACCCACGCACAGGCAGCCCCGAATATCCATTCAATTATACATTATGCTAATGCTAACTAAATCATTACCTGCTTTTGTAGTCGTTATTAAGGAGAACAATGGGCCTCCAGTTGGGAGGGAATTTGAGATGGAGGTTAGAGAGGGACAGTGTGAGAATGAGGGAGAGGGGTAGAGTATATATTCGAGGAGGTATTCCCCTGTGTATAAGAAGAAACCCCGAGAATCCGATTATGACGAGGCAGCAATGCCTAGGCTGCACTCCCTCATCCACTCCCTCAGTCACACATCTCCATACACAATGGCGCTATTGATTTCTGTGTGGACTTCTCAAATCCCTGCCTCACTGGTTAGGCTGCCGTAGGGAACTGGGATTGATTCTGTCATTTTAGGGAAGTTGACTAGTGGCCTATAGAGTCTGTGAATGAACTCAATGTGTTTGACCCCAAGGTGACCTGAAGCAAGGGACATCTTTTGACGCCTGAGAGATGTTTTTGAGTGGAGTTGGTTACGGTTTAACTGTATGGAGCTACTGGAGCAAAAAGAGAGGTGGAGGAAAACCTGAGGTGGTGGAGGAGTGGGAGTATAACAAAGATGGGATGGAAAGAGAGAAAGCGAGCGAGATGGGGTGGACCGTTTTGTTCTCTTATTCTCTTATTTATAGGCAAGGTCTGTCAGGTAGATGGATGGATTATCTTGGCAAAAAAGAAATGCTTATTAATACGGAGGTAAATACATTTGTGCACAAAATTTGCGAGAAATAAGCTTCTTGTGCACACGGAAAATGAATGGGATCGTTTATTTCAGCTCATGAAACATGGGACCAACACTACATGTTGAGTTTATATTTTTATTCTGTGTATATATAAACCGGTACTTCTGGTTCGAACCGGTTCAGAACTTTATTATGCTGGTCGGAACATTGGAATGGAACTAAAACAATATTGTGCTTCTGTTCAGATCAAAATGATTGGAAATGTTTGGGGTTTCCAACCCTTGTATTCATCGACTTTTGTACTATCTGCCTGGAATAGTAAGAATAAACAAGTTTAGGGTTTCTCTGCTGCACTCGCTTTCTCTCCCCATCAACCAGAGATGGGAATTTCTCACTAACACAGAGCTCCGGACTTCAAAGGAATGCCTCCTCTTCTCCCTCAGTCTCTGAATGGGGTCAGTCGTTCTGCGAGTGTGCTTGTGTGTGAGCGTGTGCACGTGTGTTAGTGTGTGCAACGGGGGAATCACAGAAGTTTGTGTGTGTGAGGGTCCCAGCTCTGTGGGTGGCTGAGTACACTCTGTGAAGTGTTCCCCCACGCGTCTGCATGTGAGCCTGAGCTAGCTAACAGCCCGCGTAGCTGTGACGCCAGAGCTAGCCCACACTGGGGCTTTGAAACAGGGCTGTGAGGGATTTGGACCAGACTGATGGAACAGAGGAAGGAGATCATATGTCGGAGGAGGAGGAAAAGTAGGAAGAGAAGCTGTGTGTGTGTGTTTATACAGTGTGTGTTTTCAGAGTTATCCCATGTTCCTCTCCACACCTGTCTATCACACAGCACAAGTACAACACTCTGGGAAGCAGTCTCCCTCTGCCAGTCTTTGCCTGTTTGTCAAGGTTAGGCTACGCCCCCGGCCCTCTGCCGGGTGTCACACACTCGGTAGCAGCATATGGAGGTGCTGAGGGCTCCTCTCGTTCTCCTTTCGCTCTCTCTCTCTCTCTGGGTGTGAGAACCTGTCACTGCTGCCTGCCAGTAGCAACATCTGGTGGAGGAGTTGGTCTTTTCTCATTTGATTATTATTATTTTTTTTACCCACTTTTTAATCCCCCTACCCAATTTCGATCATGTCTCATCACTGCAACTCCCCAACGGGCTCGGGAGGCGAAGGTGGAGTCACGCGTCCCCCGAAACCTGACCCGCCAAGCCGCGCTCCTTAACACCCGCCCGCTTGACCCCGAAAGCCAGCCGCACCAGTGTGTCGGAGGAAACACGGTTCACCTGATGTCCAGGCACCCGGCCCGCCACAAAGAGACAGAGTGCGATGAGTCAAGTAACCCCCCCCCGCCAAGGCTAAACCCTCCCCTAATCCGGCACTGGGCCAATTGTGCGCCGCCCTAGATGAGTGGGTCTTTTAATCTCAGCCTGTTGTGAGTCACAGGGTTGGCAACCGTCTGAAAGGCTTTTTGTCCACTTCCAAATCGACCCCTAGCCCTCTAACCTTAGGGTTGGATAGGTATTAGTGATATCCTGATGGCTGGTGTCAGACAGTGACCTTTCATTTGACCCACAGTTGACTCAGTGTGTGTGCTCCCTTGTAATCTTTCTGTCTGTGTGTGTGTGTTACTAACCGTTGTCCTCTT
Source organism: Oncorhynchus kisutch (assembly GCF_002021735.2). Classification (NCBI taxonomy): domain Eukaryota; kingdom Metazoa; phylum Chordata; class Actinopteri; order Salmoniformes; family Salmonidae; genus Oncorhynchus; species Oncorhynchus kisutch. The sequence goes on from NC_034193.2 coordinate 42,768,957, forward strand.
AGGTGCAGGGATGGTGGTGGACTGGGAGCAGGAGACGGGGCTGCTGATGACTTCTGGAGACGTGAGGGTCATCAGGATCTGGGACACGGAGAGGGAGATGAAGGTCCAGGTGACGAGAACACACAGTGGTTCATAACTAGCCTGTTTATCGATGGCAATGTTTTTGAAATGTCACAGTTGCCTATTGCACGTCCATGATTTCTCAGGGGACAAACCTCAAATCCAATAGATCCATTGGGAGCGTTATGACATTCTGTGGGACTGTGGATACTTTCCCCTGCTTTCTTACGTATCGGTTTTTACAGTGCCTTCAGAAAGTATTCATACCCCTAGACTTGTTCCACATTTTGTTGTGTTACAGACGGAATTTCAAATGGATTCAATTGAGATTGTGTGTCACTGGCCTGTGAGGTATTTCACAAAGTGGAATTATGTTTTTAGAATGTTTTACATATGTATTTTTTATGAAAAGTTGAAATGTCTGGAGTAATTATTTAACCCCTTTGTTATGGCAAGCCTAAATACGCTCAGGAGGGAAAATGTGCTTAACAAATAAGTTGCATGGACTCACTCTGTGCGCAATGATAGTGTTTTACATGATTTTTGAATGACTACTACCTATCTCTGTACCCCACACATACGATTATCAGTCTAGCAGTGAATTTCAATCACAGATTCAACCACAAAGACCAGGGAAGTTGTCCAATGCCTCGCAAAGAAAGGCACCTATTGGTAGATGGGTAAAAAACAAAGCAGACCTTGAATATCCCTTTGAGTATGGTGAAATTATTTATTACACTTTGGATGGTGTATCAATACACCCAGTCATTACAAAGATGCAGGCTTTCTTCCTCATGCAGTTCCTGGAGAGGAAGGAAACCGCTCAGGGATTTCACCATGAGGTCAATGGTGACTTTAAAACAGTTAGAGTCTAATGGCTGTGACAGGAGAAAACTGAGGATGGATCGATAACATTGTAGTTAACTCCACAATACTAACCTAAGTGACCGAGTGGAAAGAAGGAAGCCTGTACAGAATAATGTACATTTTGAATTCAGGCTGTGACGTAACAAAATGTGGTATAAGTCCAGGGGTATGAATACTTTCTGAAGGCACTGAATGCATCCTGGTATTCAGCACCTGGCTCAACATTATCGGTTGTATTTCCATTCAACCTGTTAACCCTTTATTGGACAGACAGTAGTATGGTAGGTATGCGAGCCCTGCCCTGTCTCTGGCTGTATTGACGGCAGAACACAGACGACGTTCTCCATCAGCTGTAGACGTGATTTGATCGAGTTGTTAGCCAGTTTAATGAGCGCCGTGACAACCACCAACGTTCGTTATGTCATGGCAACGACTGTGATTACCTTTTTTTCTTTTTCACATTGCTTGAACTAATTGTGTGTGTGTGTGTCTACCAGGACATCCCAACGGGGGCAGACAGCTGTGTGACTAGCCTATCATGTGACTCACAGCGGTCCCTCATCGCAGCGGGGCTGGGCGACGGCTCGGTCCGCCTCTATGACAGGAGGATGGGCGCCAACGAGTGGTGAGTGGTCACACACACACACACACGCTCACACAAACGCAGACACAAACTTTTAATGCTGCCTCCACACCTTGACTTTCATAAGGCTTCAACAATGAGAATCATCCCTGCAACGCACATGTACCTCATCACATTATTCTTATTCTGTCTAAAATGTGACTGGAGGTAAATGTGAATGGGCTTCTAATCTTCCTAATTCATTACTAATCATAGGGTCGCTTATTCCCAGTAGCACAAAGAGAAGCTGTGTGTCTTAATGTTTGATGAAGCGCTCATTAGCATCGGATATATTTTATGCAGGAGTGCTTTTTTTAAAAATCCCCTTAGTTATCATCAGACACACTGTAAAATCGTATGGGCAAAGCAAAATAGGTAAAGCTGTTAAACATTTTTTTCTTAGTCATCTCATATACACTTACCAGACAGTTTTAGGTACACCAATCTAGTACCGGGTGGAACTCCACTTTGCCTCCAAAACAACCTGAATTCTTCGGGGCATTCTCCAAGGTGTCAGAAACGCTCCACACGCAGATTGAGTCGTGCATTCCGAGATGCCGTTCTGCACACCACTGTTGTACTGCGCCATTATTTGTCTTTGTGGTCCGCCTGTTAGCTTGTCATTCTCCTTCAACCCCTCTCATCAACGAGCTGTTTTCGCCCACAGGACTGCCGCTGACTGGATGTTTTTTGTTTGTCCGCCATTGTCGATAAACCCTAGACACTGTCGTGTGTACAAAACCCAGGAGGGTGGCCGTTCTGAGATACTGAGGCACCATGATCATACCACGCTCAAAGTCGCTTAGGTCACTCTTTTAGTCCATTCTGACATTCAATTGAACAGTGACTGAATGCCTCAATGTCTGTCTGCCTGCTTTCTATAGCAAGCCAAGGCCACGAGACTGACTGACTCTGTGGGAGCGATCCATTTTCGTGAACGGGGTGGTGTACCTAATAAACTGGCTGTTTATTTTATGACTCATATCACTGTCATTTCATTGAGTTGTTCATAAAGTGAGTTTTGCTATATTCATCTGTGGAGCTCCCAGCTCTCCTGCCACATCCTGCATCCACACGGTCGTGTGCATCTTCTAATGCCCCCCCCCCCCCCCCCTAAAAAAAAGAAAACAGGGCAATTAAGCCATAGTGTCCCATAAATCTTTAATTAATGTTAATGTTAATTTAAGTGCTTCCCCTCAGGCACTGAGACTGTAGCACCCGTCCCCTATGTGCTCTCCTTTAAAACCAGTAGGGGGCTAAGCAAACACACGCGTCACATGCACACTCAGGCACACACACACAATCATGCACACTCTTACACAGAGTGTGTCACTATTTTCTCCAAGGGAACAGGGATAGGCTTTGGTCCTCACTTTGGTGTTCTGTTTGCTTCTTACTGCTGGCCCAGGGTCAGATTTTGTTTTCGACTTCTTAAAGCTAGGATTTGGGGTTAGGTCATCTAGAGCATGGATCTGTGCTTAGGGGCAACTTTCCTCCTCAATCTTCAATCACAGTGCCTCAGTCACACAAGGATGCTGTTACCATGGAGATGGGCTGTCCAATAGTGCTTATACCCATGTACTTAGGGCGACACCCAATGGCCATATACACACACTACAGCCTTGCTTACTGTTTGGGGTTTTATGCTGGGTTTCTGTATAGTACTTTGTGTGACATCTGATGTAAAAAGGGCTTCATAAATACATTTGGTTGATAACATAACGGCACTGCTTTAAATTCTCAAACACTGGTCACTTTTACACTGTGTGGCGTCTTGCATGTTGATAACTGTGTGGGAGTCCCTCCACCCACGCTGCATACTTTTCACATCTCCCTCTGCCCCTCCCGTGAACAGCGACACGGTTGTAGGTGGACTAAAGTTGATGACGCTTTTCCTCTCTGTCTCCCCACAGTCGTGTGATGACGTACCGGGAACACTCGTCCTGGGTGGTCAAGGCCCACCTGCAGAAGCAGACGGACGGCAAAGTCATTAGTGTCAGGTAGTGCTCGTTGATGAGTGATTTCAACGGTTGATTGGTTGATTGGATTATCTCTGTGACGGTCGGGTGTCCCGATATGGTCGAACAACTTCTCTTGACTCTCTCACACGCTCTAGTTCTCTCGCCCGTCTGTGGCCCGGTCCAAGACCAGCGGCCCTACTTCCTGTAGATCTAAATGGCTGTGATGACATGTCATGTACTGTTTGGACTCCTTCGTCCTCCTCCCCAGTGTCGATGGAGACGTGCGGTTCTTCGAGCTGCGGTCGCCGGACTCTGTGAACGTGCTGCAGACGGTGAAGGGGTTAACGGCGCTGGACATCCATCCGCAGGCCAACCTGTTCGCCTGGTGAGTTCACAGGTTTACGGCACGCGGCAGGAAGGGCCTTCGTAAATGGTCTAAACCATAGAGTTCGTTAGAGGACTGTAGGTTTGTGTAACCTGTTTTAGCCCTCTATCAAACTCTTTGGTCTAAACTCACTTTGAGGAATTAGACGTGTGAAAGGTGGGGGGGGTCTGACGATTTCAACGTTTTGCTACATTTGGTCTAGCAGCTATGAAGCTAATTTCTCACTTTTTCCTTCATCCTCTCGTTCTCTCCATCCTCTCCCCAGTGGATCGATGAACCAGTTCATAGCCGTGTACAACTCCAACGGTGACGTGATCAGCAACATCAAGTATTATGACGGTTTCATGGGCCAAAGGATCGGGGCCATCAGCTGTTTGGCCTTCCATCCCTACTGGGTACTATGGCATTCTTACTCTCTTCATTCATAGTCTGAATCCCAACTAGATAGCGTAACATGGGAACTACTTGGGTGAATAATGTGTTGAAGTGAACGAGTTGGAATTGCGTGGGTACAAGGAGTCATCCCTATGTCTCTTAAACTATACTCTGCGAAACCTACTAAACTGCACATGTCGTTTCATCACACCTAATTACACAAAATTATTTGGAAAAGGAAAGTTTTTACACCCGTCTTTATGCGTCTGTTATATTCTCTCTCTTTCTCTCTGTCTCCCAACAGCCCCACCTGGCGGTGGGCAGCAACGACTACTACATGTCCATCTACTCAGCGGAGAAGAGGCTCAGATAACCCCAAACCCCCCCCCCCTCGAACTTTACCTTTGACCCCTGACCTCTCTCCCCTCGGAGCCAGGATGTAAATGACTTCTAATGTACATATGCAATTGTTACCACCCCTGAATGTCCTATAGTGATGGCTGCTGACAAACTCATGTTATGATGTTGACTTATATTATTATTCTTGATCGTTTTATTCAAATTCTTTATTATGAGGCTATTGATTGTAGACTTGGCAGTGCTGAGGAGCGTGTATATTTAATTGCGTGTATGCAGAGATGAATAATAGGTCTATTTTAAAGGTTCCAGCCTTGGCTGGGGGAGACGGGCGGTGTCGCTACCTGAATGACCTCTACGTTTACCTTTCTATGACCTCTATGCATCGGGGTCAAGAGGTTATCGAGAGATAGACAATACCCTCTCTCACACACGACTCTGGGCCTGAAGGCTGTGGCTCACGGACACCCGCACGACCCTTATTGAAGCCCCTCTCCCCCCCCCCCCCCGCTGTAGCCAGTAGACTTGCTCTCACTGTTCGCTCACAAGATGGCGGACTACGGGGCGCTTCTGGTGTGTGAGAAAGTGAAATGTAGAACAGAGCACAGATGGGCCCAAAGTTGGCCCACTGCCTTGGACACAAACCCATGCCCATACAGATGTCCACTACCATGCTATACTGTAGGACTAACCAGATCTCCTTGCATCCCTGTGCCCTCGCCCAATTGTTCTAAACTCACCAACCTTTGCCATTCATCTCCATTGTCCTATGCCCACAGGCTTACCCTGTGTCCTTAGTGCAATTGGTGACTACTGCTCAGCTCTAATCCCAAGACTGATGCTACCTGTCTGCCCTACCTGCAAAGCAATAATGAATTAGCTTGGAGCTCTCTACAGCCTCCAAGCTTCTGCTGCTCCAGACCCACCCCCCCTGTCCCCCCACTCATCGGCTGAACCATACCCGCCTGAGAAGCCCCAGCACTGGGAGACATGGAGCAGTTTGCTGGGGTCCTGAAGTATCGATTCCAGAGTCCTGGCTGAGGCCCGCTTGGCCCATGCCCATCCCCAGTCTTTCCTACAGACCCCAGCCAGAAGCACTCCCAGGCTGGACAAGAAGAAACACAGCGCCCACTGCATCCCCGGGGGGGTGGGGTTCTGCTGCTACTTTTCTGCGTCCTCGCACACAGGCTTATGAGGACTGTAGAACTGTGTATGGACTGTCCCCAGGCAGCCCTTTCCCCTGTGTGCCAACCTTCTACCTGCTATCCGCTACACATTTTGGAGGAAAGTCTGGCAATTTTCTTCTATCTTTGTTTGGTTTTTTTATTTTTTTTTATTTTAGCGGAAAGGGAGTTTCAAGAAGATTGGGATAGAGAAGTTGGGTCAAAAAACAGGAGTGACTTCAGACCTTTGTGTAATACAGTGCACTGGTAAATACACAGTAACGCTCCATAGCACTTCTTCAGTTCAGTGTCTTTGTTGTCAAAAGCCACAGCTCTCCTGTCAACCTCCAACGCTAGCTCAGGTACCTCATGAGCCACGAGATACCCCATAATACCGCGCCGTCTCTGCGTGGTAGACTCACAGAGGTCTGACGTTACTCTTGATATGACGAACTTAGATGGTCAAAATCAGTTCAGTGAGTCCGGAGGTGCCTTTTTTTTTTTTTTTTTAACAAGGGTTACCCCTCTGGTCAACACTCGCTCCAAGTGCGGTATCGCCATTAATGTGCCTCTATTAGGGGTCGCTTTTTGGGTTTGCTCTGTATTACCTTCCTGTTTTTCTTTGATTTTTTGGGGTTGTTTTTTTTCCCACTTTTGTAATTTTATATATTTTTAATTTGCTGGTGTTTGTTTGCCTTGGACCTCAGTGGGATGGTGAGATGGGAGAGGGCTGTTTCTCCCCCATTCACAGACGCTCTCACCCACACGGTGTCTCTCCTCGTACAGTACCCCCCCCCCCCCTGGACTCTCCCCTCACCTTTTTGCCTCTAAAGTCCTCAGCTTGGCTTTCACCCTAGAAAGGAATGGACAATAATGCTTTGCCTGTGGACTGAACCGGTCACGGTAACCGGTAACACATGCCATGCATTCAGCATAAGCGGCTGCGCACTCTGTCATAACCAAGCCTCACTACGCTCAGTAGCTCCCCCTGTAGGGTACGGAGGAGGTACTGCAGCCTTCACTGCTATCACTGACACCTTCAGCAAAAACCCCACAACGCTGTCTGTCAGCCATGCTCAGAATCACATCTCTAGTTATCCTGCTTTGAGTTTTAACATTTTAGATATGGAAACAAAACTAAACTTTGAAGATGTAGAAGGAGAAATGAAAGCAATCAGGTGTTTCTCTGTGACGGTAGACTGCTTTGCTGACTGGTTTATAAGGCAGGAGATGAAGTCAGTCAAATAAACCAAATACACAACAACACTTGGTTTGTGTTTTCATGTTTGTGTTAATGTTCATGCTCTCGTTGTGGAGTTCTACATGTATTGTGTAAAACAAATGTGTCAAATAGACATGTCGTCATTACCATATCAGTTGATCTGGAATGTTTTCTTTAAATAAATATAACACTTTTATCAGGCATATTGTCCTTCTCACCAGACCGCTTCAAAAAAAATCCTCTTGAGGAGTGAGTGTCTTGTGTGATGTGAAAATCAGTCCTGATATGAATTTCATAGCAAAGAGATGATTCAAACATTTTTCATAGACTTAATTAAGCCTGAGATTTGAGGTGCTGCTTGCTACATTTTGTTTTTCATTCTGAATCCTTGTATTTATTCTTTGTTTGGTATTTCATGAATATTCTGGATAAAATCAGATCCGGGGATGTATTCAATTCGTATCACGGAAGTTCAGCGTTACAGCGTGATTGAAATTATATGGCAGTGTTTCTACTCACCATAAATGCTGCATATCCTCGGCTCAATGGGAAATGACCTTTTACAATTCTATTGTGCAATCTGTAACACTTCAGCGAGACAGATTGAATAGAGGTCTTAACTGTTGTTAACTGTTTCTCTGTTTGCCGTGAGATTGGTTTGTCTATGGTTAAAGGTCAAGAAAGCCTCGGTATAAAGAGAGACCTTTTAATTGATAACAACCAATGATACTTGCCAGCTAGCAGTCCCTTATCGGAGTTTAGACATGGAATAGAATCCTACTGGTCTGGAAGTACAGATAAGTGTGCCTTAGCTCCTTCCCTGGCTCCAGTTAAGATAAGTCCAGTCTCTCACTGTCTTGTGCAATTGGATCTCAGGCACACAAAAGAAAAAGTGAATTTAAAAGTAACCCAAGTAGAAATCTAGTTTTTCAAAAGTATCTGATTACAATATTTTTGCTGGTAGTGTAACAGGTTAGTTTGTTTTGTAATCAGATGAAATGTAAGTGATTACATGTAATCAGTTAGTCCCCAATCCTGCTTTTAAGGGGGTATAAAGAGGTTGCTGGTTCTTAAGCGAAAAAATTCATGGACACCTTTCTGTTTTCTCAATGACATTCAAGTCCGCATTGAAAAAAGTGCAAGTTTGAGTCTGACCACAAGTCAGAGACCGTTATGATGACACCAAATGCCTTTGATGTATCCTTTTTGTCTTCTATTGCCTCTTAAGGGGAAATGAATCCAAAGTAATCAGATTACGTTACTGTAATCCAAAAGTTGTTGCTTTTTACAATTTTGAACAGGTAACTAGTAACCATAACAGATTACATTTAGAAAGTAACTTAAGAAATTTACATTTTTGTCATTTAGCAGATGCTCTTAACCAGAGTGACCAGAGTGCATACATTTTCATATTTATATTTTTTTATTTCATATTGGTACAAATGTATGAGTGGTATATCATAGTAAAACTGTTTTATTTTGTTCTAATAAGTTCATCCAATAAGGTATATGTCTGGCGGTAGGTAGCTCAGTAGTAGTTAAAACAATCAAAATCGTAACTAGGATCTTAAGTTAACAGTAGTTTGACAGCTTTGAAAGGCATGCTGTGATTTACGACAGTGTAAACCCTCAAGAAACAGGGTCTCCTGAGCATAGAAGCAAAGATGCCCCTCTCCATGTTGCCCCATAATACCTGCAGAGGCCCAGACACTGGGGGTTGGGGGGGGGCAAAGGTTATCTCCTGCTTACTGCACCCTAAAGCATGCTGAACAGTGTCTATGACGACTCACACGGCCCAGAAAGAGAACATTCCAAAACAGCAAAACGCCAGCAGCTCACATCCTGAGGAAACAACAGTCACTTCCTGGCAAATTAAGCCAAGTCGAGGGCTCTGCTCGCTGTGATAACCAGCGGCCAGGCGTCCCACTCTGTGGCCGAGGTAGAGCACCTCCCCTGTCCTCTCCCTCCTCCCCTCCCACCACTGCCCCCCAGTCATTCCTCAGCCTCCTAACCTCCAGTCACTCCAGTCGCATCAGCCCAAGACAGCCACCACCAATGTGGGAGCCCCAGCAGCCCTCTGTCAGGATGGTCACCCGACTACTACTGCTAACCTCCGCACTCCTCTCCACCTGTAAGGAAGCTTGATAATAATCTACCTCTGGGAGGGGTTTGGGTTGGGTGGGGAAATAAGGAAGTTTGGATTTTCTTTACATTTGATGTAGTGTTTTTAATGTATTTTTCCCCCCTCTTCCGTCCAGGTCAAGCGGCGGAATCGCCGGCATGTAAGTATTAAAGTGTTCTTGAGGAGATTCAAGGATAGTCAAGAGTGCAGTGAATGCAGTTTTCAAAACGGGAACTCTTGAGTGTGTTTCAGGTTTTTCCTTTGGAGTGGTATGTACATTCAGTGATTTTTTTTTTTCTCCTTTCAGTGAGAATGTGTGTGTTCGTAGATAGTGTGGGCTTTGGGACTGGACGTTCTTTCTTATCTACTTCTTTCTAACGCTACGGACCTGTTTTACTAAGACATATTTTTTTCTGAGAGGTGACCGATATACCCTAATTGTAGTATTTAACACAGGTAAAACTACTGACACACTGGAAATACCATAAATGGGAATCCTATGGGAATGGTGCCTGGATCTTGTTGTCTTATCAGTGTTTTCACTCTTTTCGAGTCCGAGGTTGTGGAAGGCTTTGGGAACTCACTTGTTAGCAGTGTCACACGCCTCCTCCTGTTAGGATAAGGGGAAAAGCCCAGCACTGGGCAGACAAATGAGTTCAGCTAGCCAATGGTAGAGATGGACGCCTTATCCCGACCATGCCGAGATGAGCAATTCTCGGCTTGGAATAGCAGAATACCTCTATTCTAAGCAGGAACGTTGACTCATTGGCTTTGCCAAGATTGTCAGTGGTCACACAGCCTTTCCATGGGGTTCCGCTATGGCTCGTGCCCTGGTTGGCACTACCCTCTGCCCTCCTATCAGTGGTTTTCCCCCTCGGTCGCGCCGGGCCCTGCTGAGTGACATTGGGTGGGGACGGCGGTATCTAAAATAACGGTGGGTCCCCTGAGAGGGTGTCTGTTTGTTTAACAAAATGCCTTTCCTTCCTCTGGTTGGCGGGGGCCTGTTTACTGGGACGTCCCCCTCGGGACAGGAGCCACCCGGACTGTGGGTCTCAACCTGACAGGCTGTCTGCACTAGACCCCACTGGGAGGCCCCTTATCTGGAGAAGCACTCTGTGGGGGACACTCTGTGGAGGACAAATGTGGGAAAACAGTTCGCTATCAGCATGCGCTGAATCAAAAGACCTCTTGTTGTGTTTTTGTTGAGGGTCTGTGTTTATGTCCAATTCATTGGTGTGTGTGTGTGATTTCATCTCCTGAGTATGTTAGAGCTGGAAGATGACTAGCTATATAGCACCTTGATATATTGCACTGTTCTCTTACTATGGAGATATATTTTTTTGTCTTCGTGAACAGATTCATGCCACTACAAGGTTGTGAATTCACTAAATAATGTGCTTCGGTACAAGATCACACAGCCTTGTGCTCTAGGACTTTGATCAGTCAGAGCATTGACCTTGAGTTCTTTCGCCAGTGTTCACAAGTGTCACCCTGACTCTCGAGCCCAGCAACGCCGTCTCCCAGGGTACCAACGTGACGGTACGCTGCCAGGCCTTGGTCAGCAGCTCTGGGTTCCTGAACCGTAAATACACCATCTACAAGGACAACACCGTGGTGTACACGGAGAGCATCACCACCGCAGAGGACCTCATCTACTCTCTGCGCATGGCCAGAGTGGCCAACACTGGGAAGTACAAATGCAAGGTGAACATACCGGGCAAGGAGCTAAGCAGCAGCTCTGAGAAACTGACTGTGACAGGTTGGTACTCTTGTCAACTCCTCTCTGTTGTGGACTGAGAAGCTTTTGCAAGTTCAGCATTTCACTGTGGTGTTTTGCACCTGCCGCGTGTGACCTTGTTGTCCTGCATGAATGTGGTTACTTGTAAACTCTGTGTCCGCGGCATGTGATTTCCATCTGTGCGTGTCCTGCGTGCTTTGACTCATACTCGTGTCCACCCAGGCCTGCAGACGCCAGTCCTCAGCGTCGACAAGCGCGTGTTCAGCGAGGGAGAGGAGGTGACCGTTGGGTGTAAGGCCCCTGGGGAGTCCGGCGCTATCGTCTTCTACTTCTACAAGGACTCCAAGGAACTCTACGAGGAGAGGGTCGATGCCAACCATGTGTGTTAATATTGAGTGTGCTTGCTTAGTTTGTCTTCTTTTTTACCTCTTCTACAAACTTATTTCTCAAACATCAATACTTCAGGTAGCAAGCACACGTGTTTACTTTAGGAAATGTCCTTTTCTAGTTAACATTGTTGGTGTTATTATGAACAACCAGGTGGAGACTAGGCTGCGATTCAACAACGCTGGTGACCACAGGCTACACTGTGACTACAGGGTCATACTGCTGACAGACTCGGTCCCGTCCAATGCCAGCAACAATGTGGTGGTCACTGTAAAAGGTGAGTGGAGCCCAAAAACAGAACATGGCGGTGAACATCACGGGCCGGTTTACAAGACACAGGTTAGAACTAGTCTTGGACTGAAACGCACATTCAGAGATTCTCAGTTGAACTACCTTTTTAGTCAAGGACCCTACTCTTGTTCTCCATCTCAATTCATCTCGAATCATTTTAACCATGTCCAAAGCTGAATAGAATGTGTCTGGGAAAAGTCTCTTGGTTTCAACCTTCAGCTTCCAGACCAACTTTCCTCGTTGTGTTCTCCAGAGCTGTTCATCACACCTGTAATCTCTGTCCGACCACACGGATCAATGATCATCGAAGGGGACAATCTGGACATCTCCTGCAGTGTCAGTGGTAACCTCCAGAACAGCTCTGGGCTCAAAGTCTTCCTGTCCAAGGGACCGACTCTGCTGAGTTCTGGTCAAAGTAAAGCCAACCACAGCATGAGAGCCCTGGCCGAGCACTCTGGGGAGTTTCAGTGCTCTCTGGAGGTGGGAAATGTAGTCAAGCGAGCGACGGAAAACGTGAGGATTACAGGTGAGTGAATGGATTTTACAAGGAATCTGAAATGTAGAATGTGGTGTTAGCTGTTGAAAAAGCTGATAGATTTATTTTTTATCTGTTCTATCAGTTTATAACCAAGTTGCAGCTAAGGTTAAAAACATTCTGGTGAATTTTCCTTAAATTCCTAGGTTTTCCAGAAATCCTGGTTGGAAGACTCCTGGAATCAGGAGCAAATAAACAGGAAAACCAGAATCCTCCAACCAGGATTTTTGAAAAACCTGGGCAACCCTATTCACAGTTACAACTTTTTTTTAATCAACATTGCTTATCAATGTTAATCACAACATTCCTCGTGGATGTTCTTACATGTACTCAGCCTCCCAAGAGTGATGAGTAATCAATGTTTTTTTTAATTTTTTTTATTCACACAACAGAACTGTTTTCCCAGCCAGTTCTGACCATGTATCCGACAGAGGTCTTTGAAAGGGAGAAAATCACGTTAACCTGCAAGAGTACCAACTACTCCTCTGACAGAATCAGCGCTTCGGATGTGAAATACTCCATTTACAAGGACAATTACACACTGACGCCAGGCAGCTTCAATGGGATATACGTTGTCCCCGGGGTGGTACCGAACTCGAGTGGGATTTATTCATGTAAAGCAGATGCCAGGATGATCTCCAAGTACAGTGCAAAGCTGCCTGTCCAGGCAAAAGGTACTACTACAGCCCATAAGGCTTTTACGTGTGAACCAAAGTAAGTCAATCTCACTTGTCTTTGGTCAGTCCCTGGATGGGAGACCAGATGCTGCTGGAAGTGGTGTTGGAAGGCCAGTAGGAGGCACCCTTTCCTGTGGTCTAAAAAAAACTAAAAATATCACAATGCCCCAGGGCAGTAATTGGGGACATTGCCCTGTGTAGGATGCCATCTTTTGGATGGGATGTTAAACGGGTGTCCTGAGACTCTGTGGTCACTAAAGATCCCATGGCACTTATTGTAAGAGTAGGGGTGTTAACCCTGGTGTCCTGGCTAAATTCCTAATCTTGCCCTCATACCATCATGGTCACCTAATCATCCCCAGCTTCCAATTGGCTCATTCATCCCCCTCCTCTCCCCTGTAACTATTCCACAGGTTGTTGCTGTAAATGAGAATCAGTCAACTTACCTGGTAAAATAAGGATATGCGTAAGGACATACTGATAACATGTATGGATGCAGTATATGTCACAACAATATGATATTAAAGGGGAACTCCAATCGAAAATGAAAATGTGGGAAATGGTTCTTTAGGTGAAATTTCAATCTTGATACAACCTTTGAGTCGAAGTTTAGTCATACGTGTAGCTGCTAAGTAATGTTGGTGATGTCATTGGACGGTGACCTCTCCACATTAACAGTCCATTTTGTCATTTCCGTCACTTTCCTTGTTCTATTCATTCTCCAGTTCTTGTCAGTAAACCGGAGATCACGGCCATTGGCAGGGTGATCGTGGGAAAGCCCTTCCAGGTGCGCTGTCACTCAGACCGAGGCAGCCTACCCATCGAGTACACCTTGTGGAAGAAGTATTCTGAGGTTAACTCGACCACCGTGCAGCAGCCGCACCATCAGGCCATCTTCCCTGTCACCGTCCAGCACTACAGCGACATGCAGGACTATAAATGCGAGGCGCGGAATAACCCCAAAATCGACACGGTGGTCAGCAACAAACTCAACACCACAGTCATAGGTGAGCCTGTTGAAGTGTGGAATGGTATACATAATGCACGTCCATGTTTCATTAGATTGCAGCATTATTGGACCCTTGTTATTTAATCATCAGAAATGCCTTCAAGTGTCGTCACACCACCTCACACTATTCACTCCCTCTCCCAGTGCCTCTGTCCAATCCAGGACTCAGCGTCGTCCCAGACCTGTTGGAGGTCACAGAGGGAAATGAGATGTACCTGATTTGTGGGGTGGAAGGTTCCCCGCCCGTCACCTTTAAGTGGTACCGACGTGGGAACGTCCAGCCGCTGTGCACCACCACCTCAACCCAATCCAGCGCGTCCCACCATATCAAGGGAGTGGGGAACGAGCACAGTGGCACCTACTACTGCGAGGCTATCAACTACGCTAACATGGTCCGGAGTCAGCCAGTCACCGTAGATGGTGAGAGTTATGCATACACACACACACACACACACACACACACACACACACTCTCTGAGAAGATAGACGTGTGTGCGTGTAAGCACACACACATGTACAGTGATGATCAAGGCCCTGCTGGACTTATCACAATAGGTTGAGAGGCATACAAACACCACACTCCACCATAGAGTGCACACATTTATTTACTGCTCTTACTAGATGCAGAAGTCTACATTAATTGGCATTCACAGTACCACTTGTGTAAAATCTAAAGACCCTCTTTGGACCAGCAGCGACAGTTTTGCTCTTCTCACAACACTGTTCGGGGGCTGCTTCAGTGACAGCTGACAAGTTTACTTCCGTCTGATCCCTCCACCCCAGTGCCTGCCAGCAAGGTTATCTGACCCCACTATCAACGAGCTCCTCTGCTGTGGCTGTTGATGATCATGAGCCACGCTAAATACCCCGCCGCTAAGCTAACCTTGGCCCGTAGCCACTCTGCCCTCTATGTCCTGTGGTGTGGTTAGCGCCGACGGCTAACGCAAGAGCACAGTCAAATCCGGATGCTAATGGCGACGCGCTAGGCTCCCATGGGTTGTGACTCCTCAGCAAGACGTGGCTAGCACTCATTAGCCAGAGCAATTAGACCCGGCCTGCTTCCCCCCATAGTGGCACGACGGCAGCTACAGTGGCAAGGCAGAGGATGGGGAGGAGAGGGGAAATGAAGGGAACACTTAAGTTCAGACCCCAAGAGGGATCACTTAATGAAGGGAACACTTAAGTTCAGACCCCAAGAGAAGGAAGCCGATGACTCTGAACTTTAAGATTGACTTCCTCTCTCTCTCTTTCAACCATCCTTCTGTCCCCTCCACTCTGTCCTCATCTCCACCCACCCTAACTTTCTTTTAACCTTTACCCTTTCCCTCTCACAAACACCCTGCCTACCTCCCCCCTCTCCCTGCATCTCTCTCTCTCCCTCTCCCTCTCTTGCTCCCTTCCTCTCTCTCTCTCTCTACAGTGAAAATGGCAACGTGGAAGAAAGGTTTGATCGTGGCCTGCTGTCTGCTAGTGGTGGCTCTCCTAGCCCTCGCCTGCGTGCTGCGCTACAATTCCAAGAGAGGTAGAGAGACCTACAGTCCCCCAGCAACACAGGCCTTTGCTGGTGTCTGACTATGTATGAGCCTCCTCTTCTCTCTCTCATCCCCTTCTCTTTATTGTATAGGTAAAAGAGAGAACGCAGCTGAACTGTCAGTGTGAGTTGGCTTGCCTATTTCCTAAGTCGTTTTCTGTGACCGTGGCTGTCTAGGATGATGGCATTAGCTGGTGTCATTGGTTTTTGGACAGTGCTTAGCACCATGCTGCCACGTACAGCACGGCCAAATGGGCCTTAAAGGGATAGTTCACTCCAAAATGAAAAGTTTGTCAGATGTTTTCAGATCTTGAAAAAGTGGTCTTTTGACAAGATGCATCCATCCATGTCTCGTGGTATCTGTTATGTAGATCCGGCCAAATGCCTCAATCCCAAATAAATATGAACGATAAGCACCTTTTCATTTTAGGTGTGATCTGAAAACATTGAACAACCTTTGATTTCATATTGAATTAACTGTCCCTTTAATGCGCTTTAAGGGTCCTAGAATTATGAAATGATCTCTTGTTGTGTCACTGCCAACGTTGACTTTATGTTCACCATTTCTCAGAAAGCCTTCGAGCCCTAAATCAGATGACTCTCTAACAGTGAGTCTTACCCACAGCACTATGGAGGTTTATAACCCGCCCGAAGGTAGCCCGTTTTCCTATTCTCCCCTCTGTGTTTCCGTCTTGACCTATCGTCATGCTTCGAACCATAACCGACGTTCAACTGCCCACGTCCGTCTCACCCCCCCCATTCGTGTGTTTCATTTCATGCTAGCCGTTAGCATGCTAGCTGCTTGTAGCATGTTGGTGTTCAGAAGTTGTCATCCTAACATCAGTCGATACCATGACACCCATACTGTGTGCATGTAAGGGTCTCTGAGGGGATCTTAGGTGACTTCTTAACTCTCTGCATCTCCTCTCCTCATATTTTCCTGTTAGAGGAACAAAAATGCATCGTCTTACCGTCCAGCTGTAGACATCCTGTGCAACTTAGAATGCATGAGAGAGGACATGGCAGAGAACTTGCTGTGTGTGTGTTTAGACAGGAGAAGTAGCTTAGTTCCTTATACAAATCGATGCAGGTCTTAACAACTGATGTTTTACTTCAGCAAACATGCCTCATTAGATGTGCAGATTCTGCAGTGGTTGGCAGGATGTAGCTAGCTACAGGGCAGCTGTGTTCAGTAGTGATTGTGTCAGGTGTTGAGTGTTTGTTGAGAGTGGCCATATCATCTTATTACAGACGCAGCGCCACCCTTTGACGGCATGGAGGGGAGAGCGACCAATGGGACGCGAGATAGTGTGGCATCACTTCCTGCTGGCATCAGCAACAGGAGCAGCTACAGTCTCCCAGCAACAGTGTAGAGAAACCCAACAGAGGGGAGGGACTTTTTTGGTTTGAACAGAAAAAGAACAAACATTTTGCACCACTTGGTTGAATAAAGGGATATATGGGATGAAAACCAAGGATAACAACAATTGGAACAATGGCTCAAACAAACAATATCCCCACAGACATTTTTAGAGAGGGAAGAATGGTCAAAAATGTCTTCCTTTGAGAAAGTATGACCTATTTGTTATGTGTTGTAGATGTAATATCAGAGGGTACAGGTGTAGTGGACACAAGATGGCCGACACTAAGGGGCTTGTTGCCAACATCAGTCCCAGTGACAGACAGTTGAACTGGCCCTATTGCTCCCTCTCCTCTCCTGCTGCTGTCTGGAAGAGCTGTACTTTCCTGTCATTATCAACATACTGTCTTTGTCCTGTGTTCTCACCTCACTGTGTCTGTGCCTGTCTGACTGCATGTCTATCGAATGATAGAACTAGCCCATTTGTCTAATAGTCTGTTTGTCCAAAAACAATGTGCGCATGTCTAAATGCATAGACCTGATGCTGTATATACAGTACACTAGACAATCATCAATAGAAATGTGTGTATATATTTTTGGTTTGGTTAATTGATTGATTTTGAAGAAGCACTTCTAGAATAAAACTTTTTTTTTTTTAGCAATGTGTCAGTACTGTGCATTTTGTTTTTCAGAGATACCGTGAGCTATCAATGAATGTCTATAATGTGTAGCTACACTAGAGTATACCAAATATTACCACCTGCTCTTTCCATGACATAGACGACCAGGTGAATCATGGCGAAGGCTGTGATCCACTTCAAATCAGTGTAGATGAAGGGGAGGGGACAGGTTAAAGAAGGAAGCCTAAGCCTTAAGACAATGGAGACATGGGCTGGGCACGCGTGCCCTTCAGAGGGTGACTGGGCAAGACAAAAGATTGGAAGCGCCTTTGAACAGGGTATGTTCGTCGGTGCCAAGTGCAACGGTTTGAGTCGAGGACTTGCAGCGCCGCTGGGTTTATCACGCTCAACAGTTTCCCGTGTACATCAAAGAATGTTCCGCCTTCCCGAAGGACATCCAACCAACTTGGAACAACTGTGGGAGGTATTGGAGTCAACATGGGGCCGCGCATCCCTGCGGAACGCATTCGACGCCTGGTAGAGTTCACGTCCGGATGAAGTGAGGCTGTTCTAAGGGCAAAAGAGGGAAATGCAACTCGATATTAGGAAGCTGTTCTTAATGTTTTGTGCACTCAGCCACTTAGCCAGTATATGTAGGCCATATTTGGTGGTTTATCAACCATCTTAATATGTTGGCTAAAGTTATTTTAAGTTGCAACACCCTAGTTTACTAGCGAAGGCTGCCTTGAAGGAATACTGAAACAATGGCGTCTGTGTGGAATTTCCTATGTGGGCACCAACCATTTATAAAACGGCGTTTGTTAAATAGTGGACTTGGGGGGGCAGACTGTTTGTTTCAGGCCAGTCGAGCTTGAATGCAGGCAGCAGGTGGAGGAAATGAATCGCTTAGGCCCACTCTGAGGTTCAATAGAATCTGAGGTTGCATTAACGAATGGGAAGTTGTAACGGGATGTTTTTTTTGCAGGGAGCTATTGTGTTCCTGCTGTTTACCAAACAGTCGCCAGTGTGCGTAAGGTACCGGAACAGCTCTGTGGAAATCAAAATGGAGACCTGATATCCACTCCTCGTTTGTCACAGAATGTTCTCTGGCGGTGTTCTGATCGCTCAGCAGCCTGTTAAAGGCTCCAATCACTTCTAGAAAACATTTGTGGGGGAATTCTAATTCATTCACACGTTGGAATAATATTCAACTTGTGAAACAATAGACATTAACTGTCTACTAAATGTTTTACCTCGCCTCAGAACTTTCCGGTTGGCGTTTTTAATTGAATAGCACCCCAACTCACAATTTCCTGTTCCACCTAACAGTCATTTGACTTCGCTGGGCAGTAACTTCCCTGGGAATCTTGGATCTTTAGATCTCCTGGCTAGTGTCAGGGAGCATTGCTTTATGTCTGTGTGTATCTATGTGTTTGTGTCTTGTAGTTGGAGTGGATGCTGCTGTAAGTGTCTGGAGCGAGAGGCCGGTAGACCCAGGTGAGACCAACAGAGTACCTGGGTTTATGACCGAAGTTGCGTATGGAGTTTGAGCTGTGTTGTCTAAAGTCTGCCTCTGTCTTCTTGGGCTGTTTTGCGTGATGGGATCTGTGTGTATCTTGTCCTGGTGCAGGCAGTGACGGGGAGAGCAGTGCAGCGTCTAATAATGAGCCTGATGTGGAGTACACTGAAGTGGTACACCGTCAACCAGTGGACCCTGCCAGAGGTGACCACACACACTCACTCAAACACTTACACGCACACACTCTCTCTCTCTCAAACACTCACACATGTCAGTTTTTCACTCCGGCTACCTTATTCCCTTTATCTTGCTTCCCTTTTCTACCACAGCTCTCCCTCTCATAGCTCTTTCTCTACCTCTTCCCGCTCTCATTCTGTCCCTTTACTCGTTTCGAATCATCACAAGAGGGCTTGCTTTGCCGTCATTATTTCAGCTTATAAGACTCAGCGCCACTTCCTGGGGGGGGGGGGTTCTAATTAGCCACGATTAAGTCGTTTCCATAGTAACCTGTGTGATAACCATGGTGATCAGGCTTCCAGAAACATCTTCTGGTGAATAAACAGGAAGGGCTGAACTAATTGCCAGGCTACTCTCTATGGTACCAACCCCCCTTGATCAGTATACTCTGTTGGCCCCCATGGGTTTGCGATGGCAGTTGGTTGGGCTTATCCTTAAGCAGGGGCGCGACTTTGGTTTTAGAAGTGGGGGGGACATAATTTTTATTTTATTATTATCCAGTTGGATCAACACTCCAAACAGCCTACCCGACTGCTCGGAGGCGTCCGCATGGCCCTGAAGCACCCCGTTGCCTCATTTTCTATCACATACCAATGATAAAACTGATGGAAAAATAATGCAAATTCTGAATGTGGGGAGGGGGGGGGGCATGCCCCCGTCCCCCATCCCCAGTGAAAGTTGCACCCATGTCCTTAAGTATCCAGTGCAATGATTTGCCAAGAGATGGGGAGCATCTGCTAAGAGATGAGAACAAGTAAATGTGTAACGGTTGTAATGCAGGGATATGTGATGATGGTTATCTAATGTGTGTGTGTGTGTGTGTGTGTGCCCATGAGCAATGTTTAAGTGTTGCAATTGTGAAACATTGTTTCACTATTTTGTTTCTATCTTTTTGCAGCTCCCCTGAGAAAAGGCACAGAAACGGTGTACAGTGAAGTCCAGAACTCCCCAACAGGTGAGGGCATCACACTGTAAATGTGGATAACATTTATAATGTGCTTTGAACTAGGGTCTCAAAACACTTGACGTTGCCATGGGGATAACTCACCTCATCCACCAGCAGTGAGTGAAAGGAGGTGGAAGGGTGAGGTGTTCATTACTGTATCCAGAACTGCTGGAACAGCCGGGTCTGTATGAAGGTGACCATTTCCTGCTGCTAGCAGGAAGTTCCTGTTTTTAGAACACGATCCAAGTTGAATTTGTCAGTGAAGCAGCCCATGGTGGAAATGGACCTTTTATCAACCCAAATTGAACATACAAACACGTAACATACCTTTTTGTTTGTAACGTTCTCATCTCTGGTGAATTGGTGGGTGTTTGGGATAAGGGTGGGTGTTTGGGATAAAGGTGGGTGTTTGGGATAAGGGTGGGTGTTTGGGATAAGGGTGGGTGTTTGGGATGAGGGTGGGTGTTTGGGATGAGGGTGGGTGTTTGGGATAAGGGTGGGTGTTTGGGATGAGGGTGGGTGTTTGGGATGAGGGTGGGTGTTTGGGAAGAGGGTGGGTGTTTGGGAAGAGGGTGGGTGTTTGGGAAGAGGGTGGGTGTTTGGGAAGAGGGTGGGTGTTTGGGAAGAGGGTGGGTGTTTGGGAAGAGGGTGGGTGTTTGGGAAGAGGGTGGGTGTTTGGGATGAGGGTGGGTGTTTGGGAAGAGGGTGGGTGTTTGGGAAGAGGGTGGGTGTTTGGGATGAGGGTGGGTGTTTGGGATGAGGGTGGGTGTTTGGGAAGAGGGTGGGTGTTTGGGAAGAGGGTGGGTGTTTGGGAAGAGGGCAGGGACTGCGCTTTTTGCTCTTTTTTGGCATAGTTATACCCCTGCTGTGATAAAACAATGGGCTCTGCTTCAAGGGAACCAATGAGTCAGCAACTAGGCCTGGTCGTCATTACTGTCAAATGAGTCATCGTGATAAATACATTCAGAGAATGATTATTATTCAATGCCCTCAGAATGTGGTCTAATGAAAGAGGGAAAGGGAAGGTGATATGCACATCCTGAACTTGAGAATGCTGGACTAAGAAATGGTCCACACCAAGGAATGAGAGGTCCTCTAACACTGGGGAGTAGTAGTCTGTCGTTCCTTTGTCAAATGAGAGTACACACACACACACACACACACACACACACACACACACACACACACACACACACACACAGAGACACAGGTTATACACTGTCATCTCTGTAATGGTCTAGAGCTTGTTCTTCTTCCCTGATTCTGTGTCTTGTGTTCCCAGGTGCACCTGGTGACCATTATGACTATGTAAGTACAGCTTGAGTCTCAGTGTCTTATATTTTTACTGCCTGTGACTGTGAAAACAAACGCACACGGCTAACACAGTCCGTCACCACAACTGACCTTTCCTCCTGCCCACAAAAAAGGGTGAAGAGTGACAGAATGAAGGCCACAGGGCGCACCTTCTCCTCCTTCCCTCTCTCCCTCCCTCCCTCCTTCCCTCGCCCAACCAGCCCCAGTCACTCTGTGGGCTGAGGCTCTTGGGTAGTAGTAATTTCACTGTGCAGGAGAGAGAAGCTGCGGTCAGAGTTTCCAGGCTAGAACAAAGGGATTTTGGGCTGGGGCTTCCTTCCCTATCGCCCAGTGAGATCAGCAGCCAAAGGCCCAGGCAAATTATCCCTCCATGCACAGCTCAACCTCAACCACCACACTGTCCTCCTCTGGCTACTCACCAAGACACATCAGTGATTTACAGACAGCCCATTACAGTCCACACTGTTTGCCCTTACTTGGAGCTGAGGGACTAAGGCCGGGTTATCTGTTTTGAAGGGGAATTTGACATAATGAGTCAGGATATGACATGATGGTCTACACTTAAGACAGTTAATTCACTCCTTGATATAAAAGGAGGAGCAGCCAAGATTGTGGTGAGGTGGTTTTTGGTGATAAAGGAATTTCATTGCGTGTTTTTGAATGTGTGCAGCTACCCCTGGAGAAATATAGTTTTCGTATTCTGTGACGCCTTGGTGAAATACAGTGTACTGTTCTGTGAGGAACACTTTCAACAGTTGACGGATATTTCGCCTGCCTTGAGAGAATCTGATTGTGTTCCAATGTGATGGTACAGAGTTGCGCTGTAACAGTTTGGATTTGGGTTGCGTTATGGTGTGGACTTGTCTGCGTGAGGTTAGTTACGGTGTTGACTTCCATTGTGACAGTGTTTAACATAATTGACACTGTTGAGCAGTGCAGTGTGTCAATATTCAGTGGGATCTCTGTTGTCTCAGCAGGGTTCAGTGGAGTACGCCGATCTCAACGGTGACCAACCGGAGGTCAACCATGCCCTGCTGGAGGTCAATCACCAGGACCACCATGACCTCCCAGTGCCTGTGGAGTAAAGGTTACCTCTGATCCCTCGCGGCCCCTCATACTAGAACCACAAACAAAATTATCCCCACCTCTGCCCCCCGACAGTAACCACAGTCCTTATTTCAATATTCTTCTTGTATTCTGTACATTTTCCCAACTAGGAAAGTTGACTCATGTACGCTGTAGGTATTTTTGCATAATTTTATAGCCAAATAAAATCACAAATCCTAATTAGGACTTAGTTCTGTCATACCTTGTAGACTCTTATCTTTGTTTACTTTCACGTCACGTCTCATGACCATAGAGGGTGCTCCAGAGTTCAGTGAGCCTGGCCCCTCCCCACAGTTCCCTTTGATGTCCTAAATGGACAGCATGACCGTTCCGCTCTCTGTCGTGATGGCAAAAAAAAAAATCCCCCTTTTAGACTTCCGTTGCAGTGTGAGTGGACTGATAACCTCCCTACTGTCACTAGACTGGGTCCACACCCAAACCAGGGCACACTCCAGTAGGGCCATCCCTGAATCACACTATGGAAATAACTATGGGAGAGAAAAAAAAGTGAATGTAAACAGAGGACCTGCCCGTCTCCAGCTGCTCATCCTGATGGTATATGGTGTCTGTGATGTCACATCCTGCCAGGCTGTGTCCAAGTCTGTCGAAAGTTGGCGGGAGACAAGTGTCAGGCTTGAAGTGACTCAGACATGCAGTGTTGCACATCGTTTTAAATGACCTTCTTACTGCAGTTACTGTTTTTGTAAGAACACACACAAAATGATCCAAGTAAAGTTAAGGTAATGTTAAAAAAAAAGTTTTAAATATCTATCTTTCTAAACTTTTGAGTATCGTATATTAAGTTATTACGGTGTGTTAAGCAATACGTTATATCAATAGACAATGGTTACAATCGTCCTGTAAATTACAACGCCATTGTAACCAAGGCAGTTCCTAGGCCATCGTTGAAAATAAGAATTTGTTCTGCTGCCTTGTACTTCACACAGACATTCGCTTTGGGGAGTTATTGGTGTGTGGATTCCGCCATCTTGTGACTAAAAGTCGTATGTGTCAGATAGTTTCTAATCATAAGAGCCCATATCTCCAGTTCTCAACGTAGTAGTGCTGATCTAGGGTGTCCATAATGTTATTCTTTATGATTCAAAAAGGTCAAACTGATCCTAGATCAGCCAGCACCCCTACTCTGAGACCCGTTTTAAATACAGTCCCAGATTCTGTTTTTGTTTTATTTTCGAGACGAGACTCCTATTCTAATCCTATAAAAAACGCTTAAAGTAACCCTAAAAAGGTACAAAATGCAAATAGGTTGGTGGTTTTTGTGAAACTATAATAAATGTAGGCCTATGTCATCTTAAACTCAGAGCACCTGCAGAGTAACTCTGTCTTAGAAACAGATAAACACCATTTTCACACCTTAAAAACACGTTCATACAACTGGGACATCTTTGCAGCCCTCCTCCCCGCTGAGTGTTGCTTCCTCGAGTACGGTGCACAATGTCTTTCCTGCGTTGTTTACGAACATGTCAGCTAACACCGAGACACTCTCGTAATCATGTCTCGTAGTCTTGACAACAGGACCTCACATCAATTATCTATCTAAATTGCAATTTCCTCTCTTTGATAACCTCAAGGCCATTGGGAAACTGCAATGGCAGCATTGGCATGGCAACCACAAATTAAACTCTCTTCGTTCTAAGGCCATTTACATAATGTCCTCATCGTGGTCAGAAGCCTGTTAAAGACTAATTAAAGGACATTACCAGAATGGCCATAACATCGCTTGAGTGCTTCGATAGTTGACCTGTGTTAATGGAATCATGACGCTGCGATTTTTGGATGAATACATTTGGTTCATTTGTGAGCACCGTTTTTCACATCTAAATGGGACGTAGAACAATGTGTTTTGCTGGGTCAGACGAGATGAGAGTGTAGCCTATAACATGATAATATAACTGTTACGTAGCCAAAGATCATTGTTTTATAGCTCAAACATATAGCATCATTGACCTAATGACATGACAGGGTACAGTTACAGTGCTCGAACACCCTTCTATTTGCATATCATTTGCATATTGACTTATAGATCAAAATGAAATACGCTAATACTGGCGTGTGGTGAATGGGCGTGGAGAGAAACCTTGTATATTTGTTTTGTCTATCTGTCATTACAGAGTAGCCTACTTAGTGCTTACCGTGTTTTTGCATTAGTAGATTGGGACTGACTGTGCGAACAGGGAGGGAAAATAATTAACTCCAATGACCGTAGTTGAGATGATGTGGACAAACCAAGTGTGAGCCGAGCAACTGTCAAATCAGTTTGTCAGCCAGTCAGTCGCGTGACAGATTAGATGACCGTGAGAAGAGCTGGCGCCCTTTAATGCGCTGTCAGTCATGACACCTACTGGTGTTTGCACATAAGCAGAAAAGTTGTGAATTTGAGTTGCGCCGGTCTTCGTTTGGAAGGAAAACACATCTATGTGAACAGCATTATGGTGCCAAACATTTTAAGAATTCTATTATCTAAAATGAAGCAAGGGAATGCAATTAATCGGCCTATCGTGCGCTGTAACTAATAGACAGGTGTGAATTACCTCTTAGATCCATGCACGTTATTTCTTTGAAATGTCGGTGAAAATTAAGTATTGTCGTCTGGGTTCAAAATACAATTGTGGGCAATAGCAATGAATACAAGATCTAAACATCGGCTGAAACCTGTCTGAAAGAAGTGCCCTGTCTGCTCTAGCCCATGGGGCAGTTCAAGAATACCAGTTTGTCACTGGTATCCTGGCAGTTAGATTTGCACGTCCTTATCTGGTCTATTTGCATTTATTCAGCTCAACTGTTAAAATGGACTTTGTGTAAGCTTTATTTGCCCTAAGCCGTCTTTATTAAATATATACTGAAAATGCACAGTTTATGACTGACTCGGTTGTAGAGTATGTATGTCATCAGTGTTTCAGAATTGACCAATACTGTGACTAGCTTTCAGTGCACCCAAGGACAATACATAGCCAATGGCTGCAGAGATTTTGTTGCTAATAACCAGCACACTGTTACAATCATGCCACACGACAATCTGTGTCTATTGGGAAATAGCCATGACAACTGGTTATTCAACTTGCTCAGTGCACCGTCAGCATAGTGAATAGGGAAAAAATAAATAATTATGAGGTGTGCTGATGGCCTCTTATTTGGGATGAGCTGGCTCCTGTGGGATGAGCTGGCTCCTGTGGGATGACCTTTGCAGACTTTCTACTTCCTGAACACGTCACACAACACTTTTCTCATACCAGGTTGTTATTATGGCCAGCAATGTTGTAATTAATTCAATTCAACTCAACACTGTCAGTTTTGGGAATGAATATACGTCATTTCATACATGGTGTTTCCATTCAGTCGTCGCCCTGTAATTTGATGTTATACAATAAAAAATACAATCGGGTAATAAATAATATAGTATTATATTGTTTACATTTACAGTAAGCTAGCATAAAATATTTTACACAATATTTGATACTGTCATTGTAAACATGTTTCTTAGACTTCAAATCACAGTTTTACTTGTTGTCTATACAGAATTGCAGATGGTATAGCAGGTGCAACGAAGTGCTTGTGTTTCTAGCTCCAACAGTGCAGTAATACCTAACAATAAAACGAAACAATACAAATAACCCCCCCCCCCCAAAAAAAAAAAAAGATTTGGGGGGAAACGCACAATGTCAAAGACCAGAATATAAATATATGGTGTGTATAGACAATATGGACAGTATATGAATAAAAACTGACCCTGCATAGCTTCTTTCTTGTTCTAATTTCCTATTTTGTGTTTCAGTTCTACCTTATGTTATTTTTAGTGCTCCTTTATATTGATTACTGCATTGCTGGGTTTGGAGCTGGCAAGAAAGGCATTTCACTGTACTTGTGCATGTGACATTCAAACTTGAAAAGGTGTGTACAGCAGTAGTGATATAGGTTGTGTGTTCCGAGATGTGTGTCCCCTCGTCCATAGTAGGCTATTAGAAATGAAATGTTTTGTTTAACTTTTTATTCTAGGGCGGCAGGTAGCCTCGTGGTTAGAGCGTTGGGCCAGTAACCAAAAGGTTGCTAGATCGAATCCCCGAGCTGACGAGGTAAAAGTCTGTCGTTTGGCCCCTGAACAAGGCCGTTTTAACCCACTGTTCCTAGGCCGTCATTGTAAATAAGAAGAAGAAGAAACTTTGGCATCAGTATTTCCTGTGATAGGTCAAATGTTCTATATCTACAGACAAGTGTGGTGTGTTCCTTGACCTCTCATCAAAGAGACACCTTCTTATTCTATTTTAAATTCCTCACCTTTTGATTTTCTACAAATACACTACTCTACACTGAGCCTTTTTATAAAAATGATTTCTGAGATTGCAGAACACGTTGGGAGGGATCTTAGACCTTTCCTCCATACAGAATCTTTCTAGATCCTTGATATCCCTTCAATTCAAACCACCGGAGACTGAGATGGCCATTGCAAAATATAGAATGTCTGGTAAATTTACCATATATTAGATGTGTGCTTGGGGTTATTGTCTTGCTGGAAGACCCACTTGCGGCCAGGTTTCAGGGGCCAGGAGCTGACCTACGCTACTATGCCCATCAATGGGCGCTGGCAAAGACCTCACCAATGCCTGCTCACCAATGGTCATCAACAGAATTAGGTAGGTTTAGAATGACCTGTTCAAACGTCAACATAGTGTATGTTTGTTGTGTCAGATATCACCTATCCCTAACTGCCATTGGTAATAAACATTGTCTGTATGTGTCCTCAGAAACATGTATGGAGCCAGCACATGGAGACTTGCAAGATGATGTGACGAAGTCCAGGCTGACAGACGGGCTTGATACTGATGTCTCTGAA
The DNA here is from genome assembly GCF_002021735.2 of Oncorhynchus kisutch. NCBI lineage: Eukaryota > Metazoa > Chordata > Actinopteri > Salmoniformes > Salmonidae > Oncorhynchus > Oncorhynchus kisutch. The sequence continues at coordinate 42,796,211 of NC_034193.2, forward strand.
TGGAGAGAGACCTGGCACTCCGCACACACGTTTTACTTGTATTGTCTTTTATTATTATAGAATGGGAATGGGGAGGAAGAAACCCTGTTATTTTGGGAATTACTGATTATAGGGGACACAGGAAGGTTTGACCTCTCTGATACGTTTGCCAAAGTCGCCCCATTACCACCAGACAAAATGCCTATAGGCACATTATCTGTATTGGCTGGGAATGACAATGAAAAGTGAAAGGTACATGTTATATTAGCAGAACACCACTTCTGTGGTATTATGTAAAGCAGGTGTCAAACTCATTCCATGGAGGGCCGAGTGTCTGCGGGTTTTCGCTCCACCCTTGTACTTTATTGATGAATTAAGGTTGCTAATTAGTGAGGAACGCCCCTCACCTGGTTGTCTAAGTCTTAATTGAAAGGAAAAAGACTCAAACCCACAGACACTGCCCTCCGTGGAATGAGTTTGACACCCCTGATGTAAAAAGGTTGATTTTACCTGTTACGATCTTTGAAAGTTACCAAGACACTTAGTTTTCGAGTATCTACATAAGTTCCGCAATTGCTTTCTTCTCATATTACTCTGTAAGCTACTGACCTATTCAAAGCTCCTTCTGGCATCTCATCATACATCTGTAGTTCGTTATTGAATTCATCCTGCAGGAGGTTTGTTTGTTGTGACTGAGTGGGGGAAGAACCGCTGCGGGCAAGGTTCTGACAGATGGGTGTGTCTTGGTGGTACCAAAGACACACCCATATCAAACCACACCCCCAAGCCAACTCGTTTGGTTGCTGGAAAATGTATTCTGATCAATTCTAAATCAATTCTATGTAATTACCACAAATATTCCATGAAAACGGTAGAATGACAAACTAAATACATATGTCGGCTATAGCAGCCTCCAGGTAGGTATAAATGGTGGTTTCTCTCTCTGGTGTTGGCGCGAATGATGAATAACTAGACGTGTGTGCAGAGGTCCTTCGGTCGGAAGCTTGACCACTTTGAGCAGGCCAAATCCAACGTAATAAGAACCGCCACAGACATATAAATATACCAGGGGTTGCTAGAATGGCTGTCCTCAACAGTTTGTTATGGACTTAGGGCACATGTACCATGCACTTTAACCCTACTGTCAGGGTGCTACAGAAACAAACTGATACACCGCATGAACCTTATCACACCAACAAGATCTCGGATCCAAATCCACCGCGTGTGGGCCTCCCGAGTGTCCCTGGCTGTGTTACAGCCGGCCATGACCGGGAGACCTATGAGGCGGCGCACAATTGGCCCAGAGTCGTCCAGGTTAGGGGAGGGTTTGGACGTCCGGGATTTCCTTTTCCAATTGCACTCTAGCGACTCCTTGGGGTGGGCCGGGCACCTGCAAGCTGACCTCAGTCACCAGCTGGATGGTGTTTCCTCCGACACATTGGTGCGGCTGGTGTGTCAAGAAGCAATGCGGCTTGGCAGGGTTGTGTTGCGGAGGACGCTTTGGCTCTTGCATGGCTCTCTCCCGAGTCCATAGGGGAGTGGCAGTGATGGGACAAGACTGTAACTACCAATTGGATATCACGGAATTGGGGAGAAAAGGGGGTAAAAGTACAACAAAAAATATTATAAAATAAAATCACTGAGTCTTCCTTGATGTTCATAAAACTCCACCCATAGTCGCGGGAATTAGTTTGCTGCGTCATCACTGCAGACGGCTATATCAGTCCGCTAACACAGGAATATTGAAGGCCCAGGCGAGAACTTTTGTGAGGAAAAAAAATATATATCATATAGATTTTTTTTCAGGGGGTGCTGAGGCTTCCTGCGACTATGCATGGGACCCCCTCTTGCCAGTGGAACCCAGAACAATATGTGACCACTTGGTTAGGGTGCTGTCCTTTCAGCACTGCAATTTGAAGGGTGCTCAAATCGCTTAAAATAACCCTCATCAAGATATGTGTCTGTTGCCTACTCCTAATAGTCTACTCATCACTTATTATTATTATTAGAAATAGAAGATTAATCACTTCTCACAATGGTGCTCATTTAGTGAAGTTAGATCAAAGCTGAATCAATGTCTCGCAAGATCACACAATGATTAATAAGTACTTGACATAACAGAACTGAATATAATAGCATATACTATTACATAGTAGGCCTATAATATGTTACACCAAAAACGATGACACAGTCATTTCTTATCTGAAGCTGAATTGTCACGTTTTTCCTCGTGGCCAAAACTTGATTGAAACACAATAGGCTTACAAGAAACACTTAAATTTGCTGATTAAACAGTCAATCAAATGCACATTCCCATGAAACTGATTGAGATCAAAGAATTGGCCTGCAGTTTGGACATTTCACCGGTAAAACGGGAAGAATTATCCTTCACGATTGACAGTGATGATGGCCTATTTTTAAATTAGGTATGCCTAACTTGGTGTTTGAGGGTATTAAAAACAGAACATTTTCTTGAGATAATAGGCCTGTGTGTGGGTATAGGCAGACATTGCAATTGGAGGATGCATTTTATGCCTATTCTACAATGATATTCATTAGGCCACATTTGTTGATACAAACTTTGAGGAATTATTGATCTCATTCACCTAAAAGGAAATGCACTACACCACTGGTCATGGCCACCAGGATTTCTTGAATCATCATGTGCAGTTCCCAGGACCAGTGGAAGCAAAATAGCCCAATAACATCAAAGATCCACCACCATATTTTACAGGAGGTAACTTGAACCTCACCGGACTTGAACCTCATTGAAAACCTGTGGTTTGAATTTAAGCACAGATTACGAATATCAAGGATATGGAAAAATTATGAATGGAGGAATGGTCTACGGGTGTTTTTACACTTGGTCCCTTTCAGCCAATTTTTGTGTACTCTGTGTGGTTTGCATATTTTTTTTTGTACAGCGTAAACACACAAACAGAACTCGGAGCCCCTGAAGCGAACCATTATGGTTCCCTTTTTTTTAGGACAATGTCAACACAAAGCTCTCCAGGCTCGCTTGTCATTATTCGCGCACCACACACTAGACTACTGCAACACCGTTTCCTCTGCCATAACCCAGGTTCCCCAGAAACAACGTGTGCTGTTTTTGGGATATTGAGTAGCGATTGTTAATGATGCGCAAAAATGTCAAAATATGTGTGGAGTTTTTTAGTTCAGATGATTTGTTTGAAATATGTGATATTTAGGCTGAGAATGCGCCGGTTCCAGTATCTGAAACGGTTGCCCACCTGTGCTTTTCTCGCACGACGGTGTCTAGGGTTTACAGAGAATGTTGCCACAAACAAACAAAAAACATCTAGTCATCGGCAGTCCTGTGGGCGAAAACAGTTTGCTGATGAGAGAGGTGATAGGAGAATGGCAAGCTAACAGGCGGGCCACAAACAGACAAATAATAGCGCAGTACAACATTGGTGTGGCATCTCAGAACCCACAACTCGTCGATCCTTGTCACGGATGAGCTATTTCAGCAGACGACCACACCGGGTTCCACTCCTGTCAGCTAAAAATAAGTTGGAAGCGGCTCCAGTGGGCACGCGATCACCAACACTGGACAATTGAGGAGTGGAAAAACATTGACTGGAACATGACAGTGCGTTCAGTTTACTTGAGTGTTCTGCAGTCCCCAGACCTTGACCCAATACAGCATCTTTGGAATGAGATAGAACGGGCTGTTCGCAGAATGAATGTTCCGATGTCCAATCTGGAGCAACTGCGTGATGTCATCGTGTCAGCATGGACCAACATCCCTGTGGAACGTTTCCGACACCTTGTAGAATCCCCTGAATAATTCAGGCTGTTCTGGATTACGGTGTACCTAATAAACAGGTGATGGACTGTTAAAGATGTACAATATTGGAAAGGGTAAGGGGATACCTAGTCAGTTGTACAACTGAATGCATTCATGTGTCTTCCGCATTTAACCCAAACCCTCTGAATCAAAGTATTTTCAGTGTTAGATTTCAAAACCATCTGGACATAAAGCCATAGAAAAATAGATCTGTATGTGAATGAGTAGCAGTAATCTGAAAAATATTTCCAATAGGACCAAGGGCAGGAATATATTTTTAAAGTGTACCATTGATAAGGTCAAGGGACCTACCGCACTTGTCTGTACACCTGAGGCTCATATGGATAGGAAGGTACTGAAAGTTTGACATCACAGGAAATATTTGTGTAAAATCAGTTTAGATTAAAAATTGCAATTATGTCTGTACAATGAAGTAGGGAGGTCAGTGACCTAACATCAAGGGGTTAGATGTATATGTCATATGAATTGGAAGCTATTGAAAATTAAATATTTACATGAATGAATAACCACAGCTGTAATGTAATAATCAAAGGGGATGAACTTATAAAAGGTGCCAAGGAACCCACCACACTAGTCTGTAGACCTATAGCTCATATGGACAGCAAGCTATTGGGGGGGGGGGGGGACGCTATTTGGAGCCTCCAGAAGCATGCAGACGCCAAATGAGCTACAAATGTTTTAACAATGCCAAGGGAGCCACAAAGCTCTGCAATGACATGATTGGTTGACTGTAGGTGGGGGCGGGAGGTCCTGTAAAAAGACAAACTCACTTCCTTGACTACTTCATTCACATCAGCTCCATGCTGCTCTGCCAAGCGCAAGAAGTATACATGTCCCGAATTTTGCAGAGGCCATATCACCGTAAATGCTCCACGTCAATGCAGATGTCGGATTGACCATGTAGCGCCTTTAATATTCCCCCATTGAAGGGGGAAAACACTATGTACCTCGCTCTCTATCTTCATTTGATTCTATATATTACCCTAATCATCCTAGGACCTTATGTGGAAAAGGTATTGACGAGCAAACTCCGATTATCAAACCATGCAAACTGAAAACAAATGTACTGCAGTCTTTAATAACCGGCAAGGTATCATTCATCATTACATCTGCCACCTCCCTGCATATTATACTGTTACATCCCCTTTTCTGCATTAAACCTAAGCCTTCATTCTAATGAATTTTAGTTATTTGTATCAACAATTGTCAAATATAAGCAAGAATGCGACTGGAAAGAATTTCAATCGATTTCAATACACATCCAATGACAAAGTGGATTCACTTCCAGGTACCTTCAAGCTGTGGTCCAGTCACAATTCAACACGAGCAGCTTTCAAGCTCATAAATGCGCCTGCGCAATACGGCTGACCCTTCTGGTTCCTGTGCGTAATGCCACGACGCTAGTAGCGGTAGACACAAAAATACAAGCTTCAGCTCTAACTGTAAGAAGAGAAAATACATACGTAACACCACTTTCAGTCGGTAACTCATTCACTTGTATCGACGAACACATTTTCTGTTAGAAACCACAGTTGACAGCAACTATGTTTAAGTTTGTCCTACTCTGCACACTGGCGGTGGCAAGCCGGGCTGATATCGGCGAAGAAGATGGTGTTCTGGTGCTGAAGAAAAGTAATTTCGAGGAGGCTTTGAAAGCTCACCCAAACATCCTAGTTGAATTCTGTAAGTGAACTACTTGATCATATAAATCCTTCGACAACCTAACTTGTTCACGCAGCTATACTAGCATGCTAGCTAGCTGCGTTCGCTTGCCGCTGTGTTATCAGCTTCACTTCAGCTAACGCAAATGTATGTGGAATGGCATACCAACGTCAGCTAGCTAGCTTTCTTGATAGCGAACAAGTGTACCTAACGTTGACTTAGCTACTATGGTTTTGTTTGGCAAACGTTAGTTATTCAAATTGGTCGCTAACTAGCTAACGTTAGGGCTGTGTCATACGTTATCTGTTTATTACACACTGCTGGCCATTGTATTGCAAGTAGTAACGTATTTTTTTTGTTTAAAGGAATCTAAGACGATGTCCTTCCCAGCTAGCTTGCTAACTGTAACGTTTACTAGTGCAACACATTTGGATGAACCTTGTTAGTACATCACTTTGTTGCATTTAGCTAACTAACCAGTATACCAGGCACACAGTCAACTTGCGTATTCAGTGCATCCCTATCTAGCCGTCTCAGGACTGATAAGTAAACAACTAAATGACAGTTACGTTCGTCTGTGACCACTCTTGTTGGTCCAAGTACCTGTTTCTTTACCAGCCTTGGTGGCTTCATGGATCTAGAAGTTGATGAACGTGACCAACTTATTCTTGTTTGTTTAGTGTACAAGGGATGGCTTGTGCTTCTGTGTAGTCTCGAAACAATACTTAATACCCGATTTAGAATACTAAAGCTATATGCAACAGTGCTGGCAAAGCAACTGTTGCGTGATCACATTATTCAGTCGTGTGAATACATCAGGGAGACTCCATTAGTTGCAAGAGTGACGTCTAGTTTTGATTCATTCACCACTTAGTTTCGATTGCTAGGTATCGTTTCCTGGTCATGCACACTTTCTACCCCGGTTGCAGTTAGGAGCTGTTTTGATGCGAGTTTACTGAAATTCTCACAACTTGCTGCTGTGGTTTTGCAACACATTTGTTAAATGCTTATTAACTTGTGAACTTCGTGGTTTCCACTTTTTCCTTGAGTGCAGTGGCTTTCTTGTATAAATTGTTTTGATGTAACCAGCAGGCCAGTCTTGCAACAGCTGTCAAGCGCTGAGGTATTCTGCACTTATCTGACAAACCTGCAGACCAATCGGAGAGCTACACGACTATGACATTCCAATGAGTGATGAGGGGGAGGGCTAAATACTTTTTTGGCTCACGGACAGGAGGGACCTGGACGGTTGAATGAGATGCTAGGTTGACGTGTACTTCAAAGTTCAATCAAAAGTTCAACTTTTGTTTAATTCTCCTGGCTGATGGAACTGGCATTGCAATGAAAACACAGCAACTCATTTTTTATGTAAGTTTTGAAAGAATGCTAAATATTTACATAAAAAGGAATTTCTGTAGGACTCTTAAAATTTGAGGAAATATCCTTTGAACTTACAACCAAGCTTAGACTTTGTCATGCTTATGGTGATATAGTGACATCTCAAGGCACATTAATCACACAATCGAAGGCTATCAATGGGTTAAGTTTGTTCAAACTTTCATGGGGTTTTTCAGTGTTCATGCATTCAGAACCTTTGCAAGCCATTCTATGTCCTCCATGAATCAGATTAGAAATCCACATATTTTCTCAGGTAATGTTTTCACTATCTTAGTTATTGGCCAAGGCTACTCCATTCAGTGATCTCATTGAAAACTAACTTGTCAGGAGATTTTTTTCCACACCCTCTAAATAGCCAACTGTAAGTAAATGTTTTTCTCAGTTAACTGGCAATTCTAAAGATCCAAGTCTCCCTCCATACGAATATTGTACCAATATTAGTGTTTATTTAGTAATTAGAAATCATCCCTTCGGCCCAAACGTAGGAACACTCACATGCTAACGTAGTATATCAACAGAGTTACTACAGTATTTGCATCTACTTCACCCATCAGTGAAAATCTCTCGGCTCTGAAGCTGTGGTCTAATTTTATTTCTTCGATTTTCCTTCTTGTTCTAGATGCCCCGTGGTGCGGCCACTGCAAGGCCCTGGTCCCTGAATATGCCAAAGCTGCCAGCATGCTGAAGGCAGACGGCTCAGAGATCCGCCTGGCCAAGGTGGACGCCACAGAGGAGGCAGACCTGGCCCAGGAGTACGGTGTCCGGGGTTACCCTACCATCAAGTTCTTCAAGGGTGGAGACAAGGAGTCGCCCAAAGAGTACTCTGGTGAGTAGTGGAGTGACATATGTTACAGCTAGGGCTGGCACAGCTATCGTATAACTGTGAACTAAAGAAAGGACTGATCAGAATCGTCGTACCCCGTTAACTTCAGGAGAAGGGGGATTCAACTTTATATTTAAGTAGATGTAGTTTACCCAATAGCAGTTCATTTTTACATGGAGTGGGTAAAGTTAGATCATTTTATGAGCAGAATGTCACGGGCGGGATGAGAAGCTTTATTTCCAAAAGTTCCAAGTGGTCAAAACCTTTTGTTTTTCAGACTGGGTAGGGGGGTTACCAAAGCTGTGTTTTTCATTAGGCATGTTCATTAGGTATGTTCTAACTCATTTTCCTATAATGTATTGGTCTATACGTTTAATTAATTTTTTACAAAAATGTAAATTATGACAGCTGTGTCTTTGCATGACATTTAATCGTTACAACATATACTGCGCTTGACATGATCGTGGACTGAGTCTATAGGCAGAACTGGGCTATTTCTGTGTACTTGGTTAGCCGTTACAAATTTATCCCAGTTTTTCACTTTCTCAAGTCAATTGGACAAGGCTGAATTCCTTCAGATTTGGAAATAACCAATTATATAAAATAAGGTTGTCAACTGGCAAATGTATTCTATTGTGAATTATTGTGCTGATCTCAATGACTAAATCTAGAGCAACCTAATTATGCAATGCCTAAGTACCTCAGGGACTGGGACAACTATTACCAACAAAGTGATAAGCTGTCTCGTGTAAGTGCAGTAGTCCAGTTATGATCATCAGTCATAGATTCTGTGTGTTTCTGGCGGATGGCCCGGACACTAAGTAATGCCTTTTCTTATGCTGGTAATGTGACTCCTATCAGCCAAGTGTGTGTTCGCCAATGGCCCGTTCACTCTGCCCAATATAACTGTGACTAAATGAAGAGGCCCCTCCCTCCTCCACACATTCTACCCATGCTCTCTCTCCCTCCCATCCCCCCAGCTGGGCAATGTGCAGTTCCTCATGTTTGCTCACTGTGACTGGCTTTTTTTTTAAGCGGGGGGGTGGGGGGGACAGCCATAACTTCGAGCACTCGCTCTCTCTGGGCCTAAAGCGGTGTACTCATAAGGCCGCAGGCAGCAGTATCCCTTCTCCAGCTGTCTCGGTCTGTCTGTCTGGCTACAGCGTCGCTCAGTGGTGTTGCTCTGCTGTTGCGTCATTGGCTCTTTTTGTAATAACATGCAGGTTAACCATGAGTCAGTCCACTTAATTGGGACCCGTTGGTTCTTAGAGCTTAAGTCTTCTCTGTCGGTTCAAACAAATCACGGAGGAATGTAGCTACTTTTTTTGTTAGCCTGCCAGTAGCAAGGTTGGTGTGACCAAATAAGCTAAGAAATACTTTATTAAATGAGAGGTCTTTCACTGTCATTTGTCCCCCATAATGACCATTCAAGTAGGATAATGGCAGCAATACTTGTAAGCTGTGTTTACTCAAGTACAACGCAGTTGTGACAGAATAAATTTGCTCTTCCGCCTGTTCACCCTGAAGCAATGTTTGATCTGCCTGCCTGCCATTAGTCTCTATTCAGCCAGCCCTGGTCATGTGACCTGGGCCCTGTTCCAATACTTCAAAATGCGTCCTTGCGTCCGCACTTGCCGTCATCTCTGATCTGTACATGAATGCAGGCTTGCCTTTGTTGTATTGTTTCCTATGGCCAACCTTGTCTGCTCAGTGAATACATTACAGTACAACAAATGAAGTTGTGAATCAGTCTCAAACATTGTTTGAATGCGGCCAGAGTGACTTACCAGAACTGTTCCCTTCCTGCAGCTGGCAGACAGGCTGATGACATCGTCAACTGGCTGAAGAAGCGCACTGGACCAGCTGCCACCACCCTGGGGGAGGTCGCCCAGGCAGAGTCCATGATTGCTGAAAACGAGGTAGCAGTCATCGGCTTCTTCAAGGTGAGCCGATGACCTCTGACCTACTCTTCAGACCTAGCTGCTCGAGGTCACTGTGATGCTACAAAGCCAATCTGTAGTGTTTCTTTGCCAGAAAGTTTAGTGCCAACTAAGCCCCATTCCCCACTAGACAGCTAGGTTTGACACTTTCAGTACTGATGAATAGTTTTGGCTGATTTTCTATAGAAATACATGCAAATCATTCTCTCACAGTTCAAATTAATTATCAAGGCATAGATGGGCATGTTTTAATCGTTAATTTCCTACATTGAGTCCTATGGTTCGTGTACGATGGCATCTAAGCTAAGCGTCTCTCTGTCCTGCAGGACGCCGAGTCTGAGGGAGCCACGGCTTTCCTGAAGGCTGCGGAGGCCGTCGATGACGTTCCGTTCGGCATCACCTCCAACGAAGCAGTCTTCTCCAAGTTCGAGGTGTCCAAGGATGGAGTCGTCCTCTTCAAGAAGGTACGGAGCGAGTACTTTGATTCAGTGTGATTTAATCACCCCAAGTGTTTTCATCGCTTTCAAAATTGCTACACTGATCATGGTGTAACCCCTTCTGTCCATCGGACTAGACTGTTTACTGCCTGGAAGCTATATCTTAGCAGTGAATGCCTTACTGTTTTTGCAGTCTCCCATTTGCTATCTAGCTGTGAATATTGACAGGTTTTACCAGTTATTTGTATTTAACTGGATTATAAATACTTTATGAATGACCTGGTCATCAGATTTGATTAGATCATGAGTGTAACCCATACATCAATCTGGACAACTTAAAGGAGGGTAGCTGCAGACAGGTTTGATTCTTTTGGGGTGTCAGCTATGTAACGGGATCCCTCAACCCCACAGCAGTATCCGGTCTTGGTCTGCTAATATTAGCCTGTAGACCTGCTCTGGGAATGTCTGACTCTCATTCTGCCTGCGTTTGTGCTCAATGCTGCATTCTGCCTTTCAGACGATGAGCTCATCAAGCTAGACATGGCTAGATCACTGATGGGTTTAGTGGCAGCCACTGTGCTATGTCGTAGGATTTCCATGCTAGTTTCACTGGCTGCTGTCTGTGAATGAAGAACAAGTACAGCGCAGCTCTTTACAGTTCAAAAGAAGGGGCAAGCTATCTTCTTTGAAGTAGCCCTCATGAGATTCTACCTTCATACTCAAGTCTCGACTCTGTCTGAGGAATTTACTCATTTGATCCAGCATTTCCACGGTAATGGCAAGATGAGGGATTCCTCTTCATTCAGGCCAACTGGTCATTAAATTTGTCTCGGACATGTAATGGTCTTCCCCGCTCCCCTCCCTCAAATGACAATGATTCTTGAAAGGACCAGATGTGGTAATTGGATATCCACATTTCAAAACCAAGCCACATCTTGTGACCTGGGCTGAACTGGGTTACAGTCCACATGGACATTCTACGTTATGTTATGCGACATGTTATGGTCACATTCCTGCCTTTCCATAAATATCACATGTTATGGCAAATGCAGTCTTCCATCCACCTGTTAAGTCATCACTGGTCAACAAGGAAAGAAGCCAGCTGCTAGTGGGGGTTTGTGTTGAGTAGTTGTAAACATGGTCTGAAAGTCTAACGCCTATGAGGCATAGGGCTGAATATCAAACTTCTGAAATAAGGCACTGATGGTTATGGGAGAAAATGTGGGCTAGATCTCAAGTTAGGATTTGGCTCCTATTCAGCAGAAGTACGTGACATTTAAAAACAGATGCCACCCATAAACCTTTGTATTTTCATCGCTGGACCAGACCACACTTGTCAGTCAACCTGTTTCCTTCTCTCTCTCGATCTGCTTTGAATTTTAAATCATTGCCCTTTAGTGGTCAAGGAGGGCACAGCTCACCGGCAGGCCTTTCCATGTCGCGATTCAATAGATTTCTGCCTGTCATTTTAAAGGCGTAACCCTCCATCTCTAACGAGACATAGATGGGATTCCTCCATCTTATCGCCCGGTAAGCCCCCCACTCATCAGTCATGATACTACCCCACTATTGTCTGCTTACTGTGTGTGTGATCCAACCCTGACACGCACTCCTGTGGTCTCCCAACCTTCCTGTTGTGTACCAGTAAGGGCTGCTGTTCTTAATACTCAATTTAAACCCTATTTAGCCTAATGTTGATTTTCTTCAGCTGGAGGTACCAAAGGGATATAAATGAGCTTGTTTGGGTTGTGGGGAGTTCACAGGCAGATTATAATAAAATGGGACTAAACTGGGAAGTTGGTGGCGTATTAACGGGTTTGGCTACTAACTGTTACCATCGGTTTTGTCCTCTACAGTTCGATGAGGGTCGTAACACCTTTGACGGAGAGCTGAGCAAGACTGACTTGCTGGCCTTCATCAAGGCCAACCAGCTGCCCCTGGTCATCGAGTTCACCGAGCAGGTAATGGCTGTTCTTTATACTGCTGATACTCAAAACCGATGTGCTGTCTCAAATATACACACACTCACAGAAAATACACCTTTTTCCAGATGAACTTTCTCCTCTGTCACACTAAGCTACAAAATCTATCGACGTCCTCATCCCCACCAAGGCCCTATGACGGCTTTCACGAGGCCCTTCAGTGCCGTTACTACCACGTTCAATACAAGCATTTATATCCTGAGCTTTTGTTCCCCCGCGTATGACTTTTGCGCTTCATAACGTCGTGTTTTCTCCGCAGACCGCCCCCAAGATCTTCGGAGGAGAAATCAAGTCTCACATCCTCATGTTCGTGCCCAAGGCTGCCGATGACTTCAACGACAAAATGGCCGAGTTCAAGAAAGCATCAGAGGGATTCAAGGGCAAGGTGGGTGGACCAGACTGAACCGAGTCAAAGTGACGACCTTCATTCATTGTGCCCCATCTGCAGTAAAGGCTTGTTTTTCCCTTATCTATTTGTTATGAATAAGGCAGTTATTTTTCATCCAGCGCCTTTGAAAGTGATTTACTGTATGTGTTACTGCGTCTCGGTATGTACCACTGAGACTGTGCTGGAGTGTACGTCGCATACCCACCTAGACTAAAAGCCAGATACTTGAGCCTCGTATTTCATCCTCTTCATCTCCTCCCCCAGATCCTGTTCATCTTCATCGACAGCGAGGTGGACGACAACCAGCGCATCCTGGAGTTCTTCGGGCTGAAGAAGGAGGAGTGCCCTGCCATCCGCCTCATCACCCTGGAGGAGGAGATGACCAAGTACAGGCCCGAGAGCGAGGCCATCACCGCCGACAACATCATCGCCTTCTGCACACTCTTCACTGAGGGAAAACTCAAGGTGTGTTGGCTTAATGTCTGCAGACAATCCAAGTGTACATGCTCCGTGTGTGGTTATGTTGAAACATAGTGTTCCTCAGATTACAATGTTAAGCTGTTACTGGGGTTTCTAGGACATTGGGGTACCCCTAGCTGCTGATAAGTTCAGAACAGTAGGCTATAGCCCAGCCTAGATGGTGAGAACAGCTGTGCCCTACTGTAGACATTGATGAACCAGTCTCTTTTACTGTTATGGCACTGCAGTGCAGTCATTATGCCTCTGGCTGGGTGTCAATGGCAGTGGATTGAAAGTGCAGATGTAGGCTAACCTGCTGTGCCAGAAAGTGTTGCAAATTTCAATTCTTATGTCATAATGTTTAATGCAATGTGGGCCTGATTCAAGAATGTAAACTTACAAGTATTGGTTAGGCTCCATATTTATTTTAGTGATGTGAGGGAGTATGTGCACTGTGCAGGTTTTGCATCATTCCCATTCTATAGGAGATTGCCTCATGACTTAGGAATCATGTTTCTGTACCATTCAGCAGAGAAACGACCCATAAGTCAAGTGTTGCTTCGTTTGGAACTAACATAATTCGGCTCGTTCTTGGTTTTGCAAAAATCATGTAATCCATTAAAAATCTCTCCTCCTCGTGTGTCGTCCCCCACAGCCCCACCTCATGAGCCAGGACATCCCTGAAGACTGGGACAAGAACCCCGTCAGAGTCCTGGTCGGCAAGAACTTTGAGGAGGTTGTCTTTGACCCCAAAAAGAACGTCTTCGTTGAGTTTTGTAAGTACTACCCCCCCACCCCCTCTCGTCAATACCGTATGTAAGCCCCAGGTGGTCGACAGGCTCCCTTTTCAGGGGTCGATGGCCCTGATATATTTTGAGGTGCTCTCTTTTGATTACACCGTCCACGAGGACGGGAGGTGGGAAGCTATCCCTGAGTCTGAAACCGGAGTCTTTCTCCTAGCCCTGGCGATGCACCTTTGCGCTAAGCCCCAGCAGATGTACAAGAGACAAGGACCGAAGATCATTCCATCAGCCCTCCTCACGAATCGATGCGTAACCCAAGACTGAGTAAGGAAACATTGGGATAAATTTAGTCGCTCATGAAGACTAAACTTGCCTCCACTGTTGTGGTGAGCCAGAGTGAGGAGTTTTCTATCCCTGGGCTTTAATGTGTCGCTTACGGTCACTGACTGGGGGGGGGGGGGCAGATTCTCGTACGGCTGTGGAGGGTATTTCCTATCCGGTTGAGGGGAGTGTCATGCTCTTTGCATGTTTGAAGTGTCCCAGTGTTTGGGTTGCCGTGGCAGGGTGGCACAGCTGTCGTAAACCTAACTGCCAGCCTCAGAAACTACAGCCGACAGGCTTGAAATAATGGGCCGCTGGCAAGCCATTCCCCTATTCCAGTTGCTTTCCGTTGTATAAATGATCCTATACAGCTGTGCGTTTTCCATGCATGCCTATCTATTTATATCCATGCTGATACAATGTCATGATAATTCTACTAAAGATACAAATGGAAGGCAAAGTAACATCATGCAATACAATAACCAGCCTAAGCATTCAGGTGATGATCGGTGAGCTTGTATGGGACAGGAAAATGCTCTTATCCCTGATTGCTCCTCTGCTCTCTCCACTGCAGATGCACCCTGGTGTGGCCACTGTAAACAGCTTGACCCCATCTGGACCAAACTGGGAGAGAAGTACCAGGACAGTGCCGATATCGTCGTGGCCAAGATGGACTCCACAGCCAACGAGATCGAGACAGTGAAAGTACACAGCTTCCCCACGCTCAAGTTCTTCCCCGCAGGCGATGAGCACAAGGTCAGTCTACTGAAACGAGGTGGAATGTCTGCCAGTGTTAGCAGCCATTTGTAACTGTTGGCAGTTGACTCCCAAACGTATCATTACAATGTTTCCATTGACATGGTCCTCGGCTGGACTGTTCCTCTGTCCCACACTAGGGAACGGAGGGGCTCTGCGGTTTACCCAAATGTGATGACTATTCAAGTCGTCCATACAACCCCATTTTGGAATGGCCTTAGTCTATAGGTCTAATTCCACTTTTGGGATAACATGACAACATATCTTTTTAATTAGCTCATTCCCCCAACATAGCCAGTGATAAATTGCCCGGCATTTGAGCACGGGTCTCATTTTTGAAAACCCAGCCCTCGCAAGAGGGAATTAATCCCCTCGTCAGTTAGTAGCACCACCCATTCTGGGCTTTGGCTCTTTCGGCAAACACCTGAGAAGCATGGCTTTTGGCCACTCACCCACACCCATCCATCCACACTACTGAAATATAATTTTTTCATTTCACAGCAAATACAGGTGGGTGTGCGGTTATTATGATCAGGTTAAGTAGCTGCCACACTCACTAGGAGGGTTGATTTAGCAGCGCCAGCCACACATGCAGAAACCCAAGCCTGCTGGCCCTCTGAGTGACCCGGCCATTGTGGTGGTGTTTACGTCTTCTACCAAACCCAACCCCTCTCTCTATGGCTGCCCGATAATGCTCTCTCCCTCTTGGGATCCTCTTGAGACCCTCACCCCAGTTCTTAAAGAGCAGGTTGTCATTTATTGAGGCATGCCAGCTATACTGAAATATAGCCCATAGCAGTCAACTACAGAAAGCCTCTTGGAAAAGATTGGGAGCTGCGTGTTGGGATTCCCCTCGCAAAGAGCCCTGGGGTTAACACCTGACCCGGAGTCATTCCTCCTTGTGACCGAGCCAGAGGTGGCTAGGGAAGGAGGCAGCTGTCTGTTGGCTCGCTATGCTCTGTATGAACTGACTGGCTGAGACTACGTGGGTCGGGAGGCAGAGCTCAGGGACTGTCCTCAAGACCGATCTCAAGGGCATCCCTATAGTATCTGGTTCTATAAACGAGAAGGGCTATAAACAACACCTTTTGGCCTTCTCTCATCCATTAATAGTTGTATCTCCTCTTGACTGCTCATTGGCACAGATCTGAAGATGGCTAGATGCCCCAAAGGTTATTGGCTCCAGATTCAAATGTTGGCACATGTTGCGGGATCCCACAGGCTAATTTTAATAATTAGACATTTGGATAAGATTTCAGTAGTTCTTTGACAAATGGACCACTGGACTTTCTTGGTTTTATAGTTCCAATTTTGCCACATCTGATAGTTGGTGATGCATGCAAAACATTGTCTTACTTGGTTACAGCATTTTCTTTCCTCGTGGAAAAGCAAAGGAAAATGATCCGTTTGTATTTAAATCCCTGTAGAAATTTGATGCATGTGACTTTCTTCCATGCAGGTGGTCGACTACAATGGTGAGAGGACACTGGAGGGCTTCACCAAGTTCCTGGAGAGCGGAGGCAAGGATGGCGGAGCACCGGCTGGAGAGGAAGGGGAGGAGGATGAGGGGATTGATGTAAGTACACACCTGGGATTGGTATGTTTGTTTTCATCCTCAAGCAGATACTATAATTATGTTTGCGAGACAGATTGCATTAAACCGCAAGGCATTGCTATGACGTCAAACCGTTTCAGAATCGTTTTACCTGCCGTTTTGATCTGAAAACACCCACCTTGTTCACAATGACTTATTTTTTTACACGGTCATATGCGGAGTACACTCTGAAATGTGAATGTTGCTCAAGGCTGCTTTCAAACGGTCAAAAGAATGATGCGTTTGAATTACAGCCAACCCTTATCCAGTAAGAGCATTAGTGGACGGGGCAGGAGAATACAGCGACGTTGAAGGTTTAACTTTTGTTGCAACGCATCCTGATCAATTGAGTTTTCCCCAGAAACTGGCCCGAGAGTTGTGCATGTGCAAGCAAGCCCACACAAGGTAACTTTTGGGGGGGGATATTCAGTATCCTGTAGGTCACCCAGAATAGACCCACAGAACCACCTCTCCTGAAGATTTGGGTAACTTGTAACCCTAGATTTGGGGTCACATGCCTATGTACCTATTTTAACTCACTTTTAAAAGTGAATGCGACCTGTCCTCCCTCCAAGTAAAGCCTACTCATTGCCTTAGAACAATGCAGAAACAATTGTAATGGCTATTTACATGGTGTTATTTGTCTGGTGTCTTTCCCATCTCACTTCACTGATTCAACTACTTTCCAATCCAACCTGGAGGAAACTGTCTTGTAGAGATGATGTAGGGCAAGCTGACTAAGACTTCCATGACCTCTGTCTTCAAGCACAGCAGGCAGCCAGACAGACATGCTCATTACATGACCCGTTAAGGCCGAGACAGTCATTAGTCCAGCAGCCCATGTCTGTCAATGAAGGAGATGACAGACCTTACCCACTCAAAATCCTGACCGGAGTTGGTAATAAATTCTCTGACTAATAGAATTTACACCAGGATATTCCCGGGTGTATGAAATAATGCACGAAACGGCTTAAGACGTTTTTGAGAAATTGAATCATGTTCCTTATGTCGTCATCCAAGACTTCTTGCACAAGGGAATGATGGGATTTTTCTCTCCCCATTTCGAAGCCAAATGACAGCCAGTAATCTCTCTAATGGTTCTAAAAAATGTATGTTTTAAAAAGCCTGGTGGCTTTCTGAAAATGCAGCTGGGGTTTCACTCCTTCCCTGGCACCTAGCCGGGCGCTAAGACCAGGGCCTGCATCCAAAACCCACTGGCGATCCAGCTCAAACTAGTTGAAGGCCCTCATCCCACTACCACACCCCCTTCTCAGAAGTCTAATTGCAGACCATGCCCTGACTGCGGTTGCTAATACCCACTGTGGCTGTTGCCGCTGTTTACCATGCTCTCCCTTGGGACCAGGCCTCCTGTCCGAGCGTGCAAGTCAACATCCTCACCCCCACATCCTCAGTCAACAGTATCCCTCCCCGGCCTCCGTGACAGAATGGCATCTTTGCAAGACTGTCATTTTCTATTTTATTGGTCGCATACACATTTAGCCTATGTTATTGCGGGTGTAGTGAAAGGGCTTGTGTTCCTAGCTCCAACACTGCAGTAATATCTAACAATACACACGTCTAACAAGTAAAATAAGGGATTAAGAAATATATGAATATTAGGACGAGCAATGTGAGTCCTGAGTGTTTGTGTGATGCATAGACAATATGGACAGTATTGTAGTGCAGTCGGAAAGAATTCAGACCCCTTGACTTTTCCACATTTTTTTATGTCATTGCCTTATTCTAAAATAGACACAATTATCCCACCCCATAATGACAAAGCAAAAATGTTTTTTTAATGTTTGCAAATGATAAAAAAACGAATCACATTTACGTAAGTATCTAGACCCTTGACTCGGTACTTTGTTGAAAAAAACAAAACAATTGAATCAATTTTAGAATAAGGCTGTAACATAATATATGGATTAAGTAAAAGGGTTTGAATACTTTCTGAATGCACTGTGTGTAGATGGATGTATATCTGAAGAATAGTATATGTTCAGCAGTAGTTAAATAGGATAGGCCTTGACTACAATACAGTATATGACATTGGTAAAAAAGTATGTAAACATTATTCATTGTTAATTACGTACTGTTTGGGTTACTATGCCGTATTTGTTCATGCGGTCTGCCAAAAGTGATGTATGGGCATGGAGGGCCATTCAGTTAAACCTCAGCCCCACATGTCTAGTGCTTAGGCTGTTTTCATATGCATGTTTCGCCAGGGCACGTTTTTCTTCCAACAACCATTCAAGCATGTCATGTTGCCCTTTTTTTTTTCTCCATTTTTGCGTATGTGGTTGTCAGTGGAGACACGATGAGCTGCGTAGTATCCTCCCACCACATGTGTTCATTATTGAATCCAAGATTTCTACTCCCGAGAACTCCAGACTCAGAGAGTAGCTTCCTCCAGGCAGGTGTTAAAGACCCTCTCCTCCTCTCTCCCTCCTCCCAGGATATGGAAGACCTGGATGAACAGGACAGTGATTCCGACGGCGACGGTGGCGACCACGACGAGTTATAAGACCCGGCGAAGGAGAGAGGAGAGACGAACCCCCACCCCTTATACCAACCAACCACCATCACTTCCACCCCTGTTCTGTGAACACTAATACTTCTCCTTTAACTGCTCCTCAGTCAGTCTGTCAGCAGATGTGGCAGGACCCTCGGCCAGCCCCCCTCCTGAAGCCACCTCGACAACCTCGATCTCCCTCCCGCTGGACCAGATGGACTCGTCTGTCCCCTTGTCGTGGGAACTCAACAGAGCAGAACGGCACCTCATGGTCTTAACGGCTTTTTTCATTACCAACGTTCCTCATCAATCAAACTATGGAGTTGTATTGCCTTGTATATTTGAACCAAAATGTTAAAAACGGCATTAAGATACTGCGCTTGACATATCCAGTTGGATCCACAAATTGGGTTATGTACCTGTCATTTTTTTGTCAAATTACTTTCCCCCAGTCTGCTGCAGTGTGAGTGGTGCAGTTTTGTGGTGTAGCTGTTTTTTAGGTCTGGGGTGGGGGGGGGGGGCTGCTCGTGTTCTTGTTCCTCTGCTAGTCTTTCTGAGGGCCAGAGGTGTTATATGGTGGGGTGTATGGACTCTCTCAGGGGACTTGGGGCCATCCTATTGTCTTTTTGTAAAGAGTAAGAAAATAAAGAAGCAACGTGTTCCATGTAGCAATATATGCATCTGTAGCTGAGACCAATCTTGAGGGTCACTGTATTTCTCTCTTCATTCTCTCTAAGTCTAAAAATCATGTTTTTCAGTTCAGTTTCCCTCATTTTAGCATGGCTACTGACTTTTTTCCCTTTTTTTAAGAAAAGCAACTTTTGGAAATAGCTTGTTTTTATTTAATTGTATTTTCATTCAATATATATTTTTTAAATAATCTGTGTACCAGTAATTCCCAGGTAAAGTTTAAACTGGGGTTGAGTTGGCTCTCTGTTAGCCCTGGGATTAGTGGGGAGGCCCAAGCCAGTTTGTTTGTCACTGTGTTCATAGCCTGGACCCAGATCGGTTTATGCTGTCTCGCAAATTCCTATGGTCTTGAACAGATGGCGCAAATCGATCTGAGACCAGGCTACTGTGTTTATGCCGTCAGATTCCGCAAGGTTACTGAAGGAGCAGAGGTGGTCACTTAAAAGGAACTGTGTTTTGGGACTCTGAGAGCGTTCTCTGTCCTGGTTATCTTTGGGGAGGGGGGAACAGTGCAACAGCCCTACCCCACCGTACCTGTACTGCCCCCATCCCTCTGGCTTCGGCTCTACCTGACACTCTTGTCCCCATGGAGGTGTTTGTGTGCCTGGTTGTGTATGTGTGTAAGTGTGCTTGTGATCGAGTGAGTCTGCATTTTTTTTTTTCCTTATGTCCAGGGACAAGGTTGTGAATGTTTGTTTGGCTGGGATGGGAGGGTTGAGTAGGGCAGACCGGGATGAGGGTTGTGATGTTCAACAGCAGTTTTTCAAGGGGGAAATGACTTAGAAACAAATGCATTCCATCACATTGAATTTGACGTGGAAAAGTGAAAACTGGTGGCCAAATAAAAATATGGAAAAACTACTGTTTGCTTTTATTCTTGCACTTTTCAGCACATCTTCGTTTCAATATATCAATGTTGTGTTTTAAAGGAAGACTATCAGAACTGAATTTCCTACTGTAATAACACAGTTGGGCAAAAAAGTATTTAGTCAGCCACCAATTGTGCAAGTTCTCCCACATAAAGATGAGAGGCCTGTAATTTTCATCATAGGTACACTTCAACTATGACAGACAAAATGAGGGGGAGAAAATCACATTGTAGGATTTATGAATTTATTTGCAAATTAAGGTGGAAAAGAAGTTAAAGGTCTGGGAGATCCAGAGATCTTGCTTGTAGGTGACCAAATACTTATTTAAGAGGCTCCTCTGTCCACTACTCGTTACCTGTATTAATGGCACTTGTTTGAACTTGTTATTTCAAAAGACACCTGTCCACAACCTCAAACAGTCACACTCCAAACTCCACTATGGCCAAGACCAAAAAGCTGTCAAAGGACACCAGAAACAAAATTGTAGACCTGCAGCTTGGTTTGAAGAAATCAACTGTGGGAGCAGTTATTAGGAAATGTAAGACATACAAGACCACTGATAATCTCCCTCGATCTGGGGCTCCACGCAAGATCTCACCCCGTGGGGTCAAAATGATCACAAGGACGGTGAGCAAAAATCCCAGAACCACACGGGTGGACCTAGTGAATGACCTGCAGAGAGCTGGGACCAAAGTAACAAAGCCTACCATCAGTAACACTACGCCGCCAGGGACTCAAATCCTGCACTGCAAGACGTGTCCCCCTGCTTAAGCCAGTACATGTCCAGGCCCGTCTGAAGTTTGCTAGACAGCATTTGGATGATCCAGAAGAAGATTGGGAGAATGTCATATGGTCAGATGAAACCAAAATATAACTTTTTGGTAGAAACTCAATTCGTCGTGTTTGGAGGACAAAGAATGCTGAGTTGCATCCAAAGAACACCATACCTACTGTGAAGCATGGGGGTGGAAACATCATGCTTTGGGGCTGTTTTTCTGCAAAGGGACCAGGACGACTGATCCGTGTAAAGGAAAGAATGAATGGGGCCATGTATCGTGAGATTTTGAGTGAAAACCTCCCATCAGCAAGGGCATTGAAGATGAAACGTGGTTGGGTCTTTCAGCATGACAATGATCCCAAACACTCTGCCCGGCAACGAAGGAGTGGCTTAGTAAAAAGCATTTCAAGGTCCTGGAGTGGCCTAGCCAGTCTCCAGATCTCAACCCCATAGAAAATTGTTGGAGGGAGTTGAAAGTCTGTGTTGCCCAGCAACGGCCCCAAAACATCACTGCTCTAGAGGAGATCTGCATGGAGGAATGGGCCAAAATACCAGCAACAGTGTGTGAAAACGTTTGGCCTCTGTCATTATCAACAAAGGGTATATAACAAAGTATTGAGAAACTTTTGTTATTGATCAAATACTTATTTTCCAAAATAATTTGCAAATCAATTCATGAAAAATTCTACAATGTGATTTTTTTCCTCATTTTGTCTGTCATAGTTGAAGTGTACCTATGATGAAAATTACAGGCCTCATCTTTTTAAGTGGGAGAACATGCACAATTGGTGGCTGACTAAATACTTTCTTGCCCTACTGTACGTAAGCTATTAAGATGGCGCTGACAGGTAGGGCAGCCGTGCTTCTAGCTTCCACAAACAGTTCGCTACACCCGCAATAACGTATATAACCATGTATTTGAAATAGGTTATAACTAGGGCCCAATGGTTATAACACATGGACAGTAAGTCCTTCTGTCCGTAACTATGATTCAATTAAGAAAAAGTGCCGATTTTTAAGTCCTGCTTACTGGATTAAGTCTCTTGCAGTAAATTTCCCACAACAACCAAACTAAAGCCTTATTGACTGATTACCTTTCTGTAAAGTTAGAGGTATGCATCGTATATGACTGGCCGATTAATTTGCCTATTTCTAAATCAAACGCCTTATCAATGTTATTTTCAAAAGCCCAGTCATGACACTTGACCCCCTCTTGGCACGATGCCTAGCATTGGCTTCTATGTCCTATTTACGAGACGGTTCTCGCCCTTCTGTGGTGCGTGCCCAGTGGCTGTCATGCATCTTGAATGGTGAGCATCTGGGAACTGGAGGGGTCAAGTTCAAAAGTGGGGTGGGGACGAGTGTGTCTAATAGGCTGTGGGTGAAAACAGAAGCTGTGGTTATTGCTACAGTCATGGCTGGCGATATGAGCTACGTCCAGTGCTTGTGACAGGATGGTTGAAGGGACCCAACTCCGGGGGTCACTCATCATCCAGTTCTAGAACTTGACCTGTCAGGTGACAGAACCTAAAATAGCCCTGTAAGAGAGTATATAGAGGTCTATACGCAGGCCTTGGATTTCAGAACAGGACTTGCCCCGCTGTCTGAAACATACAGGACACTGCACCACGAGAGCCATTGACAAAAGAAGAAAGGCTTTTTTGAAGGACATATCTTAATTCAATTTCACTGCCTTTTGGTTTATAATTTTACTGCTGAAAAAGGAATGCAGATTTTCATCTGAAGTTTATCTTTGAACAAGACTTAAGTTTCTTAAGGATGAAGTTCTACCAGGACCCAGTCTGCCAGTCCAGAGGTATCAAGGCTTATGGCCCCAAAGAGTCCAGCAGCTCTTCTTGCGCCCACTCTTCTCCACAGATCAAACCAGTCCGCAGCGTCCACTTCCCCAACGACATCGTGTTCCAGGACTACATCCGGCAGGGCGAGCTAGACAGGATCAGACTCTTCATCAGAAAGAGGAGGGTCAGCCTGGAAACCATCTACCACTCTGGTGAGTCACCATGAAATCAGAACAAAAATGAAACCATTTTAATCCATTCAAGAGCTGGAAGCATCAGAAGTATCTTCATGTTCTGGTTCGATTTCAACTGGGCTTAACAGTTCCAAAGTCGTGCTCATTTGTAATCCCTCCAGTATTGGTGCAATGACTTGTCTCTGTAGCACGTGCAGTAATGGAGTAATGCCTCGGTATAAACTGTTCATTGAGTGTTCCCTTCAATGTCCCTACAATTAACCTGTACTGATGCTATTTGCCATCCATTCCTATCGACTGCTCTGCAGGTATGGCAGCGATCCATGAGGCCGTCCTCTCTGGGAACCTGGAGTGTGTGAAGCTGCTGGTGAAGCACGGAGCAGACATCCACCAGAGAGACCTGGAGGGCTGGACACCTCTCCACATGGCCTGCAGCGACGGATTCCCTGACATTGCCAAGTGAGTCAACGCTCCTAGCATACCCACAACATCTACAGTCACTAGCTTTAGTTTTTTTTATCCACACACATTAAGCGAGGTCAGTGGTCTCTCGCACAAGTGGGACTTCAGCCGATGTACTATTAACATCAACTTGAACCATTGAACGCTCTGACTAACTCGTATTTATGCTGCTGGCCATGTCAATGCAGCATCCCTGCAGTTCAGGAATTCAATGCACTTCAGGATAGGTGAAGATTACGTTTTTTACATCACTGGGACACAGCTCACACCGCCGGTTTACAGTGTCAAGTGCTTGCAAGCAAGACAAACCAAAACACGCATTGGCTGAATTTTGAGTAGCCCTCGTACGCCAATAGCAGTAAGTTACACTGAGGATCCGCCACATTCCTCTAACCCTCTGAAGAATCTCACGTTTATCTATCTCTGCGCGGCACATACAATTTGGATACTTTCTTCACTGGCTGAATGCTTTTTTTCTGCTTCTCCCACTAGGTACCTGCTTTCTATTGGCGCTGACCCTCGGGCGGAAAACGAGTGTGGGGAGACACCTGCCGATCTCATCGACTCAGAGGTCACGGGGGTTCGAGAGCTGAAGGGGCTGCTTGGGGTGGAGGACGACTGAGCTCTCCTCCTCATCTAACTTTAAAACTCCACTGAATCTTCAGTCTCCTTCCTCGCCCAGGCCTCCCGGTTGACCCTCGACAATGGAATTAAATGGACAGATCGGTAGAACAGTCATTCTGTGCCCTCCCTCCCTTGTAGAGGTCCTGGAGACATATATCTGGTCTGGTGGGAGGAAGGTGGCCTGCCAACAGTAGATGGTTGCCTTTGAGAGTGAACTGAACTATTGCTGGAAAGGGGCTCCTTCAGGCAATCTCAGCAGGCATGTAATGTAATGCTGTTTGCAGGTGCAGAAGTTAGCTTTTGTACTTTTTTCATACAGGGTGAACGCAGCACTGAAATGAATTAGATAGCAGTCTGGTAATGAGCTTTTTGAACTACTTTATATAGTTGATGTGTGAAAGCTTTTTTTGGAAGTTGTGAAACATGGATCTGTCGTTATCCTCTTGACTCATAGGGCCATTCTGAAATGGGGCCTACTGCCCACCGCAGTAAACCAATGTGATAGGTCAACTCTACCTACTGACAGCGTTTATAGTTCAAGATTTGTCATTTACATCATACAACTTTTACATTTGATAAACGAAGACTGCATATGTACCACATGAATATGTACATTGCACTTTACCTCTATACATTTGCAAACACCACTGGAATGGCTAATTGTGTGTTTACAATTGCTTTTACAATCATAACTGAAACTGTGTGCAATCAATTGTGGTTACACCGCTTTGAAAAGAATTGCCTTTTATACATTTTTTCATTAAAATATTTTCATATTAAAACAACTTAGTGATCTATTCGTCTTTATAAACTACTAGTATAAGAACTTGACAAAACTGTTTGAAGGGAAAGAAAAGGTATTCTTTTGACTTTCATTTCAAACTACAGTAACCAATCTTGGTTCCAATTAACCTTGGTGGACTAAGAAGCACTTCTAACATTGAAGCAAGGAACAGTTCCCGGTAGGCAGGCTCCGGCCGGGGATCAAGTTAATGATTGTTAATTGGACCAGCTCTCTGCAGGAAGGTGATTATCCATGCCTCTGCACAATGAGTACTGTACAGTATTGGCTGAGGTGCTGGTTTCTGATGGATTTAGAGAGACAAGTAGAATTTGGGAAAGGGCGGCTGAGAAAATCAAAAGCCAAGTCAGGGTTGTGCTTTAGCCACAAGAAAATACCCTATCAGTATTAAGAGTGGAAGTTTCCCGTACACCAATGATCTAGCATCAAACTATCATACCCCTAATGTATTAGTGGACTGTATGTAGCTGATCCTGTAGAGTGGTTTGAGAGAAGTTGTTATGTACTTCAGGTGGGGCTCTACTTTTGGTTTGTTCCACGTGGTCTTGACCGTCAAAACAATAGCGCATATACACAGTGAACAAAACATAAGGAACACCTTACTCATATTGAGTTGCAACCCCTTTCGCCCTCATAAATGCCTACATTTGTCAGGCATGGACTCTACAAGGTGTCAAGTGTTCCACAGGGATGCTGGCCTACAAAAAATGTAAGTGCTTTTGAATGGGGTAGTAGGTGCCAGGCGCACTGGTTTGTGTGTAAAGAATTGCAACGCTGCTGAGTTTTTCATGCTTAACAGTTTCCCGTGTTTATCAAGAATGGTCCACCACCCAAAGGACATCTAGCCAACGTGACGACTGTGGGAAACATTTTTGGTCTTGCCCATTCACCCTCAAATGGCACACACACACAATCCATATGTCATTTGTCTCAAGGCTTCATCTACACTGATTTAACAAGTGACTTCAGTAAGGGATCATAGCTGTCACCTGGTCAGTCTGTCATGGAAAGAGCAGGTGTTCCTAATGTTTTGTACACAGTAAATCTCAGGGGCTATTGATACCAATTCAATGAATTTGCATTGATAAAGAGGAAAATTACTCTCATACAATGTAAATAACCGAGTTTGAGAAAACCACTATATAAATGATCAGTACAGTAGCAGGTCAAGATTAAATCCTAATCACATATTTATTCACACACCCCTCCACATAATACAAACAATGACAGCCTCAGAGAAGAGAAAAAAAAGTAGCTGGAAATGTACAACAAAAACAGAAGCATATGTATTCCGAAACACTAGAATCCTCTGATTCTGACGCATCAGTCTCTTTGAAAGGCATTCGAGCGATGTTCTCCAGATGAGCTCATTCTTTGAACTTCCACTCCTGCCGACACATGGGGCACTGCTGCTGGACCTGCTGGGAGTTGAGCCATTTGAGGATGCAGTGCATGTGGAAGCAGTGGGAGCACTGGCCCCAGACCAATGGGCAGTCATCTCCAGGAACCTTACCTGGAAAGTAGACATTACGTTGCTGAAAAGTCTCCCCTCAAGAGAGAGGATAAGTGTCCATATAGTCACAATGTTGAACACGCCATGATATCGAAAAGAACAATTGATGCATGACCGTCAAGATATGAATGTGTCAATAGACATACAGTGCATTCAGAAAGTATTCAGACCCCTTGACTTTTTCCACATTTTGTTACATTACAGCCTTATTCTAAAAAGGTATTATTTAGATTTTTTCTTCTTCATCAATCTACACACAATACCACATAATGACAAAGCAAAAACAGGTTATACATTTTTGCTAATTTATAAAAAATTAAATGAAGTATCACAACATAACTTTTCAGACCCTTTACTCAGTACTTTGTTGAATAACTTTTGGCAGTGATTACAGCCCTGAGTCTTCTTGGGTATGACACTACAAGCTTGGCACACCTGTATTTGGAGAGTTTCTCCCATTCTTCTCTGCAGATCCTCTCAAGCTCTGTCCGGTTGGCTGGGGAACGTTGCTGCACAGTTATTTTCAGGTCTCTCCAGAGATGTTCGATCGGGATCAAGTCTAGGTTCTGGCTGGGCCTCTCAAGGACATTCAGAGACTTGTCCCGAAGCCACTCCTGCGTTGTCTTGGCTGTGTGCTTAGTAATGTTGTCCTGTTGGAAGGTGAACCTTCACCCCAGTCTGAGGTCCTGAGCACTCTGGAGCAGGTTTTCATCAAGGATCTCTCTCTACTTTGCTACATTCATCTTTGCCTCAATCCTGACTAGTCTCCCAGTGCCTGCCGCTGAAAAACATCCCCATTGTATGAATATGCCAGCACCATGAATATGCCACAGAAGAACTCTAGAGCTCTGTCAGAGTGACCATCGGTTTCTTGGTCACCTCCTTGACCATGGCACTTTCTCCCGATTGCTCAGTTTGGCCGGGCGGCCAACTCTAGGAAGAGTCTTGGTGGTTCCAAACTTCTTCCATTTAAGAATGGTGGAGGCCACTTTGTTCTTGGGGATCTTCAATGCTGCAGACATTTTTTGGTACCCTTCCCCTGATCTGTGCCTAGACACAATCCTGTCTCAGCGCTCTACGACAATTCCCTCTACCTCATGGCTTGTTTTTTTGCTCTGACATGCGCACAACTGTGGGACCTTATATAGACAGGTGTGTGCCTTTCCAATTCATGTCCAATCAATTTAATTTATGGACACCTGAGCTCACTTTCGAGTCTCATAGCAAGGGGTCTGAATACCTGTTTTCACTTTGTCAATATCGGGTATTGTGTGTACATTACTGAGGATTTTTTAAATGTTTTTATCCATTTTAGAATAAGGCTGTAACGTAACAAAATGTGGAAAAAGTAATGGAGATTGGAAACTTTCCGAATGCACTAAGAAGCATATCGAGTTCGTGCATACATTCATTTCAGGGAGTTAGTAACATGTTGATGAGACGTGGAATAACTCAGTAGTAAGTTAGTAAGCAGCGTTATATAGAAACTCACAGTCTGGGCAGCAGCCATTAAAAGACATCCTGCAGATCCCACAGTTCTCATCATTGGCCATCCACAGCCAGGATGCCACGCCGTTCCACTGCTTGATTTTAACCTTCATCTCCCGTGAACCTGATGGGCACACGTTGTATGAATGTTCAAAGTGGCTAGCTTAGCTAAATACTAACGTTAGACCTCTTCACGTTAGCTTAGTAGCTAGCTACCGTTACAGTAACCAGCTGTACACAGTAGTTTAATTTCATGTTTGCTCGTCTAGAAAGCTGGTGCAACACATGATGTTACTTCGCTGTTGACATTTGGAATAACTTGCTTTTAAGTAACATGGCAAATGTATTAAGATTTTAAAATGAAGACAAAACATTTCCTGAGAGTTCCCGACACATTTAACGTTACATCCTCGAATCGGGGGAAAACATCGCCACCCATGCCCGTGGAGGATAAAGAGGTACAACACTGCCATCCAGAGCGATGTTTATTTAACTAGGAAACAAATTAAGAACAAATTATTATTTACAATGACGGCCTAATCCGGAGGACGCTAGGCCAATTGTGCACCGCCCTATGGGACTCCCAATCACGGCCTGTTGTGATACAGCCTGGAATCGAACCAGGGTATGTAGTGTCTCGTCTTTTCCTTTGATTTATTTACATTTGAGAACGAATTGAAATAGAAAAATCTAAAAAAACATTGTCAAAAATAAATATATGGTGGTCTCTTTTGACTGTACACTGCCCCCCAACCAGAAAGGTACCTTTATGATTGCAATGCTGGATAGAGGCACAATACAGCAACAGAGAGGACGTTTGGTCGTGAAAGACGCGCTAAATCGAACGGAAATGCTAGTGAGAATGCATTTACGTCACTTCCTACAATTATTTTTAAGCCCACTAACGTCACTCAAACTTTAGCTATTCGCCATTGATTAGCACGAAGGAACGCGGCTAGATTTTGCTACCAAAAACGTAATTATTAAAGTTAATTTTCCAATTATTTGGTGTTCTCTAACACGACAAGTGCCACCATGGCTGATAAGATGGATATGTCTTTGGATGACATTATTCAACAAAGTAAGAAAGGTGGAGGTGGCCGCGGAAATCGAGGAGGCCGCAGCCGAGGATCAACGGGTCGAGGTGGGAGTGGAGGGCGACCCGGTGGCGCTGTCTCCGGAGGCCGGACAGGCGGATCCGGGCCCATGAGGGGTCGACAGAACTTCAGCGGAGACAGAAGCGACAGCAGACCCACGCCATACAGCAGGGTAGGAACACGGAGGATCACAGAAAAAGGAGGAATGGCAGAGGCGACGACGACGAATGTTAAATAATTTAGCTGATCTTGTTAAATGTGCTGCGACACGTACGAGGTAGTTCGCAAGGTTGCTGATGGATGTGGAATTATCATCGGGGAGTGCGCTATAGGGCACAACCCAAAGAAGAAACCACTGTTCAGAAACGTTTTTTTAATATGATAATGACGTACAAAGTCGTGTTTGGCTTCAGGTCAAACAGTTGCTAACCAGCACTATTGAATGTTACTCGCCATGTCCTATGTTTCTGGGAGGGAACGCTAACTAGTTAGGTGACGTTAACGTCTTGTTCACACTCGTTGGCCACTTCAAAACGGAGCTGATCCGCAAAGCTAGCTAGCTAACACTTGTTTGTAGTTTGAATGCGACCTGGCCCAGATATTCACCTTTGGTCTGCAAGACGTGTACCTCGTGTTTTTTTTTTGGTAGTCCACAACTTCTTGATCCTATTTTGTCGACTGGCGCATTATTGGCCATCCATTAAGTTACAGATTTGTCAAATAATCAAGAATTGGGACTGTTAACGCAACGAAGCTAACAAAATGGCGACTCTCAAAATGGATGTTCTGTCAACTGTGCCACCATTCCTGTGCAACAGTTTTTTTTCTTCTTTTTTTTCATATTTTGACCCAGACTGCAAAGCACAACACCCCAAGGAACTTTATTGAACTTTCCATGGTCGGTTAAGGGAAATGACTTTCACACGTTTTGAAGGAAGGATTTTTCTTTGGATGGACTTTTTCGTCATTTGGAGTTGAAGCAGAATCTGGATGCTGTCCTTGCCATCGAGATCAAGTCAGTTTTTTGTTGTTGCCTACACTGCCATTCTAATTACCTACACCACCTTCAAACCACCTGTAGTGCAGGAGCCATTTTGAGTTGGAAGTCCTGCCGTCTATCCTACTAGCTTAGTTTTGGTTCTTATATTCATTTCATTGTTTTTATTAAGTAATATGTATGCTGTTACACTGACCATGAATCCACCATAGATCATTGTCTAAATGGTAGTGATGAAGCAAGATTCCCCTGCCTGCCTAAGCAACTGACTCAAATGTGCTCAGTCTGATCAGCAGGAGCAGGGGAACCAGAAGTCAGCAGCTGCATTTTTTTCATTCTACCTTTACAGCCCAGAGAGCTTCCGGACAAATGGCAACACGACATGTTCGAAGGTGGCTTTGGCGGTAATGCTGGTGGTGGCGGGGGAGCAGGCGGTGGTGGTGTAGAGACTGGCGGCAAGCTCCTTGTCTCAAACCTTGACTTCGGTGTCTCTGACGCTGATATCCAGGTAATTTCTACAGTCAATCGAATACAAAGATGTCGGCCTTTTCACCGAACCGTTGATGTTAAACATGAATTATACCGGCCATATTCCCTTATTGTGTGTGTTTTTTCAGGAGTTGTTTGCGGAATTTGGTACATTGAAGAAAGCGGCTGTGCACTATGACCGGTCTGGCCGCAGCCAGGGAACCGCTGACGTCCACTTTGAGAGGAGGGCTGATGCACTCAAAGCCATGAAACAGTACAACAATGTACCACTCGATGGTGAGCTTTAATTTGAGTTAGTTGATATTATTTTGAAGCTAGTTCGTCATAAAATGTGGCCATTGATTAACGCTCCCGAACAACGATGCCTAATCTTATTTTCCCTTTGCTCACAGGCCGCGCCATGAGCATTCAGCACGTCACATCACAAATCAGAGACGATAACCAGAGACGACCTTCACAGAGGTAGGTGATTCTATAAGCTTTCTTTTATCTTGTCATGTATGATATTTTTTTTCTTCGTTTTATAAATCTGGTGAATCCCAGTAGTTCATTGATTATCTTTGAATCTGTTTGCAGTTCAAACGGAGGCGGTGGTGGGTTCAACAGAGACCGAATCGGACGCCCCAATTTCTCAGAAAGGCGGGGAGGCGGAGACAGGCGGGTAGGCAGAGGCTCCAGGGGCAGGGGTAGAGGCGGACGTGGTGGAGGCAAACCACAGCAGTTGTCTGCTGAAGAGCTGGATGCCCAGTTGGATGCTTACAATGCCAAGGTAATTGCATGAAAGTGAGGAATTTATATTCCTATAATGTAAGGGGCTTTATCTTTGTAGGTAGAATATGGTCCTAATTTCAACTTGTTTTTAATTGCAGATGGAGACCAGTTAGAATTCCCAGAAGCACTCATTTGAATCCCTCACCTCATCCCAACCCATCTTCGTCCTGTCGGATCTGAAGCTTTTTGACTTTGACCTGAGAAATGGACCAGATCTTTTACATTTACTGTTCTTAGGCATCATTTTAATGTGTGGGATGGATCTGGCTTTTCTCCCTTTTTAATATTATGAACACTTTTTGTACCATTTATTTTTGGGATGATTGTAGGTTTTTTGGGGGGGAGTTTTTTGTTGCCCTTTGCCTCCCCTTCTCCTTGTGCATAGTTGTAATAAACCTATAAAACAAACTGTTCCAGTGCATCTGCCTCTTGTTGAAGTTCTGTAGGACACTAAGGGCTGGTTTCCCACACATTAAGTTTAGTCATGGTGCAAAGCTGTTTCGGTGTAAATTCTCTTAAGAGCTTAATTAGCCCTGGACTATGCTTTGTGTCCAGGAAACCGCCCCTACACGCCTGAAAGGCACTATATGGTCAATATGGCATCTGCATTGGCCATGCAGCATTTATGGTGATATAGCCTCTGCAGAGGTCAGGGTATACACACTAGTGCTTTGTGGCACAGAGCTGTTGTGAAGTGAGTTTGTTTATGCAGGCCCTCAACTACTGTCAACCAATCAAGTCAATGAGTTATATGGAGCCTTCCGCATTGTTGCAAAATTTAAGGCACATGGTGATGTGGTATGGAGCTCAATTGGGCCTCTGGATGCTCCAATAACATCACACCCATCCATGTGATGCTTCTGACCACATTCTCATATCAAGCATTAATTAATTGGATCTTTGACCTCTGGTGGGGATGATCATTCTAATTACCTAAACCACCTGTAGGGCAGGAGCCATTTTGAGTTGGAAGTCCTGCCGTCTATCCTACTAGCTTAGTTTTGGTTCTTATATTCATTTCATTGTTTTTAAGTAATATGTATGCTGTTACACTGACCATGAATCCACCATAGATCATTGTCTAAATGGTAGTGATGAAGCAAGATTCCCCTGCCTGCCTAAGCAACTGACTCAAATGTGCTCAGTCTGATCAGCAGGAGCAGGGGAACCAGAAAAGCTAAAGCAATTTTATAACATGCACAACACTCTTGTGAGATTGTCAAACCCAATGAATATGTCATGTTAATTTTCATATTAGGTTTGTGGTTACTACAGTGTAAGAAATTTTCAATATCACATCACTGACTTGTTCGATTTTAGTTTAAATGGTCGAAGGACCAGTTGATTAGTCTTCGGTTCGCAATGAAGGATGGGGACCTAATAAATTGACCTACAAAAAATCTACCGTTTTAACATGTGAAACTATTCAAATGAAGTGTTTAAGTACACTTCCGCTACTTGTTCAAGACTTCAAATTAGCCCCACCTAAAATCTCTTTAGGGTGCGCGGCAACTGCACGCCACCTGCAACGAGCGTGCGCGCCGCGGCATAGTTCCCGGAAACGAGTTGTATGGGGCGGCGCCGTTCCTTGTTCGCCATACTTGCACAGGGAAGAGCAACAGAAGCACTTATTCTGCTAGAGCCTGGGAAAAAAACAGCAGGAAAACGGTAAAGACCTGCTTTCACAACCTATACAATAGTTAACGATCAAGCACAGAATGGTTCATTATGTTTTAGACTTACTTTGTATCTGGTGTCATTTCGTCCCAACTTTGCTAACTAGCAATTTGCTGATTTGTGTTAGCATGCCAATCACGGTAACGTTATAGCCTGCTATGGTATCTAACGTTACATACTTCACACCCTGGCTGCAGCAGTGCCCATATGTAGCCAGCGAAACATTAAGTAAACGTTGGTCTACTGTTAATATTTTGTTCTGCTCCAGTGGGACTTATGTAAAAGCACAGGACATTTGTAACAGTTTGGTTTAATTTGGTGGCAGGTAGCTAGAGTCCAACACCCATGTTACTAACTAGCCAGCTAGCAATCCTCGTGCAGCTTGATGACTTGCGGCAGTGTCTAGCCGTTCAGAGACTAGTTAGCTAATGTGTTAACATCACTGACTAGCTATTTGGCTGTCTTTGACGTTTACTTTGTCGCCTGAAACAGTGTTAAATTCGACGATTAGGTAACCTTTGTTCTTTAGATAGTGTAACACATTGTTTAGCTAATTATGTAGCTTTTCGTTTGGATTCTCATGTTAGCATCTGTCCCTGTCAGTAACTAACGTTACATTAACCGGTCAGTCTATCTTTGCAGCAAGCTAACGCTACAACTCAAGCTATCTAGCCACCCACAGACAACAAAATCATGGAAATGAGGTTTATTTTTTAGATGTTTCTCTTCCAGGAAGTAACTCAAGTTCATAAAGCAATGTTGATAAGATAATAAATGTTTTGACATACTATATTGATCTGTAGTGCACACTGCATACCCAGTTCCATTGCAACGCAAATGATAATTTTACAGCTGGTGGCTGTGTAGAGTATTGTCACTGATTGCACAGGAGAAAGAGACTGTTCTGCACCTGTGCAGAGTACAACTCATTTTGTTCACAAGTTTGAATAAATGAGTCATTATTTCAACTATAATTACTTTCATCCATTAATGTTTACTGATGCAAATTCTAGTTGGTGAATGTGAGAGGAAATTCATAAGCGTAGGTAGACTTATTTCCTCTGTCAACCTGAATGTTAAGTACCACATCCTATCTGCTAGAAACAATTGACATCTTCCTCTGACTGGGCGGGTGTAGTGGACCCTTTAGACTAGAAGCCAGGACGACATTGATTGAGCCCTGTACGATGGAACATCACAACTCATTAAATTGAGCATCCATTAAGTTAGCATTGGAAATTGCTTTAAATTATCATTAATTGTCAATGGATAGTCAATCCGTGACAAACAATCTCTCGTATATGCTCAGGAGCTTGCAGATGGTTATGTTTCTGTTCTGAACATCCCATGAGCTTGCCAGCTGAGTTAAAATCAGACCAACAAACACCTGGCCCCTACCTCCCAGACAAAGTTGAGGATTTTGCCTAAGAGTAGGGAATAGGAAGTGAGATTCTACTCTTAAGTGGCACTGAAAAGTTTAGTGCAAATCATTACATAACATTAGCTCTGAAACAACCTGACATTTGGTCAAAAGTTTTCTATAATCTGACACACATTTGCCAACCCAAACAGTTGAGTTATTTGGTTAATTATGTTGTATAGAGGTCTTCACGGGTCCAACCAAATACCAGTTCAGGGTGGGTCTGGGTACAAAGTGCAAGCTTTTTCCTTGGATATGGCCCGGGCCTTATTTGATTGTCTTTGAGTCTTGGGTCTATGTAACTACAGCTGATAGACCCGAATGGACCCCACCACAGCTCC
Source organism: Oncorhynchus kisutch (assembly GCF_002021735.2). Lineage (NCBI taxonomy): Eukaryota > Metazoa > Chordata > Actinopteri > Salmoniformes > Salmonidae > Oncorhynchus > Oncorhynchus kisutch. The sequence goes on from NC_034193.2 coordinate 42,831,048, forward strand.
GCATAGCCTATAGCATATTTGTTTTACACAAATAGAAGGGTTAGACGACATATACAGACCTATTCATTAAGCAGAAGATCAACTTGGCTGATATATATATATATATTGCTTTTCCATGGGTCTAAACCTGGACCCATTAGGTTGGTCGTCGGGTCCACGTCTGATTGTCCTCGGGTCTGTTCTTGCAAGATGGAGGTAGGTCGACCACTGGTGTCTGTGTGTAAAAGCAGTCGGTGTGAGTCTGCAACCTGGTCTTAGAACGTTTCGTATTATTCTTTACGCAGATCTAAGAGAGTAGATTTCGTATGGAATGTATTAATTTGTGGATACCATCATCCATTATGTATGATTTGTTACGAACCAATTTGTTGTGGCTACCGTTAGCTATGCTAGGGATTAAGGTTAGGAGTTTGGTTAAAGGGGAAGGGTTAGCGGGCATGTTAAGTAGCTAACAAGTAGTAAGTAGTTGCTAATTAGCTCAAATGCTAAAGTTGTCCATGATGAAATTTGAACACACAACCTTTGGGCTGCTAGATATTTGCGTTATACGCCCACCCGACCAACCACCCACCTTTCGATTTTGCCTTAAGTAACCTTCTGTCTTATGTAACCATATCCTACTAATTTGAGTGTCCCTGATTTACATTTACTATCCTACATCAAGTCTGAGACCAGGCTGGAGTCTAAGCAGGCCCCTGGCTACCCTGTGCTCAGGCATGTTTATCACTGCAGTCAAATCCATGTTCCACTGTCTGCAGGGTGAGCTCTCTCCTTCTGTGGCATTCCACCCAGCCTGCTAGTTCAGACAGGTCAGGAGGCTGGATGTATGTTAGCAGAATCACTATTATTCGAGTCACGAGCAAGTCTCAAGTCACAAGGTCCGAGTCCTAAGTAGAACGGGTCGAGTCTCGTGTCAAGTTCAAGGCGTGTATTCTAAGAGCAAGTCACGTTTTTTTTAAAGTCAAGTAATATTAAAATCTATACATGCAATGTCTTGTTCAACCACAATTCTTTGTCTATTTATTGAGGCTACCGTATAACCCTTTTCATTATTTTGTCACCAACACATTTTGATTATAGAATTGTAAAATAGGGACCTTGTAGCAGTTAAACACCAGTCTCAAAGTCAACAGTGAGGAGGCGACTCTGGGATGCTGGCCTTCTAGGCAGAGTTGTAAAGGAAAAGCCATATCTCAGACTGGCCAATAAAATAAAAGATTAAGATGTGCAAAAGAACAAAGACACTGGACAGAGGAACTCTGCCTTTAAGGCCAGTGTCCCAAAATATAACGTGGCTTCTTTACGTCATGTACCTACATTATATAGGTATGCACGGTAGCTTTGACCTCGGTTTTTAACATCGGCATTAAACTAGACGTTGGGCCGACACGAGGTTGGCAGTTTTAGCTGATATCGGCCGATTCCGATATATCGTGCATCCCTATAATGAAGCTTACCGTTGAGCCAATCACATGTGTGTTTGAAAATACTCCGTCAGTATTATATGCTGACCACACCGTGCGTTGCAAAATAAATGTACACGTTATTCAGTCATTGCACCCACATTGCTCACGCACGTCAACGAGTGTCTGTGTAACCAGGTACTAAAATAGAACTTGGTTCTATTTGTGACGCAGTGCAAGTCCCTCCTCTCTCCTCATTGGTTTTTGAGAGCATATTTCCACGTGGGTGATTGCAAGATGAATTTAGGTCCACATTCCAGTTGGTGGTATTGAAATTTTTTAACCATTTAACTAGGGAAGTCAGTTAAGAACAAATTCTTATTTACAATGACGGTCTAGGAACAGTGGGTTAACTGCCTTGTTCAGGGGTAGAACATTTTTACCTTGTCTGCTCGGGGATTTGATCTTGCAACCTTTCGGTTACTGGCCCAACGCTCTAACCTCTAATCTACCTGCCACCCCAAACAATAATGCACCTTCAAGTTGGTTGCCAACCGCCATATTAAGTCATGAGAAGTAGTCTGAAATGAACTCGGTTTACCTTTTTTTAATGTATGGATTAATTGTCCGCTTAGAGGACCTTGTGCATTTCAGGTCAAATAACAACCCAATGATTATAACCCCAGACATATTAATTAGCAACAGCAAGTTAGCTAGCTAAATTGCCATCAATGTTTCATGCTATTCGACCTGTCCCCAAATCAATATAGTTGGTTCAGAATTTGTTTCTATATTTCAACCTGCGTGTCCTGATCGTGTGTAGTTGAACAAAATCAACATGTGCGCGGTCTGGTCAGCATTTTAGATAGAATGCAGAGGCCCCTCCACCCTACCAGGAAAACCGTCTGGTTGCCTAGGTTACACCATTGGCTCACAGCAAGAAATCAACCTTTTTTCAAACACAATTTATTGTCTGCTTGTTTTTATCAATTACAAACTTAAAGTACAACATGCCTAAACATTACTTTTCAAATATGCCTGCTCCCTAGCGTTCTCACTACTTAGAAAAACGTAATATTGTAGGGCTTCCTAAATGCCCCTTTTCATGAGAGTGCTAGCTACCGACCGGAATATTAAGCTTGCCAAGACCAACAGAACAAATGGACTATAAGTAGTGAATGGGGTTCCAAACAGACTATACTAAACAAGTTAAGTCTTACTTGTGGTGAAATGTTTCCACACATATAGCTAGCTACGCGTAGCCTACTTGTACACTGGGTACCCACATGTTGTAATGTTGGTTTTCCCCAATTTGTGGTCGAGGGGAATTTATTATGTAAATATCAACTCTGAGTAAAGCACAACTGGAAAAAGCGAGCTGGTGATTCCATCGCGTTCTATACCTGTCGGTGAATCTCTGTTGTGTGGTGCACATTAGAGGTTGACCGATTAATCGGAATGGCTGATTTCGAGTTTTCATAACAATCGGAAATCGGTATTTTTGGACACATATTTTTTTTTTTTTTACACCTTTAACTTTATTTATTTAACTAGGCAAGTCAGTTAAGAACATATTCTTATTTTCAATGACGGCCTAGGAACGGTGGGTTAACTGCCTTGTTCAGGGGCAGAACGACAGATGTTCTCCTTGTCAGCTCGGGGGATCCAATCTTGCAACCGTACATTTAACTAGTCCAACGCTATAACCACCTGCCTCTCGTTGCACTCCACAAGGAGACTGCCTGTTATGCGAATGCAGTAAGCCACGGTAAGTTGCTAGCTAGCATTAAACTTATCTTTATAAAAAACAATCAATCAATCCCAATCACTAGTTACCCACACATTGATGATATTACTAGTTTATCCCGTGTCCTGCGTTGCATATATTCTGTCTGATCATACATCAAGCATCTGACTGAGCGGTGGTAGGCAGCAGCAGGTTTGTAAGTAGTCATTCAAACAGCACTTTCGTGCGTTTTGCCAGCAGCTCTTCGTTGTGCATCAAGCATTGCGCTGTTTATGACTTGAAGCCTATCAACTCTCGAGATTTGGCTGGTGTAACCGAAATGGCTAGCTAGTTAGCGGGGTGTGCGCAAATAGCGTTTCAAATATCACTCGCTCTGAGACTTGGAATAGTTGTTCCCCTTGCTCTGCATGGGTAGTGCTGCTTCGATGGTGGCTGTTGTCGTTGTGTTGCTGGTTCGAGCCCAGGGAGGAGCGAGGAGAGGGACGGAAGCTATACTGTTACACTGGCAATACTAAAGTGCCTATAAGAACATCCAATAGTCAAAGGTTAATGAAATACAAATGTTATAGAGAAATATTCCTATAATAACTACAACCTAAAACTTCTTACCTGGGAATATTGAAGACTCATGTTAAAAGGAACCACCAGCCTTCATATGTTCTCATGTTCTGAGCAAGGAACTTAAATGTTAGCTTTCTTACATGGCACATATTGCACTTTTACTTTCTTTTCCAACACTTTTTTTGCATTTATTTAAACCAAATTGAACATGTTTCATTATTTATTTGAGGCTAAATTGATTTTATTGATGTATTATATTAAGTTAAAATAATTGTTAATGCAATATTGTTGTAATTGTCATTATTACAAATACATTTAAAAAATTGGCCGATTTAATCGGTATCGGCTTTTTTGGTCCTCCAATAATCGGTATCGTCGTTGAAAAATCATAATCGGTCGACCTCTAATGCAGTGGACACTTTCTGTGCTTTATCAAGTGTGCGCTCTGAATTAGTTGAGGCAATATGTACATGTAGGTAGGGGTAAAGTGACTATGCCTAGATAATAAACAGCAATTAGCAGCAGTGTAAAATTTAAAAAACGGGGTGGGGTCAATGCAAATAGTCTGGGTAGCCATTTGATTAACTGTTAAGCATTCTTATGGCTTGGGGGTAGACACTCTTAAGGAGCTTTTTGGACCTAGACTTGGCCCTCCGTTACTGCTTGCCATGCGGCAGCATAGAGAAGTCTATGACTAGGATGACCCCAGTGATGTACTCGGCCGTACATACTACCCTCTGTAACACCTTGCGGTCGGATGGCAGTTGCCATACCAGGCGGTGATGCAACCAGATGCTCTCGATGGTGCAGCTGTAGAACTTTTTGAGAATCTGAGGACCCATGCCAAATCTTTTCAGTCTCCTGAGGGGGAATAGGTCGTGCCCTCTTCACGACCGTCTTTGGTGTGTTTGGACCATGATAGTTTGTTGGGGATGTGGATACCAAGGAACTTGAAGCTCTCGACCTGCTCCACTAAAGCCCCTTACTGTTATAGTGCCTTGTGTGCTATGCAGGTAATACCTTCAATTCCATGATGAGAGAAGGATGGTATGAACATCTGTATATCCCCGAAAGCCTAGTTGATTTACCAAATATACACGGGCAATAGCACAAAAGAAATAGGGCAGGTTAAGCCTGATACAGGGGCTATCTGAACGGACACAATTTGAGGGCAAGACTGCACAACCACCCCTTGAGAAACCAAATGTAATCTAACAGGAGCTCAAACAGGAACATAAGCACTTTGCCCCTGCCAGGACCATACAATTGGCAATTACAGCCAATAAACAATGTAAAAGGCCATTTCTGCATACATTGTTAGATTTGACTTAATCCATTTTTTAACATTATTGCTCCATGTATGAATGGCTAGCTTAATGTTACCACGTAGCCTATTTCTATGCACACTAAGGCACACATGGTTATATTAAGCACAACCAGAATGACATAAATCTAGGACACGGACATACGGAAGTCCGACATAACCTGGGAAATATGAACAAAGGAAAAACCATACATTTAATTAAATAAACAGAACTTCTACCCCATGAGTCTTGCAAATGTACATGTGCACAATAAACATATTGCCCTCTCAAAGGGTGGTAGAAATGGTAATTGAAAACGTGGGGGACTGACAGACGAGTGAGGTCGGTGGCGGTAATGCACCTAATTTATGAAAGTTTCGCAATAAGTCCAGAGGGAAAAGCCTGGAAGGAGGAGAGATGACTAGAAACTTATTTTATTTTATTTCACCTTTATTTAATAATGTAAGCTATTTAAGAACAAGTTCTCATTTGCAACTGCGACCGGTGCAAGTTAAATATACAGCATGTGCAAATGAGGTAGGATAAGGGAGGTAAAGGCAATAAATAGGCCATGGTGGCGTAGTAATTACAATATAGCAAATAACCACTGGGATGGTAGATGTGCAGAAGATGAATGTGCAAGTAGAGATACTGGGGTGCAAAGGAGCAAGATAAATAAATAAATATGGTATGGGGATGAGGTAGTTGGATGGGCTATTTACAGATTGGCTATGTGAGCTGCTCTGACAGCTGGTGCTTAAAGCTAGTGAGGGAGATATGAGTCTTCAGCTTCAGTGATTTTGCAGTTCGTTCCAGTCATTGGCAACAGAGAACTGGAAGGAAAGGCGGCCAAAGGAAGTATTGGCTTTGGGGGTGACCAGTGAGATATACCTGCTGGAGCGTGTGCTACGGGTGGGTGCTGCTATGGTGACCAGTGAGCTGAGATAAGGTGGAGCTTTACCTATCAGAGACTTGTAGATAACCTGGAGCCAGTGGTTTTAGCGACGAGCATAAAGCGAGGGCCAGCCAACGAGAGTGTACAGGTCGCAGTGGTGGGTAGTATATGGGGCGTTGGTGACAAAACGGATGGCACTGTGATAGACTGCATCCAATTTGTTGAGTAGAGTGTTGGAAGCTATTTTGTAAATGACATGGTATTACGAGGTTATGTTTGGCAGCATGAGTTATGGATGCTTTATTGCGAAATAGGAAGCCAATTCTAGATTTTAATTTTGGATTGGAGATGCTTAATGTGAGTCTGGAAGGAGAGTTTAGTCTAACCAGACACCTAGGTAGTTGTCCACATATTCAGAACCGTCCAGAGTAGTGATGCTGGACGGGCGGGCAGGTGCAGGCAGCGACCAGTTGAAGAGCATGCATTTAGTTTTACTTGCATTTAAGAGCAGTTGGAAGCCACGGAAGGAGAGCTATATGGCATTGAAGCTCGTCTGGAGGTTAGTTAACAGTGTCCAAAGGGCCAGAGGTATACGGAATGGTGTCTGCGTAGAGGTGGATCAGAGAATCCTCAGCAGCAAGAGCGACATTGATGTATACAGAGAAGAGAGTAGGCCCGAGAATTGAACCCTGTGGCACTCCCATAGACTGCCAGAGCTCCGGACAACAGGCCCTCCGATTTGACACACTGAACTCTATCGGAGAAGTAGTTGGTGAACCAGGCGAGGCGATCATTTGAGAAACCAAGGCTGTTGTCTGCCGATAAGAATGTGGTGATTGACAGAGTCGAAAGCCTTGGCCAGGCCTATGAATACGGCTGCACAGTAATGTATCTTATCAATGGCGGTTATGATATTGGAGATGCATCTGCTCGATCATCCTATTTTTCTAACTTAATTGAGGAAAATAAGAACAATCCGAAATTCGTTTTTAATACTGTCGCAAAGCTAACTAAAAAGCAGCAGGATGACTTTCACTTTAGCAGTGATAAATTCATGAACTTCTTTGAGGAAAAGATTATGATTATTAGAAAGCAAATTACGGACTCCTCTTTAAACCTGCGTATTCCTCCAAACCTCAGTTGTCCTGAGTCTGCACAACTCTGCCAGGACCTAGGATCAAGAGAGACGCTCAAGTGTTTTAGTACTATATCTCTTGACACAATGATGAAAATAATCATCGCCTCTAAACCTTCAAGCTGCATACTGGACCCTATTCCAACTAAACTACTGAAAGAGCTGCTTCCTGTGCTTGGCCCTCCTATGTTGAACATAATAAACGTCTCTCTATCCACTGGATGTGTACCAAACTCACTAAAAGTGGCAGTAATAAAGCCTCTCTTGAAAAAGCCAAACCTTGACCCAGAAAATATAAAAAACTATCGGCCTATATCGAATCTTCCATTCCTCTCAAAAATTTTAGAGAAGGCTGTTGCGCAGCAACTCACTGCCTTCCTGAAGACAAACAATGTATACGAAATGCTTCAGTCTGGTTTTAGACCCCATCATAGCACTGAGACGGCACTTGTGAAGGTGGTAAATGACATTTTAATGGCATCGGACCGAGGCTCTGCATCTGTCCTCGTGCTCCTAGACCTTAGTGCTGCTTTTGATACCATCGATCACCACATTCTTTTGGAGAGATTGGAAACCCAAATTGGTCTACACGGACATGTTCTGGCCTGGTTTAGATCTTATCTGTCGGAAAGATATCAGTTTGTCTCTGTGAATGGTTTGTCCTCTGACAAATCAACTGTAAATTTCGGTGTTCCTCAAGGTTCCGTTTTAGGACCACTATTGTTTTCACTATATATTTTACCTCTTGGGGATGTTATTCAAAAACATAATGTAAACTTTCACTGCTATGCGGATGACACACAGCTGTACATTTCAATGAAACATGGTGAAGCCCCAAAATTGCCCTCGCTAGAAGCATGTTTTTCAGACATAAGGAAGTGGATGGCTGCAAACTTTCTACTATTAAACTCGGACAAAACAGAGATGCTTGTTCTAGGTCCCAAGAAACAAAGAGATCTTCTGTTGAATCTGACAATTAATCTTAATGGTTGTACAGTCGTCTCAAATAAAACTGTGAAGGACCTCGGCGTTACTCTGGACCCTGATCTCTCTTTTGAAGAACATATCAAGACCATTTCAAGGACAGCTTTTTTCCATCTACGTAACATTGCAAAAATCAGAAACTTTCTGTCCAAAAATGATGCAGAAAAATTAATCCATGCTTTTGTCACTTCTAGGTTAGACTACTGCAATGCTCTATTTTCCGGCTACCCGGATAAAGCACTAAATAAACTTCAGTTAGTGCTAAATACGGCTGCTAGAATCCTGACTAGAACCAAAAAATTTGATCATATTACTCCAGTGCTAGCCTCTCTACACTGGCTTCCTGTCAAAGCAAGGGCTGATTTCAAGGTTTTACTGCTAACCTACAAAGCATTACATGGGCTTGCTCCTACCTATCTCTCTGATTTGGTCCTGCCGTACATACCTACACGTACGCTACGGTCACAAGACGCAGGCCTCCTAATTGTCCCTAGAATTTCTAAGCAAACAGCTGGAGGCAGGGCTTTCTCCTATAGAGCTCCATTTTTATGGAACGGTCTGCCTACCCATGTCAGAGACGCAAACTCGGTCTCAACCTTTAAGTCTTTACTGAAGACTCATCTCTTCAGTGGGTCATATGATTGAGTGTAGTCTGGCCCAGGAGTGGGAAGGTGAACGGAAAGGCTCTGGAGCAACGAACCGCCCTTGCTGTCTCTGCCTGGCCGGTTCCCCTGTTTCCACTGGGATTCTCTGCCTCTAACCCTATTACAGGGGCTGAGTCACTGGCTTGCTGGGGCTCTCTCATGCCGTCCCTGGAGGGGGTGCGTCACCTGAGTGGGTTGATTCACTGTTGTGGTCATCCTGTCTGGGTTGGCGCCCCCCCCCCCCCCTTGGGTTGTGCCGTGGCGGAGATCTTTGTGGGCTATACTCAGCCTTGTCTCAGGATGGTAAGTTGGTGGTTGAAGATATCCCTCTAGTGGTGTGGGGGCTGTGCTTTGGCAAAGTGGGTGGGGTTATATCCTTCCTGTTTGGCCCTGTCCGGGGGTGTCCTCGGATGGGGCCACAGTGTCTCCTGACCCCTCCTGTCTCAGCCTCCAGTATTTATGCTGCAGTAGTTTATGTGTCGGGGGGCTGGGGTCAGTTTGTTATATCTGGAGTACTTCTCCTGTCCTATTCGGTGTCCTGTGTGAATCTAAGTGTGCGTTCTCTAATTCTCTCCTTCTCTCTTTCTTTCTCTCTCTCGGAGGACCTGAGCCCTAGGACCATGCCCCAGGACTACCTGACATGATGACTCCTTGCTGTCCCCAGTCCACCTGGCCATGCTGCTGCTCCAGTTTCAACTTCCACCTGACTGTGCTGCTGCTCTAGTTTCAACTGTTCTGCCTTATTATTATTCGACCATGCTGGTCATTTATGAACATTTGAACATCTTGGCCATGTTCTGTTATAATCTCCACCCGGCACAGCCAGAAGAGGACTGGCCACCCCACATAGCCTGGTTCCTCTCTAGGTTTCTTCCTAGGTATTGGCCTTTCTAGGGAGATTTTCCTAGCCACCGTGCTTCTACACCATTGCTTGCTGTTTGGGGTTTTAGGCTGGGTTTCTGTACAGCACTTTGAGATATCAGCTGATGTACGAAGGGCTATATAAATAAATTTGATTTGATATTGTTTAGGACCTTGAGCGTGGCTGATCATTTTAGAGAGGATCCAGATTGTCTAGCCTGGCTGATTTGTAGGCGTCCAGATTTTGCACCCTTTTCAGAACATCAGCTATCTGGATTTGGTTGAAGGAGAAATGGGGATGCTTGGGCGAGTTGCTGTGGGGGGTGGAGGGCTGTTGATTGGGGTAGGGGTAGTGGGAGGAGGTGCAGTGGGTAGCTGGGAGGAGGTGCACTTATTCTCCTTGGACTTTAGTGTCCCAGAACTTTTTTGAGTTTGTTCTACAGGATGCACATTTTTGTTAGGAAAGCCTTTCCTTCTAGCTTTATCAAACTGCCTGTGTATATTTGTTCCTAACTTCCCTGAAAAGTTTTGTATCACGGGGGCTATTCGATGCTAATGCAGAACTCCACAGGATGTTTTTGTGCTGGTCAAGGGCAGTCAGGTCTGGAGAGAACCAAGGGCTATATCTGTTCCTGGTTCAAAAATCTTTGAGTGGGGCATGAACATTTAAGATGGCGAGGAAGGCACTTTTTTAAAGAATAACAAGGCATCCTCTACTGACGGGATGGGGTCAATATCCTTCCAGGATACCCAGGCCTGATTGATTAGAAAGGCCTGCTTGCTGGAGTGTTTTAGGGAGCATTTGACAGTGATGAGGGGTTGTCGTTTGACCTCAGACACATTACGGATGCAGGCAGTGATCGCTGAGATTTTGGTTGAAGACAGCAGAGGTGTATTTGGAGGGCAAGTTGGTTAGGATGATATCTATGAGGGTGCCCGTGTTTATGGATTTGGGGTTGTACCTGGTGGGTTCATTGGTAATTTGTGTGAGATTGAGGGCATCAAGCTTAGATTGTAGGATGGCCGGGGTGTTAAGCATGTCCCTGTTTAGGTCATCTAGCAGCACAAGCTCTGAATATGGCGGGCAATCAATTCACATATGGTGTCCAGGGCGCAGCTGGGGGCAGAGTGTGGTCTAGAGCAGCGGCAATGGTGAGAAACTTGTTTCTGGAAAAGTGGATTTTTAAAAGTAGAAGCTCGAATTGTTTGGGTACAGTACTGGATAGCCTGCAAAGTTCTGTCTTACTATCTCTGCTGTAGATTGCAACACCGCCCCCTTTGGCAGTTCTATCTTATCGGAAAATGTTATAGTTGGGGATTGAAATTTCTGGGTTTTTGGTGGTCTTCCTAAGCCAGGATTCAGACATGGCTAGGACATCTGGGTTGGCAGAGTATGCTAAAGCATTGAATAAAACAAACTTAGGGAGGAGGCTTCTGATGTTAACATGCATGAAACCAAACTGTTTCTGGCTGCGTGGAGAGTAATCCATGGTGCTTCTGTCCCAGTAACAAAATGTTACTCATTTTGGCCAGATAACCTGGCCAGATAATTTCAAATCATCAGTCTCAAGTTTTGAGGCTCCAAGTCAAGTCTCAAGTTTTTTTATTTTCTATAGAATTGGACATGAGTCAGACTCGACAACTCTCTGTTAGTGTTAACACTTCTCTAGCCAAAGGGGATACCCATTCTCCCAACTTTTAATGAGATGTTTTGTGTACAGTTGTTTCCAAGGCAAACTAGCCTTTTGTGAAATCGCCTACAGTTAACATGTTATATTACTGGCAGTGTTTGTAACATCACATATCATTGTTACAGATGCGTGGAAGGGCTTCATTTTTTTTACCATTCGTCCAATTATTTGTAGTGTTTGCTGTCAAGGTTCCAAGCTGCCTTCAAGATAAGATGACACGCCTTTCATATTAGGGCTGAATCATAATTGCAGACTTTAAACACCGGCCTATTCACCTCTTCTAACGGCTTATTGTTTGTCTTTTGTATATGCGCCGTGGGGAGGTACTGACTAAGCATTAGGGCTATGATGGAACTACTACGCTGTCACACTGATGGTGGGCTTCCTTAACTCTTGATACAAGCTCAGATAAACGCATTTAGAAACATCTCTATATTCAGCAAAAGGTTTCCGTTCGGAATGTGTGGTGCCGGACGTTTGACCGGCAGTATTTCTTTACTGGACCCATATGCATCCGGAGCGTAACCTAATTAGGGCGTCCACCAGTGAGAGTCCCTTTTGGGTTATGGTAATTCATTTGAACAGAAAATGCCAATCGAGAATGCATCGATGTTACCCAATTCCGATGCCCACATGTACTTTCCCTCAGTCACTAAGACGAGTAACGAAAAGCAAAATCACTAGCCTATTTTAATTTACTATCCCCCATGTAAAATGTACTATACACTGTACGCCATACAAAACTCCAAAACAAACTGTCATTCATTCTCCCCGCTCCATTTTCCATTTTCCACACCAGGCTACTAGTGTTTCTTATTTTTTTCTCTTTTTTTATGAACAGTTTTACGCTCTTTGGTTAACAAGGATCCAGATGTGCTTTTAACCTTTAAGACTAAATGCCAATATTTAAATACTTTCACTCCCCCAAGCTCCAGCGAAGAATGATAGATCACCAAAATCAAGTGGAAAATAACTTATTTTTTTTATTTTTTTCCATTCCCAAGTGCTGTTTCTGCAGTAGCAGACACAGACAGAGGATTCATGATCAGGCTATTGTGGGAGAGAAAGCCTTATTGGGAATGTTGGACCCTTCTTGGCATAAATACAGCTCTTCCTGCTTTTGTAAGTCTCCAGTTGTCATGACTCAAGTATATTGAGGAGAGGCCTCTCATTCCAATTATAACCCCTGGATGGGGATGACCCTTCTGGAGTGGATTTTATTGGCCATCTTGTTTGTTGTGAATGCCATTAGGCTTGCTGTCAAACTGTTTTAGTTGTTGGTAAGATGGCATCAAATGATGTCGGCATGAGTTCAAAGGACAGAGATGGGCGTGTTGAATTTTGAGTCGTTTTTGAGAAAAGCTATTTCAAGAACAGTTTCATTCAGATTTTACTTGAGGAAAGCCCCACAAATTAAGCCTGGAAGTCGGCCGAGATCCAAACAAATTTTGTCATGACAATGACCTTAGGAGTTTGCCATTACAGATCTCGGGCAAACGGGCAACAAGATTTAAGGACCATGGTCATTGATTGCAATGATCTTAAGAATGTGGTCTATTTTAGGAGCATGTCAATTCTGTATGTCAACATTGTTTTGACCGAAGCTTGACCACATCTGTCAGTGTAGTTGAACTTACTTGCTAAATAATGAAAGCAAGACAACATTACTGTATAACACATGACAGTCAGTGTAAGTAGATTGGTGTGAGCTTGTTTTGAAAAGTCCGAGGCCCCTGGAGACCAATGGTTGTGAGAGACTGTGTTTAATTGATCCTTTTTTAGAACAACCCCTCGGGTGGTTCTCCCAATGCGAAGGAACACGCAGTTAAAAATGGAAAATGTTTTGTCATGTATTGTTGTATTTCTTTGCATCTTGGGACAGTTGACCTCAATGTTGTGTGTGTTAGTGGCCCATGTCATGCGACTTTTCACACATGACCTCATTTGATGGAGATGGTCTCTCACTAGCCTGATGCTGTTAGTGTGCCCAGAATTTTCACATTAGAACCAGGAATAAGTCATCAGTAGTGACTTAATTTTTTTGTGGTGGAAAAAAAAGAAAAATATTCTGTACCTTTTTTGGTTCTTCTGATCTGGGAACCTTCCTGCGTTTTAGTTCCTTGTTTGTTGCCTTATGTGATGTCATAGCAGCATTTCATACTAATTGATGAGATGTCGTCTTCCTTTTATTTGAGCAGAATATACTACATCCTCTAAGATGAAGCCACATGGGAGGAGTAGCGATTAGTGGAACTATTTTTATTTGCCTATCTTGGTTGTAAACATTCCTCTCGCTCTTCTTCCTCTTCCCCACCCTCTCTCTGTCACTTCTCTTTCTCTCCACAGACATGGCTGAGGACGATTTGACTCCGGAGCAGCTAGCAGCCATCGCTGCAGAGAACGACGTAGGTGAGACGGTCAACTACAAGCCCCCGGCCCAAAAGACCCTGCAGGAAATCCAGGAGCTGGATCAGGATGACGAGAGCCTCCGGAAGTACAAGGAGGTTCTGCTAGGAGCCGGCGCTGCTGCTGTCGCTGGTGAGTGTGTGTGTTTGTAATTTCTCCCTCAATATGTGTGTTTGTATACGTGTCTGCCTGCCGCCTGCTTAGTATCTTTACGTGTCATATCCAAGATGGCGTAGCAGTCGGTCGTGTGTCCTGTCCTGTGTAAATATAGTATTTGTAATTTTCTTTTTTTCTTCTCGTATATATTTCATATTTTAACCTCACTTTCCATCTACGGACTGAGTATACTCTCCTGCAACCCGCCTCACCCAATGTGGTACGGATCTGCTGTTTTTATACTTTAGAACCGGAACCCCATTCAGAAGCTAGCCAGCTAACTAGCTACTAGTCAGTTAGCCACTGCTAGCGGTCTTCACCGTTAATTCGGACACCAGCCAGCCTCAGCTCGGTCAATACCTGCCAGTCTGCACAGCACGATATCAACCCAGAGCATATCAAACTGCTTTTTCTCTACCACATCTTCTAATTCCTACCGCAAGCTCTGAACCTTTACACAGGATCATCGCAGCTAGCTAGCTGCAATCAGAGTGGCTACGCCTGGCTAATGTCTCTGTCCCAAAGCAAGCACCAGTTAGCCTTGAGCTAGCCTCGAACTAGGCCCATCTCCCAACTAGCCAAAGAGGTCCACCAGCTAATTATTGAGCTACAATACCTCTTTTTCCATATGGCCTGGACCCTTTACTGCCGACACGGAGTCCCGCCGATCCATCATGACTGGTCTGCCGACGTATTCGTCCGAAGTGGTTTCAACAGGCTCTTCCATTGCGACGTCGCTGAAGGCCCATCTGCTAGCCCCGACCCGCTAGCTGTCTGAATCGCCATGTTTCCAGCTTGCTTACTGAAGTAGCGACAACTGAACGGCTCCCGTCCTCACCCATTGCTCCCTAACTCACATCCTATCATACACTTGTCTGTACATTATGCCTTGAATCTTTTCTTCCGCGCCCAGAAATCTGCTCCTTTTACTCTCTGTTCTGAACGCACTAGAGGACCAGTTCTTATAGCCTTTAGCCGTACCTTTATCCTACTCCTCCTCTGTTCCTCTGGTGATGTAGAGGATAACCCAGGCCCTGCAGCCCCCAGCACCACTCCTATTCTACAGGCGCGCTCATTTGTTGACTTCTGTAACCGTAAAAGCCTTGGTTTCATGCATGTTAACATCAGAAGCCTCCTCCCTAAGTTTGTTTTATTCACTGCTTTAGCACACTCCGTCAACCCTGATGTCCTAGCCGTGTCTGAATCCTGGCTTAGGAACGCCACCAAAAATCCAGAATTTTTCATCCCCAACGACAACATTTTCTGACAAGCTAGAACTGCCAAAGGTGGCGAAGTTCGCCTGCAGAGTTCTGTCATACTATCCAGGTATGTGCCCTAACAATTTGAGCTTCTACTTTTAAAAAAATCTAAATTTCCAGAAACAAGTCTCTCACCGTTGCGGCTTGTTATAGACCCCCCTCAGCCCCCAGCTGTGCCCTGGACACCATATGTGAATTTATTGTCCTCCCCCATCTATCATCAGAGTTCGTACTGTTAGGTGTTCTAAACTGGGATATACTTAACACCCCGGCCGTCCTACAATCTAAGCTAGGTGCCCTCAATCTCACACAAATTATCAAGGAACCTACCAGGTACAATCCTTAATCTGTAACCATGGGCACCCTCTTGGATATCATCCTGACCAACTTGCCCTCTAAATACAGCTCTGCTGACTTCAACCAGGATCTCAGCGATCACTGCCTCATTGCCTGCCTCCGTAATGGGTCCACGGTCAAACGACCACGCCTCATCACTGTCAAATGCTCCCTAAAACACTTCTGCGAGCAGGCCTTTCTAATCGACCTGGCCCAGGTATCCTGGAAGGATATTGACCTCATCCCGTCAGTAGAGGATGCCTGGTAGCTCTTCAAAAGTGCTTTCCTCACCATCTTAAATAAGCATGCCCCATTCCCAAAAGAATGTAGAACTAAGAATAGATATAGCCCTTGGTTCACCCCAGACTTGACTGGCCTTGACCAGCACAAAAACATCCTGTGGTGTTCTGCATTAGCATCGAATAGCCCCCGCAATATGCAACTTTTCACAGAAGTCAGGAACCAATATACACAGTCAATTAGGAAAGCTAAGGCTAGCTTTTTCAAACAGAAATTTGCATCATGTAGCACTAATTCCCAAAACTTTTGGGACACTAAAGTCCACGGAGAATAAGAGCACCTCTTCCCAGCAGCCCACTGCACTGAGGCTAGGAAACACTGTCACCACCGATAAATCCAGGTTCATTGAGAATTTCAATAAGCATCTTTCTACGGCATTGCTGGCATTGCTTTCCACCTGGCTACCCCTACCCTGGCCAACAGCTCTGCATCCCCTGCAGCAACTTGCCCATGCCCCCCTCCGCTTCTCCTTCACCCAAATCCAGACAGCTGATGTTCTGAAAGAGGTGCAAAATCTGGATCCCTACAAATCAGCTGGGCTAGACAATCTGGACCCTCTCTTTCTAAAATTATCTGCCGAAATTGTTGCAATCCCTTTCGTATCGTCTGAGAGCCCCAAAGATTGGAAAGCTGCCGCGGTCATCCACCTCTTCAACGGGGGAGACCATCTAGACCCAAACTTTTATAGACCGTTATCCATCCTTCCCTGCCTTTCTAAAATCTTCGAAAGCCAAGTTAACAAACAGATCACCGACCATTTCAAATCCCACCGTACCTTCTCTGGTTTCCGAGCTGGTCATGGGTGCACCTCAGCCACGCTCAAGGTCCTAAACAATATCATAACCACCATCGATAAAAGACAACTGTGTAGCCTTCATCGACCTGGCCAAGGCTTTCGACTCTGTCAATCACAACATTCTTATTGGCAGACTCCATACTCTTGGTTTCTCAAATGACTGCCTAGCCTGGTTAACCAACTACTTCTCAGAGTTCAGTGTGTCAAATCGGAGGGCCTGTTGTCTGTACCTCTGGCAGTCTCTATGGGGGTGCCACAGGGTTCAATTCTCAGGCCAACTCTTGTCTCTGTATATATCAATGTTACTGTAATTTAACTATGCCAATGTGCTTTCATTAATTGAAAACCCTTAATCTATTTTATGAGAATTTATAATATTCTTGTTTGCATAAAATAGACGCAGACCAGTCTTTCAATAATAGGTAACAGAATTTATTCTCTGAGCGCGCTGACACTTAACCACAAGCAACAGTTTATATACAGATCATGACGTAATTTCATTGCTTTAACAGAATCCCCTCTCGACCGGGATAAAGTGAGGTGAAGTTCATTCTAACTTACTAACTTTTGACCCCTCAACATTATCGATCACCACTGAGCTGACCGTTCTAATTAACAGAAAAGACAGTGAGTGCATTCCTAGTTATCAACAAAAAAAAAAAAGCTAAGTTTCTGTAGGGTCAACCATAGGCTAACGACCTTGTGTGTTTACACAGTCCCCAACCCATTTGTTTCTTCCTAGTTGGAATGGTGTTCATTAACTTTAATTACTCCGTGTCACACAATCCCTTCTTATGAACTCATATTGTTAATCAGATATAATAAAACAGAGTAAATTTACTTAGTTACAATTCTATTTAAAATGGGGATATTGTTTATTCATAATAATCCCAACAATTCATACCATCATTAAACACTAAAAGGAAACTTATATGATGTCCTAGGAATAAGACAAACCAATACACGTATGTACACACGATCAACGCCCGTGACTGTTTTAACCTACATCAGAATCTTAATTCTACTTATCAGGATTTTATGTTAATCTTCGTGAAAAAACAGTCTATACCTTGAAACAAGAAAACAAATACATTTCCTAAACATCAAATATGGTCTCCTCGCGAGCGAAAGGATCCGGATTCTTCTATTACATCCAAGCCATGTTTTTTTTATTCCACTGGTCAGAGATTAGGATTGGTCCATATATCACCATCTGAAGTGTCATCAATTTCTCCAGAGTGCTGGAAATGATAACTTTCATACACGCAATCAACCACATCCACACAAAACTAACAGTCACACAGGTGAAGGTAGCCCATAACACAGTAATCATAACATTTTTCCATCTTCCAAACACACTGTCAACCCAATTAGTCAGAGAAGTATCCACCCCTGAGTTTACTGCCAACTCGTGAACTAGGGTGTGTAAACCAGACAAGGCCTTGGTCACTGTTCCATCCGAAACTATATCCTTGGAGTCCAAATGACCTCCATACACTCCCACCCTCTTCAGCCAGCAAACATCCAAGACTATTCTATTCTGCCAAGTCATTCATTACATCCCTAATATAATTGGTGAAGCGCTGTGGATTTTTAATAGATATAATTGATCCAATCCACATTCTCATTGAGAGTGGACCACCAAAAATACTTGACTGTAATCCTGCCAGGTTCTAATTTATAGCTTTTATCTCATCTGGCCCCCCGTGGAACCACAATGTTATTAATACAGACCCTATCATCAAAAGACCCAGACGGAGTTCTTCTTTTCTCCCTTTTAGTCAACATCATGTCATGGTGTTGAATGATTGTGAAAAGCATTCTCAAATTTACCAGTACACATACCCCTGTCCAATTAGCCAGTAATACTTGGCCGTCACGTCATTCTCCCACACAACCACCAGATGTGAGCCCTGGGCCTCCTTATCTTACTGAAATCCCCAGATCTCAACCAGCCTGCCAAATCACTCATTGGTCGCATCAGAAGTAACATTAACTGTCCTATTCAATACGGATTTTGCCCCACATATTTCCCAGAAGTACTATACTCCCTTTGCCTCTGTGAAAGGAGGAAGCTCAGATTTCAGAGGAACATGTGGATATAAATAGTGCAAATCCATACAACTTATTATCTGGCTTTCCTTCTTCCATGAATAGCTTTACCATACAGGCTGTTCCCTTAGGTGAATAATTCCACTTCTGAACTATCCACACCGGCTCTTGGCTCTGGACAACTCCACAGTCCGCATCTGCTTTGTCAGGGGCTCTGCTTGTATTCGGCTGACTATAGAGCAATCAGCTGCTCTAACTTTTACTACCTGGAATGCACTAGGTTATCAACTGAAACCCTTACTTTCACTACACTCCATCTCCTTCCATGCTGGGGATGTAGATTTATGTTGTCTCTCACATGATGTGAGCTATAACTGTTTCCATGAACTACAGACTTGCATAGATGTCTTCCATAATAGCTACTCTTAGTCCTGAACTGCCAAGGAGTCACTTGGTCTACATAGAACTCCACTGAGACATCCTTCCCTATCCTACTCTCACTTCCTGTTTATCCAGATCAAGTGATCTCTTATGCTTCGTTAATACAAATTGCTCCTTGTTTAACTATGTCAATATTACCCTCTGGCCTTCTCGGGTTCATGGTGTAGGAATATGGTCAGGAATAAGGTCTCCCAACCATACAGCTTAGGATGGACAGCTCACCTATAAAGCCCCACCCTCTTCCAGAAAACACATCGTTAGCAAGAGTCAGACACATTTTCACTTCGATGAACAAGAACAATGATGGAAGGACAGGTAAGGTAATCTTCATTCGAGAGATGGCCCCCAGAATTCTGTTAATTCCAGTTCTCCTCTCGAACTCTGTTTATTGTTCGACAGTGTCAGTGTGTCTTACCCTCCCGCAGTGTGATATGAATCCAGGTAGTTCTTTCAGCTAGCTGTCACCAAGAGTCCTTGGTATGGTCCCCCCCCCAACAGGCCTCAGGGACTGGATTGAGTGACTTCACCTGTAGTGCATAAAATCTTGGACATACAGGTTTGGTTAACAAACAGTTTCTCATTTGTTCTATCTTGAACTTCTATACCTACTTGTTAGCTTCTTTTTTGTAAATAGTTTATTATCCAGTAGTTACATCCTATCCTAGAACACAATTTACCCATCCCCCCTTTGTTACCTGGCTCTGCCCAGGTAACAACCTTGCCTACTCTAAACAATGACTTAGGTAAGATTAGTCAATTATCCTTATGTCTGACATCATCATGTAGGAGCGCCCCTTTCATTTTCCACATGTCCAATTCTCCCTTGGGCGTCCATTCATGTCAATCCTGTACCAATTCTCTGTCAAGTGTCTTATCTACTTTAAGAAGTATCTGTGCTACTTATATATTTTCTTAAATATATATATTTACTGATTTTTAAACCGTAACCCTTTTCTCTCATCTCTCAAATACCACAAAGTCAAACAGTGAGAAGCTTAATCTAAAATCATTGGTTTTAGAAAAAACATATCTGAGTGGCAATCTCTAAAGTCCTTACATTTCCTTAATCAATCTATCTTTATCCTAACAATAATTCTAAATCATCACAGATGTCCTATATTCCTGTTAAATGTAGTACTATTTAAAAAACCTCTTAGTCAAACAAATTCAAAACAAATGCTAACCATATCAAAATCCTTCCTACACTAACAAGCTCTTTCCTTCAGGGACCCTCAGTATTCTATCTGACAATAACATGAATTTAATATATGTTGCAAAGTGCGGAATACCTTAACTACAGTAATTTATCACCCCTAAGAACTGAAACTTATTTTTCTATGTAATTCCCTGCCCTATTGGCTTAATATATCTCCTATCCAAACCTCAATGAATCTTATCTCCCCCTATTTATTTTCAATGATAAATAGGATTTTTTTTCTCTGTTGTAATACCAAATCAATAATAGCCAATTCAAAAACTTCACAGCTAATGTTGTAAAACAGAATCTTGAACCACTTTCTCATTTGCGGTTCAAACAATAATTATAACCCCAAACTAAAACTCCATTATAATTAATTTACCTTAAAACTAGTGACCCAAATGACCACAAATTCATTATACAAATGGCTCTCCCCTGAGGCTGATCAGACCCCAAAAGATAGCCATGATACGGTCAATAGGTCATACCACACATTTATAGTCATGTTCCATACAACATTAGACATTTTAAAGAACCCTTTATCCTTAAAATAAAAAATAATTCACTTGTGTAATTAAAACTCAGAAAATAAAAACTCATACAGTTCCATGTGTGAGCGTGCCTCTTTAAAATACCTTTGCACTAAAACAAATAGTCCTAACAAATGTTTTATGTGTATATATTTGCGAACCTTAATGAATAATCAAAACTTCCAGGCCTTTTTCAATTTGGTCGTTTATGGCCTCTCTCACCCACTCCCCAAGATTATAATCCCAGGAAACATCTAAAAGTGAGACACCTAAACATCAATTTTCCCAGAAGAACACAACATGCCTAACTAGCATTCACTATGCTACTTCGATTCAGAAACTCAAAAGTGAACTATAAACTAAACCTAATGATAATTCCCCTTTAACTCAAATCATTAATCATAAGTTTTAAACAACGTCAATGTATATGTTTACTTAAATGAACATGCTTCCCTTAGATACAATTAACCTGATAACATTATTATCCAATGTATTACTTTTTCCCTCTGCCGCAAATGTCTTACATTTCTCAGTGTAAGCAATCCGTAATTTAATCCCAGATATTTAATAAAAATTTAAACGTATTTTCCCATGGCTCCTTCAACTCACATATTTAAGATATCTTCCATCCATTCCGGTATAAAGAATCCTACTTAAACACACCAGAACAAATGCTTAATTAAGTTAAATCAACTCCAAGAATAAACAATCATCAGTAACCAAATAAACAAACCACTTTTATCAGCAAAAAACTAACTATACAAAAACTCACTACTATAATGCTTCAGATGACAAAATTACTCAAGACTCACGTTTACATCTCAATTAAACAAAACACCATCTGCATGTTCCTCAAGAAAAATCCCAACTTGCCCCTGTTACAGATGTCTACGTATCAGGGGAAAAGCTCAAATAACCAAATTCAACCTAGCTAACTTCCCAAAACATATGCAATTGTTTTTTACTATAGAGGTTGCTTTTCAACATTAATACCCTAACATTGTTCCACATAATGGAAACAGTGCCCAAATTCACTGGTGTTACATAAACAATCAAACCAGGAATCAATAACCATCAGAATCCATTATCACAATGTTTTACGATTCAGACATTCAATCTCCCTTTCTCATAGCCTAATACAGTCCAAATAAACGCCACAAATCAATGATGCCCACCTAGCGAATCAGCTGCTAGTTTTTAGCATCTAAATGTATTTGGAAAAGTTTATCAACTTCTGAAAAGTGATTCAAAACAATAATGCACGCATTTTCCTTATAAATGACACAAACAATTTTCTCCGTTACCCCCAGTCACGACATCATTTCCGAGGCGACAAAAGTGCCTTGCGAGTGATATCATCAACAAGCGCTCAACCTCGACCCAATCCGCAACGACTTTCAATGAATTGTAAATAATTGTTGGCTGTCTGCAGCAACAGTAGTACGGGTTCGATAAACCAAACCTAATTTATCACATCTGTTCAATCTTGAATTATAATTTACAACATCAACCAACATCTCTAAATTCGCTAATTTTATAAAAACATTTCGATGGACACATCTATCGTAATTGTCTCCTCGTTATTATTTAGAATTCATTTGATTTAAGTAACTGTCTCGTCTTTGATTTAGCATTTTAATTACGACTCTTCCCAATACATTATTCAAAAAGATCATTTAGTGACTCTATTCCCAATACATTATTCAAACAGATCATTTAGTGAACAGACATAGTCTTGCATCAAAATTCGCTTCGTTATTACTTTAAGTTGAATGAATTAGTCTTTCAATTTGTACCAAATAAACTATTTAAAACATTCAGTTTATATCTTATACCAATACTAGTGACTATAACTTTCTCTGCAAAACAATTAGTTTAATTACAACCAAAAACTCTGATTTATTTTTTTTAGTTAACGCCTCGGCTGGGAACCAAACTCTGGACTGCAGTTTGTAAGACTGCTACGCCCACCACTATACCACCAACGCTATGGAACTGACTGAGATTCTCCGCAAATAGACCCATTTTACAGTTGTCTGTATTTGTAGCTCCGGCATAGAGGCAAAGGCAAGAGGCAAGTTTGTGGAATCCACTCGAACGACCAATTGTTACTGTAATTTAACTATGCCAATGTGTTTTCATTGATTGAAAACCCTTAATCTATTTTATGAGAATTTATAATATTCTTGTTTGCATAAAATAGACGCAGACCAGTCTTTCAATAATAGGTAACAGAATTTATTCTCGGAGCGCGCTGACACTTAACCACGAGCAACAGTTTATATACAGATCATGACATCATTTCATTGCTTTAACAGAATCCCCTCTCGACCGGGACAAAGTGAGGTGAGAAGTTCATTCTAACTTACTAACTTTTGACCCCTCAACATTATTGATCACCACTGAGCTGACAGTTCTAATTAACAAAACTAGGAATGCACTCACTGTCTTATCTAAAAACCCCAGAGCCAAGTTTCTGTAGGGTCAACTATAGGCTAACGACCTTATGTGTTTACAGTCTCCAACCCATTCGTTTCTTCCTAATTGGAATGGTGTTCATTAACTTTAATTACTCCGTGTCACACGATCCCTTCTTATGAACTCATATTGTTAATCAGATATAATAAAACAGAGTAAATTTACTTAGTTACAATTCTATTATCTAGAAAGATAACTGGGTTTTTGCAGAGTTTTGCTTGTGCAACAGTGTGGGGCAGCCATTGTCTCTCCCTCTCCTATTGAAAAAGCGACAGTCCCGGTTTATATATTATCGATTATATATTTTTTAAACAACCTGAGGATTGATTACAAAAACGTTAGACATGTTTCTGTGGACATTACGGATACTATTTGCAATTTTCATCTGCGATGTCGTGACCGCCTTCGAGCCTGTGTATTTCTGAACATAACGCTCCAAACAAATGGAGATATTTTGGATATAAAAAATCATCTTTATGGATCAAAAGGAAGAGTTATTGTGTAACTGGGAGTCTCGTGAGTGCAAACATCCGAAGATCATCAAAGGTAAGCGATTTAATCTATTGCTTTTCTGACTTTAGTGACCAATCTACTTGGCTGCTAGGTGTTTAATATTTTGTCTACTGAGAGAGATGTTCTTACATTAACACTTGTTATGCTTTCGCCGAAAAGCTATTTTGAAATCTGACACGCCAGGTGGATTAACAACCAGCTAAGCTGTATTGCACTTGTGATTTCATGAAAATGTCATATTTTTAGTAATTTTATTTGAATTTGGTGTGCTGCAATTCAGCGGGTGTTGATGAAAATGATCCCGCTAACTGGATGGGTGCGTCAAGAAATTAAACAAACCTCCAGACGAGCTTCAATGCCATACAACACTCCTGCCATGGCTTCCAACTGCTTTTAAATGCAAGTAAAACTAAATGCATGCTCTTCAACCGATGGCTGCCCGCACCCGCCTGACTAGCATCACTACTCTGGACGGTTCGGATTTGGACTATGTGGACAACTACAAATACCTAGGTGTCTGGTTAGACTGTAAACTCTCCTTCCAGACTCACATTCCATTAAATCTAGAATTGGCTTCCTATTTTGCAATAAAGCATCCTTCACTCATGCTGCCAAACACCCTCGTAAAACTGACTATCCTACCGATCCTAGACTTTGGTGACGTCATTTACAAAATAGCCTCCAACAACACTACTCAGACTACATGCAATTTGCTATCACAGTGCCATCTGTTTTGTCACCAAAGCCCCATATACTACCCACCATTGCGACCTGTATGCTCTCGTTGGCTGGCCCTCGCTACCTATTCGTCGCCAAACCCACTGGATCCGGGTCATCTGTAAGTCTTTGCTAGGTAAAGCCCCGCCTTATCTCAGCTCACTGGTCACCAGCTCACTCAGCACCCACCCGTAGTACGCGCTCCAGCAGGTATATTTCACTGGTCACCCCCAAAGCCAAACACCTCCTTTGGCCGCCTTTCCTTCCAGTTCTCTGCTGCCAATGACTGGAACGAATTGCAAAAATTCCTGAAGCTGGTGACTTATCTTCCTCTAACTTTAAGCATTAACTGTCAGAGCAGCTTACCGATCACTGTACCTGTACACAGCCCATCTGTAAATAGCCCACCCAACTACCTCATCCCCATATTGTTATTTATCTTTTTGCACCTCAGTATCTCTACTTGCACATCATCTGCACATCTATCACTCCAGTGTTAATGCTAAATTGTAATTATTTTGTCTCTATTGCCTATGTATTGCTATTTATTCCATACTCTTCTGCATTTGCGCACACTGTACATAGATTTTTCTATTGTGTTAATAACTGTACGTTTGTTTAACTCTGTTTT
This sequence comes from Oncorhynchus kisutch, assembly GCF_002021735.2. Lineage (NCBI taxonomy): Eukaryota > Metazoa > Chordata > Actinopteri > Salmoniformes > Salmonidae > Oncorhynchus > Oncorhynchus kisutch. The sequence goes on from NC_034193.2 coordinate 42,856,086, forward strand.
TGTCGTCACACTGCTTTGCTTTATCTTGGCCAGGTCGCAGTTGTAAATGAGAACTTTTTCTCATCTGGCCTACCTGGTTATTTAAAGGTGAAATTTAAAAAATAAAAATACTGTTTAGCTTTGGGAGAATGCTATAGAAACAGTCCATGGGTACTAGCTATCTCAAAATAAACAAATGTTTTTTTCATGTTGGGGCCCTTCCAACTAATGGATAGCTGTCCTGATTTCAGCTCTCATCTGGGCAGCCTGTTGGACAGCTGGTTGTTACTGGTAGTATACATGCAGTCCTCATTCCTAAATGTTGCATCTAAAAAGTATTTGTCTGTACAATTGATTACAACTTTTAATGTTTAAATGGAGGCCTAGGTAAGGGCCATAACTTCACAGATATCCCTACTTGGATGTATTCAGTTTGGTTGTCATTTAGACACAAATGCAGAATTATGTAAAAATACATTTAAGTAATGTCTTTGTGCTTAATGTTAGAATATAAAATACGTTTTCTGACGTATTTTCACACCAAATGACCTATAAAGTTTAAAGGTCTGAAACCAAACATTACATATCAGCAAGTAACTAGGGTGTAATTGTGTCAAGGTTTCTGTGGGTCAGTTACCTTGAGCCATTTGCATGTTCTTTGTCTGGTCTTGTTGCAGATCCCAGCGTTCCCAACGTCCAGGTGACACGGTTGACACTGATGTGTGAGACTGCCCCGAACCCACTGACCCTTGACCTGCAAGGTGAGCTGTAGTACTTTTGTTTACCGTAATTCCCAGAAATGGACATCTTATCGTACGAGCATCTCAAAACATGGGGGAAATGGTTCCGAGTGTAACTGGCATTGACAAACTGATCTGTTAGCCCTGAGTCACCCTGAACGAGGCAGGCCAGTGCCAGTAAAAGTGTGTGCATCACACTCGTGTATGTACTTGTAGTGACTTTTCCCGAGGACAGCCACTCGTGTCAGAAGTAACATGCTGGAAACGGTGAATAGGAATTAATTAGGTGTCTTTTGAACATTTCAAAGCCTTACGTCATGGTCTTTCCATGTACAGCACTTATTGCAAATTCTGGGGTAAAAACTGTTTCGAAGCATTCATCGTGGGGGGAATAAAGATATTACTGTATTGCTTCGGTTTCCCCAGTCTGTTCCACTGCTAGATGTTAAAGGAGAGTGTTGCAGCACTGCTAGAAGACACTATTAAAACCCCTGATTAAGTGTGCTAATGAGGCAGTGCCACTGCTGGGCTGAGATAATGACCCCTGCTGAGGTGTCAGAGCTGCCTAGGACTCCACATGGCTGTTAGACACCCTGCTCTCACACTCCACACTGGGGCCCTGTGGACGGCAGTCCCCTGCTGCATGCCCTAGTTAGTGTGTGTGTGTGTGAGAGAGAGTTGGAGAAACCTTGTTTTATTCCCTCATTGTTTTTCTAACAGGAGATCTGGAGGCCTTTAAGAAGCAGTCCTTTATCCTGAAGGAGGGAGTGGAGTACAGAATAAAGATCAGCTTCAAAGTGAGAGCACTGTTCAGATGTTTTGCAGTGGTCCTCGCTGACATTTAAATGTACAGGTAACTGCCAAAATAAAGGAAACCCCAACATAGTGTCTTAATAGGGTGTTGGGACACCACGAGTCAGAACAGCTTCAATGCACCTTGGCATAGATTCTACAAGTGACTGGAACTCTATTGGAGGGATGCGACACCATTCTTCCACGAGAAATTCCATATTTTGATGTTTTGTTGGAGGGTTACCGCTGTCAGGCGCTGTGCCAGAATCTCCCATAAGTGTTCAATTGGTTTGAGATCTGGTGACTGAGACTGCCATGGCTTATGGTTTACATCATTTTAATGCTCATCAAACCATTCAGTGACCACTCGTGGCCTGTGGATGGGGGCATTGTCATCCTATAGGGGCATAGCCATGGTAGCCAAAATAATGGCCTGCCCAGCATTTTTATGCATGATGGGATGTTAATTTCTTAATGAGCCCAGGAGCCACACCTGTGTGGAAGCACCTGCTTTCAATATACTTTACCTCTCATTCCCAAGTGTTTCCATTATTTTTGGCAGTTACCTGTATAACATGTAAGATATTGCACAAAACAATTGAATTTACCTGAAATATAACAAAAGAGAATCTGTCGTTCACTTTACGTGAATGAAAGCTGTTTGTATGAAGACCACATAAGGTAAATGCAGAAAATGCATTCAGTTGTACAACTAGGTATCCCTCTTTTCCCTTTCCCTAAAAAGGTGGTGGCTACACTTTTCTTTCCCCCCGACTAAAAATCAAACACTCAGATTGTTCCAATAATGAACTTGGCTTACCGGTAGGTATTGTATTTTTCAGATTTCATGGTTCACTAGGTCTTTTAAATGGCCTCTTTCTGTCAGATGAGCTTGCGATAAGCTAGATTGATTTTCCATGCCGCTAACGATGCCTCTATCTCTGCAGGTGAACAAGGAGATTGTCTCGGGACTCAAGTATGTCCAGCAGACCCACAGGAAAGGAGTGAGAAGTGAGTGCTTGCTGCTTCCTATCCCTCTTGTTTGTTCCCTCCTGACCTCCATCTCAACTGCACAAGCCTTCCTCCCATAGTAAATGTGGGAAATTGTGCCCTAGACTGAAGCGAATGTTGACATCAACGTTGAAGTTTCCCACTACCATCAGTTTCTACAGATTTCCCTGTTAAGGGAATGTACTAGGTGATACATTGTCATCGTTTCCAAATGTTGGTCCTAACAGAATTGAAGAGAGAAGTGGCATGATGCCACATCAACACCGTTGCTTTAGACAGTAAGGGAATCATTTTAAATGAATTAGTTCAGTGAAGAGCTGTAAACACTTAAGGCCTGTAGAGACTACCATTGTTTATTGTTGACAGACCGCCCCAGCCCACACACTGCCTTCCCTTTTAAATCTGCCAAGAGAAACTGGCAGAAGGGCCAGGGTCTGAAATTGAGATATTGTTTGAAACCGGATGAAAAGGTTGTCGAGTCTGTTTTTCAGCCTCTATTTTTCAGTGTCAATAGGGATATTATTGAGATTCATCTCACATTTTACTGAGCAGAAGAGAAAGGCAGAGTGGCAGGGTGTGAAATGTTTGTTTGAAACTGGATGCAAGTCGAGGCACAAAACAGCCTGTTGTGTCAATTGCTTTATTAGTGAGTCGTGTTTGTGAGGCTTATTGAGAAATCGATTGATCAAAATAAATTGGAGCAGGCCTCCTGAGTGGTGCAGCGGTCTACGGCACTGCTTGAGGCGTCACTACAGACCCGGGTTCAATCCCAGTGTCTTCCGGGTTAGGGAAGGGTTTGGCCGAGCGAGATTTCCTTGTCCCGTTACGCTCTAGCGACTCCTTGCTGGGGACTGGATGCCTGCAAGCTGACTTCAGTACCCAGCTGAACGATGTTTCCTCCGGGCACATTGGTGCGGCTGACTTCTGGATTAAGCGAGCCGTGTGTCAAGAAGCAGTGCGGCTTGGCAGGGTCGTGTTTCGGAGGTCTCGTGGCTCTCGTCCTTCGCCTCTCCCGAGTCCGTAGGGGAGTTGCAGCGATGGGACAAGGCTGTAACTACCAATTGGATGTCACAAAATTGGGGAGAAAAAGGGATACAAGTACAACAAATTCTATAAATTGGAGTAAAACAATCATCAGTTGTGTTTTTCATTAGTCCTGTTTATTGATAACTTTCTTCGCAGCGAGCAAGTATTTTCTCCAAGTAGTTACACCGTTTCATTGTTTTCTGTTTATTGCCTGATGAACACCACCCTGTATTTCTTGTCCTCCCTGGTGATTCAAACAGCCCTTCTTTTCTCTCGGTCTCTGTAGTTGACAAGTCGGACTACATGGTGGGGAGCTATGGGCCAAGGCCGAACGAGTACGACTTCCTGACCCCGCTGGAGGAGGCTCCTAAAGGCATGCTGGCCCGCGGCACCTACAACATCAAGTCCAAGTTCACCGACGACGATAAGCACAACCACCTTTCTTGGGAGTGGAACCTCAACATCAAGAAAGACTGGAAAGATTAAGAAAGAGGCCTTCAAAACCAAAACCAAGCCCCACAACCATGTCCCCATTTCACCATGAGTTTATTTTCTTCTACTTCATTCCATCCTCATGCCTTCAATCTTCATTCCGACCCTTCCATCCCTCTCTTTTTCCCCCATTTATCCGTCTGCATTAGTAGCAGCAAGCAGACGCAACGCCCCCCTCTGTCCGTCCATCCCTCTGCTTTCATTGGTTGCACAAAATCCACCATCATTGATTCAATGCCCTCAACCTGCCAAGAATTTGGTTAGGACTGACTGGGAGGGGCCTCAGTGGGGAAGGGAAAACTAGCTGTTATTGGCAGAGAGGTTTGGAACGATTCTTTATTGGTTTATTAACTAATTTACCAAGGCAGTCTTTTCAAACAGCTCCAACACTGAAAGGGCATTATCATAATTTTCACAATATTATTCCAACCTGGTATTGGGCCTTTAAGTTTTATCTAATTGTATGAATAATAGTATACTGTGGTTTTGTTCATGTCACTGTTGATATTAATCAGCTTTTATGGTCAATCCTTCCCCGACATCATTTCCTTACCCCTTTTAGCATTCCTTTGCCTGCCTCCTTGCTAGTTTATTTTTTATATATATATTTTACCAAGACCTGCCTTGTTAAAGATATTCTCCTGTACTCTTGTATTTTTTTGCCAGTAGTTATGAAAGTAGCACCCACGAGCCAAAAGTGGTCTCTGAAAATCGCATGTCACAAATATGTGCACCATGACATTGCTCTCGTTCTACTGTGTGTGCGTCTTGTTAGCCGTCACTCAAATGGTGAGGGGATGAAACTCAAATTACTAAGGGGCTTGACCAAGTGGGGCTTAATGTAGGGGTTAAACATTTCTGGAGCATGTCTTTTTAAACCTACAGTGAAATAATGAGATGCTTTACTTCAGCTCCTCCTACCCCCCCCCCCCCCTTAAATGTTTAACCCTTTCCTCTTACATGGGGATTGGGGCCAAGGTAACCTAATGTAGCAGGTGTATAATTATTTTTTTAAGTAATTACACCTGAAACTAGATCCCCCCCCCCCCTACATAAGGGGTATTCAACTCTTGCCCTATGAGGTCTGCATCCTGCTAGTTTTCTGTTGTATGTGGAGGAGGAGTTAAGGTGGCGTGTCGCCTTGTTAATGTCCAAAAGCAGAAGTCCATTTCCCCTGAAAACAGGAACATCCAGTAGTTTAGGATTCAGCAGAGGCTAGGGCAAAGGAAGTGAAAGATAATGACATTGTAAAAAATAAAATAAAAAGGCCGTAAGCCCCAGTGCTGCCTCAAACCGAAAGATCAAAATAATCAGTTTCACTCACCAATAATCAGTTCACTACTCTTGTGCAGTTGTCATGGTAGTGCACTAACAGATGGTGCATGCCTTGGGCTGTATGTTGTGTATTTCATGTGGTGCTTGCCATCAGGTAGACTCACTCAAGGGCATATTGTACTATCAACTGTTCCACCATCTTAATCTCTTTGCTAGTTGAGATTCTCCCTGTCGTCTTTACACACATGCTGCTCCCGCCCTGAACTCAACCTCCACTAGTAAACACAAGTTAACATGGTAGTTAGAATGAGAATAGAATACACCACCTAGAATTGACCAATTTTTCATTTTTTTTCCTTGCCCACCCCAGCAAGCCACTTCATCATTATTGTTATTATCATTATTGTTCATCCTTAGCCATGAGGCCTTATCGTTGACTTTGGTCGCGTGAAAAAGAGACATTATTATTTTTTTTTTTTTGCCTTAATGTACATCAATCCCCAGTCAGATTTCCCTCCTCCCCACCTCACTCACATGTTGTTATAAACCTTAGGGCCTGCTGTCGGAGGTCAAAGGTGATGACAAGTACCAGAGAAGGCACAGGAGTAGAGAATGACTCACCGTCTGCTGCTGGAGACATTGATGGTGTTTCAGCTCTCATTAGGAACAGGAGCTGGTAGGGTTAAGATGTACACCTCCACAGTCAGGCCCCAGCCTTTGCCCAATGACCTATTGACGAAAAGAGACGTTGATGGAAGAACGGTCAAGTTTGCACAGAGTAGGTAGGATGTGCTAGCAGAAAATGTGTGATACTGTTTGAGTATGTTAAGAGGGAGGGATTTTGGATCAGAAAGGGGAATTGACATGTACTGTACCCTAAGCATATGGATGTAAAAGTGTTTCAGATATTGTGCTTTTCCATACATTCCTTCACACATTGTACAGTTTCGATGCTGGCATGCTGGTGGGGTTGTATGCATATTTGATCATTTGTGATTGCTCTTCATGGACAATAAAGATGTTGCTCAACTTGGCCTGTTGTGTACGGAGTGTCTCTGGTTTTCAAAGTTTATTTGTGGGTAAAATAAGTAAAACCATTATTTCCAGTCTTGATCTATTCAGCAATCACATTTTACAACTTCTCAAGATTTCTACTAGTCACATTTTTAGACTAGTGGCCAATCTTAAGTTTTGAGAACCCTACCCAAGGTATAACAAAGCACAACCATGTTTTTCCATATCTCTAAGGTCTCCCATATATGGATGGTTGTCTACAAAAATCTTATTGTGAAAGTGGTTAAATTGATAGATATGATGACAGACACCCTTAACTCAACTGGTGGGGAATGGGCCACCCAAGTTCATTTATGATGAATGAACTTAACTTTTTGGTAACTGTTTGTCATTCAGTTCTGTATGGTTCAGTCTGACAAAAATGTATAGTGTGGCCAGACACTGAAGGTCCCTCTGTGATTTTGATATGTTTAGGCCCTACTCTTGCAATTACGTTAGAGGGTCCTCCTAGATTTGACTCCATATCCAATATGGCTAGCATATTACCATTAAATTGTGGTTTTATTACATTATTAATATTAAAGTATTAAAGGAGACATTTTTTAGATTTTTGTACTGTACTTATGACCTGTACTCAAGACCATTTATATGTACTTCAACTATGTTTGGAATCCAATATGCCCACCATGTACACTCAAACACCTTTGTCTGGTGATTTATATATATTTTTTAAATGCAGCAGACTGCTTGTCATGGCAATACCAAGTATTCCACGTTACGTCTTTGAGGATCAACGAGGCTCCAACTAAAGGAAAGAGAATCCTGGACTCTTAACCTCTCTCTTGCTCTACAACTTTCCCCCACTGTGGTATAACTTGCTCCTCCAGGATTGGGCTCTTAAGTCACCTCTTTACAGACCTGGTGCCAGGTTTTTTTTTGGGGGGGGGGGGGGGTTAGTGATGAATTTAGGCTACAAGATAGGCTGTTTATAATAGGTGAATTACCCTATATGAATGCAACAATACACACAGCTCTCTTACCAAAATAATGCAAAAGAAATGCTGAAAGTAGTCACCTAGTTATTCATACATTGCAAACAAAAATAGGGCCCAATTCTGACCCAAATTTAGCGTGTGGAAATTGAACATAAGCTGATGAAAACTATGAACACAACATCCAACAATTTTAATATAAGGAAATCAGTCAATTGGAATAAATGCAATAGGCACTAATCTATGGATTTCACATGACTTGGTCACAGATACCATTAAAAAAAAGGTAGAGAGAAAACCAGTCAGTATCAGTATCTGGTGTGACCACACATCTCCTTCACATAGAGTTGATCAGGCTGTTGACTGTAACATGTGGAATGTTGTCCCACGCCTCTTCAATGGCTTTGTGAAGTTGCTGGATATTGGCGGGAACTGGCACACACTGTCGTACACTTAGATCCAGAGCACCCCAAACATGCTCAATGGGTGACATGTCTGGTGAGTATGCAGGCCATGGAAGAACTGGGACATTTTCAGCTTCCAGGAATTGTGTACAGATCCTTGCGACATGGGGCCCTGCATTATCATGCTGAAACATGTGATGGTGGAGGATGAATGGCACGACAATGGGTCGCGGGATCTCGTCGTGGTATCTCTGTGCATTCAAATTGCCATCAATAAAATGCAATTGTTTTCTCTGTTCATAGCTTATGCCTGCCTGTTCCATAACTCCACCACCACCATGGGGCACTCTGTTGACATCAGCAAACCGCTCGCCCAGATAACGCCCGACACGCTGTCTGCCATTTGCCCAGTACATTTGAAACCAGGATTCACCCATGAAGGGTATACTTCTCTAGTGTGCAGCCGTCGAAGCTGAGCATTTGCCCACTGAAGTCGGTTATGAAGCCGAACTGCAGTCATATCAAGACCCTGGTGAGGACGAGCACGCAGATGAGCATCCCTGAGAGTTTCTGATAGTTTTTGCAGAAATTCTGACCGTTTTTGCAGTATCATGGTATAACATCATACTTCAAGACTAAAACCATGGTTCATTTCCATGATATAAATGAAAGGACCAAAGGGTATTATAAGAAACTTGATTTGTTATTTATTTCAAATGATCACACTAACAGTTACTTTAGTTAAGAACTTAGATTCGGTAACACATTCAAGCAATTTAAAAAAATAAAAGTCAGCTCTATATGCTTAAGTCCATGTGAAGCCGTATAGTGGATATGTGACAACTTTATGAAAGTGGATATGTCGATCTAGTGCAGGACTCTCCAACCTTGTTCCTAGAGAGCTACCTGCCTGTAGGTTTTCCCCAGTTGTCACTAACTTGATTGAGTTTATCAACAAGCCAATTATTAGAATCATGTACACTAGATTAGGGTTGGAGTGAAAACGTACAGGACAGTAGCTCTCCAGGAACAGGGTTGGAGAGCCTTGATCTAGTGGATATGTTGTCGATTGTAAAATGATACACTTGCAAGTGGAAACTCAGAACTCAGCTGTGGAGTCATTACTGATTGTGATGTAATTATTAATGTATCTTGGTCTTGACTGTCTTTTTACCTACTAAGATTCCTCTTGAAAAGTCCAGTGCAGTCAAAAATGTGATTTTCCTGTGTTATATTTCCACACTATGAGGTTGGAATAATACTGTGAAATTGCAAAAATGATAATGCCCTTTTAGTGTAAGAGCTGCTTGAAAAGACAGCCTAAAACTTCAGCCTGTTTTGGTGGGATGGAGTTTAGGCCTGCCCGATGACATCACCAGGTGGTTAAATGAGTTTAATAGACAAATGAGAGAGTTCTAAACCTTTAGTTTTCAGTCGCCCCCTCCCCACTCAGATCACTCCCAGACAGTCCGAGCAAAATTCTTTCTTGACTATCGCTCTTCGATAAGCGGTTTCTTTTTAACCATTTTAATTTAATAAAACAATCACACTAAGGTACTTTATTGTTACCCAAAAATGATTTGATATTGAGATAAAAACAGCTGCATCGGATCTTTAATGAAAAGCACAATATAAATAAAATGAGCATTGACTTCCACATGCAGTGCCTCCCTAATGTCTCCACTAGGTAAGGTGTTGATCGTGAGTTTTATTCTCTTCCCCTCACAGGAACTGTGAGATGGCGAGCTTAATTTACCATACTGTATTTTTATTTTTTGACGTTGTGTAAATATTAATTACAAATATATATAGAAAGGCACATTGTCAAAATACAATTTGGCATGCATTTAAAATGGAGTAAACATTCAAAAGACTTGACCCATCTTGCCTGTCTACTAACTAACAGGTCTCCGTCACAGTATGAGCACCCAGCATCTCCGTCCTTTTCTAAAGAGACCATTACTACGTCACTGGATGAGGAGAGAGGGCCCCTGTACATAAATATACATTCAACAAAATAATTAACATGCGCTTACAGTTTGGTCCAACTTTAACAGTAGTCAGCTCAAGTACAGTATTGACCCAGACTCATCCTGAGAGAGACAAACCAATCACTTCACCTTTCCCCCCAAACAACATGCCAAACAAGCCGGAAATGGGGGTTTGTATTTTTGGCACATTTTTGTGGAATATGCATGTCAAAACCTAATAACAACCTTCTCCGCCTCTCCTCAGAACTGAAGCACCTGACGTTGGCATCGCCCCCCAGTCCTGTTTAGGTGTCTAGTGGTATGTACTCTGAAGTAAAATCATGTTGTTATCGTAAGCGCTCACTTTGCATGGTTATTAAAATATATCTTAAAAACACATGTATCCTTAAACAAGGTAACGCAGAAGCGAAGCACAAAATATTTAGGGTCAAAAAAACAAAATAGCAACTTTAAGAATTTGACCAGGAACACCGTACAGTACCCTGTGAATCCATAGGAGGTGCAGTTCAGCTTGTTATACAGTAGATCGAGTCATGAGTGAAGACAAACCAAAGGCGCATGATAACCCTGCAAAAACTATTCTTTCCAGTTATAAATCCAAAAATGTCATTGAACAAATGCATCGTTGGTCTTCTATCAGAGCAGAACGCAGTTTATGCTGGGTTTTGTTCCCGGTATGTGCCTTGTGAGTTGGGCAAGAGACAGGAACATTTTAACACTTTTCTCCGTATTGAGGTTTGGGAGAGGAGGCTCATTTGGAAAGTTTGCTGATGACACGGATGAGAGCGGCATTCTCATCCTTTAGCCTCTGGTTGTCTGCTCGGAGATCCACCAGCACCTGGAAATACACGATAACACAGGAAGGGAGACAAAACAACATCAGGGCAAATAGGTTGTTTTTCTCTTCTTTGTCATCATGATCAGTTGATGGAAATCTATTGGTTGTTGTATGTTACAGATAATGTAGAACGATACAGAATAAAACATGATTTTTATTTTACATAGTGTTTGGGGTAGATTCGTTAGTGTTTGTGTAATTTGGAGTTAGTTTGAGTACTTTTATGTGGCTAATGTTTTTGATGGTTTATTTTTGGGGGGTAGTATGTGGTTAGTATGTTGTTGTTTTTGGTTGTTGAATAGTTTGGGTTAGTGTTTTGGGCAGTTAGTAGGATCTCTTAGCACATAATCAACGCTAATAATTCTGCATGTTATTTCAAGTCTGAACAGACACAATAGGCGTTAAATAGGCCCCGGTGACGAAACAATTCCCTTCTACCTTCAGCTCATCCTCCAGTTCCACTGCTTTTCTCTGGAGTGCTCTCTTCTCCTGCGAGTAAAACAGACTGATTTTAGAACTCACTCCCACATAGGTATGGAGCCTTTATGGCTAATGACATGAGGTTACATTCCATTTGACCTCAATTGATCCAATAAATAAATCATTTCCTGAATTGGGATGCTAAAAGTGAAATGGACCCGAAAACATGAACACAGACAGTTTAAGCGGGGACTCACAAATCTCTCCAGTTCCAGCAGGGCCGGCCTCTCTGTGTTGCTCTCTTGACTCTGCAATGGAGACACAGACACAACAGGGCCAGTGATTGACGTGCACGGCTCAGCACAGAAGCCGAGCGGTATAATGCCGACACATTGTGCGTGCTATAATCTGGAATCCATCGGTGCTCCTATGTTCCTGTGTATTGTTTGTCTTACACCAACGTAACTTCCCTTTCACACTGTCAAGAGTCAGACACAGAACACCGTCAGGACCCGCCTCCCTGACAAGACTGACAGTGTCCCAATACTCTTCGTCTCCCTCCTTTCCACTGCTACGTGGATCTAATATATTGAAACGGAATACCTGATAATCATATCCAGACTTATCTGTAGTTCCCTATCTGTAGTTATGAGCGAGAGAAGACAAGGAAAAGAGTCATGGCACATGGCTTTGCTATACACCATGGATCTTGACCCATGGCCATCAACATCCAGACAGGATCATATCCTTACCTGTCGGAGTCTCTCCAGCTCCACTTTGCTCTGGCTGAGCAGCAGCGCCGTCTCCTGCAGCTTGTCTTTGAGCAGGCCGTTCTCCTGCAGCACCGACCTGTACAGCTAGGGGGCGAAACCAAACAGGGATTCGGTCAAAGGCAGAGGACAGCAGCCTGGATATAGCCTAGCCACTGCAGTTCTAAATAGATTCAGTTTAAGTGGTTTAAACACCTATTTCACAGTTAGTCAGCTGCATCTATTCATTCCCCTCACAGCATGTTTTTCTCTCACTTATAAAACCTTAGCTACCATCTTTCAAGTGCCTGAAGAATGTGTATTTAAAATCACTGGGAGTAATCAACAATACCATACCATTTTGTAGTCTGGTGAAGAATCTCCCAACTGAGGCTCACTGCAAATATAGGAGTACATGATTTACTCAATATAAAAGAGGTTTAGTAATTCAGTAGAACTGTAGTATAGAAATTTAAAACACTTACCTGGGTGAACTATGACGGTGGTTTTCATCCTGTTGGGCTTCATCCATTGCATCCAAATGTTCATTCTTATAAAAAATATATATATATAAATACATATACAAATGGTACGTTTGACATCGACCACCAATATTATACCAGGCATTGTAATACAAGACCACTTTTGTGATAAAGAATCGGATTATAACATTTTGTGTGTGTGTGTGTGTGTGGGGGGGGTCCTATCATTCAGGCCTACATTATAAAGCAGTCAAAATACAGAAATATAGCAATTACACAACTGAAAAAGAGGAAAAAAGAACATTTCAGGTCGGGTATGGGGTTCCTGTTCTGAGTATGAGGTTACGAAATACTGTGTCATTTCCTCTTTGACTTTGTAGGACATAACATTTACTTTGTACTTGTGGCATGTTGGATGTAGACAAGAAAGAGTGATATTGGTTGAGTCAAATTAAAGTTCAATCAGTTTATACAAAGAGGAAATGGTCAAACGATTAGAACAAAAAGACTTCAAAAGCTCTCGCACAAATACTATTTATTTGTTTCATATATTGTTTTTAACCTTTATTTAACCAGGAAGGGCTCATTGAGATTAAAATATATTTTTCAAGAGCACCCTGGCCAAGATAGGCAGCTCCAAGTCATTACAAAAAAAATATACAGACAGACAACTTGAAAAACTACAAGTAATCTAGTAAAAACCATTGAATTCACAAGAGTATAAAACAGCTAATTAAAAACATTGACAGGTCTGGGAATCAGCCTCAAAATCCTTCATCAGTGATTTAAAAACACCTATCGGACAAGTTCTTCCAGTTTAAAAGTATTCTGTAAGGTGTTCCAAGACGATGGCGCAGAGTACATGAAAGCCCTTTCACTATGAATATGTATGAAGGGGTTCCTCCGCTTACCCCTAGCTGAACCACCCCGGTGGAGCGTCTCTCTCTCCTTCCCTTCCGTCGGTCCCTCACTCCTAGCCGCGTCTCTCCCTCGGACCCGACCTCCTTCACTGGGTCGGTGTCTACAATACAATAGGAACAGAATGACATTGCTAGATCACGAAGGCATTTCAACAGCGCGGCTCTAAACTAACTTTTTCCACCGGTGGCACTGGCGCTACCAACTTGACGGCACCAGCACGTGATACGGTCGCACCAATGTCATGCCGCTGCGTGCCGATAATGACCCGACCCGTGTCTCATAATGTGCCTGCATTCCATACAGAACCAGGCTAATAACGACTAGTCGTCTTTTACGCTAGCATGCCCTTGCAGTGTTTGGCATTCAGATGAATTTGCCAGTGGCACACTGGGCCAATGCAAACTTAAAGTTACTGGCCTGAATGAAAAGAATGCTGGCCAAGGAAAGCAGACGATGCGGCAATCACTTCAAATGTTATGTTTAATTGGCAGGCTACGTAAGTGGTCTACAGCAGAGCTCTCTAACCCGGTTCCTGGAGAGCTACCGTCCTGTAGGTTTTCGCATCGCAAGAGACCATTGTGTTGGGCTAGCGGTGTTTTTGTGCGGTACAATGTAGGCTACACGTGATGGAAGAGTTTGATAAACAAATGCCCTGCAATTGTCAAATCATCAAGATATCATTCAGCCAGGTATTTATTGGCAGGTTTTTTTGAGGAAAGCCTTTAGAAATGTGCGCATGACTCAATTTTGCATCGCAAAGATTAAACCGAGACTTCGGACCAAACTTTATGAATACCTGGTCTGCATACCCATTGTTGCTAACCTTTAGAATATATATTTTTTAAACATAAAATTGTGAACCAAAAAGTAACGTGCCCAGGAGAAAACATATATTAAAATCACTGGCACCCTAGCGTCAAATTAAAAATGTGTGTTGCACTGCCAAGTCAAACGGTCGCAAATACGGTGTTTTTTTGGTTGCAATTTTGAGCCTTTAACAAGGCAAGGCCAGGGCATGCATCTGATATTGCCAACTTGATGTTTTCATGACACTAAAATACTTTTAAAACTAGGATTCATAATCCTGTCTTCCTGAATGGCATTACTATTAATACATGAAAACAGCAAATTTTTTCCCACCACAGTCCCACTCACCTCTCTCAGCAGGTGTTATGGTGACTATAGGGCTGACATGCAGGATGTTGCTAGGTGGTGGATCAGCCGGTTTGGCTACGCTCTTCTCTGCCTCCTTCAAGTCAGTGAGCGTCACACCCTTGTCACAGGAAACAAGCAAAAAAATCATGTTTATTATTTATGCTGAAAGGTGGTCAGTTATGGTGACAAGATCCATTTGAAGTCCTCTGTAAGAGACGTAAAGAGATGGTTTATTGTGGCCAGTTACCTGTGTGGAACGGCGAGACTGGCGCATGAGGCGTGATCGTGCCTTCCTCTGAGACTCAGACTCCTCGTCTCTTACTGGGGCCTGGAACCTGAGGGGCAAACATCCACACAGCTCCATTAGAACCCTTAGATTCAGAGCCGTAACCCGGGTTGGAGTTTCAGTGAAAAGGGGCGAAATATGAGAAATGATTCATACCGACACGTAGCATCGGAGACAGTTCAGTCAGTTGTAATGATGAATTGCATAAAATCATCAACTCTTTACACATAGCGTTTTGGGGCATTACGTTGAGAGGCATTATGAGGCATGAACTAATCAAGGGCCGCACAAACACACATCAACGGAGCACACAGATGATCGTATTAATCACATTCACATGAATTATTAGCACATTACTTAGGATTCTGTATTACCTTTAAAAAAAAGGTGGGTAATGGGTCAACTATAAACTCCAGTGGGCGATCAAGACTAACAAGAGCATTGGGTCAGTAACACGAAAGGTCGCTGGTTCGAAGAACCCATACACGCAGCTCTGTTAGACTCGTTATGCTCCAAAAGAACCCATCCACACAGCTCCATTAGAAGCCGTATATTCATTATGCTCCATAAGAACACATCTTTCGGATGGGACGTTAAACGGGTGTCCTGACTCTCTGAGGTCATTAAAGATCCCATGGCACTTATCGTAAGAGTAGGGGTGTTAATCCCGGTGTCCTGGCTAAATTCCCAATCTGGCCCTCAAACCATCACGGTCACCTAATAATCCCCAGTTTACAATTGGCTCATTCATCCCCCTCCTCTACCCCTGTAACTATTCCCCAGGTCGTTGCTGCAAATGAGAACGTGTTCTCAGTCAACTTACCTGGTAAAATAACGGAAAAATAAAAATAAATAAATCCACACAGCTCCGTAAAAGCACATCCACTTCATTTAGAGCAGAAGAGACACACTCCTCTGCTAGAACACATTGACAGTGCTTTAACAACTGCCTGTGTCGAGCGTCTCTGCCTCCTGCTACACAAACTACTCAGTCATCTTCCCTATAGTTGTGCCAGGCCACTAAGCTTTAAATGTGTGTTTACTGTGTGTCGTGTGCCTCTTACTTCCGTCTGTCTGGGTTGGTGTTGTTGGGACTATCGGCCAGGGGTTCTTTCCGCTGGGGGGTGGGCTGGACCCGGGCTGTACGACTGGCTCTGTCCTGGTCCCGCTCCTCCACATCCTTCTCTTCTGGAGTCTGCTGGACCACAGGCAAGACAGGACCACAGACAAGACAGGACCACATTAATACAGGGGAATAATAACACTCCTCTTGAACCTAATCGATTCATTGTTACTAGGCTGAGGAGTCTTGACGTTCAAATGGAAAGGACATTTTGTTAACATCAACAGCGAAGATACGAAATAACAAATAACTAAGGGTGTAAAGCCCGACAGACCCAGGTAGACTACACAACAGACAGTACAGCTTAAGATACATTGAGACATGGCTTACCTTCTCAGCAGGGCTGACGGTGGAGGTGGCACTCTCTGTGTCTGGACTGGATAGAGTGGAGCTTTCTAAGACAGACAGACAGGAGGTGTACTCTGGTCAGTAGGTATTCATGACTGGGTCATACCACTTGACCGGAGCATTTTAAAATGTGAACATGTACTTCAATAAGTCTTCATTCTTCATGAGATATGTCTGTGTGTGTGTGTGTGTGTGTCTGTGTGTGTGAGACCAGCCATATTATATACCAGGGCTGCTCTCTTTCTCCTCGCTGAGCTCCAGGCCTTCAGACCTCCTCTCTTTAGACTGGTCCTGCACGTTCATCTTCTCCTTACTGCTCATCCTGCACACGGACGTCCTGAAACACACACAGATGATTATTATCAGCATTTCACAGAAATCGGCTGCATTCTGATTCTTTACCCTTCTCCCAAAGTGTGCTCTCGTGCTCTTGGTCCATACATGGGAGGAGATAATGATCGGAATGTAGCCATGAAATTCATTGGAGGAACGCATCCAGTTCTGACACTGTCCAACACAATCCTCCCTGCTATTATTGACAAGGAAGATGCCTTTTTCATAGTCAGCCATCTTTGTCAAATAACATTAGTCAATGAAGAACTATCCAATTGAATCTCATCGAAATTTCTTATGAAGACAAAACCATCTTTCTGCACAAAAATAAAATAAAATAAAAAAATAAAAAAATTATATATATATATATATATATATATATATAGACATTCATTATAGTCAATGAAGAACTATCCAATTGAATCTCATTGAAATTTCTTATGAAGACAAAACCATCTTTCTGCACACAAAAAATAAAAAATAAAAAAATAAAAAAATTATATATATATATATTTTTTTTTTTTTTTTTTTTTGTGCAGAAAGATGGTTTTGTCTTCATAAGAAATTTCGATGAGATTCAATTGGATAGTTCTTCATTGACTATAAAAATAATACTTGAGGCCAAGCCCACCACATTTACTCCAACTACAGTCTAACTGCAAAATAAATACTACAGATCAGAAGAGGAAAAGAAACTATAGAAAATAAGATGCAGTAGTAATAAGGCATATCTGTTGCTTGTTATAAGATGCAGTAGTAATAAGGCATATCTGTTGCTTGTTATCAGATGCAGTAGTAATAAGGCATATCTGTTGCTTGTTATCAGATGCAGTAGTAATAAGGCATATCTGTTGTTTGTTATCAGATGCAGTAGTAATAAGGCATATCTGTTGTTTGTTATCAGATGCA
Source organism: Oncorhynchus kisutch (assembly GCF_002021735.2). Taxonomy (NCBI): domain Eukaryota; kingdom Metazoa; phylum Chordata; class Actinopteri; order Salmoniformes; family Salmonidae; genus Oncorhynchus; species Oncorhynchus kisutch. The sequence goes on from NC_034193.2 coordinate 42,873,366, forward strand.
GTAGTAATAAGGCATATATGTTGTTTGTTGTCAGATGCAGTAGTAATAAGGCATATATGTTGTTTGTTATCAGATGCAGTAGTAATAAGGCATATCTGTTGTTTGTTATCAGATGCAGTAGTAATAAGGCATATCTGTTGTTTGTTATCAGATGCAGTAGTAATAAGGCATATACGGACCTCCGTCGTTTGTTATCAGCTTTTGCAGCAGTAGAGCCTGCAGGGTTCTGTCTGTCCACGATGGACTGCTCATTACGCCACTGTGAAGGGACACAGAAATATGACCACTGTCATTAGATAACACACATAATAATAATAATAATAATAATAATAGTGCAAGGCAAATATAGTAGTAAGAGTCATGACAGCATCACTCATCAGTAAGAGAAAAACTGGAAGACTGCCTTTTGCAGAACAGCCCAATATTACATGGCAAATATGGCAACAAGTCAAATGATACCCATTCTGAAAAGATGTGAAATCTACAATTAATTTTTCACAATCAGGCAGTTTTGTATTGGCCATCTAGAGAACTATTTTGCACACATGAAGTGACAAAACAAAAGGGAAGTCTCACGTTGGCTTGTTTCTGTGACAGCTCCTCCAGCAGCGACACAACACTCTCATCAGCGACATCAAATGGAGTCTGACCCTGCAGGGTTGACGTTGCAAAATGAAAATAGGGCACAAAGGAAGCAGCAAGACCGTACGTGGCATCCCACTTCCTACCACATGACGACGCTATATTAGCCTAGCATTTCAAAAAGTAGTAACAAATACCACAGAGACTTGGTATACAAGCAGTCTTCAATATTTCGGAGGGACATCGAGCAATGTCTTGAGGAGGACGGGCTCATTGTTAATTGGCTGGAATAGAATAAATGGAACGGCATCAAACATATGGAAATCACGCTGGACTCCGTTCCATTAATTCCATTCATTACAATAAGCCTGTCCTCCGACAGCTCCTCCGGTATACATGTGTACGGCTCTAGTCTGTCTCACCCCATTGCTGCAGACCTCCATGTCACAGAGCTGTTCAGCCAGTATCCTGCAGGCATCTCCCTGCCCCCAGTGTGACGCTGCGTGGAGAGGCGTCCAGCCATCACAGTCCATCTCCGACACGTCCAGACCACACTGGCATAGCAGTCTGAACCACAACAACAGAGGTTTAGCACAGAGAACAAAGCAGAAAGCCTATGCAATTGAGTTCATTCATTTTGTCTGTTTGTTTTTTAACAAGGCCCTGTTTCCCCATAAACTCAAAGAGTTATTGAGCTTGTCAGAGTGGCTGTGAGGGAGAGACAAGAAAAATAGGGTTTTTTGAGAGAATTGGGACACGGTCATGGACACTCACTTGATGGCTTCCAGGTAGCCCTTGGCTGCAGCCACATGCAGGGGAGTGGCCCCAGTTTTGGGGTGCCGTAGTTCTGAGGGAGGCCCCTCTGTCAGCCAGGCTCTGGCGTCTTTCATGATCTGCTCCTCCTCCACCCGTTTAGCTGCCTCCACGTCCACCCCTGAGACGGGAATGAAATGTATAATCAACAACTCAACAAGAATGTGTAAAAAGTGGCAGTCAAGAAGCTTCTTCCTCTCTCAACTCCATTGAAAAAGGGAGAGCCTTATTCTTGTTTAGCTCGATATGGAACGTTGACAGCATCACAAGCCAAAAATTGGCTAAGAGTGTGCCCTGGCTTCGCTTCCTTCTCAGTACCAAAGTAAGTCTTTATAAATCAGACACCACAACACTTATCACCCTGAATCTCTCCTTTGTTTTCTCCCTGTGTTGGTAGCACCGTATTCACCTTGTCTCACTGTGTATTGGTGCAGGAGTGACTCAGTGGCCTCGTCTTCAGCTATATCTAGCGGGACGTCGCCATCGCAGTTCACAGCAGTGAGAGACGCACCCTGCTGCAAAAGGAAACTGAGATATGGAACGAGAGTTTGAAACCATCCACAACTGAGAAACAGGCCACATAATCAAGAGTAAACAAAAAGCAGTCGACCTGCTTTACAGGCCCTGCTGTACCAGACAACAATACAGCATTGTTGAATGGAGAAACATTGGAGGCTACGCTTAGGCTACAAAATCAGGTTAACTCAATTGCAACGACTGCACAACACTAACAGAAGAATGTAGAAAGCTTTCATAGGTAGCCCCTATTCTATTGCCTGATGTTGAAGTGATATACTGTACTGTACATACTCAGTGATCTCCAGGTTCCCACAGGTGGCTGCCACATGCAGCGGAGTCCAGCCCTCACTGTCCACCTGGTTTATGTTGGCACCCCGAGCCAGGAGAAAGACCATCACCTCCATGCTCCCATCTATGCAAGCCTACAGTGAATGAGGAGAGAGGGTGATGATAATCAATGCTCCAGTATGACTTATAGGTTGTAGAGTCAATACACAGACACTACATTTGACTCATTTACCACAAGTCCTTACCTGGTGAAGAGCTGTGATTCCATCAGCATTGGCGCAATTCACAACCTCTCCCTGGTAGTCTCCATTCTTGCCTTCTGTCTCTTTTGCATCTTTCAGCATCTCTTGGGCCTCATCTGTGTCACCACTGGCACAAGCTGCCAGGAACTCGGCAGCAGTATCAAACCGCACTCGCCTCCTACAGTCGAGGTCATCATTTAGGGACATTACTCAGGATATTAAAGTTAATATTTTACCAGCACTCCACGGCAGCTATTCATATCTCATTATTTGCATACATGAAAGGCAGATCATATTCCCCTCCTCAAAATAGTCCATGTTAAACCCAGTGGTTGTCAACAACAGTGGTGGACTGTAGCTAACTGGATATGTAGTTAGGTAACTTAACTAGTCAGCGAGCAACATAGTTAACTGCCTGATAACTTTCCAAAAAGACTAGCCAGCCAATGTGGGTGTGTTAGCTACATATTCTGTCGAATAGTGTAGAGAACTGTTCTAAATCTACTAACGTTAATAGACAGTAGACAATGTATGCATGCATGTGCCATTGTTGTGATTGCAGACATAGATAGTTAGCGAGATAAACATTGAAGTATCAGTAAAGCTAGCTAGCAAGTGCCTAGCCCACGCACAGCATTCCTGAATAGCATCCGGTATAGTATTAGTACTAGCTAGCTAGCGATAACCTAGCTAGCTAGCTAGTTAGCTAGTAATGCATCAATCTGACAATACAGTACCTTCGTTTGAGTAGACGACTATTGGCTTCCCCGGTGGTCGATCCGCTTCCCTCCACATCCTGAGAATGGTCCTTTGAAACGGAGTTGTTTACGGCCTCCGAGCAGCCTGCATCCTCGACATCGCCCCGCCACCTTCGCCTGGGCACAGCCGGTTCTCTGTCGGTGCTAGAACCTGACCAGCGCTTCAGTTGTTCTTGCCGTTTATCCTTTGCTGTGTCCCCCATTATTATCCGACGAGGGCTTTATTCAATAAAATATATATTCGATAGAAAAGACACACCCTCCATGTGTATAGTTTCACTTCCTTATTCAAAGCACTGGGTGTGAAGCCAAAGATGGTGCATAAAATGAAGATGTCCCACTCCGGCCGTTAACCATTGAAAAAAATGTCACAGTTCCGGTCTACTTAAGGAGTAGGTTAGTTGACAACGAAAACGATGCGTGCGCTTCAATGGGGGCAGAAGTTAGTGTGTTGTTGTGATTCTGGTTGGCCAGATAGCAACAATGAGAAGAGGCTGCCATCTGGGGCATCGTAGGTGGCTCATTTCAGCTAGTTTAATCTTCTTCTTGATACAATGTCTTGTGTTGAGGTGTTTTGACTGATGCAATGTCTATGCTAATGTGACTAAAAATGTACTAGCTAACTAATGAACAATGTAACTATGTATTTGAGAGACAAGTGCTCATTGTGCAAATCTATTTATGTTTTCAATAAACATTGGAGACAAAATATAGTTTACATGTTGTCAACAATCTAAGCCAACCCTGTCTGTTTTGCCCAATAGTCCGCCACAGTGGAAGGGTCATTAATACCCATAAAACCTAGCGGTAAAATATGGAAATGGTTTCATACATTTTTCCCCATCATGAATTTTGCAAACACTTTAAAACAGTGTGTGTGTTTGGTGTACGCGTACCTTGCTGTGACGTTTTGATAACCGTTTAACTCAAAGTGAGGTTTATCAATATATTTGCGTCAATATACTCTCACAAATTCAAAATGCTAATTCACAACAGAGAAGACCTCAGCAAGCGCAATCAGAGAGACCTGTGCCCAATCCATGATGAATACATGTGCTGTATTTAAATTAATTTAATAAAGTGTTGCACTTCTTCCATCCTCTTTCTGTCTTAGTTAGCCACTGACTATACTTTATCTAGCTAGTTAGCAGAGCAGTAGATCAGAACATATTCTTGTATTATTTGACCTAGATAATTATTTGTACAGTATCTCGACTTGGATGTCTATTTCAGACCTTATGGCATTTTTCAAGGATAATCATAGATCATTAAAAGGGGAGAAAACCACTATAAACCTGGCCATGTGGAGAAGTACAGCCACCCAGAGTGAGGAACAACTTACCGGTTTGGTCAGGTCCATGAGGGATACAGTTTTATCCTGTGTCGGTGAGTTAAGTTTGAGCATCTTAGCAATACAATATGTTTTATACTGCTGTCAACATTCCACACGGAAAGAGTTACTTAATCAATTATATAGTGCATTTGGAAAGTATTCAGACCCCTTTTCCCACATTTTGTTACATTACAGCCTTATTCTAAAAATGATTAAATTTATGTTTTTCCTCATCAATCAACACACAATACCCCATAATGACAAAGTGAAAACAGGTTTCTAGTATTTTGTGCAATTTAAAAAAAATCATAAACAGAAATACCTTATTTACATAAGTATTCAGACCCTTTGCTAAGAGACTCAAAATGTATCTCAGGTGCATCCTGTTTCCATTGATCATCCTTGAAATGTTTCTACAAATTGATTGGAGTCCACCTGTGGTAAATTCAATTAATTGGAAAGGTACACACCTGCACCTGTAAGGTCCCACAGTGCATGTCAGAGCAAAAACCAAGCCATGAGGTTTGTCAGTAGAGCTACAAGACAGGATTGTGTCAAGGCACAGATCTGGGGAAGGGTACCAACAAATTGCTGCAGCATTGAAGGTCCCCGAGAACACAGTGGCCTCCATCATTCGTAAATGGAAGAAGTGTGGAACCACCAAGACTCTTCCTAGAGCTGGCTGCCCAGCCAAACTGAGCAATCGGGAGAGAAGGGCTGACCAAGAACCTGACGGTCACTCTGACAGAGCTCTAGAGTTCCTCTGTGGAGATGGGAGAACCTTCCAGGACAACCATCTCTGCAGCACTCCACCAATCACGCCTTTATAGTAGAGTGGCTAGACTGAAGCCACTCCTCAGGTAAATGCACATGACAGCTCGCTTGGAGTTTGCCAAAAGGCACTTAAAGACTCTCAGACCATGATAAACAAGATTCTCTGGTCTGATGAAACCAAGATTGAACTCTTTGGCCTAAATGCCAAGTGCATGGTGTTGGCAGCATCATGCTGTGGGGATGTTTTTCAGAGGCAGGGACTGGGAGACTAGTCAGGAACGAGGGAAAGATGAACGGAACAAAATACATAGAGATCCTTCATGAAAACCTGCTTCAGAGCGCTCAGGACCTCAGACTGGGTCGACGGTTCACCTTCTAACAGGACAACGACCCTAAACACACGGCCAAGACAGCGCAGGAGTGGCTTTTGGACAAGTCTCAATGGTCTTGAGTGGCCTAGCCAGAGCCCAGACTTGAATCCGATCAAACAGCTCTGGAGAGACCTGAAAATAGCTGTGCAGCGACTCTCACAAGCCAACCTGACAGAGCTTGAGAGGATTTGCAGAGAAGAATGGGAGAAACTCCCCAAATACAAGCCAAGCTTGTAGTATCAAATCCAAGAAGGCTCGAGACAGTAATCGCTGCCAAAGGTATTTCAACAAAGTACTGAGTAAAGGGTCTGAATACTTATGTAAATGTAATATACGTTTTTTTATATATACTTGCAGAAATTTCCAAAAACCCGTTTTTGATTTGTCATTATGGGGTATTGTGTGTAAATCAAATCAAATCAAATCAAATGTATTTATATAGCCCTTCGTACATCAGCTGATATCTCAAAGTGCTGTACAGAAACCCAGCCTAAAACCCCAAACAGCAAGCAATGCAGGTGTAGAAGCACGGTGGCTAGGAAAAACTCCCTAGAAAGGCCAAAACCTAGGAAGAAACCTAGAGAGGAACCAGGCTATGTGGGGTGGCCAGTCCTCTTCTGGCTGTGCCGGGTAGAGATTATAACAGAACATGGCCAAGATGTTCAAATGTTCATAAATGACCAGCATGGTCGTATAATAATAAGGCAGAACAGTTGAAACTGGAGCAGCAGCACGGTCAGATGGACTGGGGACAGCAAGGAGTCATCTTGTCAGGTAGTCCTGGGGCATGGTCCTAGGGCTCAGGTCCTCAGAGAGAGAGAAAAAAAGAGAGAAGGAGAGAATTAGAGAACGCACACTTAGATTCACACAGGACACCGAATAGGACAGGAGAAGTACTCCAGATATAACAAACTGACCCTAGCCCCCCGACACATAAACTACTGCAGCATAAATACTGGAGGCTGAGACAGGAGGGGTCAGGAGACACTGTGGACCCATCCGAGGACACCCCCGGACAGGGCCAAACAGGAAGGATATAACCCCACCCACTTTGCCAAAGCACAGCCCCCACACCACTAGAGGGATATCTTCAACCACCAACTTACCATCCTGAGACAGGGCCGAGTATAGCCCGAGTGTAGACTGATGAGAGGAAAAAAAGACTTAATCAATTTTAGAATAAGGCTGTAACGTAACAAAATGTGGGAAAAAAATCAAGGGGTCTGAATATTTTCCGAATGCACTGTATAATCATTAATCAGATTGCCCCAGATACCAGACTTAGGTGAGTGATAATTCAGTTCTAGAATGTTGTCATTGATGAGACTGAATCTAAAAATCTATTGACATCCAGAATTGACTTTATTTAGATGACCTGCGTGTGTCATAGATTCAGAACAAGAGACACATCTTCAACGGCACCGTATTTATTCATTGGGAGTGGTACATGCATTCACATGGTCGTGATTCTGTCCACAAAAATGAAACGCTAATTATCTGTTAATGACACTATCATACAGAACCACAATTGTCTGTCTCAAGCTTCACATCTCACCAGGGCCATGATGACCTGGATGAGACTGCAGGATCGAGGCAAAGGTAAGAATATCATTCATAAATTAGCTAAAGTTGTTTAAATTGACAATTCTGTGAATTGTCTTGGGCAAGTTTTTAATTGAAAATGCCTGTTATCTAGATAGGTAGCTCATGGTTAGTTAGTTAGTTAGCAACATTAGCCTGGCTAGATGGCTAATAGCAGTCTATTTGCATAGCCATTTAAATGCATGAGGAATTCATAAAAACAAGTTTCTTTCTTTTGCTTTTATAAACCAACAGTCTAGCTTGGTAGCAAACTTGGGGAAGCTATGGCTAGGCGTTCTAATAATGTTTGTTTGATAACATTTGATAATGTTTGTTTGTGTCTGTGGGTGAGGGGTGTGTAGCCTACTTCAAGTACTACTTGATTTGTAGCTACCCTAGCTAGCTGGATTATTTTAGTCTGGATTTTTGAGGTTTCAGAGATGAACTGATTCATCCTCTCGAGTCAAGATTGTGTTTACTGCGGGAAAACACTGTTTGCTGTATGGGCAAGGTTATGTAATCTTTATTTATGAATGGATGGTGGGAAAACGATTGTAACCATTTCCGTGTTTGACCACTAGGTTTTATGGGTATTATGACTCATACTGTGGTAGACCAATGCATTATGGTGCGTTCAAGACAACTAGGAACTAGGTGAAATCATGACGTCAGTGAACTTCAGGTCAGAAAGTCGGAGCTCTAGAAAGAGGCCAGAGTTCTCGAGTTGGAATTCCGAAGTTGAATGACTGTTCAAAATTATTTTTCCCAGTCATTGCTAGTTTTTTTTCCCGCAAGTTCCCAGTTGTCTTGAACACACTGAAGTTGGAACTCTGATATTTCTGAGTGCCCAGTTGTTTTGAACGTGGCATTAGCAGTTGGGTCTGTATATAAAACCCTGGATTGCTGTTGCTATGTATTGGACAATGAGAGAGGCTTTGAAAGCACCGGTTAGCCATATTGGCACTCCTCAGAAGAAGCAGTCCTTCATAGGAATTAATTGAATTCTACAGTATTTTAATTAAATAGTTCAAGGACAAAAAATATAATTTAAAAGTATGCATTAAGGTGTCTGTAATAGAATAAACATGGCAAAACAAATGTAGACATGAATAAATGAATTTCTATAGCTTCCAAAATATTTTTTACAATGATGGTGGAGTGACAAGATGGTCGCGTCTGCTCAGCTAGTTAATTGACTATACAGCATATGAAACAGGGGGGAAAAGGGAGCGAGTGAGATGTTTTGCTTGCTCTTCCATCTCTAGTGACGCTACGGGATGTGTTCGAGAGCATCCCGTCTGCGCAAGTGCTGCGCAAGAGTTGTCTGACATCATAAACGATCTCTGTTTGCATTGTGCAGTGTTATAAGTTGTAGGTTTAAGGCAGCCCCACATCCCTTTCACTTCTTGTAAGAAAACTGCATATTGCACTACACTCAGGTGAGTATGTCCGAAACCAAGCCACCACTTTGCATTTAGGAAAGTGACATCTGCTGTGCTTATAGTTCCAGAAGTAAGATTGCAACTTTTAAGGCTTTGGGGCCAATAAGGGGGACTCTGAAATTAAATTGACATGTCAGTGAAGATCTTTGTCTGAATGAAAATTATTCGAACAGAATTTAAAAAAGATATATAAATCAGTAAATTAACATTACTTTTTGTATTATAATTATTTTTGTTTGACTTGAAATGTTTTTCCCCCAAACTTGAAATGTCTCTCAGAACTTTTACGTTGCTCAGATTGTCTGGGTAAAAAAAAACAAGATTACTAATACTTTTTTCAAAGCTGTAACTCAATGTGACTGATTTTCACATTCTTTGCTTAGCTTGTAAACATTGCAACATGAGCAAAGGAGCAAATTCCACTTTTCTGGTGGTGCTGTCGGGTTTGAATGTCCTAAACAATCAATAAATCAAAGTCAAAGAAAAGAGGAACATTGTTACTTTTGCTAGTTATTTTGGCAAACATTCCTCTGTAGCCTATTGCATATCCATATTAATAATTTCATTTGGATATTTGATTGGATACAGTAACTCCAAAAGGTTTGAGAACCACTGTTATACACAACCATTGCTGTGGACCAAATGTTATTACAATGGATCCTCTTTGCACACAAAATGACTTTACAACATACTATTTTTGTATCAAAAAATGCATTTTTGCAAGTCTCTAAAATAGTCTTAGTTGATTAGCACATCATATGTGCCATTTGAGGATGCAAACAGGCTTTTGATGCAACAGGTACAATAGGATGCAAACAGCTGTGGTTCAGAGTAACCTAGCCCTTGATCATGACTCTCAGTTCCATATGTTACACATAAATCATTGGACGAAGGCGTCTTCTGTGGGTGGGGGGGATTAAGATCCCAGACGCTCGGTCTGAAACTTAACATGCATCGCATTCGGTACGGTTTTGGAAGCATAAGGACATTATCTTTCATATCAGTGAGAAATAATTTTCAAAAAACAAAAGGTTAAATTGATACACACCTTGATAGCGTTAGTTTTCCCACATGGCCATATCTCAATGTTACAGCGCTTGTTTACGTAAAACAGACTGAAGACAAGGCGACCACCTAATTTATCTATCTAGCATGCTCCGAACACCCAGTAGTGGAAAAAGTACTCAATTCTTGTACTTAAAAGTTGAGTAAAAATTACTCAAGAAAAAGTGAAAAATACTACTTGAGTAAAAGTATTTGGTTTTTAATAAATATACTTAAGTATCAAAAGTATAAATCATTGCATATTCCTTATATTAAGCAAAACGCACAATTTTTTATTTTATTTACTGATAGCCAGGGGCACACTACAACACTCAAATTGTATTTGTCACAAGCGCCGAATACAACAGGTGTAGAACTTAGTGAAATGCTTACTTACAAGCCCTAACCAACAATGCAGTTTAATATATATATTTTATACCTAAAAGAATAAGAAATAAAGGTAAATAATTAAAGAGCAGCAGTAAAATACAGGGGGTACCGGTACAGAATCAATGTGCGGCCCAGTGATGTACTGGGCCGTATACACTACCCTTTGTAGTGCCTTGCGGTCGGAGACCGAGCAGTTGCCACACCAGGCAGTGATGCAATGAGTCAGGATGCTCTCGAAGGTGCAGCTGTAGAACATTTTGAGGATCTAAGGACCCATGACAAATCTTTTCAGTCTCCTGAGGGGGAATAGGTTTTGTCGTGCCCTCTTCACGACTGTCTTGGTGTGCTTGGACCATGTTAGTTTGTTGGTGACGTGGACACCAAGGAAGCTCTCAACCTGGTCCACTACTGCCCCGTCGATGAGAATGGGGGCATGCTCGGTCCTCCTTTTTCTGTAGTCCACAATCATCTCCTTTGTTTTGATCACCTTGAGGGAGAGGTTGTTGTCCTGGCACCACACAGCCAGGTCTCTGACCTCCTCCCTATAGGTTGTCTCGTTGTTGTCGGTGATCAGGTTGTGTCATCGGCAAACTTAATGATGGTGTTGCCGTCGTGCCTGGCCGTGCAGTCATGAGTGAACAGGAGGGGACTGAGCACACACCCCTGAGGGGCCCCCGTGTTGAGGATCAGTGTGACGGATGTGTTGTTACCTACCCTTACCACCTGGGGGGCGGCCCGTCAGGAATTCCACGATCCAGTTGCAGAGGGAGGTGTTTAGTCCCAGGGTCCTTAGCTTAGTGATTAGCTTTGAGGGCACTATGGTGTTGAACGCTGAGCTGTAGTCAATGAATAGCATTCTAACATGGGTGTTCCTTTTGCCCAGGTGGGAAAGGGTAGTGTGGAGTGCAATAGTGATGCAAATTGGAGTGGGTCTATGAATGAAACATACATTTCCTTCTGTGCAAAAATAAATAATCATACAATAATTTAAACAAACTGGTACATATACATCATGTGAACAAAAAACTATACAGACCAGATAATGGTGTTTATGTGAGCCATGACCAGTCTTTCAAAGCACTTCATGGCTACAGACGTGAGTGCTATGGGTCGGTAGTAATTTAGGCAGGTTACCTTTGTGTTCTTGGCCACAGGGACTATGGTGGTCTGCTTGAAACATGTTGGTATTAGACTCAGACAGGGAGAGGTCGAAAATGTCAGTGAAGACATTTGCCAGTTGGTCAGTGCATGCTCGGAGTACACAAAGTAATTTAGCTCATCTGGTAGGCTCGTGTCACTGGGCAGCTCTTGGCTGTGCTTCCCTTTGTTGTCTGTAATAGTTTGCAAGCCCTGCCACATCCGACAAGCGCCGTAGACCGGTGTAGTACGATTGGATCTTAGTCCTGTATTGACTCTTTGCCTGTTTGATGGTTCCTTGGAGGGCATAGCGGGATTTCTTATAAGCTTCCGGGTTAGAGTTCCGCTCCTTGAAAGGGGCAGCTCTACCCTTTAGCTCAGTGCGGATGTTGCCTGTAAACCATGGCTTCATTTACAGAGATCATTTACAAACAAAGCATTTGTGTTTAGTGAGTCTGTCAGATCAGAGACACTCGGGATGACCAGGGATGTTCTCTTGATAAGTGCGAAAATTTGACCATTTTCCTGTCCTGCTAAGCATTCAAAATGAAAATGTATGGAGTAAAAAGTACATTATTTTATTTAGGAATGTAGTAAAGTACAAGTTGTCAAAAATATAAATAGTAAAGTACAGAAGAAAACTACTTAAGTAGTACTTTAAAGTATTTTTTACTTAAGTACTTTACACCACTGCGAACGCCTGTGTGTAAGCATAACTTGGAACGTGTAGTTTTGTTGGATGAAGGCACCCCATAGCTGTATTGATCTATGCAAAACTGCTACAGTAAGTCTTTTTTTTATTTGAATGATTCTTTCTCGCTGATGAAAGATCAGGGTCATATGTTTCGAAATCCGAATCGCAAGCTATGATTATTGACATTTCTAAACATTAAATCACAGCGTCGGGATTGTAGTTCACGAGGCAGTCATGGGTGACGCTAATGGCTGAGAACTGTGGGGAGAAGGCAGAATGCTGAGAGCTAAAAGTATCTTAACCTTTAACATACACGTATTAGTCGGAATTTGGAAACTGACATTTCCGACTTGCCAACTGGTTGTATTTATACAGGTCATATATTTGTTTAAACAACATTTTACACACATATAAAAGCTTACAACAAAAATATTACATTTAAGTTTGTTAAAAAGTACATGTTAAAACCAATAGAAACAACCATGAATAAAAGTACTTTTTCTTGTAAAACATCCAATCTTTAAAAGCCATTTAAAATGTGAACAAATTATTTAACAAAAATAAAACATTTAAGACATGAAAACATGTAAAAAAGTCACTTTGTTAAAAAGCTGTCTTCGCTCTTTTGTACAGAAACGGGGTGAGTCCTTATCAAGCTCGCCTCCTCCTGCTCTTCCGACTCAATCACCGTCCTGTCCTTCGGGGCCCAGAAGAGACCCCTCCCCCCAGGCCGTGGCCACCCACCCTGGGGTGTTTTGGGTGACGCTTCGCCGGGGGTCGATGCCTCCTTTCTTCTTTACCACCCGAGGGCTTCCGTGGCTACCATGGCCACTTCCTGGGGGGTGGTCTCTACTCGTTTCGCTACCAGCAGGTTGCGGGAGGGCCACAGTGCATCCTTCAGACACGTGTCGTTATACAGGTTTTTTTTTTTCTTTTGGAAAAGTTTTATTGGCACAATTCCTTTAAAATCAGCTCATACATTTTTTACATCATTTACACACAAAAACGGCAACAAGGCATAAAACACAGCATTTGAAAGTTACATTTGAATTTGTTAAAAAGTACATGTTGTTAAAACCAATTAGTTAAAACAACCATGAGTAAAAGTACTTTCCTTGTAAAAATATCAAATCTGTAGAAGCCATTTAAAATGTGTACTAATGATCTAAAAAGGTAAAACATTTTTAAGACATGAAAAACATGTTAAAAAGCCACTTTGTTAAAAAGCTGTCTTCAGTCCTTTGTACAGGAGCGGGGTGAGTCTTTATCAAGCTCACCTCATCCTGCTCTTCTGAATAGACCATCGACCCATCCTTCGGGGCCCAGAGGAGATACCTCCCCTAGGCGCATCGCCCTAGGCGCCGCAGCGCTGTCAGGCCGTGGCCGCCGGGACCTAGGGTGTTGTGGGGGACCCTTCGCCTGGGGTCGAGGCCCCCTTCCTTTCGTACCACCCCAGGGCTTCCGTGGCTACCATGGCCACTGCCTGGGGGGTGGTCTCTACGTTTTTCGCTACCAGCAGGTTGCGGGAGGACCACAGTGCTTCCTTCAGGCACGTGAGGGTGGGCCAGAGCTTGGTGAAGGTCTTCGATGAAATGGGCCTTCGGCCCACCCCATATAGCACGAGCTGAGGTGTTAGGTCCTCCCCTGCTGGCAGACACGAGGTAATCAGGGGGCCTGCTTCCTTCCACAGGTCCCTGGCGGCTCTGCACTCCCAGAGCATGTGCCTCACCGATTCTTCTTGGCCGCAGCCTGTTCGGGGGCACGCGGATGTCCTCGCCATGCCCCGTGAGTGCATAACGGCCCTGACCGGGAGGATCTCGTGGGCGACCATCCAGGACAGGTCCCGATGCCGATTCAGTAGAGCAGGATGGGCCACGTTGCGCCAAACCGTTGTGGGCTCACCTATAGCGAGCCCGCGCACTGGACATACTGGTTCCCGCTCCTGCACAAGAGAGAGAAGAGAGCGGTGTTTTGTTAAGACCGTGACTGTTTCTTTTTCCAGTTTAAAATGTCTTAAAAACTTCTGGAGCTGGACGTAGGGCGGGGGTAGCAGGTGCCGCATTCAAACAGTTTGCAAGTCGGACATTTCGTAGTTTCCACTAACACTTGAATGCACCATTAGACTTTTCCATGTTCTTATTGCCACTGGTTATCCATTATGCAAATGCTTAACATTTCATATTTTAACATTTGCAGGGCTCTACAGTGCGACCATTTTACTCGCATATTCAACAAAATGTGTGCGAACTGCAAAAGTCAAATATGAGCACATGTACGAGTTGCGGTTTATACCTGTTGTTTGTTTTATATCAATGCATGTCCCGCCTACTTCCGGGTTCAAGTCCTGTACTGTTTTTGAATGGGCTTTCGGCCTATATAATCAAATTCTTGAAAATGGGGTCATTTAACAAATGTTAAATAATATTTGTATTCATGGATTCATTTACCTTTAACCAATGCCTTTTATGAAGGTTTTTGAAAATGAAAGAAAAAAAAACACAATCAGGTAGAAGAAAATATAATATAGGAATAATTGTACATATCTTAAAGGACAATGTTTTCATGAATTTGTTAATAAGTAAAGATGTATTTATTTGTTATAACTAAACCAAAAGACCACAGCCTGTCGTTTCAAATGGGAACAATTGAGCCATTGTGGGCAGAAAAGTTAAGTATTGGCGCCTTCTAGCACATATTTGCATATTTCCGTAAGGGAACACCTACTCTGAAGTGCGCGTGTGCACTAACACAATTCGCCTTTGCACTCCTAAAAAACGCAAAAAAATTATATTTACTTTGGCAAAGGGTAAAGTCTACAAAACGTAGTCCACTCTGTTAGTAACTGATTTTAGTTTTGTGAACCGAACTATATTGAGTTCAAATGTTTAATCGATGAGAAAGTTTGCATAATGTCGGTAGAAATCCATCTCGTAGTGAATGGAAACGCAAAGCGGATGCTTCATATTGATACATCCGGTAAGATATCGGTCTCATTGTTCTGTGTGATTTAAGCTTGAACTCCATTAAAAATCATTACGGGCCTTGAACAAGGAAGTAAGCAGGACTTGCCGTATTCAACGCGCAGCTCAACGAGCCAATCGTAGCCGAGTTCAAGCTTGTTTAGCTGAACGCGCCAATCATAACCTAGTTACAGTCTGGAACCGCGAGCCTTTGAGACGAGTACCTTGAGTGCGCCCGTTTTGGCTCGCTACTGTAAAGGAGAATGAAGAGCATCCAATTGAATTTTAGGCGACAATGTCAACAGGATCCAGGGGAGGCCGAGTCCGAGTCTGTCAGTGATCTTGTCGGTATTGATTTTGCTGAGCCACCAGCAACACAAGATGAAGTTTCGGCCAGCAGCAGCCTTAACACTGGCGTTGCCCCCGCTTCGCCAACCACTGCCGGTGGGAAACAATACAAATACAACGCACAGTGGGAGAAAGCTTTCCCGTGGTTGCATTTTGAAGGAAATGTTATGTTTTGCAAATATTGCAAGGCCGAACCACAACTTGCAGGCAAGCTTTCTTCGTTTGTGGTGGGGAATCCTCACTTGAAGAAGGACACTGTTAAAAAGCACAACGCGTCGAAAAAGCACATTGAGTGCAGAGATATCCACATCATCAAGAGTACCAACGAATACCCGGTGACAGTTCAATCGGCTCTGAGGAGGCAGGTGAGGATTTCGGAAGATAAGAGAAGACAATTAAAAAATATATATATAGCATGCTTGATTAGAAAATGTCGACCAATGATGGCGTTCTGGGACCGGTGTGGTGACATATGCCCAAGACAACTTGGAACTCGAAAAAAAAAAAAGTCAACTCATGACATCAGTTATCCTTAGGTTGTAAAGTCAGAGCTCTAGAAAGATGTCCGTGTTTCCGAATTCGGAGTTGGAATTACAGTTCAAAAGAATTCCCAGTCGGGGCTCGTTTTCCCCCAGTTGTCTTAATCGTGGCTATAGCTAGGTCTTGTTCCCAGACGTTACATGCACCAACCAATGGTTGCGTATGTAAAAATGTTGCTTCCTGGGCTCGAACCAGGGACCCTCTGCACACATAGACAATAGCCATCCCCGAAACATCGTTACCCATCACACCACGAAAGCCGCGGCCCTTGCAGAGCAAGGGGAACAACTAAACGTACAGCGTCATCGACTGACAAATTGCAATAAGATATGTGGTTCGCTGATACATAAAATACGTATCCAGCCCTTGTAAGATATTGCATGCGTAAAGCAACGCCTGGGCAGATGGAACGCGCCCATGTAGCTCGCCAGCTTGTCCTAAAAACCGGAAAGGAGTTTTTTACGCGTGCCGCGCCAACCACTTGTGAAGTCGGACGTTACGGGTTTCCTAGTTCCGACTCTTACACGTGAACGCGGCATTAGGCGAACGAGCCATTACAGAATTAGTGCCTATAAAAACGCTCCGTTACTATTGATTGCACGGGGTTGTCACTAGTTAACACAGTCACAAAGTCATAAACGCATTTTATTCCTACAATGTTTTTTCTAATCTGATTTTAAACCTAACCTTAACCCAACCCACACTGCTAATCGTATGCCTAACCTCAAATTAATACCAAAAAACGACTTAGTTTATAGCCAATTTTGACTTTGGCTGTGCGATCAAGTGGGTGGGTGAAAAGTGATTGCATTCGTTTTGGAACAGGGCTGCCTCCCGGGCGTGAGTCAGGTGACCCGCTCTGGTCAACGGCGAGACCGGCTCAAAATGTACGTGTGGCCATGACAGCTGCCAACTCTCACGCATTTGACCGTGAGACCACGCATTTGACACTCTTCTCTCACGGCAAACCTCGATGTCACCCATTGAAAAGTACTGCATTCATTTGTCTAATTAGTCCATTGTATAGTCCGCGCGTTAACTGTTCAACTGTGCTCCAAAACGTCTTGAAATCAGAGCATCTGCGAGCGGAACCTCATCATTGTCTTGTCTTACCACAGCACTGTGAACCATATCTAGCGTTTCAAATTATGTTAGGGATCAAGGGGATTGGATGCATGTTTTAAAGAAACGCCCCTCGAGATTAGAGTGGCGATAAATGGAGAGAGAGAGAGAGAACATAGTCTGCTGAGTTTATAAAACTGTAAAAAGACCTGCTTGGCAGTGCTGTTTTATGTACAATGTTGTCCACAAATTAGTTGCTCCTGTCCCTATTGTTGCAGAATGCAGCCTTTTGACAGCATGTACTAAAATCGATTTAAAACCACACTGTTTGTAACTATGAAAATTATTTTGTCAAACATTGTGAACCAAAAACTGTCAATTTGATTCTACAGGGATGACAATGAATATAACAATAATTTGGTTAGAGTGTCTGGAGATTTGATATTTTTACTTTATTTAGTCTGATCAGTAGAACAATTCTCATTCTTAACAATGGGCTACAATATAGAGTAATTACTGTGCTTTTCAGAAAGAACACTACTATTATTCCCCACAGTTATTTTAGTATTCCACTTCCCAGTTTTACCCGTGTAATCACATATTTGAAATAGGATATGTCTACTTGTCTTTGAAAATTAATTATATTAGGCTATACATTATTGCTGCCATTCATGGACAGTTTTGAATAAGTCAAACAAATAAGCATTTTATATTAAATGCTCCAGCAATCAAATGTTATTTGGGATTTTAGTATTGTGCACATGCTAGGCAGAGGTGACAAGGGGACTCACTACTCCTAAGCACATCATATTTTGTCTAGTTGGCTTAAACATCCTGGATATTGATATTCATTCGATTTTTAGGGGAGATTGGGTGATTTTTGAGAAGTGATTGTTCTAACAAGAACATTTTCAAACAACCAGCACATGGGAAACATGCATCAGGGGTGGCCAACCCTTCTGGAGAGAAAGCAGGATTTTCTTTAAAGAGCGAGTTCACCTTAATTACAAAATACTAAAGCATTCTCAGGACAATGAGACTGCAATCTATGATTTGGTTAACCACTGCCATCAACCATTAATATTACAATTTCCTGTGCAGAGCCTTGGTTCACTGTTTCTAGCGTTTGCCTGTCTCCCGATCTCATTTAATTACTGTCTGAATAAAGTGTCAAACCACCCCAAAAATAGGGACACTTTTTTTTTATTAGCATTCTTTAAATGTTATCCCCCCAAAATCTCAGTGACAAAATCGTTGCATTTTGAGTTCATTTTCATTTAATGTCCAAAGCATCCTGAATACACGTGACCTGTAAGAAAGAAAAAAAAACCTGGTAATAGGCCAAAACCATGTCAAAATACATAGAATTGCAGGAAATTAGATTTAAAACAGTATAATTTTCATGGGGGAAGACCCCCAGTCCCCAATCTAGGGGTTGTGCCAGGTGGCAATGAAATTCAAATAGCAAATCTCACTCTAAACTTTCTTCAAAAGTTGGCTGCCCTGTAATGAGTAGGATTCTGTGTTTTCACCTGCAAAAGTGATTGCTTTGATAAAAATGCTTCATCTGCCTTTTATGGAAAAGCGATGTATATTTCTGAACGATAGACCATGCAGCCTTGTTGACAACATGACCGGAGCAGCTCGGATTACAGTTCGATTTAAGAAGAGCACTCCTCCTTCACTACTTTTCCCTGTTCACCTCACAGGCCATAGACCGGTGCACCTCGGTTCAGCTTAATCCTTTATCGAACACTGCCATTGCAAAGAGTGCTCTGTAAGCCACGCCCCAGTGGGCAGAGCTAGGCATGTTGCTTGTGAACTGTGACACATTTTATTACTGAGATAGGCCTCTTATTTTAATGGTTCTGTGTAGTTCATCTAATATATTTCAGACCATGTGTTTTGCAGTTAATTTTGTCTATGACTTAATAAGTCAAATATCTTTGAGTAGCAAACAGGGAAACAAGTTCCAGACACTTCTTAATAGAAACTGTTCTGCCTAAGGGGGGCGCTGTTTACCTGAATTCTTTGGATTATCTAGTGACCACCATTCCTCCTAAGTGAACGACTTACATTAGTGAGTGCAAACATTTTTATACAGGTTTCCCATGAGAATCAGACCCACAACCCTGCCGTTGCAAGTGCCATGCTCTACCAAGTGAGCCACACGGGACTGCACAGATGCTAGACCGTGGAATCACAGTTGACTTGTAGTATTTTTGATACTTTAAGTATTTATTTTATTGAGTTGTGTTGAACACAGGGTGTACATGTGTCCACTGTCCAAAGTCTCTCCCTCACTGCCTCATCAGCTGGGAGCTAATGCATCTTCAACTACCAGCACCTAAGGAATTAGTCCCCTTGGTTAACCCCAACAAAGGCTAAATACTAGGCCTACATGGCAACAAAAACACTTCCAATTGTTACATGACTGTTCATAATCTGTAGAATATAAAGATCCACTGGGCTGAATTGTGTCATTCAATTATTGGCAATTTATTAATTATAAACATTGATCCATCCATCACACAAAGGTTATGATAGGCAAGGTTCAAATGATTCTGCATTGCTTTTCAATGGAATTGACCTCAACCCTATTAGTAATAATTTGCTGCACCAGTGACTCCTGAGGTGGGCCGGGGGCAAGTGCACGCTAACCAAGGTCGCCAGGTGCACAGTGTTTCCTCCGACACATTGGTGTGGCTGGCTTCCGGGTTGGATGCGTGCTGTGTTAGAAGCAGTGCGGCTTGGTTGGGTTGTGTTTTGGAGGATGCATGGCTTTCGACCTTCGTCTCTCCCGAGCCTGTACGGGAGTTGTAGCGATGAGACAAGATAGTAATTACTAACAATTGGATACAATGAAAAAGGGGGTCAAATGTATTTTTAAAATTAAAATAAATAAGGATAGAGCAACAGTTTGTTTTCTGTCCAGTATTAAATCACGGTCATATGTGACCAGCAGGCTTAGACCATATCCATAGCTAGGCTATAGTGGATAGCCAG
Organism: Oncorhynchus kisutch; assembly: GCF_002021735.2. Lineage (NCBI taxonomy): Eukaryota > Metazoa > Chordata > Actinopteri > Salmoniformes > Salmonidae > Oncorhynchus > Oncorhynchus kisutch. The sequence continues at coordinate 42,893,250 of NC_034193.2, forward strand.
ATTTAAAACACTTCAAGACCCTATGGGTCAGATGGCTTTTCATAAAGATGTCATGGTAAGTAAAGAAACCCATGTTTCTGTGTGTGTGTGTGTGGGGGGGGGGGGGGGGGGGGTGCAGATAGAGGGGGGGCCAGGCACGTCCAGGTGTAGGCCAGGGTGCCCTCAGCCGTTGTCCTGGGAGATGGAGAAATAGAAAAGAGGGGTTAGTGATGGCTTTTTCAACATACTTATTAGGTCATAGATAAAATTGACAGCAATGTACTTGACTCAGATATATTAGCATAACTACACAGAACAACCACATACCCATTGTGAAATGAGATTCTATCTCCGTATGATATCCCCTTACTATAAAATGTGTCCAAGTGCACGAACAACATGCCTAGCTCCACCCTCTGGGGTGTGGCTTACAGAGTGTTCTTTGCAATCTGCACTCGTAACTTGTACCAGGGTCTCGAGTTATATCACCACACAGACTGGGATCAGAAATCGGCTCTAGCATTTCTAACACACCAGCCCCCATTGAGGCTCCCACAACGGCCAATTTTTTTCCCCCCTCTACACCGGCGTTCTTTGTTTGTGGTGAATCTTAACCTGAAGACGGACACTGTTGCGAAGCACATTGAGTGCAGGGATTCATTCATACCAGAACTCAGGATATTTTGTAGGGTACAAATAAACTACAAACTGTTAACTATCATCAGTGGATAGCCAGATTTAAAGCACTGGAACTAACCCCTTTCTCCATTTTTAACAGAACAACTTTCCGGCGTCACATTTTACCTCGCCTCTCAAGATGACGACTCCTCAGTATGACCTGTCAAACACGCTCCCTCCCCACACACTGACCCGGCTGGCACGGGAGTGGCTGGCAGAGGACACACCAAACTTTGACCCTGCAGGGCTATGTGTGGGATCACATGAGGTCGAGGCCAGGTTGTTGTGCAAAACGCCGTGCAGCGTGCTGGCGGGCAGGCCTTTCTTCACTGCGGTCTTCACTGAGCTCAGCTGCACTGTGGAATGGGCACACAAAGAGGGAGCACAGCTGGGTAAGAGACCAACTTACGAGCCTGGTCAAAAAACATGCGGGAGGTTTTCGAGAATACACAGATGTCTCACAAACGTGATGACAATACACCTCAACTCTGATCACACTGCCAAATTCATTTGGAGAAGGTATTGGGGAAACAAGCTTTGAGTTTGGCATTCACAAAATTCCATTGGAATAGATTCCAACTGATTACAATCTAACCATTAAATACAGTTCACTCACATGATGTTTGTAATTTTAGGTAAACTCTACTTTGACCTCACCTCCACCAGGTCCGGATGCAGTGGCCCAGACTGCTGTGGTCAGAGGCCCAGCAAGGTGCGTCCTCCTCGGGGAGAGACCGGCCCTCAACTGCCTGGCCCGGGCCTCGGGGATAGCCACCCGCTGCTCCCAGCTACAGAGCATCGCCAGGGAGGCAGGCTGGCATGGCCATGTGGCTGGCACGCGTAAAACCACCCCTGGGTTCCGGCTGGTGGAGAAGTATGCCATGCTGGTGGGCGGCGTGTCCATGCACAGACAGGACCTGAGTGGGATGGTGATGCTGAAAGACAATCATATATGGGCATCAGGGAGCATCACACAGGTAGGAAGGGGTGGATGTCTCAAACTGTACATTTGACATCAACCTATACTAGGATGTGGTTGTCGATTCCTCTGTAATCCTTTTACAAATGCATGAAAATCAAGAGTGCAAGAGTACATGTAAGTCTTTCATATTCCAAGATGTACCATTTAGATCTGGCATTTTTCTAATATGAGAGCTGAAGTTTTCCCCTCTGTGCATTTTGAATAGATTCATTTTGGCATTCTGATAGAGAACTGATTTGATGTAGTACCTACCTGTGGGTCTTCCAGGCGGTGAGGGACGCGCGCTCGGTGTGTGGCTTCAGCAGTAAGATCGAGGTGGAGTGCGGCAGCCGGGAGGAGGGCAGTGAGGCGGCCACGGCAGGAGCCGACATCGTCATGCTGGACAACTTTAAGCCACAGGTGAGACTGATGAAGGACGTCCCAAAGACATCAGGGAAGTAAATGTAGAAGAGGTAGAGACGTACTGGAGGGCTTGCGATAAAGCAAAAGACATTTCCGTTGGACATTCATGTACTATCAATTAAGTAATATTCTTCTTCCTCCTGTATGTCAGTGCTGTGCATTTCGTTCAATCTCTTCTTTCCTACACGGTCTCTTCCTGCACTCGTCCCTCCCGGCCTCTATTCCTCTTCTGTCCTTTCCTCTCTCAGGAACTCCATGCGGCAGCCCAGCTTCTGAAGGAGGAGTTCCCGTCTGTGCTAATCGAGGCCAGCGGAGGGGTGACCCCAGACTCCCTGCCCCAGTATCTCTCCCCCCATGTGGACATCATCTCTCTGGGCTGCATAACCCAGGGCTGCCCCGTGGTAGACTTCTCCCTCAAGGTTCAAAAGCCTGTTGCCTTTCCAATAATTTTCGATTCACAGTAACTGTGGAAATTCAGGATTTTTGTTAATAAAGTGAAAATAAAAAGCAATGGTCAATTTCCTCACTTTTGATCCTGGAGATGATCAAGAGAATAAATCAAATCCAGGAATGTTACATGAGATTTAAAACTGACATTCAGAGATGGTGACTGTATAATTTCTATGATGCGTACAACTAATTTAGAAATCATTATTAAAACTGTGAAGTAAGACTGTTCCCTCAGTTTCTTTTGTCCCAAAGTGATCTTTATCTATTATATGGAATATACTTTAGAATCCCAAATCTTTATGATGCACTGGAAGAAAAGATTACAAATTAGTAACTAAGTCCCTATACTATTAAACCTTCATATGGATTAAAGCACACTGTACTTCTTCCACTAAAAGTGCCATCACCTGTTAAATGAATTAACCAGTTATCAGTATTCAAAACACTTAAGTTAAACATGCATAAAATGGCCATCTTTGAATTTACATTACATCCACACACATTTACATAATGCCATGCCCAAACCGCGTCTGCATGCTCCATCGTGAGCAAAATGATTTTGTCCCCCCACACCAAACGTGATCACGACAAGCAGGTTGAAATATCAAAACAAACACAGAACCAATTATTATAATTTGGGGACAGGTCGAAAAGCATTAAACATTTATGGCAATTTAGGTAGCTAGCTTGCTGTTGCTAGCTAATGTGTCCCATTTAGCTAGCTAGCTTGCTGTTGTTAATTAATATGTCTTGGGTTGTTATTTTACCTGAAATGCACAAGGTCCTCTACTCTGACAATTAATCTTGCATCGCGTTCAGCGTCACAAATAAAAATGGACTGACTAGCGGAGCGTTGAAAAATACATTTAGAAATCTAAATGATTCAATTATTGCACCCACACTGCTTGCGTGCGCCAACGAGCATCTGCGTTGCCACGGGCTAACGCTTCGAACACACCGACTGTGTCATTGCATCACTGCTGCATAACATTTTGCGCAGCTAGGCAACTATACTGATGCAGGTATCTTTTGCAGATGGCCACATGCGGTTGGACACATGGAGTAGAGAATAATGTGAACTTGAGAACTTCCTCCGTCTATGTAGAAGAAGACTGAGGAAGTGGAGAGGACTCTGGCCATGTATCAGAGAGAGAGAAGGGCAGAGAAAGAGAAGAGGTCTGGGTCAGCAGCTTCAGGCCAGCAGCCTTGGCGCTTCTGCTACATTCTTTATTTTCTGGATCCATTTATTGTGCCTATGGCAACGAGTGGCAATTTTACAGCCAGACCCTCTATTACGTCATCCACAAGTGTTGTCGCCACCGGTGCATCAAGACCCTCAACGTCCCCTACAAGTGCGACCACCACCTCCACCGGTGCAGCGAGACCCTCTACAACGTCGACATCATCTACAAGTATGACCTCCACCGGTGCAGCCATGGAGGATGATGAAATGGAGGAAGCACCTCTGGATCTAGGACCACCTGAGATTATTACGAACCTCACAGAAGTGACCACCGAGGACCTCGTTGAACAGGATGTGGCCGTGGAGACAAACGAAGAGGAACAACGTCACACCAGGCGTCGGAGGAGGCACCAGCCCCCAGATCCACTCAACACATTTCAGCAGAGGCTCCAAGCCGTCGAGAGGGATGCAGCCCAACTGATGCTCACAGGAAGGAGGATGAAGAGACCCTCTTTACCATGAGCCTGGTGCCAACACTGAAGAGGCTGCCTCAGTAAAGAAAAGCAGCAGTCAAGGTTAAAATGTATCATGCATTGCTTTTCTAAGCCAAGTTCAATGGTACATTTTTATTTATTTTTTACATCACAGGTAGTGTCATAAGTGTTGCGACAGTGAAGTAAAGTAGGTCATTTTTACAGTATAGTCATGTAGGTTAATTGGTATTTCAGATCAAAGTATTAATATGAGGCAAATGTATAACTGTTGTTTCTGGGTTAGAAAATATCCTAAAACAACAGTTTGCTGTCTAAATACAGTGCCTTGCGAAAGTATTCGGCCCCCTTGAACTTTGCGACCTTTTGCCACATTTCAGGCTTCAAACATAAAGATATAAAACATTTTTTTTTGTGAAGAATCAACAACAAGTGGGACACAATCATGAAGTGGAACGACATTTATTGGATATTTCAAAAAAAAATTACAAATCAAAAACTGAAAAATTGGGCGTGCAAAATTATTCGGGCACTTCCTGTTTGAGTTTTTGCCTATAGGACCGGAGGAGCAAGATGGAATCGTGGTCAGATTTGCCAAATGGAGGGCGGGGGAGGGCCTTGTAAGCATTCCGGAAGTTTGAATTGCAATGGTCGAGAGTCTTAGTAGCACGAGTAGGACAGTCAATATGTTGATAGAACTTCGGCATTCTAGTCCTCAAATTTCTTTGTTAAAATACCCAGCTACAATAAATGCAGCCTCAGGATATGTGATTTCCAGTTTTCATAAAGTCCAGTGAAGTTCTTTGAGGGCCGTCAAGGTTTCGGCTTGAGGTGGGATGTAAAAGGCGTGGCGATGACGGAGGAGAATTCTCTTGGGAGATAATATGGTTGCCATTTAATTGTGAGCTATTCTAGGTCGGGTGAACAAAATGTCTTGAGTTCCTGTATGTTCCCAGAATTACACCACGAGTCATTAATCATGAAACACAGCCCTCCGCCCTTCTGCTTCCCAGAGAGATATTTATTCCTGTCTGCGTGATGTACTGAGAATCAGAGATGTCGTCAGGGTCCTCATAGTCTCTGTATCCAGGAACTTGGTGTCTATTGCCAGGAACATTGTCCTGTAGTTAACCTTCCCAATGACCTTCAGAACCATGAGTTCACCTGTCATGTGTTGGTCCAGATTACATTCCAAGTATGTAATGCAGCATTTCTCCTTCACCGCTAGACCATTACACTTGACTGAGAAGTTGGAAGAGTTTCTCACTTGTGTTTGGAACCAAACAGGATACATTCTGTCTTGCCTAAATGCATAGACAGTTTGTTGTCGGATAACCACTTACTGACTTTAGTCAATTCACTGCTTAGGGTCTTTTCAATGGTCTCCTTATTCTTTTGTGAAACCAATCATCCACATACTGGAACAGAGGGCATGAACAGACTGAATCCATGTCATTTATGTAGAGCAAGATTAAGAGTTGATCCTGTTACAAAAAGAAGAATCTCACCCAGTCATAACACATGGTATCCAGTATAGCATAAAAGCCCCACAGGGAACAAAACACAATTTTAAGCAAAACAAAGACACAAAAAGCATACAAATAAAATGGAAAGACAGGATTAAAGTTGCCACTAGTATCAATACAACCGGAGGAGAAAGTTATCCGAGCCAATGTTGGGTAGCATGGTGGTTTCATTCGGTGGCCACATCAACTTTGATAAAATAATATGGTCTATAGGCTTCTTAACCTATAAGAGAAAACATATTGGGATATCAATAAGGCTACCAAAGAACTAGAAAAATGCAGAATTTCCAGAAATAGAATGGCACTACTTATTTATCTTGCTTCTAACCAGATCAGTAGAGCTGTTAATAATACTTAAGAGTCTAAGACGAATAGCACATTCATGAATGGCAAATAAAACCGTTTTTTAAAAAGACATCAAAAGGAATAAGGTTTTAAAATGTCTGTCCTATTTCTAGGAGATACTGTATAAGAACGCTCTAGATTATGTTGTTTTACACACATTGAACCCCTTTTTTTGGGGTAGGCACAAAACTACCTCCATATTTCCATTAATCTTTTAAACTGGTATCGGTTACCTTCAGAAGAGTCCTCTGACAATTGTGGGGGTCATAGTGTTCTCCGTTTTGCTCTATCTTTCCATAAAGTCGCCATACAAGCCAAACCGTCCGAACGCTACAGTCGTTTTCGTGAGAAGACCAATTTTCTGGATGTTTCATGGTTTTTCCAAAAACCGCTGTAGCTTGGCAATCTTCCACCACAGATGCAGAAGGCCACTCACAACTAGTTAATGAGAAGGGTGTGCTTAAAAGGATGCTCATAACTCTGCAATGTTAGGTTGTATTGGAGAGAATCTGTCTTAAATAATTTTCCACACACAGTCTGTGTCTGTATTTAGTTTTCATGCTAGTGAGGGCCGAGAATCCACTCTCACATAGGTATGTGGTTGCAAAGGGCATCAGTGTCTTAGCAGCACGATTTGCCAAGGCAGGATACTCTGAGCGCCGCCCTATCCAGAAGTCTGGCAGTGGCTTCTGATTTAAATTCAATTTTCACAGAACCGCTTGTTGCAATTTCGATGAGGCTCTCTTGTTCAGATATCGGTAAGTGGACTGGAGGCAGGGCATGAAAGGGACAATGAATCCAGTTGTTTGTGTCATCCGTTTTGGGAAAGTACCTGCGTAATTGCGCACCCAACTCACTCAGGTGTTTCGCTATATCACATTTGTAAGCTTTTGTTCATTTGCACACAAAAAAAATCATACAATGATGACAGGACGTGTGTCCTTGTTAATGCAGGCAGAATAGAGCTCCAACTTCTTAATCGTAACCTCAATTTTGCTCCGCACATTGAATATAGTTGCGGAGAGTCCCTGTAATCCTAGATTCAGATCATTCAGGCGAGAAAAAACATCACCCAGATAGGCCAGTCGTGTGAGAAACTCGTCATCATGCAAGCGGTCAGACAAGTGAAAATTATGATAAGTAAAGAACTTTTAAGCTCGTCTCTCAATTTAAAAAAATGTGTCAATAATTTGCCCCTTGATAACCAGCTTATTTGCCCCTTGAGAAACAGTATGTCGCTGCCCATATCATTGCATAGTGCAGAAAATACACTTTCAGGGGCCTTGCTTTAACAAAGTCAACCATTTTCACTGTAGTGTCCAAAATGTCTTTCAAGCTGTCAGGCATTCCCTTGGTAGCAAGACCCTCTCGGTGGAGGCTGCAGTGTACCCAAGTGGCGTCGGGAGCAACTGCTCCATCAGTGCAGATACCAACACATCTTGACCACCAAAGTCCAGTTGATGTCACAAAGCTGTCCAGTACTTAAAAAATATCCTCTCCTGTCGTCCTGTTTCCAGTGGTTTGCAGAAGAGGATGTCTACCTTAATTTACCCCCATAAATGTAACGGACATATACCAGGAGCTGTACCAGGCCTGTGCCACGTCTGTTGACTCATCCAGCTGTAACGCACAGAATTCGCAGGCTTGTATGCGAAGCGGTAATTGTTTCAAAACATCTCTTGCCATGTCACTGATGCGTCATGAAACTATTGTTTGATGAAGGCATTGTCTGTATAGTTTTTTGGGCCTTTATAGACGTGGGCCTTAGTAAATGGACTGTTTGAAAATGTGAATATTTTTTACATGTATTTATTTAATAGAATCACATTTTAATTTGGCGTACCCCCGACGGCATTGTCTCAGTTTGGGAATACCTGCTTGAGGGTTTTAAACCAGTGGCAAGTATGTAGGCAATTCTGCAATTAATCATTTGCAGAAATTAGGCTTTTTGTTTCCTACTTATTAGTTTATACCGCTTTTCTAAAACCCAAAGATGCTACAATAAAGCAACTATAAGGAAAACCAACACAAAAAGCAACAAATTACCTGGGATAGGGTAGAAGAGGAGGCAGTAAGAAAGAGACACAAACAAAAACCTCTAGATGGTGTGTAGATAGTTCAAAACAGAAGTGAAATGTTGCAATCACCAGAGGACATCCTCTGAACTTTGCACTCTACAACACACTGCAATAAGTTATGCAATGACAGTCCAAACACATAGGGGGTTCCCAACACTAATGTAAGATTTCTTATATTTAACCTTATTTTGACAGGGAGTCCTATTGTGACCAATGTCTCTTTTGCAAATGAGACCTGTAATTTCAAAGATACACACATCAAATACAATTATGATATATGCAAAACAGCACAAACAGCAAACATGAAGGTGTTGAAACTGATGTCACTGCATAGCCAAAGAGCGTTGTGGTTAAAAAGGTACCAACACCCTTCCTCCGACAGACATTTAGCAACTAGCTAACTATTTATCTCATTAGAGGAAATGTCAGTGTGTACAATGTGGCAATTGGGACAACATTTGATTAAAATTATTATGTAACATTGGTTCTCACATTTGATACTTATAAAGTATTCTCACTGGGGAAGTATAAAAGAAGGGGACGGGACAATGTACCTATACCAATCATGCAAAAGAGGAAGCTGCATAAAACATGTACATCCACTTTCTCACCCAAATGATAGTGATTCACAGCAGCTACTTTCGTGAGTGAGGCACACAGGAAACAAAGTGCAGGAAGGCGAGTAAGTTTCATTTGCAAAGGTTGAGTGGTGCAACATTTTCCTCACTGCATGCTAGTGAACAAAGTGAAGGAGAAGAGAAGATGTCCAGGCAAGGACCCCTCTGCCTGCTCACCTGCATGGCAGCCATGGGTAAGTGCTGACTATCAGGATTTCACTCTGGTTAATATTCAATTACATATTAAAGGGGTTGGACAAAACATCATCAGCTCAACTAGTAGAAACAAGTCAATTACTTTCAATATTACACGTTTTAAATTACAGTTTAGTTTTAGTTTTGCTATTCCTGACTAAATCTAAATATGTTGAACTGTTCACACCATTGTAATCAATAGACAAACTTGAAGTACTGTAGAGGAGGATATGCTTTCAAAATGGATGCTTAACTTGCACAAGGATCATTTATGTAAAAGGAAGGTGCCTAATGTTGCCATTGCCATCGGCTAATGGGGATCCCAACCAAATCAAAATCCAATGCTCTGAATTTAATTTACTTGTTAGTTGCTCCATTGTCACTATTTGGGGGGCTTTTTAGAAAACAGAACTAGTCATAGAGTATCCTGTTGTTTCACGTCAATAAAGGTAACCGACTTCCACTTTTTTCAATTTAAGGCAGTAGTTGGTTTGAACCACAGGCCACTTAACCTTTTAAAACTAGATAGTAGTTGGTTTGAACCACAGGCCACTTAACCTTAAAAAACTAGATAGTAGTTGGTTTGAACCACAGGCCACTTAACCTTTTAAAACTAGATACAACTTCATTGTCGATTCATGTTTTTGAGACAGTCAATGATAAGCATTAACTATTAACTAAAAAGTCATAAAGAAGTTATTTACAATGTTACAGCTACGTTAACTATTGATGGCAGTTCTGGTTGAACCACAGTAGCCTATTGCACACCTATGTTCAGCCCAAAAAATGTAAATGGTGATTCCTCAAAATATGTTTATGCACCTTTTCATCCATGTGCACATCTTCCAGACTGAACCTTTGCTTGTTTTCACCAGACTATGATCAGCTGGGGGGTACTGTTTGATGCTATATTTATAGTTAGGCTATATATAATATAATCAACGAATATTCCACCGACATGGTTCTGTGGCAATGCACCACATAACCAATAAGCAAAGAATCAACAATGAAGGTTCCAACACACACTGACCAGAGCCATTTATTTGGGCTGGACTAACCAATTATGGGACCCAGGGCAAAAACATCTTTCACCAACTGTTAGCCTAAATGTAATTCAGAACACAGCGGCGCCACATGTAGTGTACATGTTGTAACGATTTGGGAGAAGCCCAGGTAAAAATGGAGACACGTATAGGCTAACCTGTGTTATGCAGACGATGTGCAGCCCAGCACTTGGCTGTTTTGTGCGTCTCCGCTGTAGGAGTGGCAATATCAGGACCATAGCCAGAGGCCAAGCACTCGGCAAAATTGATAACTACAGAGATGCTAGCAGAGATGCGTGAATAGTGCAAGACGGGAATAGTGAATGCGCAACAACAGAAATGCGCAACAACAGAAATTTATGAATTTACTTTAGGAAAAGTTCTGAATGGACATAGAGAGAATAAGCAAACTCACACGCATACCCGTCAAAAGGACCCACCATTTAAAGCCACCAGCGCATTTCAAACACACAACAGCAAATCACATTTCTCCTTTCCTAAAAACGTTGGCTATTAAAAGCCTAGGCCTTGGATAATGCTAAAACAATGTAGCCTACCAAATGAATTGACAAGGAAAGTTTGAAGGGGGAGAGAGAGACAGTAATGCGATAGTAGACCTTTATTATGAAGGCCTATATTATATTTAAATCTGTCTCTGGTGGATATTATTTGCCTCTGTCTTGCATAGCACAGGTCAGGTAGCATGGCAGCATAGGCCTACGAATGATTGATTAATATATGAATTACCATACATTTGTAACACATCTCTGTCTTCACTATTCCCGTCTTGCTCTCTTCCCCTCTCCTCTCTCTATTGATAATAGCTCTGGCACGAGTATCCTAGCTCAAAGCAAATCCCAGGAATAGCAAAATAGTTTGGTCACTTATTTTGAGCAATTTTGTGGCACTAATAGGGAGAAGCAGCTTGCTCTTCCTTGCTGAGTATAAAATAGGCTACAGGGTTGGCAATGAACTGACAGGCAGTTTGACTGGCTAGAGCATGTAGCTCTGGTGCAGTAATATTTATATCAATAAATAACTGTATCCAAATGTTGATAGAAGGTTTTTTGGGTGGGCACAAAAGTAAATTTAGGGAGGCTTTGGGGCCCCAACGCCCCCATAGAGCACCTGCACCGGGTATCACTGACCACAATCGAAAATATGAAATTATTTCCTGTGTTGTAGGGAAGATCGGATATCTAATATTTGTGTGAAATGCTGTTTAAATTATGTATTTTATTGTACATCGTGGATTAGGCCTACTAGACAGCAAATATTTACGAATATCATTTTTATGCATCTAACCCAAATAGTTGTTTGTCATCCGATTGTACCTTTCTTTCTTTTCTTTGCCAGCTGTCTCTTCAATGGCTTTCAACATAGATGAAGCAAACCCAAAAATCTACAAGGGGGAGGAAAAGGATTTCTTTGGTTACAAGGTCCTGCAGTTCATTTCTGGCAAGGAGAAAGGGCAAGTGTTGTTATCGTCATAGTGAAAAATGCGAAGTATTATGTTACAAACATCTGCAAAACAGTATCACAAACTTGAGGAAACAAAAATGACCAGAAAAATATTCCTGTGTCTGCAAACATGCACAAAATATATCCATAGCAATGTATTTAGAAATATATGTGTCTCTGTAAGCTCCAAAAGTATTGGGACAGTTACACATTTGTTGTTGTTTTGGCTCTTGTACTCCAGCACTTTGGATTTTAAATTATATAATGACTATGAGGTTAAAGTGCAGTCTGGCAGCTTTAATTTGAGGGTATCTTCATCCATGTCTGGTGAAGCGTTTAGAAAGTACAACACCTTTTGAATGTTAGACGTACAAATATCACACCCCAAGACATGCGAACCTCTCACCATTACAATAACAGGGGAGTTATGCCTCTGTAACTTTCTCACTCATTATTATTCAAGACTCATTGAGGATTATCCTTTTCATGGTAGCATCCACATATTATATTCTTATTTACTTTCTTAAATGATGTCAGCTGCACCCAATGCCCATGACTAATGTGCATCAGTGTATCAGTTATACGTTGACGGGATGGAAATTCTGACTTGTGTTCTGTCATATCACACCTCTGACAACATTGTGCTTTCCTCTTTCGCCATGCAGTTGCTATTCTAACCTTAATAACCGAAAGAAAACAGATATACAAAAGTAATTTACCAACATTGTCAGACATGTTATGCAACCATTCTTGATCTAAAGTCTATCATATGTAATAGAAGTGGATGCAGTCTCATCTAAATCGACCGAACTAACATTTTTATTTCTCACCCACAGGGTAATGGTCAGTGCGCCATATCAGAAGAATGGATCTGGTGGAATCTGTAGATGTGCTCAAGACAGAACAGACTGTACAGACTGTTACACTCCTCAAGGTAGAGATGGATGTTGATGATACACTATACTGTACTTACTGGACTGCAATTTAGAAAGGTGGTTAATTATAAGAACATGAATAATTATAAGAACATGTAACACCTATTCACGGTAACCATGGATTAATTGAGTATTAAAATATTGTTGAAATGTCAACGGGATCTTGAAAATGAGAAACACTAGTTGATTCTGCACGCCTGCCTTTCCCCTTTCAACAGAAACTGACACAATCAAGTACATTGGACTGTCTATGGTTGCACAACCTACTTCTCCTCCAACGTTCACTGTAAGATAAACCACCAAACATTTAATTTGATAATGTTCTTGTTTTCAAATACTCCATGTGAGTGTACATATGTAATATGTTTGGCAGCATTTACATAGGCAGCCCGATTCTGAATTTTTCTTCACAAATTGGTCTTTTGACCAATCAGATCAGCTCCACCAATTAATGGAACAAAGATCAGAATTGGGCTGCCTGTGTAAACCTAAATGACTTGTTTCACTTGAGTTATAAAACAACACCTCAGCAATCTAAAAATGATCATGGCAAATTCCAGTAACTCTCTCTTTTGAAGAAATCTGAGGTCCACCAAACAATCCATTATTTTATCACATTTACAATAAGGTGACCACATTTCTGAAATTAAAACCGGGGATATTTCCAGTTTGGCGGTCAATATATAATTAAAATATCCAATGTTATTATCAATTAAATAAAAAAGGGGGACAATTCCGGTTTTGTGTATTTAGTCTAACAGGCACATTGTGACAGAGAAAACAACTGTATTACAGAAACACTACAGACAAGACAGAACTGTCCGATCTGAACAGCCATTCATGGGTCCTGGTAGCCTGGGTAGAATAAGAGCATAAGAGAACATGAGCAAAATTGAAAAAACAGACAATAGTATATGTGAAATACTTAACAACATAATAAAGAAATAAGACGATGATGAGATTATATTATGTAGTTACCACTTATACCAACCTAATCTGTATATTTCTCAGAAGAATGTATCTTCTTCAGGATTGCTCTCTTTGGCCAGCTTCACCGTGAACTCCTGGCAGGGGAGGTTGCTCTTCTTACTCTCTTAACTTTTTCTTCTGCTCCAATCTTTCTCCTCCTCTTTTCTTCACCCGTCTTCCTTCTCTTTCTTCCTTTCCTTCTCTTCACCTTTCCACCTCACTCTTCTACACTCTCCTCGCTTCACTCGTTTTACTCCCTTCATTTCTTCTTCTCCTTCCTCTCCAATCTTTAATAACAAATAGTAACGTAAACTCACCCCATTCCGTAAAAATGTGCGCAACCGCGACATTCAAACAAGGCTGCAAAGAAAACTAATGAAACTGTAGCGACTGTGTTGACTTCAAAATCTGGGGTGTGAACTACGTTTCTATTCAAGCGTTGATGGACATGGTAATGGCTCTAGAGTGTTGGAGAAAAGTTGAGAAAACTGACCCTCCGTTACATCGTGACGTGTCATGCCGTAACGTACAGCACGCATAAAGCAACTATTTATGTCTTAAAATCTCTCTCCACCAGGTGTAGCACTTCTCTCATTGTTTAAAAACAAGAAATTGACAGTAAAGGGGGGAAACCTAGTCAATGTTTGCATCATCACTGCAAGCGATCATGACTCAAAAGCCACTGTTTACTTCTGAAGATCACTTTAGCACCACCCTAAAAACCCGATTCAAATTCGACACAAACCTTCAAATTGGGTATGTAATGACACATTATATAAACTCTTTATAGTGTTTTATTTACATTTTAGAGGTGATAAATTGGACAGATCGAGTGAAAAAAAGCTGTTTCCCCACAGGACATTTCTCCTTCTCACTATCACGCATTAGTTTCGCTTCCCCACCTGCCATTTTTAAAAAGACCAGACGGAGCTCATTACCTTCTTGAATCATGCAGAAACGGGCTGCGTGGAGGTCATGTCATTGATTTTGTTGGAAAGGGGAGAAATTGTGCTTTACAATGGTATTGACATTACAGGTGATCTGGAAGTATTACGTTTTTTGGGCGCTAAAATAAGATCAATTGTACGGACCAAGGCGATGTACAAGAGTGAGTTAGTTTACGTTACACTATTAGATCAAATACTTTGGTTAACAGATTCAAATTGCTTGCCTCATTTTTGTATTTTATCTCAAAAACATTGTTTGGAATAATAAGTTGGCAGGCTCTGTAATCATATCTTTATCTTTCCTCCTCTCTCTTTCACTCTTCTTCCTACCCAGTCTTCCTCTCCTTCCTCTCCACTCTCTAACAGAAAACATTATGCTAATGTTATCTCAGCTCGCTGGTCACCATAGCATCTCCCACCTGTAGCACACGCTCCAGCAGGTATATCTCTCTAGTCACCCCCAAAACCAATTCTTTCTTTGGCCGCCTCTCCTTCCAGTTCTCTGCTGCCAATGACTGGAACGAACTACAAAAATCTCTGAAACTGGAAACACTTATCTCCCTCACTAGCTTTAAGCACCAACTGTCAGAGCAGCTCACAGATTACTGCACCTGTACATAGCCCACCTATAATTTAGCCCAAACAACTACCTCTTTCCCAACTGTATTTAATTTTAATTTATTTATTTATTTTGCTCCTTTGCACCCCATTATTTTTTATTTCTACTTTGCACATTATTCTTCCATTGCAAAACTACCATTCCAGTATTTTACTTGCTATATTGTATTTACTTTGCCATCATGGCCCTTTTTGCCTTTACCTCCCTTCTCACCTCATTTGCTCACATTGTATATAGACTTGTTTATACTGCATTATTGACTGTATGTTTGTTTTTACTCCATGTGTAACTCTGTGTCGTTTTATCTGTCGAACTGCTTTGCTTTATCTTGGCCAGGTCGCAATTGTAAATGAGAACTTGTTCTCAACTTGCCTACCTGGTTAAATAAAGGTAAATAAATAAATAAATAAAAATCCATGAAAAGGTCAAAATATATTTTCACACTACTTATTATAATGCCAAACCATTTTAACTGTAATCTACAAATAAATATTCTCAGAATTAATTGCACACATTTAATATAATCATATTTTCAAAATTGTTTACGTGAACGTTTTTTAACCTTGCTACCATGACAGTAGCTAGCGATCCTAGCTAGATAACGTAGTCGACATAGCTGATGTTAGCTAGCATAACCTATTTAAAACCTTATAGAGCAGATCATCTATCTATATAATAAATTGAGACATTATAAAATCACTAGCTAGTATCTCAAACGATTGTAACTTACCTGGCTTGAAAATACGTTTGTGGTGATGTTGTGGATTCACTTGACACTTGTTAGGTTCTGGCCGAGTTTTCCACAGCAGTTTTCTCTAAAACTAGAGCGAGCAAGTAGTTAGTAGAAGACTGAATGAAGCTGCTATAGCGGGCAGCCCGCTCTGCTGGACAAAACAAGCACAACGCAATTGAGACGTCAACCGGTAGGCTCTGCTGCCCGGTCTTTCTTGCCACGTCAAATATTATTTCACTTTGCAGTCTGTTTTTAATGCACTGTTAAAAACGGGGACACTTCCGGGGACGTCTGGTCACCCTAATTTACAATGACGTATTCTCCTCATTCAGGCCTGCAGCCCTGGCCTGGCACACGAGTGTGATGGGAACTCCTATCTGAACAGTATCTGTTATCAGTTCAACAGCCAGCTCCAGATCACCTCGAACTTTACACCTGCTTTCCAAGGTATAACAGTGAAACTTGAACACATTTGTAGATAATTTAACCTAAGATTTTTTGGTATGTATTGACTGTTTATTCATGTCATGCTAAATTACATTATCATTAGGTCACAAAATATTAATTGTGAATGATAAGATCTGGATTCCTGAATATGTGAAGAATGTTGTGAGTGTTATCCATCATATACATTTATGTAATTCACTTTCTCTTCCAGAATGTACTAAGAAAATAGTGGACCTCGTTTTCCTCTTTGACGGATCAGCAAGCATGACAACGGAAGAATTTGATGAGAACAAAGGTTTCATAAACAATATCATGACAACCCTAAAAAACTCCTCAATTAAGGTATTCATCCCTTTTAAAGCTCATTTCTTAAAACATGCTTGTGACGTTGCTGAACATATATCTGTTTATCTACACTCTTAGAAGTAAAGGTGCCTAGAAGAACCTTTTGGGTTGCCACAACAGAATAGCCTTTCCAGTTCAAACACCCCTCTGTGTAAAGTTTCAAACCATAACCTTAGTTAACGTTAGCGTAAATGTCATTCCTGTTCATCATGTTAATTTTCACACTGCAAACTAAATCCTTGAATATTTATACATATTATATATTTAAATAAAATGTTAATAATATTAATTACGTTCACATATAGTAATAAAGTGACAACTATTGAGCATAGGCTCTTGAGGAACACCTCTGTAAGCCTCATTGACACTACAAAAATATTAGTGTTTAACCTTCACATGTGATGACAATACAGCAGAACAGATCAACAGGAGCGACATTTACTCTTACGGGTGGCCTACAAACTATATACAGTATTTTAAAGCCACGCCCCTACTAAGCCACGCCTCTAATCCAGGGTTCATCCACGAACCCAATGCTACATTAAACCATTCAAAGTTCCTCCAAGAACCCCTCAACTAACCAAAGGTGCAAATATGAACCACTTGACTTGCAATGGTTCCTTGAGGATCTTCAGGGTTCCTCGAGTCACCACTAATTCTAAGAGTGTATGTGCTATACACCCATGTTGTTGCATGGAAAGTATGGTATGAAATCAATATTAGTCATCTCTTCCTCTTTTATAAACGACAGTTCGCAGCGGTTCAGTTCTCATCAAACACCAGGACAGTTTTCAACTTCAGAGACTACCAAGAGGGGAGAGCCTTGACTAAACTTTGGAAAGAAGAGCACATGGCTGATCTAACCAACACACATAAGGCAATAGACTTTGTCTTGTAGGTCCCAGTTTTACTTTCAAAGTTCTGACCGAATACTCAGAATCTGATCAAAGGGGATTGTGGTGTAAGAAAGATAGCTTGATCTGTTGTTTGAATACATCTATTTCAGGAAAAACATTTTTGAAAACCAAGCTGCCGGCGCCACCGCAGATGCAACTAAAGTACTGGTCATAATAACAGATGGAAATCCCAGCGATACTGATAAAAGGTTCAACTCTATCGAAAGAAGTGATAAGAAAAACATCATCCGCTTTGTCATCGGGGTAAGTCCTATAATATCTATAATACCCCCTACACAACACCACACAATTGTATGACTTAATTCCATTACAACTGTTCATTCGTGTGCTAGTTAGCTAATGCTAAAGAAGCAGTATTTTCATCTTCTCGATTTACCATAAATTGTTGTGGGATAATTAGGAGTACAGCAACACCTTCCATCCCTGGATTGAGGTACATTTTCAAATTGTTTCACTTGAAGTTCACCGAGGTGCAAATATATTGGCATATGGCCGTTTCGACTAGTTGATCACCAGTGTATACCAGTGTTAGTGCTTTTAATGAATGATTTCAATGTATGATGCTTACATTTATGTGTGTTTCCCAAATATTACACTAGTTGGGAGTTTTTTAAAGCTGCAATGTATGTACCTTTTTGGGCCACCTGACCAATTTCACATAGAAATGTGTGTTATAGATCTGTCATTCTCATTGAATGCAAGTCTAAGAAGAGGTAGCTCTGGTAGATATCTTCTATGTGCGCTATTTCTATGCTCCCCGTTTTTAAGTTTCGATTTTGCATCTTTTACTTTCAATTTTGTACACCAGCCTCAAACAGCTGAAAATACAATATTTTTGAACATGGAAAATATATTTTACAGCGGTTTGGATGGTACAGTGATTCTCCACACTTGTTTGCTTTGTTCACAAACTGAAATTAAGCGAACTATTAGATGTTCAGCAACCAGAAAATGGCAGAGTGATTTCTGCATCGTGCATCTTTAACCTGTTAGAATCCTTTAACATTGTGCTACATGCCACAGGGCCTACACACAACAAAGGCCATACTCTTGATCATGTGCTGTCCTATGGTCTGAATATTGATAACTTGGAAACTGTTGATGTGTGTGTCTCTGACCACATCAGTATTGCTTTTAAAATGCTTTCTCCTCCACCTAAAAATGTGTCTGTTCCCACTCCCTCACCCATCAATACCTCCACAACTGCTATTAAATGTACAAATGCTTTTTAATCCTCTACTAAGGATCCTGTTCTGTGTCATCACACTGATGATTTGCTGAACAGGTTCAATTACATAATGTATGTCAGGCTACGTTAGACTCAGTGGCACCAGTTAAAACCAAGAATAAACTGTCTGCCAGAGTCTCATCTTGGTTAGAGGACCACACTCGTGCCTCGAACACTCAAATAGCGAATGGAGGCCACTTTCTCGCTTGTAAATATTTGACTGGCATTGGTCAAACTACTCCGGTTATTTCACTGCGTGACAGGTGATATTCCGCCCAAACTATGTATGCCATGTGCTCTCCAACCCTGTCCCTGCAGCTACCGAGTGCTTAATTTGGGACACCAAGTGAAATCTGTTAGGGAACATCGATAGTAACATGTTTCACAACTATTCAAAATCAAATACAAATGCGCTATAATTGTAGGCTAACTCTGAATTTGCTTCATTAGGCTAGACCAATTATGTACCAATCTTAAATTAGTGTTTTTAAAAAAATGTTTTTCTGCCATGTGTAATATGCGGTAGTCTATGTATTGTATACAGTGCCTTCGGAAAGTATTCAGACTCCTTGACTTTTTCCACATTTTGATATGTTACACAAAAAATGATTAAATCAAAAAAAATCCTCAGCAATATACACACAATACCCCATAATGACAAAGCGAAAACAGGTTTTTAGAAATGTTTGCAAATGTGTGTGTAATGTGCATATACATATATATATATAGAAACATCTCAAGGATGATCAGTGAAAACAGGATGCACCTGAGCTCAATTTCGAGTCTCATAACCCTTTGCTATGAGACTCGAAATTGAGCTCAGGTGCATCCTGTTTTCACTGATCATCCTTGAGGTGTTTCTACAACTTGATTGGAGTCCACCTGTGGTAAATTCAATTGATTGGACATGGAAGAACCTTCCAGAAGGACAACCATCTCTGTATCACTCACCCAATCAGGCCTTTATGGTAGTTTGGCCAGACAGAAGCCACTCATCAGTAAAATGCACATGACAGCCCCCTGGAGTTTGCCAAAAGAAAAACAAGGTTCTCTGGTCTGATGAAGCAAGATTGAACTCTTTGGCCTGAATGCCAAGTGTCACGTCTGGAGGAAACCTGGCACCATCTCTACGGTGAAGCATGGTGGTGACAGCATCATGCCGTGGGGATGTTTTTCAGCGTCAGGGACTGGGAGACTAGTCGAGATCAAGGCAAAGATGAACGGAGAAAAGTACAGAGAGATCCTTGACGAAAACCTGCTCCAGATCGCTCAGGACCTCAGACTGTGGTGAAGGTTCACCTTCCAACAGGACAATGACCCTAAGCACACAGCCCAGGCAACGCAGGAGTTGCTACGGGTCATGTCTCTGAATTTCTTTGAGTGGCTCAGCCAGAGACGAACTTGAAAATAGACCTGAAAATAGCTGTGCAGAGACGCTCCCCAACCAACCTGACAGAGCTTGAGCGGATCTGCAAAGAAGAAGGGGAGAAACTCGACAAATACAGGTGTGACAAGCTTGTAGCATCATACCCAAGAAGACTCAAGGCTGTAATTGCTCCCAAAGGTTATTCAACAAAGTAAAGGTTCTGAATACGTATCTAAATGTGACATCAGATTTGTATTTTATCGACAATTTCTAAAAACCTGTTTTTTGCTTTGTCATTATGGGAAATTGGGTGCAGGCTGATGAGGGGGAAAAAACAATTTTAAAACATTTTTGAATAAGGCTGTAATGTAACAATGTGGAAGGTCAAGGGGTCTGAATACTTTCCAAAGCCATTATAACAACGGCACAGTCGTTATTCACTTTTTTTAGGGGGGGGGGGGGGGGGGGGCTTGGGCTCATATATAGACCTATGCATAAGCTCTATGCATATGGGTGTTTTGAATTAATCATCACCTTAGAAAGCGCTGTCCATTTCATTGTGTTAGTTGTTCTCGATGTTGTTGCAAAGCTTATGTTGTCCACTCAGTTTCAACCTGTTGTATCACACTAGTGTGCGATCTGCACTGAATGGGGTGTGGGCGGTGCTACCCAACGTTGTATAATGTAGGCTAAGTGTTTGATGTGCTTTTTTGATTGCATTTACATTGATGTCAGAGTGGTTAGAGGGACAATACAGCTCTGAGTAACAGGCCATTAGCCACCTGATGGTCATTAGCGAGTTGGGTAATACTAAAGCATTGTCCGGAGTGCACAAGAGGACATTACCGTGACTCAGCAGTAACATAGAATTTGACTGCGGTCATGACTCATGAGTGCCTGTGCGGCAGTAATACGGTCACCGAAACAGCCCTATAGTGACCCCCTGTCAATTCTTCCCCTTGGTGGTATCACCCGCAATCATAACATTCCGTTTCACTGCTATGCAGATCACACGCAGCTCTATTTACCAATAAGACCCAGTGACCAAGCTAGCGTAGCTTCCATTCACAAGTGTCTTGTTGACATCAAATATTAGATGTTTGACAATTTATCCAGCTCAATGATAAGAAATATGAAGTTTTATTTCATTTGGCCCCCACCGAACCTCGAGCTGCATGTAAAGAAGGTTGTCCAGACCTGCTTTTATGATATAATCTAAGAAATACAGCGCCCTCCGTAATTATTGGGATAGTGAAGCACTTCTTTTTCTTTTGGCTCTATACTCCAAAAGTTTGGATTTGAAATGAAACAGTTACTATGAGGTTAAAGTACAGACTATTAGATTTTATTTGAGAGTATTTGTGTAAATATTGTTTGTACCATTTAGAAATGACAACACAGTAGTTCCTATATTTCAGGGCACCTAAAGTATTGGGACAACTGGATTGACAGGTGTTTCTGATTAGTCAGGTGTGTTCCATCACGTCATTTTTGCAGGCATAAGAGCGCTGTCAATGTTTAGTCTTGATTCTAGGCTTTGCGTTTGCCTTTGGTGGAAGGAGAACTAAGGATTCCATTTTTAAGGCTTGGTTAAGCGCCATTCCATTTATTATATATTTTATCTCCCTATGAGCCTGGATGCAGCCTGAGATCCTCTGACAGGCCATTGTTGACCATTTCAAAGTCTAGGTTGAAAACTGTTCTTCATTCTCCTTCCTCCTGTCGTTGTTATTACTTTTTATTTTATTTTATGATGTGAAGCACTTTGTGACTTGTATTAAGAAGCGCTATACAAATAGAGTTTTTATTATTACTCCTAGTCTCAAGGGTCCAGTCCAACGTCCCAGTTTTCTATTTCACTTTTATTTAACTAGGCAAGTCAGTTAAGAACAAATTCTTATTTACAGTGATGGCCTACACCGGCCAAACTCGGACGACACTGGGCCAATTGTGCGTCGCCCTATGGGACTCCCAATCATGGCCAGTTGTGATAGTCTGGATTTGAACCAGGTTGTCTGCAGTGACGCCTCTAGCACTGAGATGCAGTGTCTTAGACCACTGTCATGTAGATGTTTAAATATCATTCATATTGAAAAGGAAATTAGGCATCCCTATAATTCCTGCCCTCAAGTGATATATTTCTTGGCAGGTCAAGAACGTTGATTTGACTAAACTCAAGTCCCTGGCATCAGAGCCAAAAGAGAACAACACTTTCCTCATCCAGGACTACAACGAACTAAAAGGAATCCTAGACAACTTTCAAAAAAAGATCTTCAACATTGAAGGTACAACTCTGGATTCAGATAAACTCTTAGTACTACTTACTTATATTTCAGCAAAGTCCCTGTCAACTGAAAGTTGTTATTCATTAAAAAAAACACACGGTGGCACTACTGGTCACTTCCTGAAATATACTGGTATTTATTTCTGGTGATAACACCTTACTCAAAACATTCCACAGTAGAAGTATCAATGTATCGCTACTAATATCAGTGTTTGTATGTTCTAGGTTCCAAGACTGCTCTGGCTGGAAACTTGACTAAAGAAATGTCTCAGAGTGGGTTCAGTGCTGTCTACGTTAACAAGGTGAGATACACAATAGTATGTCCAGTATGTTTTATCATCTTAAATTATAATTTGTAATATGTATAAATTGTTTAAAAATGTTAACTACAATGTGCTACAAATCCTTGTAAATGCTTAAATATGCATTTATAAATGTAATGACCACCATGGCAACTAGTTTATAGACACAGTATATAGTTAATGAATGCTTATTAATAAAAATGTCATACAATATGACCCAATGTATTATTTCCTCTACAGGACACCTTGGTTCTGGGCTCAGTGGGATCAAACAACTGGCGTGGATCTCTCTTTGAGACTGAGGGTCTGAGATCAGAGGAAAGGGAAATTCAGGACCCCACATTGGACAAAGATTCCTATATGGGTAATGGAACATTAAGCTCAAAAAAAGATATTGCTCAAATGTGAATTTGAACAAACACTATTTTCAAGGCTCTGTTAGTTCAGATGCTTCAGTGAAGGGAGTGTAGTTACAATGGGCCTAAATTTCTTCATTTTTATTACAGGATACTCTGTAGCTGTTGGGAAGAAGAATGAGAACCTTCTATATTTTACCGGAGCACCAAGATCTGAACACATGGGACGGATCCTGCTTTTTAACAAGGTTAACAACAACTGGACTGTGGCACAAAGCTTGCCTGGAGAACAGGTTGGTAACATTAGCTATTTCTGCAAGCAGTGTGGTATATCAATCAAGTTATACAATAGGGACAGCATGAAACTAGCTTTTGGGGTTACTTCAAAGGTTGAATCAATCCTCCGATAGTAAAGAGGAACACGATGTCACTTTTTATGTTTACTTATGAGTTCCATTCAAAACCAAAGGACTTAAAACATTTCAAAAGAATTTTTGCATGAATGTAAGTTTTGATTTTCTCAGATGGGCTCCTTCTTCGGTGCAGAGCTGTGTTCTGTGGACATAGACTCAGACGGCAACACAGACTTCCTCCTGGTGGGTGCACCAATGTTTCACCAACCTCCGAGAGAGGGCAGGATCTACGTCTACACATTGACTGATAAGGTGGGCTGAACTGTGAACCTCTGAACAACAGATTCAAATGCTGAATTTGTGGTTGAATATGTTCATCAGGGACAAAGTGATCTGGAAGCCGAAATATATTCATTTGGATATCCATCATCTTCAATTATAATGCACAAAAAGACAGTGTAATATGGATTTATCTTCATGTGATCTCTCCTCGCCCTTCCGTTATTAGCTGGAACTGAGGATGGAGATGAATGTTTCAGTGCCATCTCAGGGTAGATTCGGCTCCTCCATCTGCTCTCTCACAGACCTGAATGGAGATGGGCTGAAGGATGTAGCTGTGGGCGCTCCACTTGAGGACGATCACAGGGGGGCCGTGTACATCTACCTGGGTGAAAAGCTAAAGGGGATCCGCCCTGAATTCAGCCAGGTGAGGCAGACGTAGATGGAAATCATTCAAAACGGCCCTTCACGATCAAAGAAAACAGATATCCCTCCTGGGATATCAATATCAATGGCTTTTCATTAAATGTGTATGTCTTCTTATTGCAGCGCATCTCAGCTGTGATGATGAGATCTAAGCTCCAGTTTTTTGGCCAGACGATTGATGGGAAGATGGACCTGGGTGAGGATGGACTGACTGATATCGTAGTAGGAGCGCGTGGTGCAGTTGTTGTCTTGAGGTACGAGTCCAAAAAATGATAAGAAAAGACAGCTGGTTTAAACAGACAATTGTTTAACCAGTAAAAATATCTGCACTGAATGGGGGCTGCGCTCAATGAGATGTGGGCGGAGCTACCCAACATCGTACAATGTAGGCTAACATCCCAATTTCTATCTCGATCGCTCACAGGTCCAGACCGGTCCTCAGCGTCTCTGCTCATCTCCACTTCTATCCCGCGGAGATCAGCACTGATAGATTTGACTGTCTGGCAAAAGAGATAATTTCCCCCATGGTCACGTTAACAGCCTGCTTTAACATGGCAGAGGCAACAAAGAGTAAAGCTGGTAAGAACTCTCAGAACTTTAGGAACACTGATGGCTTTGTGCTTTCCAACAGAAATGAAGTCATGATCTGAGACCACATAATTGTGGCCTTGGTGGTCCAGGTCGGAGCCTCGGCGAATAGCTAAATCACTGACCACAATAAGTGTGTCTTGGTCTCTTCCCAGTCTGAAGACCAGTGGAGGCTGTTGAGGGGAGGATGGCTCATAATAATGTCTGGAACAGAGTAAATGGAATGGCATCAAACACATAGAAACCATGTGTTTGATACCATTCCACCTATTCTGCTCCAGCCTTTACCACAAGCCCGTCCTCCCCAATTAAGTGCCACCACCCTGTGGTGAAGATGAAGTCCAATTGTATCGAAAGGTTGGGCCTTGGTCTGGATCTGGGTCACAAGAGATAAGGTCTTGATTCCGTCTCTGCTTTCTAATGGTGTTCATGAGCAGACAACCATGAGGCTCTGAACTTCTCTCCCTGATAGGGCCATTTCAGACTCTTGTGTACTTTTCCAGAGGTGCTGAGTGCAGGGATGAACGTCTCCTACCTGCTGGATGTGGATCCAGTGAGACAGAGGAGCCGAGCCTTTTACAATGACACGAACAAAGGGGCCAGAAGACTTCTCTCCACAGTGGTGCTGAGAAAGGAGCGGACTTGCTTCAACCACTCAGTCTACATGACAGTATGATCAATGACAAACTGTAGCTATGCAACAATACAACAACTATAATGTCTCTCGTAAGGAGGGGATTTAATGAATAACATTAAGTTGTTAGGTTGTTGAATTCTTATTGTGTGTTGATTTTATTCAGTGATGAAAAGAATGAGGGTTTTTCAGGACTATGGATAGGGAAATTAATGGCACATTTTATTTTCTTCCAGCAATGCGTGATCGACACATTATCGCCCATAATCATCCAATTAGTTTTTTCTCAATCTGAAAGCCAACAAGAGGGTCTTACTGCCATTCTGAACACTGACAGTCCTACACAGGCTGTGGTCGAGGTACGAGGATACATTCTGGGTCTAACTAAAACCTGTTCGCTTACAATGATCATCAGTACTAGCAATGACTGTGGACTGAGTACTGTCATTTATCCAAAGACCTGTGAAAACAGGTCATCTAAACACATTCACAGTTGTCTTGAATTCTTCACAGGTGCCCTTTGAAAAGAACTGCAAAGAAAATGAAACCTGTGTGGCAGAGCTTGAGGTGGACTTCAACTTTATGTAAGTATCTGATAAACATAGAGGCAACTTGTTTGTGGCTATAATAATTACTGACTGCTCAAAAAAATCATGTTTTCTCTGACTATATGTATTGTCTCTCTTATCAGCACATCAACTTTATTAGTGGTGGACCAGAGTTACTTCAACGTGACTATAAGACTGTCCAATCACGGGGATGACTCATTCAACACCAGTCTAACTCTCCTCTACCCTCCTGGCCTCTCATTCTCCATGATGCATCTTCTGAAGGTAATACCGACACCCCTCCATCTATTGTGTAATTCATTCTGATGTTTTGTTCTTGTTCTCATCTAAAACAGTGTTATTCAAACCTGGAGACCAAAAACATGTTCAGCCAATCAAGGGTTTGATGATTAGTTTAATCAGGGGTGTTCCTCCTGGGCTGGAACAAAAGCTTGCCTTGCTCATCTTGTGGGTCTGCAGAACCAGGATAGAAGACCGTTGATTTAAACATCAGTTTTCCGCCAAACATTTAAATTGAACATGTGCTAATTATTCATAAAATGAAGCAACATATTAAGTGTTGAATTGATTAATTCTTTAAACTTTTAACATGCTTGTTTGTTTATTATAGATTATGTCAGTGACTCAGATGTACAAACCGGAATTATTTACACACTTGACGTATTGTCTGTATTCCATAGTCTACAAGGAGAACGGTGTTCAGCTGCGGTGGTCTGGAAGGTGAAATGGACAGAACTACATGCAGTGTCAGCCTCCCTGTCTACCGTAGTAAAACCACAGTGAGTAATTACTTAGATATACCTGTAAATAATGCTGTGAATCCACTGGTAAATCTTTTAAAATGTTGTCCTTAGATGATAGACTCAGAGCTAACAGCAGTGACAAAGCAGTAACTCAATGTCATTAAAGCAGTTTTGATCTTTGAGTGATATATGCCTTGTGAGGAAAAAAATTCAATTGAATCAATTTTGAATTCAGGCTGTATCAAAATGTTGAATACGTCA
This sequence comes from Oncorhynchus kisutch, assembly GCF_002021735.2. Classification (NCBI taxonomy): domain Eukaryota; kingdom Metazoa; phylum Chordata; class Actinopteri; order Salmoniformes; family Salmonidae; genus Oncorhynchus; species Oncorhynchus kisutch. The sequence continues at coordinate 42,919,981 of NC_034193.2, forward strand.
AGAGGTCTGAGTACTTTATGAAGGCATGCCTTGAACTTTTTTTCCCCACTTTCCCATTTTTTATGATCTCATTTCAGATGGTCTTAATTTTTTCTTCTTAACTATACCATCTTCCTTCTCAGGCAGTGTTCACCAGTAAATTCCATATTTTGAATACATACGACTGGAAGGACACAATGGAGATGACCGTCATGGGACTGAGGTAGAAAATCTGCTTCCAGTGTGAACATGTTAGAGCAGCAGCTAGACGAGAGATTAGAATCAGTCCAGGAAACGCCCTTCATTTCCCCATGCAGTCGAAGTTTTGAACAAAACATTGCTTAAAACTAACTCGTTTTATACAACCCCAATACCTTCTACTCAATTAGCTGAAGGACTTCATAGCATTCCATTTATGTACACAAAACATGAATTAGCCTTTTCTTTATTTACAGTGACAACGGAAACTCAACCAATAGTTCCCTTACCAGGACCATCCCTGTTCAATTTGCAGTTGACCTGGTAGCAAAAGCGTAAGTCTTCACAAGACTATACTTGACATTTTGTTTGAGAATGACTCCATCAAGTTAATTGAATATAATCAAGGTGACTTATATATCTTTTTGTTGTTGTTGAAGCCTTCCCCAAGACTCCACCACTTACATGAACTTTACTCTGGAGGACACATCACCTAAAAGACTGGTGAATGTATACGAGGTAAACAATCAACTGCTATTGCTGTGACTGACATTAAAAAGTGTGATTCACACGATGTGGGGGTAATGTTCTGTGTTTTAAACAAAACATACTTTATTGTTACTCAAACCATTTACATACATTCAATAATAAGATATTGTGAATTATCTGATTAATATAATAGTTTGAAGATTAATGCAAGATATGGAAACATTAAGTGAATGAGAGAGTATAGAAAACAGTAAATACATATGAGATGAGAAATGCCAGATATGTAAACATTATTAAGTGACTAAGATACCGTAGAATAGTATAGAATACAGTAAATACATATGAGATGAGTAATGCCAGATATGTAAACCTTATTAAAGTGACTAGTGTTCCATTCCTTAAAGTGGCCAGTGATTTCTTTATTTTCTTTGTATTTTTCTTTGTTTTCTCCCCAATTTCGTGATATCCAATTGGTAGTAGTTACAGTCTTGTCTCATCGCTGCATCTCCCGTACGGACTCGGGAGAGGCGAAGGTCGAGAGCCATGCGTCTTCCGAAACACAACCCAACCAAGCTGCACTGCTTCTTGACACAATGCCTATCCAACCCGGAAGTGAGCCACACCAATGTGTCGGAGGAAACACCGTTACACCTGGCGACCGTGTCAGCCTGCACTGCACCCGGCCCGCCACAGGAGTCGCTAGTGTGCGATGAGACTAGGATATACCTGCCGGCCAAGCACTCCCCTAACCCGGACGATGCTGGGCTAATTGTGCGCCACCCCATGGGTCTCCCCGTCGCGGCTAAAGTGGCCAGGGATTTCTAGTATATGGCTATAGGCCTCTAATGTGCTAGTGATGGCTGTTTAACAGTCTGATTGCCTTGAGATACAAGCTGTTTTTCAGTCTCTCGGTCCCAGCTTTGATACACCTGTACTGACCTCGCCCATGTTGACTCCAATGCTTCCCACAGTTGTGTCACGTTAGCTGGATGTTCTTTGTGTGGTGGAACATTCTTGATACACTCGGGAACCTGTGGTGCGTGAAAAACTCAGCAGCGTTGCAATTCTTGACACAAGCCGGTGCGCCTGACACCTACTACCATACCCAGTTCAAAGACACTTAGATTTTTTGTCTTGCCCATTCACTCTCTGAATGGAATATACACAATCCATATCTCAGTTGTCTCAAGGCTTAAAAATATTTTAACCTGTCCCCTCCTCTTCATCTACACCTATTGAAGTGGATTTAACAAGAGACAAGGGATAAGCATTCACCCGGTCAGTCTATATCATGGAAAGAGCAGGTGTCCTTAATGTTTTGTACACTCAGTGTATAAAGTGTGCATGTGAAAAGTGATTATAAGATGGATACGTTAGGATTTTCTGGACTCGTATCACTCGCACCACAGAGGGATGCTCGCGGTGCTCATGACAGCAAATGCGCAGATACACCACAGGATAAAGATACACCATTAAAGGGATACTGCAAGATTCTTGTTCTACTTAACCAGAGTTGGATGAACTTGTGGAAATAATTTATTTCTCTGCGTGCAGTACGAAGGAAGTTAGTGGTCGTTTTGCAAGCCAATGCTAACTAGCGTTAGCTATCGCAATGACTGGAAGTCTATAGGTACGGTAGCATAGCTCTCTCACAGTATCCCTTTAAAGGAGTTTACATGTTCCAATAATTTGTAAAGATTGCAAATAAGATGTTTTAATAGGTTTACACTTACTTTGCTCATGAGCATACGCCGATTTAAGATAATCAGAGAAAGGTGTTTACATGGCTAATGCTAAACTGAGTATTGCCATAATCAGTTTAATATTGAATTATTTGTGTGCATATAAATATATTCTCTGCCCACAGGAGGTTGGTGGAACCTTAATTGGGGAGGACAGGCTCGTGGTAATGGCTGAAGAGGAATCAGTGGAATGATATAAAATACGTCCAACACATGTTTGATGCCATTCCATTTGCTCCATTCCAGCCATTATGAGCCATCCTCCCCTCAGCAGCCTCCACTGCCTCTGTCGCCCTAAGCTTCCTCATTTGGGGGTTTAAGTATATGTTTTGTTACACGTTCTATGACAAATGCCTTTGTATAAAATCTCAATATAAATGTAATTGTTAGGTTGATTGATTGATTGAATGTGTCATTGTTTATAGGTGGAGAACTTGGGATTTAAGTCTGTACCCATCACAGTCACCTTCACTTTCCCAACTAAGCTTGAGCACAGATTTGAAATGAAGGACTACCAAATATCTGTCTTACAGGTAAATTGTTCACATTGCTTACAAAAATGCTGACATTTTACTGACACAATTTATTTCAATAGGAAACAGCCTAATACAAGTTTATTTTCTTTTAAGAACCATACTCAATGTGGAAAGATTATCAATTCAACAACAGAGGTGAGTATTCAAATATGCCACTCACTCTTGACGTTGTTGGTAACCTATTCAATCAGGTTACAACTCAGTATAGAAATCATGTTACTGAAACACACATTTTGCTTCTGACTGTGTTTACAGTACTGCTCTCCAGAAAAATACTGCAAGTCCATCGAGTGTGAAAGTTTCCTTTTGGAGAAGTTTTTGACGGTTACATTTGTGCTGTCTGGAAATGTTTCCTTCAAGGACCTCAATCAACATGCAAGGGTCTGTAATTAAGCCAACTTGAACAAATGATGGTACAGAGTAACAACATGCTAATAATTAACGAGACTTTGGGACAGCAAACATCCCTCTTTAAATCTTTGTCATGCTTATTATTCATTAGCACGCTACACCATTTAAAACGTGCAGAGTGGTCAGGACCAGTGTGCTTACATACAACTTATTATACTTTTATATTAGTATATATTAAGTATATATTATACTTTTTAAAGTATTAATCTTTTTGTCCTCCATCCACTTCCATGGGATTTCTTCAACATTCAAAAGGTTCCATTGTTACAGACTCCCATAAATTTCAACATTCTATTATACAAATCAAGACATACAGAATAACCTCATCAACTTCATTCATTAAGTTGACTTCCCACTGTTGAATACGCCATGCAAATAGCCTAGTAGTTTAACAAAACTTTTGTAGGCTTTTGAATAGTCGTCAATGGGCAAAATTGTAGAGTAATAGTTAATAAACTTGAAGCCCATGCAAAAGACCAGGGACATGACCACGGAAGTATGACGTAGGAACGTGTCACTTGCTTGGCTTATTAACTGCCATAGAACTTTCAGAGTAATAGCACTGGGTGAACACATTCTAAGCATGAGACAATGAGTAAACGGTGACTGACAAATCAGCTACGTTCCCAACAACGTAGACAAAAACGTAGAGGGTATGACTACTTGGTCTACTTCTCTGCTTTTAAAATCTAAAATCAGAACAGAAATATCTTCTACCTATCAAATGATGCAGCTTTGTTAGTTACTGCATCGACTACATTTTCTGTCAACTTTTACAATCTGAAATTTTGACCACTTTCCGAGCATTTTATACAACAACTTAGACATAACATATGCGTCTACTTCTCTGCGATTCAAATCTGAAATCAGAGAGTAACCACAACTATTTTCGTCGAAACTTTTTGAAACAATTGCCGTTTTGATCACTTTCCCAACAAGTTAGACAAAAACGTAGAGCTTCATCTAACTTCTCTGCTATTTAAATCTGAATTCAGAACACTTCTTCTACTACCAAAAAATACTTTTAAAGAACTGAAGCAAGTAACACAATTTTACTTAATGTAAAATTACCACCTAGTTCTACTAACAATATCTCACTTTACAGAGATTGTCATTGCCAAAGAAATTCACTGGGGAGAGAGAAACAGTCCATTTCATCAGTTTTGTCAAACTCAGCTATGACAAAAAACGATATGTCCAGACAGCGAGTGACCCAAGGGTAAGTTTCCCGTCAAAAACCTAAAACAAAAATACAAATATTTATTGAGCAAATATTCACAAAAGCATCAATTTTGTATGTATTTATTTGCTCATTAGGATAAGTCTTCAAGCTTCCACCAAACACAGGTAATTCCATTTGTGGACTTAAACTGATTAAACTGATTCACTGTATAAGAATTGATTTAAAAAATGCTTGTTCCATCGTCACTCATTGTCTCAAGATGTATTCCTCCAGATTGATGTTCAGGCTGAGCTCATCATTCCTCCCCATAGAAACCTGATAATAGGGACAGGAGTTGGAGTAGGACTCTTCCTCCTGATCATCATCACAATGTCCATGTATATGGTGAGTATCAAAGCTGCGACAGAAACTTTACTTGTGCATTGTAAGGACCAACACTTTGATTCACATTCTTCACATTGTTTTTCCTTTCTACTCAGCTGGGATGTTTCAAGAGAAAAAGGCCTGTTGATAATGCACAGGAAGATGAGAAAGAAGGGGAACAGCGTGAACAAGAGCTACAGCCTGAGAGTGGAGCAGTGGAGTCAAACCTTCTCCTTGATGAAAGTCAAACAGAAAACAATGGCTTCCCCATTAGTGAGGTGGTAGGGGAGGGACCAAAAGAGAAACAGGATGTGTCAGTCAGAAGCAGGCTAATGGAGTAGAGAAACTCTTTTCATGCCACTTCCATATGGAAGGGACTTTTTAATAGCAGGTTAGGAGAACTTACGCAGCAGGTTAAGATAATTAATGCAGCAGGTTAGAGAAAGGAGTAGAGGTCCGAGCAAAAAAAACTTAGATATAGAATAATTGTTCGATTAATTAATATAGCTTCTGACCTGATCACAGAACCACGCATATCACTCAATATGTGATTAAGTCTGAAATATTTTTTCAAAAATAGATGATTCATGGACATTTATGTTTGATAAAACATGACCAAAGTGATTCAGTATTATATATACTGTTTCAATGTTTATGTCAAGGTAAAAAAAATATGACTTTGTATGATTGCTGTAATGTCATTAATTTAAATTAATATGGTCTTGCTAAAGAAATGTATATTATACTGTAAGATGTACACTATATAAATATATACAAAAGTATGTGCACACCCTTTCAAATGAGTGGATTCGGCTATTTCAGCTACACCTGTTGCTGACAGGTGTATGAAATTGAGCACACCGCCATGCAATCTCCATAGACAAACATTGGCAGTAGAATGGCCTTACTGAAGAGCTCAGTAATGCATAGCCATAACATGATGCAGCCACCACCATTTCTTGAAAATACGGCGAGTGGTAGTCAGTGATGTGTTGTGTTAGATTTTTAGCAGTATTTATTTTGCAGAGCCTTATTTCAGGCAGAATGCATGTTTTGTAATATTTTTATTCTGTACAGGCTCCCTTCTTTTCACTCTGTCATTCAGATTAGTATTTCGGAGTAACTATAATATTGTTGATACATCCTCAATTCTCTCATATCACAACCATTAATAATTAAATTCTGTAACTGTTTTAAAATCACCATTGCCCTCATGAGGAAATCCCTGAGCAGTTTCCTTCCTCTCCGGCAACTGGATGGACGCCTGTATCTTTGTAGTGACTGGGTGTATTGATACACCATCCAAAGCCTAATTAATAACTTCACCATACGCAAAGGGAAATTCAGCGTCTGCTTTAATCATTTTTACACATCTACCAATCTGTGCCCTTATTTGCGAGGCATTGGAAAATCTCCCTGGTCTTTGTGGTTGAACCTGTGCTTGAAATTCACAAATTGATAAAGTGGTCTTACAGATAATTGTGTTTGTGTGTGTGATTTGTTGAGCACATTTTTACTCCTTAAATCATTTAGGCTTGCCAAAACAAAGGGGTTGAATGGTTATTGCCTAAAGACATACATCTACAAACAAACTTTCACTGACATTATGGGTGGTGTGTGGAGATCAGTGAAACAAAATATCAATATAATCCAATTTAAAGTCAGGTTGTAACACGTGGAAAAAGTGAAGGGGTGTGAATACTTTCTGAAGGCATGAAAACCTTTACTTTCAGTTGTACATGTTACTTGTTTCATTTCAACTTTAAGTGGGTAGAGTATACAGGGGAAGTGCTTAATATTCACGATCTGGTGTATTTGTTAATTGCACAGCAATATACTTTTGAGTTACTGTAAATACTAAGTTGAGAAAAATTCATGATCAGATCATTAAAAAACATGCAACATGCAAAAGAAACAAAAACTATGGACAAACGTTTAATACTAATCACAGCCAAATCCTGAAAAGGCTCAACATAATATACCTTACTATAAGGAGGGAAAACCAATACATGCTGTTTGTGTATAACATTTTCCTCATGGGAATATGGGCCAGTTGACTGTAATAACACTCTGTTGTTCACTCATCAAATAACAGGAAATGTAGTCTGCAGGAGTGGAAGACGAGAGAAAGGGTAAGTTGTTACTAGTTTACTGGCTAAGTGTTTTAGTATGTTACTTTCTGCTTTAATCAAATTCAATGAACATGATCAGTGTTGATTAATTCTATCAAAAAACATTTAAACATTTTTGTGAGCTCATGTAACGTAAAATCCAGACCCCATTTAGTCGACTGGTCGATTGTTTGGTTGATAGGTTGTTTAACGCAACTGCGCAAAAAACCTCCAGCCAATGGCAAAAGTGAGTAAGCGCAAAAACACTCACAATAATGCAGATGTATGACACGTAACAAAACATTCCACACAAAGACATGGGGGGAACAGAGGAACATATATATGCAGTGTGATTAGGGAATGTAAACCAGGTGTGCGGGGAACAAGACAAAACAAATGGAACAATGAAAAATGGAGCAGCGATTGCTAGAAGGCCAGTGACGTCGACTGCCGAACGCCGCCCGTACAAGGAGGGGAGGCGACTTCGGTGGAAGTCATGACAGTACCCCCCTTGACGCACGGCTGCACTGGCCTCGGGGACGACCCGGAGGGCGAGGCGCCAGGCGATCCGGCCGGAGATGGTGGAACTCCCGCAGCATTTCAGGGTCCAACACGTCCGCCACCGGAACCCAGCACCTCTCTCCTCCGGACCGTACCCCTCTCACTCCACGAGGTACTGAAGGCCCCTCGTCCGATGCCTCAAATCCAGGATGGAACGGACAGAGTACGCCGGAAACCCCTCCATGTCCAGAGGGGGCGGAGGAACCTCCCGCACCTCAGACTCCTGGAGCGGACCAACCACAACCGGCCTGAGGAGAGACACATGGAACGAGGGGTTAATGCGGTAATCGGGGGGATGCTGTAACCTGTAACACACCTCGTTCACTCTCCTCAGGACTTTGAATGGCCCCACAAACCGCGGGCCCAGCTCTGGCAGGGCAAGCGGAGGGGCAGGTTTCAGGTCTGACTCTGATGCCACGGCGCCAGAACCGGCTGGTACCCCAATACGCACTGAAAGGGGGAGAGGTTAGTGGATGAGTGGCGGAGCGAGTTCTGCGCCATCTCAGCCCAGGGCATGAACAACGCTCACTCCCCTGGCCGGTCCTGACAATAAGACCGCAGAAACCTGCCCATATCCTGGTTAACTCTCTCCACCTGTCCATTACTCTCGGGGTGAAAACCTGAGGTGAGGCTGATCGAGACACCCAGACGTTCCATGAACGCCGTCCTGACTCTCGAAGTGAACTGGGGATCTCGATCAGACACTATATCCTCAGGCACCCCGTATTGCCGGGAGACGTGTGTAAACAAGGCCTCCGCAGTCTGTAGGGCCGTAGGGAGACCGGGCAGAGAGAGGAGACGACAGGACTTAGAGAAACGATCCACAACGACCAGGATCGTGGTGTTTCCCTGTGAGGGAAGAAGATCGGTCAGAAAATCCACGGACAGGTGTGACCAAGGCCGTTGTGGAATGGGTAAGGGATGTAGCTTACCTCTAGGCAGGTGTCTAGGAGCCTTACACTGGGCGCACACCGAGCAGGAGTAAACATAAACCCTCACGTTCTTTGCCAAGGTAGGCCACCAGTACTTCCCACTCAGATAGTGCACCGTCCGGCCGATCCCCGAATGACCAGAGGAGGGGGACGTGTGGGCCCAATAGATCAACTGGTCACGGACAGCAGACGGAACGTACAGACGCCCAACGGGACACTGGAGGGGAGCGGGCTCTGTACGTAACGCCTGCTCAATGTCCACGTCCAGCTCCCACACGACCGGCGCTACTAGGCAGGAGGCCGGGAGTATGGGAGTCTGATCCATGGGCCTCTCCTCTGTGTCATACAGCCGGGACAGTGCGTCTGCCTTAACATTTTGGGATCCTGGTCTGTAGGACAGGGTATTCACAAAACGGGTTAAAAAAAAACATGGCCCACCTTGTCTGACGAGGATTCAGTCTCCTAGCAGCCCGGATGTACTCCAGGTTGTGGTGTCAGTACAGATGAGGAAAGGGTGTTTAGCCCCCTCAAGCCAATGTCTCCACGCCGTCAAAGCTTTAACCACAGCCAAAAACTCCTGGTCCCCCACATCATAGTTCCGCTCCGCCGGGCTGAGCTTCTTCGAGAAGAAAGCACAGGGGTGGAGCTTCGGTGGCGTACCCGAGCGCTGAGAGAGCACGGCTCATATCCCAGCCTCGGACGCTTCCACCTCCACTATGAAAGCCAAAGAGGGTTCCGGATGGGCCAGCACGGGAGCCGAGGTAAACAGAGCCCTTAGGTGCCCAAAAGCCCTGTCCGCTTCAGCCGACCACTGCAAACGTACAGGACCCCCCTTCAGCAGTGAGGTAAGTGAGAGCAGCCACCTGGCCAAAACCCTGGATAAATCTCCGGTAGTAATTGGCCGACCCTAAAAACTGCTGCACCTCCTTTACCGTGGTGGGAGTCGGCCAATTACGCACGGCTGAAATGCGGTCACTTCCATCTCCACCCCTGATGTGGAAATGCGATACCCTAGGAAGGAGACGGCCTGCTGAAAGAACAGGCATTTCTCAGCCTTGACGTACAGGTCATGCTCCAACAGTCGTCCAAGTACCCTGCGCACCAAGGACACATGCTCGGCACGTGTAGCGGAATATATCAGAATGTCATCGATATACACCACTACACCCTATCCGTGCAGGTCCCTGAAAATCTTGTCTACAAAAGATTGGAAGACTGATGGAGCATTCATCAACCCGTACAGCATGTCGAGGTACTCATAATGCCCTGAGGTGGTACTAAACGCTGTCTTCCACTCATTTCCCTCCCGGATACGCACCAGGTTGTAAGCGCTCCTGAGATCCAAATTAGTGAAGAAGCACGCCCCGTGCATTGACTCAATCACCGTGGCGATGAGAGGTAGCGGGTAACTGTACCTCACCGTGATTTGATTTAGACCTCGATAGTCAATGCACGGGCGCAGACCTCCCTCCTTCTTCTTCTTCATGAAAAAGAAACTCGAGGAGGCGGGTGAAGTGGAGGACTGAATGTACCCGTGAAGAAGGGATTCTGAGACATATGTCTTCATAGCCGCTGTCTCCGGTTGCGACAGGGGATACACGTGACTCCTGGGAAGTGTAGTGTCTACCAGGAGAATTATCGGTAAGTGGTAATTGAATCACCTTCTTTTTGGAGAAGGCGCGAGCCAAATCGGTATATTCTTGGGGGATGTGCACGGTGGAGGCCTGGTCTGGACTTTCCACCGTGGTAGCACCAACAGAAACCCCTACACACCTCCCCGAGCACTCTCGCAACCACCCCGTGAGAGCCCTCTGTTGCCATGAAATGGTGGGGTCATGATGAGCTAACCAGGGAAGGCCTAGTACCACGGGAAATGCAGGAGAGTCATTGAGGAAGAGACTGATTCTCTCCTTGTGACCCCCCTGCGTCACCATGTCCAGGGAGAAGGGGGCTTCCCTAATTAACCTGGACCCTAATGGTCGACTATCCAGAGCGTGTACCAGGAAGGGTCTAACCACAGGAACAATGGGGATCCCTATACTAAGGGCAAACGCTCTGTCGATAAAATTCCAAGCCGCGCCTGAATCGACGAGCGCCTTATGCTGGGAATGCGGGGAAAACTCAGGAAAACAAACATGAACAAACAGGTGGACAACAGAGGACTCTGGATGAGAGTGGTGCAGACTGACCTGGGAGAGAGAGCCATGCTTGCTGCCTCAACTCCCAGAGGGACCAACCCGGCACCGACCGGCAGTGTGCCCGCTGCGGCCACAGATGGTACACGTGAAGACCTCCAGCCCCCTAAGAGCAGCCCCTCCCAGCTCCATTGGCACCGGAGCGGGGGTGCTGGAAGATGGACCCGACAGAGCCCTCTCTGGACGTCCGCGGGTGACCAGCAGGTTATCCAACCGAATGGACAGATCCACCAGTTGGTCAAAGGTGATGGTGGTATCCCTGCAGGCCAACTCCCGACGGACATCCTCGCGCAGGCTGCATCTGTAGTGGTCGATAAGGGCTCTGTCGTTCAATCCTGCACCGGCAGCCAAGGTTTGAAATTCCAGGGCGAACTTCTGGGTGCTCCTCGTCCCCTGCCTCAGGTGGAAGAGCACTTCTCCCGCCGCTCTACCCTCGGGGGGATGGTCGAAACTGCCAGGAAGCAGTGGGTGAACTCCTCGAAGTGGTCCAACGCCGTATCTCCTTCTCCCCACACGGCGTTTGCCCACTCCAGAGCCCTCCCCGAGAGGCACTAGACGAGCGCAGACGCCCTTTCTCTTCCCGAGGGAGCTGGGTGAACGGTGGCCAGGTATAGGTCCAGTTGTAACAGGAACCCCTGGCAACCTGCTGCCGTCCCATCATACTCCCTGGGAAGGGAGAGGCACATCCCACTGGGACCGGATACAGGAGGGACGGGTAGAGGTAACCCCGGTTGTGCTGGTCGAGGCGCTGGAGAGACTCCCTGTCTCTCCCAGCGGTCCATGGTCTAGACAACGCGATCCATCGTGGTGCCGAGATGTTGCAGCATCGCCGAGTGTTCTCGGACACGCTCCTCGACTCCTCTGACCGGGGTACCTGCTCCTGCTGACTCCATGATTGGTGTGGAATTCAGTCAAGATTGTGCGCTGCTGGTAAGAAGTCAGGTGCAGGAGAACAGAGAGTTTAGATCAGGCGCACTTTATTTGGCAGAAGCACAAAAGACAGACGCAACTGCGCCAAAAAACCTCCAGCCAATGGCAAAATTGAATAAGCGAGAAAACACTCACAATAATGCAAATGTATGACAATAAACATACTATGGGTCAAAACACGATACCCGGGAAAAATCAGTCTGGCGCGTAACACTAAACACGTAACAAAACAATTCCACACAAAGACATGGAGGGGAACAGAGGAAAATATATATGCAGTGTGATTAGGGAATGTAAACCAGGTGTGCGGGAAACAAGACAAAACAATTGGAACAATGAAAATTGGAGCGGCGATGGCTAGAAGGCCGATGACGTCGACCGCCGAACAAGGAGTGGAGCCGACTTCGGCGGAAGTCGTGACAAAAATACCTTAGAACCACACTTATCCACATCCTAATACACCAACATTACCTGTAAAGACCTTGGAGAAATAACTTTTTCACATTCTACGCAAAAGTTTTGCCTTTTGAAAATACATGCACTTATTTACAGTACTTATACTTTGTCACATCCTGACCATAGAGAGACTTTTTATTCTCAATGTTGGTTAGGTCGGGGTGTGACTAGGGTGTGTAATCTATGTTGTTTTATTTCTATGTTGGCCTGGTATGGATCCCAATCAGAGGCAGCTGTTTATCATTGTCTCTGATTGGGGATCATATTTAGACAGCCATTTCCCCACTGTGTTTTGTGGGATCTTGTTTATGTGTAGTTGCCTGTGAGCACTACGTAGCTTCACGTGTCGTGTATTCTTTGATGTTTCTGTGCGGTTGACTTTGAATAAAAATATGTCGAACCGATATCACGCTGCACTTTGGTGTGAATGTTCCTACGACGATCGTGACAGAAGATCCCACCAGACCATGACCAAGCAGCGTGCTCAGGAGGAGAGAGTAACCTGGACTTGGGAAGAGACCAAGGAGGAGAAGACATCCTGGACTTGGGAGGAAATCTTGGCAGGACACGAAAGCCTGCCGTGGAAGCAGACGCAAGGAGAGAAGGGAGGACAGCGACGATGCCAGGATTCGCGGGCACAAGGGAAGCCCAAAGGACAGCCCCCCAAAAGATTTTGGGGTGGGCACACGGGGTGGTCTGCGGAGCCAGGAGGTGAACCAGAGCCAGTCAGGGAATCGAAGGAGGAACTCGATGAGAGATTCCGGAGAGAGGTGGTAGCGATGAGAGTGGTTCAGCACAGGCGTGCTGAGGAGCGTGACACCAGTCCGGTGTCATCTGCACCAGTTTCAAGCATCTGGCCTTCAGTGCGCCTCCCTAGCCCAGTACGTCCTGTGCCTGCTCCTAGCACTCGCCCTGAAGTGCGTGTCACCAGTCCGGTGCCACCTGTACCGGTTCCACGCACGAGGCTTCCAGTGTGCATTCACAGTCCAGAGCTTCCGGCGACGGTTCACAGTCCAGAGCTTCCGGCGACGGTTCACAACCTGGAACCTCCCGCGACGGTCCACAATCCGGAACCTCCCACGACGGTCCTCAGTCCGGAACCTCCTACGACGGTCCTCAGTCCGGAACCTCCTACGACGGTCCTCAGTCCGGAACCTCCTACGACGGTCCTCAGTCCGGAACCTCCTACGACGGTCCTCAGTCCGGAACCTCCTACGACGGTCCTCAGTCCGGAACCTCCTGCGACGGTCCACAGTCCGGAACATTCTGCGACGGTCCACAGTCCAGAACCTCCTGCGACGGTCCACAGTTCGGAACATTCTGCGACGGTCCACAGTCCGGAACCTCCTGCGACGGTGCCCAGTCCAGGCATGGTGTCCAGTCCAGCTCCAAGGCCGGAGCCCGCCTCTGCGCTGGTGTTCAGTCCAGGCACGGCGTCCAGTCCTGCTCCATGGCAAGAGCCTCCCTCGGGCGCCGGTACCAAGTCTGGGTACGGTGTCCAGTCCAGCTCCAAGGCTGGAGCCTTCCTCTGCGCTGGTGTCCAGTCCAGGCATGGTGTCCAGTCCTGCTCCATGACAGGAGCCTCCCTCGGCGCCGGTACCCAGTCTGGGTACGGTGTCCAGTCCAACCCCCGAGGCCGGAGCCTTCCACTGCGCCGGTGCCCAGTCTAGGCAAAGCGGCCAACCCAGCTCCATGGCCGGAGCCCTCCTCTGCGCTGATGTCCAGTCCCGCTACAAGGCTGGAGCCTTCCTCTGCGTCGGTGCCCAGTCCAGGCACGGCGTCCAGTCCTGCTCCATGGCAGAGGAAAGGAATCTAGTGAACAAGGACTGGAGGAAAGGAAGCTAGGATAGGAGGAAATGAAAGGGAGTTAGGAAAGGATAGGAGGAAAGAGAGCTAGGAAAGCAAAGAAGGGGAGGAATGGAAGGAAAGGAAGATAGGATACCAAAAGGATACATCTCTAAAAGTAATTGTGATATATGAATTTGTATCTTATTTTCATGAGAACAGAGGATGTGCTAATATGGATTCCGTATCTTAGATCTGCACAAACTGATCTGTAAAACGCAACTCACAAATATGTGGAACAACTCACAAATATAATCATAAATATGTCAAATGTTGGTCACAAATGTAATCTCTGTAGTCACAAATGTCATATTCACAAAAAAATATTTGCCACTGTTGGGTTTGCAAAATAAGAAATATTTTTGTAAAATGTGCTGTGTTAACTAGAAAAACCCTGTCTTGCATCGAGACCCCTTGTGTAGCCTATTAGTGGCAACTTCAGGAGTGTGAAGGCAGAATCTGCAAAGGCCAGCAGGAGCAGCAGGAGGAGAGTTGGGAACAGTTTTTTTCTGGTTATCTTGCGCTCTGGCTTCCTCTTGAGTCGACTGTGTGTCTCAATTATTTAATAGAACAGTGCGTTTAAAGCGTCAGACAAGCTCAGTGCATATAGTTGATTTTATTATCAAATCATATCATCAAATAACATTTTATTTGTTACATGCACCGAATCAAACAGGTATTACTACCAAAATAACATGGAAAACAGGCAAGCACGCAATTTAATAACACATTTGAGTATTTTATTTGTATTTATTTTTGTGCAGTATTTACAAAATCCCAACAGTGTACCAATGTCATTTTTAGGCAACAATGACCTAGTTCACATGTTAAGTTTGTATGCACTAAAATCTTTACATAACAATTGTGGATTTATTTTCTAAGAAAATCCCAATAAAAGGATCCTTAAATTGTATCACAACTGATGAATGAGATGCATTGTACACCGTGGTGACCAGTCATTTAGGGCAGGTGGGGCAGAGCATCACATATTTAGCAGTAGGCTATATGATTATTTCTTCTAGACTTAAATGTAAATATGTTGATGTGTATTTATTTTCTCACTCATCAAATCAAAATCAAATCAAATGTATTTATATAGCCCTTCGTACATCAGCTGATATCTCAAAGTGCTGTACAGAAACCCAGCCTAAAACCCCAAACAGCAAGCAATGCAGGTGTAGAAGCACGGTGGCTAGGAAAAACTCCCTAGAAAGGCCAAAACCTAGGAAGAAACCTAGAGAGGAACCAGGCTATGTGGGGTGGCCAGTCCTCTTCTGGCTGTGCCGGGTAGAGATTATAACAGAACATGGCCAAGATGTTCAAATGTTCATAAATGACCAGCATGGTCGTATAATAATAAGGCAGAACAGTTGAAACTGGAGCAGCAGCACGGCCAGGTGGACTGGGGACAGCAAGGAGTCATCATGTCAGGTAGTCCTGGGGCATGGTCCTAGGGCTCAGGTCCTCCGAGAGAGAGAGAGAGAAAGAGAGAATTAGAGAACGCACACTTAGATTCACACAGGACACCGAATAGGACAGGAGAGGTACTCCAGATATAACAAACTGACCCTAGCCCCCCGACACATTAACTACTGCAGCATAAATACTGGAGGCTGAGACAGGAGGGGTCAGGAGACACTGTGGACCCATCTGAGGACACCCCCAGACAGGGCCAAACAGGAAGGATAAAACCCCACCCACTTTGCCAAAGCACAGCCCCCACACCACTAGAGGGATATCTTCAACCACCAACTTACCATCCTGAGACAAGGCTGAGTATAGCCCACAAAGATCTCCGCCATGGCAGAACCCAAGGGGGGGCGCCAACCCAGACAGGATGACCACATCAGTGAATCAACCCACTCAGGTGACGCACCCCTTCCAGGGACGGCATGAGAGAGCCCCAGTAAGCCAGTAAGCTCATCTGTCATTTGTTGGCCTCTTGGTATAGGTGTAGTATAGGTGTAGCCAAAGAGGGTTTAGTAAGTGTAGATATTGATATACATTACCCCAAAACATTCACTCCTCCCATTTGTCATTTGATGTATTTTTGTAAATTGGATGTAAATCTCCTTAGATGGGTTGATATGCTCTCTATTTGTTTGTAAATATTTACGTGTGTCCTCAGTATCTTGTCTCATTGTCAAACTAGTGTCTGTCAATATAGTTGTATTTCTGTATCACAATAAGTTGGGGTGGATGTATGCGCAAACAAAAAAGTTATCCTTCAAACATGGGAAAGGGTGGTGCCTGGTGGCGGTGTAAAGTAAATCATCACAAACAATGAAATACTGATATTCATTGATTTGCACAAAATGACTCTCAATGTAAATTAAATTCTTATTGGCATTGAAAATGAGTTCCTTCATGTTATTAAGCTAGCTTAAAGTCGCACAGATAATTAGCCTTTAACTCAACAGGCTACTATGGTCTTGTGGCACCCAGGGGTAGCACTTGTCTGTGTGACCCTTTTGTCATACTTACAACACACAGAAGTACTCCACTTGTCAGAATTCTGCAATTCCTCTTTTCTGCAACATTAGGTGGATCCTGTTACAGAAATAAGAAACCCACCCAGTCATAACACTTGGTATTCCCACGGTGACTCGATTCCCACGGGGGAACCAGTATGAAAACAGCATGAAAATGTATGCACTCACTACTGTAAGTCGCTCTGGATAAGAGAGTCTGCTAAATGACTCCAATGTACATGTGACAATGTCTGCAGTATAGCATAAAAGCCCCATGGGGAACAGAACATAAATTTTTTTTGGTACTGTTGTTATGATGAAACTTGCCACAAATAGCAACGGGTAAAGAGAAAGTTCTGTCTAAAGTTCAATAATCAAATGTTGGGTAGGATGGGGGTTTCATGGTGTGTAGCTGGTGTGTAGATAGTTCAAACAGAAGGGAAATGGTGCAATCCACAGAGGACATCCTCTGAACTTTGCAACACACTGCGATAAGCTGAGCACCGACAGATCAAACACACAAGGGGTTTCCGAACACTTACCTAAAAATGTATTGTATCATTTCTTATATTTTATATTTAACCTTATTTGGACAGGGAGTCTTATTGAGGCCAAGGTCTCTTTCTTAAATGAGGCCTGTTAATTACAAAGATACAAACATCAAATACAATTGCAAAATGCAAAACTGCACAAACAGCAAACACGAGGGTATTGAAACGCAGCAACAGTTCACACTGTACGTGTCAGTGTCAAACGGATGTCACTACATAGCCAAAGAGCATTGTGCTTAAAATGGTACCTATACCCTTCTTCTCACAGACTACTTGTGTGCTGAGCTATCATACTCTCTACTTATCTTATTAGAGCAAATGTATATGTGTACAATGTGCCAATTGGGACCAAATTTGATATATTCATATGTGAAATAAAATGAAACTCAACTGAATAGCCAAATAAGTTCAGGGTCACCCTGTTGAAGGCTGTTGTAGCCACAACGCATCAGTGTTTTTTGTTCTTGCCATGCATAAGCCACAAGGCTTTAAACATTTCCCACTACATGAGGGCCTTGAGTTCTTCAGGAAGTTTGTTTGGACAAACGCTTTCCCGGCATTGTTTACTATCCAGCAACAACTTATTTTTGTTCTATAGTATTTTATCCCATGATCAAAGAGCAACTCGTGGATTAATTATAAACCACAGAAGCACTCCTCTCCTGTGTCTCTAATCATTCTCATATGTTTGTTGTTGACCTCATTCAAACATCACTTCCAGACACCTGTTCTGACTCAAATAACACATTGTTATAGATTTGGTGTAGTATGTAGTCTGTGCTGCTTTTCTTCTCAGGTTTCTCACATTTGATACTTGGGTATTCTCACTGGGGAAGTATAAAAGAAGGAGATGGGGAAATTTACCAATACCAATCATGCAAAAGAGGAATGAGCAAAAAACATGTACAGCGCCTTCAGAAAATGTCAACAGCCCTTCAATTTTGTTGTTACAAAGTGGGATTCAAATGGATTTAATTGTCATTTGTTGTCAACGATCTACAAAAAATACGCTGTGATGTCAAAGTGGAAGGGAAATTTGAACACTTGTAAAACCTCACTGAAAAATGAATAACTAATATATCTTGTTTAGAAAAGTATTCCATCCTGAGTCAATACATGTTAGAATCACCTTTGGCAGCGATTACAGCTGCTTGTGAGTCTTTCTGGATAAGTTTCTAAACAGATTTCCACACCTGGATTGTGCAACATTTTTCCATTATTCTTTTCTAAATTCTTAAAGCTCTGTCAAATTGGTTATTGGTCATTGCTAGACATCCATTCTCTGATATTTAAGTCAAAACTGTAGCTCAGCCACTCAGGAACATTCACTGTCTTCTTGGTAAGCAACTCTAGTGTAGATTTGGCCTTGTGTTTTAGGTTATTGTCCTGCTGAAAGGTGAATTTATCTCCCAGTGTCTGGTGGAAAGCAGACTGAACCACGTTTTCCTCTAGGAATTTGCCTGTACTTGCTTTAATTAGATTTTTTTTTATCCTGAAAAACTCCCCAGACCTTAATGATTACAAACATACCCATAACATGATGCAGCCACCACTATGCTTGAAAATATGGAGAGTGGTACTCAATAATGTGTTGTATTGGATTTGCCCCAAACATAACACTTTGTATTCAGGACAAAAAGTTAATTGATTTGCCACATTTTTGCAGTATTACTTCAGTGCCGTTGTTGCTAACAGGATGCATGTTTTGGAATCACAGCCATTAAACTGTAACTGTTTTAAACTCGTGCTGAAATCCCTGGGCGATTTCTTTCTGCTCCGGCAACTGAGTTAGGAATGACCCTTGTATCTTTTTAGAGACTGGGTGCATTGATACACCATCCAAAGTGTAATTAATACTCAAAGAGTTATTTAGTATCTGCTTTTCATTTCATGTTTACCCATCTACTGGCCTTCTTTGTGAGGCATTGTTAAACCTCCCTGGTGGTTGAATCTGTGTTTGAAATTCACAGCTCGACTGAGAGACCTTACAGATAATTGTATGTGTGGGGTACAGAGATGAGATAGTCATTCAAAAATCATTGTCAACACTATTATTCCATGCAATTTATTCTGTGACTTGTTAAGCACATTTTTACTCCTGAACTTAATCTAGACTTGCCGCAACAAAGGGGTCGAGAACTTATTGACTCAAGACATTTCAGCTTTTCATTTTTAATACATTTTCACATAAACTTTATATGTTCGAACTCATAATCAAATATGCTTTCCAAAAACAGCAGAAGGGCGTTTATTTAGATTGGTGATTTTCTGCATTTATCAGAGTGCCATAAAGTAGCCTAATTTCAGATGCGTCCATTTAAACAGGATTATTAAGGAAATTGTTCTTCTTGCAAAGCATGGAAATGTTTCAATCAAACTGTTATCTTAATCTGAATATCCACAATAATCAAATTATTGTGTGCATGTAGCCATACTCATTATGGGGTATTGTGTGTATGCCAGTAAAATATATTTATTTAAACAACTATTTAATACATTTTAAAGTCAACAAAATGTGGAAAAAGTCAAGGGGTGTGAATACTTTCTGTAAATCCACATTCTCACCCAAATGATAGTGAACTACCACAGCTACTTTTGGGGGTGGAGACGCCTCATATAAGAAGAGGCAGACAGGAAACAAAGTGCAGGCAGATGAGTTAGTTTCATTTGCAAAGGTTGAGTGTTGCAATATTTTCCTCACTGCATGCTAGTGAACAAAGTGAAAGAGAAGAGAAGATGTCCAGGCAAGGACCCCTCTGCCTGCTCACCTGCATGGCAGCCATGGGTAAGTGCTGACTATCAGGATTTCACTCTGCTTAATATTCAATTGCATATTAAAGGGGTTGGACAAAACATCAGCGGAACTCGTAAAAACAAGTAAATTACTTACATATTTTAAATTACAGTTTTTGGAGCGCTATTCCTGAGTATGAAATACTCAAGTATATTGAACCGTTCACACCATTGTAATCAATAAATATAGTTGAAGTAGAGGAGGATATATTTTCAAATGGATGCTTAACTTGCACAGGGAACATTTATGTCAAATATCGCCATTAGCGATATCTAATGCTCTAAAATGTAGTTACAGAACTAGTCCTATCTTTATTTGTGGTTTTACATCAATAACGATAACCAAATTCCACCAAAAACATTTTGGGTTTTGAGGCAATAGTTGGTTGGAACCATAGGTCACTTCATCTTTTAAACCTAGATAACACTTTATAACGCATTCATGTTTTTGAGACAGTCAATGATGAGCATGAACTATTATACACATTTTTCGTAGTGAAAAAGTAATAAAGAAGTGATTTACAATGTTGAAGATACATTACCTTTTTGAGGGCAGTTCTGGCTGAACACACCAAGCACACCCATTTTTACAAAAAAAATGTTGAAATTATGATTTCTCAAAATACGTTTGTGCACCTTCTCATCAATGTGCACATATTACAGACTGAACCTTGTTAACACCAGCGCTGGTTGCCAGAAAAGGATCAGCTGTGGGTCATTTATTTCTTCAACGGATGGCACTCTGATGCTATATTCCTCGTTAGGCTATATATAATATAAGCAACGAAAATTCCACCGACATGGTTCTGTGGCAATGCACCACATAACCAATAAGCAAAGCATCAACAATGAAGTTTCCAACACACACTGACCAGAGCCATTTATTTGGGCTGGACTAACCAATGATGGGACCCAGGGCAAGAATGTCTTTCACCAACTGTTAGCCTAAATGTAATTCAGAACACAGCGGTGCCATATGTAGTGTACATGTTGTAACGATTTGGGAGAAGCCCAGGTAAAAATGGAGACACGTATAGGCTAACCTGGGTTATGCAGACGATGTGCAGCCCAGCACTTAGCTGTTTTGTGAGTCTCCGCTGTAGGAGTGGCAATATCAGGACCATAGCCAGAGGCCAAGCACTCGGCCAAATTGATAACTAGTCTCATCGCATTGCTCAACAACAGAAACTAATTCATTTACTTTAGGAAAAGTTCTGAATGGACATAGAGAGAATAAGCAAACTCACACGCATACCCGTCAAAAGGACCCACCATTTAAAGCCACCAGCGCATTTCAAACACACAACAGCAAATCACATTTCTCCTTTCCTAAAAACGTTGGCTATTAAAAGCCTAGGCCTTGGATAATGCTAAAACAATGTAGCCTACCAAATGAATTGACAAGGAAAGTTTGAAGGGGGAGAGAGAGAGCTATGCCTATCATTAGAAGCACATGTATTGATGCAAGGGATGACATGTCTGAACCGAAAAAAACTTCTCCAAACCGCGGATTATGGCTTTAGGCAGAAGCTTTGATTGGCGTTTATGATTTATTCTACAATTCATTGTGTATTGACAGTAAATCAACTTTGGATTCGATTATTGTATCAGACCAAGAGAACGTCTGACAGGCAGGAGTCTTAAATATTGGTTTTAGTGATCATATGGTAGCTTACTTTACCCGTAAGAAATCCAAAATGCTACTTGAACCAGGTATTGGTGATGTTTTATGCAATGACCAGGCAAAGGTTGCAAATTATTTTAACAATTTTATTTACCGCTATAGCTTAATCGCTAGTTAAGAAGTGCCCGAGCTGCTCTGGACACTATGGCCAGTCTTTCATAAACAACTTTTACCAGAGCAAAGGGATCACAAATGATTTGTTTGAGCTGTGCATGGTAACAGACGACAAAGTTTCCAATCTACTATGCTTGATGAGCACAAACAAAGCAACTGGGCTGAAAACCTTCCTGCAAGATTCATAAAGGATTGTGCTTGTATCACAGCTAAAATGATAACGCATATTGTAAACCTTTCTATTAGTAGTAGTACATTTCCCAATGATCTCAAAACAGCCCGGGTGGTTCCGCTCCACAAGAAGAGCAGTAAAACAAATGGAGGAAACTACAGGCCTGTGTCGATCCTCAGCACCTTATCCAAAGTTGTTGAGATGAGTTTTTAATCAACTTGAGGGATACCTTCTCGAGAATTTCTTTATGAACTCCAATCTGGCTTTACGACAGCTCATTCCACTGATACTTGCCTTGTCCACCTTTTTGACCACATTAAAGCAGGAAAGTGAGAAGGGGAACTATACAGGTATGGTCATGTTAGACTTACAGAATGTGTTTGACACTGTGGACCAAGATATTCTCCCGATGAATGCATTTGTCTAAAGGATGTAGCGGTGGTTTCGGTCTCTTATTACAGATTGCTTAGGGCTGACAAGATAAAGATAAACTATGCAGGCATGGATCTAAAACAAGTGTAACTTATATTGATTGATGTGTCCCTAGATCAATCCCTTTCTGGAGACTTGATTGCTGCCAAAATTATTTCTAAAATGGTGAACAAATTGAAATGTTTATATCGTAACACAAAGTTAAGAAACGGCTTGTCTCAATCTTGATTGTGTCATTTTGATTATGCCTGCTCTGCTTGGTATAGTGGGCTATCAAAAAAGCTGAAAAAGAGAATGCAGGTCATGCAAAATAATGTTATCAGGTATATGCTGAATGTCCCCGCTAGGACCCACATAGGGGTACAGGAGTTTCGGGAGGTGTGCTTGTTGCCTTTGGAGTCCAGAGCAGACAAACTTAAACGTAATCATATGTTTGACATCTTAAGGGATTGTGCCCCAGGTTATATGAAAAAACAGTTACAATACCAGAGTAATTGTAGAATCCCAAGAGTAAACAGTACTGCGAAGAGTACGTGTTTCTATACAGGCATTTGTCTATGGAATAGCTTCCCCTTGGAGATCAAGCAAAGAAAAAGCAGAAATAGCTTTAAAAAGCAGGCAAAGGTTTTTATTTGGACAAGGTTGTCGAAGTCAGAGAAACCACTCCACTGTTCCTTGTGCCCCCTACTGCTTGGCAGGTGCATTCATTTGAATGATAGGTATGATGTGCAATGAATAGATTGTTTTTAATGTCAAATGAATATGGTTAATTTTTACGGTTAGGGAAAAGTGCAGTGAATAGTGCCACTTTTTGTAATTTTGTCTTGCCTTTTAATCCTTATATGTGTTAGGGTTTTCACCATCGAGGAACACTTTGGAAAAAAACCTTTTAATGAATACTTTCAAGTGATATCCTCTGGGTTCACATTGTACATTTTGTTGTACATGTCTGTTACCCAAAATAGATTCAATTCAATGAAATATGTGATAGTACGCCTTTATTATGAAGGCCTATATGATGATATTTAAATCTGTCTCTGGTGGATATTATTTGCCTCTGTCTTGCATAGCACAGGTCAGGTGGTATATGAATTACCCTAATTTCTATCTCTCAATCTTCATTGTTCCTGTCCTGCACAATTCACACATATCCGCATATCCGCTGGCCTCTCTTCCCCTCTCCTCTCTCTATTCCTAATAGCTCTTGTATGAGTTGGCTAGCTCAATGCTAGTCCCAGGAATAGCAATATCGTTTGGTCACTTATTTTGAGAATTAAAAAAAAGAAGGAATATTCGAGGGGATATATATATATTCACCACTTCACAGGGTGGTGAAAGTGCAAAATGATGAGCTTGATGATAATTTCCAATAAATATCGAGGGTCTTATTCTGGTGACACGATCATCAATGCTTGGCTGCCATTTGACAAATAAAAATAATCTAGCTTTTCCATGTGCACTACCTCATTACGCACGCACTTTAATCCTCAACACGTCAATTCGATCTCTGGTGAGAAAGAGTGCATATTGTTTTCTAATGGAAATCTGTCGCCAATTGGATGGACACCTAGCTTATCATCTGATTGTGCTTCTCTACCCTTCTTTGCCAGCTGTCTCTTCAATGGCTTTCAACATCGATGAAGCAAACCCAAAACTCTACAAAGGGGAGGAACAGGATTTCTTTGGATACAAAGTCCTGCAATTCATATCTGGCAAGGAGAAAGGGCAAGTGTTACTGTTATCATATTAGTGAAAAATGTCAAGCATTATGTTACAAACTTCATCTTCAAAACAGTATTACACACTTGAGGAAATGTCTGCAAACATGCACTATATACAGTACCAGTCAAAAGTTTGGACACACCCAACTCATTCAAGGGGTTTTCTTTATTTGTACTATTTTCTACATTGTAGAATAATAGTGAAGGCATCAAAACTATGAAATAACCCACATGGAATCATTTAGTAACCAGAAAAATGGGAAACAAATCAAAATAGATTTTAGATTTTAGATTCCACCCTTTGCCTTGATGACTGCTTTGTACACTTGGCATTCTCTCAACCAGCTTAATGTGGAATGGTTTTCCAACAGTCTTGAAGGAGTTCCCACATAGGCTCAGCACTTGTTTGCTGATTTTCCTTCACTCTGCGGGTCCAACTCATCCCAAACCATCTCAATTGGGTTGAGGTCGGGGGATTGTGGAGGCCAGGTCATCTGATGCAGCACTACATCACTCTCCTTCTTGGTCAAATAGCCCTTACACATCCTGGAGGTGTGTTTTGGGTCATGATCCTGTTGGAAAACAAATCATAGTCTCACTAAGTGCAACACAAATGGGATGCCGTATCGCTGCAGAATACTGTGGTAGCCATGCTAGTTAAGTGTGTCTTTAATTCTAAATAAATCATAGACAGTGTCACCAGCAAATCGCCCCCCTACACCATTAGACCTCCTCCTGCATGCTTCCTGTGGGAACCACACATGCGGAGATCATCCCTTCACCTACTCTGAGTCTCTCAAAGACACGGCGGTTGGAACCAAAAATACCATATTTGGACTCATCAGACCAAAGGACAGATTTCCACCAGTCTAATGTCCATTGCTCGTGTTTCTTGGCCCAAGCAAGTCTCTTTTTCATATTGGTGTCCTTTAGAAGTGGTTTATTTTTGACAATGAAAGCCTGAGTCACGCAGTCTCCTCTGAGCAGTTGATGCTGAGATGTGTCTGTTACTTGACCTCTGTGAAGTATTTATTTAAGCTGCAACCTGAGGTGCAGTTAACTCTACTGAACTTATCCTCAGATTCCAGAGGGAACTCTGGGTCTTCCTTTACTGTTGCGGTCCTCATGAGAGACAGTTTCATCATAGGGCTTGATGGGTTTTGCGACTGCACTTGAAGAAACTTTCAAAGTTCTTGAAATGTTCCGGATTGACTGACCTTCTTGTCTTAAAAATAAATGATGGACTGTCATTTCTCTTTGCTTATTTGAGCTGTTCTGGACATAATATGGACGTGGTCTTTTACCAAAAATTCCACATATTAACTTTTAACAAGGCACAACTGTCAATTGAAATGCATTCCAGGTGATTACCTCATGAAGCTGGTTGAGAGAATGCCAAGAATGTGCAAATCTGCCATTAAGGCAAATGGTGGCTACTTTGAAGAATCTCAAATATAAAACATGTTTTAATTTGTTTAACACTTTTTTGTTTTATACATGATTCCAAATGTGTTATTTCATAGTTTTGATGTATTCACTATTAGAAAATTGTTTAAAAAATAAAGAAAACTCCTTGAATGACTAGGTGTGTCCAAACTTTTGACTGGTACTGTATATCCATAGCAATGTAGTTAGAAAATATATGTCTCTGTATAGATCTATATTCCTCAGTGCACATTTACTTACGTTTTTTTAATTATGTGAGCTGCATCAAATGCCCATGACTATTACACATTGAAACTACCTAATTGGTGAATTTGTAATGCATATACGTTGATGGAATGGAAATTCTGAACTGTGCTTCTTCATATCACACCTCTGATAACATCCTGCCTATGCTTTCCTCCTTCATCATGCAGTTCTTATTGTAACCTTAGTAACCAAAATAACACGGATATACAAAAGTAATTTACTACATTGTCACAAATGTTTTGCAACCACTCTTAATCTAAAGTTTGTCATACACTCAGCGGCCTGTTTATTAGGTACACCAACCTGTTCACGAAACTGGATCGCTCCTATAGACAGTCAGTCTCGTGGCCTTGGCTTGCTATATAAAGCAGGCAGACAGACATCGAAGCGTTCAGTCACTGTTCAATTGAATGTTAGAAAGAACTAAACGAGTGACCTAAGCATGTGGCATGATTGTCAATGCCAGGCGTGTCGGATCCAGTATCTCAGAAATGTTTGCCCCCCCCTGGGCTTTTCACATTGTCTAGGGTTTACTGAGAAGGTTGCGACAAACCAAAAACATCTAGTCAGCGGCAGTTCTGTGGGTGAAAAAAGCTTGCATCTCAGAACTCGTCAACCCTTGTCACGGATGGGCTACTGCAGCAGACGACCACACCAGGTTCCACTCCTATCAGCTAAAAACAAGAAGAAGAAGAAGAAGAAGAAGCAGCTCCAGTGGGCACATGAAGCAACAGGAACCATGATTCATCGGACCAGGCAATGTTTTTGCACTCTTCAATTGTCCAGTGTTGGTGATCATGCTGATGGCAGAATCAGGATTTGGCTTAAGCAGCATAAGTCCATGGATCCGTCCTGCCTGGTATTACCGGTACAGGCTGGTGGAGGTGGTGTACTGGTGTGGGGAATGTTTTCCTGACACACGTCAGGTCCCATGGTACCAATTGAGTAACAAACGTCTCTGACACCTTGTAGAATCCATGCCCTGAACAATTCAGGCTGTTCTGGAGGTAAAGGGGGTCTGACCCAGCACTAGATGGGTGTACCTAATAAACTGAGTATATATATATATATATATATATATATATATATATATATATAAGTAGTGACACAGGCTCATCTAAATCGACCAATCTATACTGTTATTTCTCACCCACAGGGTAATGGTCAGTGCGCCATATCAGAAGAATGGATCTGGTGGAATCTGTAGATGTGCTCAAGACCGAACAAACTGTACAGACTGTTACACTCCTCAAGGTAGAGATGGATGTTGATGATACACTATACTGTACTTACTGGACTGCAATTTAGAAAGGTGGTTAATTATAAGAACATTAATAATTATAAGAACATGTAACACCTATTCACGGTAACCATGGCTAATTGAGTATTAAAATATTGTTGAAATGTCAACAGGATCTTGAAAATGAGAAATACTAGTTGATTCTGCACGCCTGCCTTTTCCCTTTCAACAGAAACTGACACAATCAAGTACATTGGACTGTCTATGGTTGCACAACCTACTTCTCCTCCAACGTTCACTGTAAGATAAACCACCAAACATTTAATTTGATAATGTTCTTGTTTTCAAATACTCCATGTGAGTGTACCGTACATATGTAATATGTTTGGCAGCATTTACATAGGCAGCCCGATTCTGAATTTTTCTTCACAAATTGGTCTGTTGACCAATCAGATCAGCTCCACCAATTAGTGGAACAAAGATCAGAATTGGGCTGCCTGTGTAAACGTAAATGACTTGTTTCACTTGAGTTATAAAACACCTCAGCAATCTAAAAATGATCATGGCAAATTCCAGTAACTCTCTCTTTTGAAGACATCTGAGGTCCACCAGACAATCCGTTATTTTAGCACATTTACAATAAGGTGACCAGATTTCTGAAATTAAAACCGGGGACATTTCCAGTTCGGCGGTCAATATATCATAAAAATATCCGTTATTATCTATGAAATAAAAAAAGGGGGACAATTCCGGTTTCGTGTATTTAGTCTAACAGGCACATTGTGACAGAGAAAACAACTGTTACAGAAACACTACAGACTAGACAGAACTGTCCATTCTGAACAGCCATTCAGGGGTCCTGGTAGCCAGGGTAGAAGAAGAGCATAAGAGAACTGTAATGTCCGGGGTGTAGTGGAGGAAGAAGTCAGACGCAGGAAACAGAGTTCAGAGTAGCGATACTTCTTTATTCACCACAGGTGAAAACGACGCCACTCAAACAAATGCCCCAAAACACAGGGGAACGAAACAGTCCCGAACAACACACGTACACACAAAACTGTGACTTACAGGCGTGCACAAGAGTGCACAAGAGTACACATAAAACAATCCCACACACCCAGCAGGCGGGCCGGCTGGCTAATAAAGCCCAACCAATTAACCTAACTAATACATAACTAAACACAGGTGTAACTAATAAACAGACAAGGGGCGGGGGGAAGGATCAGTGGCAGCTAGTTGGCCCGTGACTACAACCGACCTCCGCGCGCCACCCGAACAGGAAGGGGAGCCACCTTCGGTAGGAGTCGTGACAAGAAGATGAGCAAAATTGAAAAAAACAGGCAATAGTATTTGTGAAATACTTAACAACATAATAAAGAAATAAGACGATGATGTGATTGGTAACTACATAATATACTTATACCAACCTAATCTGTATATTTCTCAGAAGAATGTATCTTCTTCAGGTTTGCTCTCTTTGGCCAGCTTCACCGTGAACTCCTGGCAGGGGAGGTTGCTCTTCTTACTCTCTTAACTTTTTCTTCTGCTCCAATCTTTCTCCTCCTCTTTTCTTCACCCGTCTTCCTTCTCTTTCTTCCTTTCCTTCTCTTCACCTTTCCACCTCACTCTTCTACACTCTCCTCGCTTCACTCGTTTTACTCCCTTCATTTCTTCTTCTCCTTCCTCTCCAATCTTTAATAACAAATAGTAACGTAAACTCACCCCATTCCGTACAAATGTGCGCAACCGCGACATTCAAACAAGGCTGCAAAGAAAACTAATGAGACGTTAGCTGTGTTGACTTCAAAATCTGGGGTGTGAACTACATTTCTATTCAAGCGTTGATGGACATGGTAATGGCTCTAGAGTGTTGGAGAACAGTTGAGAAAACTGACCCTCCGTTACATCGTGACGTGTCATGCCGTAACGTACAGCACGCATAAAGCAACTATTTATGTCTTACAATCTCTCTCCACCAGGTGTAGCACTTCTCTCATTGTTTAAAAACAAGAAATGGATAGTAAGGGGGGAAACCTAGTCAATGTTTGCATCATCACTGCAAGCGATCATGACTCAAAAGCCACTGTTTACTTCTGAAGATCACTTTAGCACCACCCTAAAAACCCGATTCAAATTCGACACAAACCTTCAAATTGGGTATGTAATGACACATTATATAAACTCTTTATAGTGTTTTATTTACATTTTAGAGGGGATAAATTGGACAGATCGAGTGAAAAAAAGCTGTTTCCCCACAGGACATTTCTCCTTCTCACTATCACGCATTAGTTTCGCTTCCCCACCTGCCATTTTTAAAAAGACCCGACGGAGCTCATTACCTTCTTGAATCATGCAGAAACGGGCAGCGTGGAGGTCATGTCATTGATTTTGTTGGAAAGGGGAGAAATTGTGCTTTACAATGGTATTGACATTACAGGTGTTCTGGAAGTATTACGTTTTTTGGGCGCTAAAATAAGATTAATTGTACGGACCAAGGCGATGTACAAGAGTGAGTTAGTTTACGTTACACTATTAGATAAAATACTTTGGTTAACAGATTCCCATTGCTTGCCTCATTTTTGTATTTTATCTCAAAAACATTGTTTGGAATAATAAGTTGGCAGGCTCTGTAATCATATCTTTATCTTTCCTCCTCTCTCTTTCACTCTTCTTCCTACCCAGTCTTCCTCTCCTTCCTCTCCACTCTCTAACAGAAAACATTATGCTAATGTTATCCATGAAAAGGTCTAAATATATTTTCACACTACTTATTATAATGCCAAACCATTTTAACTGTAATCTACAAATAAATATTCTCAGAATTAATTGCACACATTTAATATAATCATATTTTCAAAATTGTTTACATGTGAACGTTTTTTAACCTTGCTACCATGACAGTAGCTAGCGATCCTAGCTAGATAACGTAGTCGACATAGCTGATGTTAGCTAGCATAACCTATTTAAAACCTTATAGAGCAGATCATCTATCTATATAATAAATTGAGACATTATAAAATTACTAGCTAGTATCTCAAACGATTGTAACTTACCTGGCTTGAAAATACGTTTGTGGTGATGTTGTGGATTCACTTGACACTTGTTAGGTTCTGACCGAGTTTTCCACAGCAGTTTTCTCTAAAACTAGAGCGAGCAAGTAGTTAGTAGAAGAGTGAATGAAACTGCTATAGCGAGCAGCCCGCTCTGCTGGACAAAACAAGCACAACGCAATTGAGACGTCAACCGGTAGGGTCTGCTGCCCGGTCTTTCTTGCCACGTCAAATATTATTTCACTTTGCAGTCTGTTTTTAATGCACTGTTAAAAACGGGGACACTTCCGGGGACGTCTGGTCACCCTAATTTACAATGACGTATTCTCCTCATTCAGGCCTGCAGCCCTGGCCTGGCACACGAGTGTGATGGGAACTCCTATCTGAACAGTATCTGTTATCAGTTCAACAGCCAGCTCCAGATCACCTCGAACTTTACACCTGCTTTCCAAGGTATAACAGTGAAACTTGAACACATTTGTAGATAATTTAACCTAAGATTTTTTGGTATGTATTGACTGTTTATTCATGTCATGCTAAATTACATTATCATTAGGTCACAAAATATTAATTGTGAATGATAAGATCTGGATTCCTGAATATGTGAAGAATGTTGTGAGTGTTATCCATCATATACATTTATGTAATTCACTTTCTCTTCCAGAATGTACTAAGAAAATAGTGGACCTCGTTTTCCTCTTTGACGGATCAGCAAGCATGACAACGGAAGAATTTAATGAGAACAAAGGTTTCATAAACAATATCATGACAACCCTAAAAAACTCCTCAATTAAGGTATTCATCCCTTTTAAAGCTCATAACTTAAAACATGCTCGTGACGTTGCTGAACATACATCTGTTTATCTACACTCTTAGAAGTAAAGGTGCCTAGAAGAACCTTTTGGGTTGCCACAACAGAGTAGCCTTTCCAGTTCAAACAGGTTCCTTGAGGCACCCCTCTGTGTAAAGTTTCAAACCATAACCTTAGTTAACGTTAGCGTAAATGTCATTCCTGTTCATCATGTTAATTTTCACACTGCAAACTAAATCCTTGAATATTTATACATATTATATATTTAAATAAAATGTTAATAATATTAATTACGTTCACATATAATAATAAAGTGACAACTATTGAGCATAGGCTCTTGAGGAACACCTCTGTAAGCCTCATTGACACTACAAAAATATTAGTGTTTAACCTTCACATGTGATGACAATACAGCAGAACAGATCAACAGGAGCGACATTTACTCTTACGGGTTGCCTACAAAATATATACAGTATTTTAAAGCCACGCCCCTACTAAGCCACGCCTCTAATCCAGGGTTCATCCACGAACCCAATGCTACATTAAACCATTCAAAGTTCCTCCAAGAACCCCTCAACTAACCAAAGGTGCAAATATGAACCACTTGACTTGCAATGGTTCCTTGAGGATCTTCAGGGTTCCTCGAGTCACCACTAATTCTAAGAGTGTATGTGCTATACACCCATGTTGTTGCATGGAAAGTATGGTATGAAATCAATATTAGTCATCTCTTCCTCTTTTATAAACGACAGTTCGCAGCGGTTCAGTTCTCATCAAACACCAGGACAGTTTTCAACTTCAGAGACTACCAAGAGGGGAGAGCCTTGACACAACTTTGGAAAGAAGAGCACATGGCTGATCTAACCAACACACATAAGGCAATAGACTTTGTCTTGTAGGTCCCAGTTTTACTTTCAAAGTTCTGACCGAATACTCAGAATCTGATCAAAGGGGATTGTGGTGTAAGAAAGATAGCTTGATCTGTTGTTTGAATACATCTATTTCAGGAAAAACATTTTTGAAAACCAAGCTGCCGGCGCCACCGCAGATGCAACTAAAGTACTGGTCATAATAACAGATGGAAATCCCAGCGATACTGATAAAAGGTTCAACTCTATCGAAAGAAGTGATAAGAAAAACATCATCCGCTTTGTCATCGGGGTAAGTCCTATAATATCTATAATACCCCCTACACAACACCACACAATTGTATGACTTAATTCCATTACAACTGTTCATTCGTGTGCTAGTTAGCTAATGCTAAAGAAGCAGTATTTTCATCTTCTCGATTTACCATAAATTGTTGTGGGATAATTAGGAGTACAGCAACACCTTCCATCCCTGGATTGAGGTACATTTTCAAATTGTTTCACTTGAAGTTCACCGAGGTGCAAATATATTGGCATATGGCCGTTTCGACTAGTTGATCACCAGTGTATACCAGTGTTAGTGCTTTTAATGTATGATTTCAATGTATGCTGCTTACATTTATGTGTGTTTCCCAAATATTACACTAGTTGGGAGTTTTTTAAAGCTGCAATGTATGTACCTTTTTGGGCCACCTGACCAATTTCACATAGAAATGTGTGTTATAGATCTGTCATTCTCATTGAATGCAAGTCTAAGAAGAGGTAGCTCTGGTAGATATCTTCTATGTGCGCTATTTTTATGCTCCCCGTTTTTAAGTTTAGATTTTGCATCTTTTACTTTCAATTTTGTACACCAGCCTCAAACAGCTGAAAATACAATATTTTTGAACATGGAAAATATATTTTACAGCGGTTTGGATGGTACAGTGATTCTCCACACTTGTTTGCTTTGTTCACAAACTGAAATTAAGCGAACTATTAGAAGTTCAGCAACCAGAAAATGGCAGAGTGATTTCTGCATCGTGCATCTTTAACCTGTTAGAATCCTTTAACATTGTGCTACATGCCACAGGGCCTACACACAACAAAGGCCATACTCTTGATCATGTGCTGTCCTATGGTCTGAATATTGATAACTTGGAAACTGTTGATGTGTGTGTCTCTGACCATATCAGTATTGCTTTTAAAATGCTTTCTCCTCCACCTAAAAATGTGTCTGTTCCCACTCCCTCACCCATCAATACCTCCACAACTGCTAGTAAATTTACAAATGCTTTTTAATCCTCTACTAAGGATCCCGTTCTGTGTCATCACACTGATGATTTGCTGAACAGGTTCAATTACATAATGTATGTCAGGCTACGTTAGACTCAGTGGCACCAGTTAAAACCAAGAATAAACTGTCTGCCAGAGTCTCATCTTGGTTAGAGGACCACACTCGTGCCTCGAACACTCGAATAGCGAATGGAGGCCACTTTCTCGCTTGTAAATATTTGACTGGCATTGGTCAAACTACTCCGGTTATTTCACTGCGTGACAGGTGATATTCCGCCCAAACTCTGTATGCCATGGGCTCTCCAACCCTGTCCCTGCAGCTACCGAGTGCTTAATTTGGGAAACCAAGTGAAATCTGTTAGGGAACATCGATAGTAACATGTTTCACAACTATTCAAAATCAAATACAAATGCGCTATAATTGTAGGCTATCTCTGAATTTGCTTCATTAGGCTAGACCAATTATGTACCAATCTTAAATTAGTGGGTTTTTAAAAATGTTTTTCTGCCATGTCTGCCAGACCCCTTGACTTTTTCCACATTTTGATATGTTACACAAAAAATGATTAAATCAAAAAAATCCTCAGCAATATACACACAATACCCCATAATGACAAAGCGAAAACAGGTTTTTAGAAATGTTTGCAAATGTGTGTGTAATGTGCATATACATATATATATATATATATATATATATATATATATATATATATATATATATATATATATATATATATATATATATATATAGAAACATCTCAAGGATGATCAGTGAAAACAGGATGCACCTGAGCTCAATTTTGAGTCTCATAACCCTTTGCTATGAGACTCGAAATTGAGCTCAGGTGCATCCTGTTTTCACTGATCATCCTTGAGATGTTTCTACAACTTGATTGGAGTCCACCTGTGGTAAATTCAATTGATTGGACATGGAAGAACCTTCCAGAAGGACAACCATCTCTGTATCACTCACCTAATCAGGCCTTTATAGTAGTTTGGCCAGACGGAAGCCACTCATCAGTAAAATGCACATGACAGCCCCCTGGAGTTTGCCAAAAGAAAAACAGGGTTCTCTGGTCTGATGAAGCAAGATTGAACTCTTTGGCCTGAATGCCAAGTGTCACGTCTGGAGGAAACCTGGCACCATCTCTACGGTGAAGCATGGTGGTGACAGCATCATGCCATGGGGATGTTTTTCAGCGTCAGGGACTCGGAGACTAGTCGAGATCAAGGCAAAGATGAACGGAGAAAAGTACAGAGAGATCCTTGACGAAAACCTGCTCCAGATCGCTCAGGACCTCAGACTGTGGTGAAGGTTCACCTTCCAACAGGACAATGACCCTAAGCACACAGCCCAGGCAATGCAGGAATTGCTACGGGTCATGTCTCTGAATGTCCTTGAGGGGCTCAGCCAGAGACCGAACTTGAAAATAGACCTGAAAATAGCTGTGCAGAGACGCTCCCCATTCAACCTGACAGAGCTTGAGCGGATCTGCAGAGAAGAAGGGGAGAAACTCGACAAATACAGGTGTGACAAGCTTGTAGCATCATACCCAAGAAGACTCAAGGCTGTAATTGCTCCCAAAGGTTATTCAACAAAGTAAAGGGTCTGAATACGTATCTAAATATGACATCAGATTTGTATTTTATCGACAATTTCTAAAAACCTGATGGGGGGAAAAAACAATTTTAATCCATTTTAGAATAAGGCTGTAATGTAACAATGTGGAAGGTCAAGGGGTCTGAATACTTTCCAAAGGCACTATAACAACGGCACAGTCATTATTCACTTTTTTTGGGGGGTGGGGGGGGGCTTGGGCTCATATATAGACCTATGCATAAGCTCAATGCATATGGGTGTTTTGAATTAATCACCACCTTGGAAAGCGCTTTCCATTTCATTGTGTTAGTTGTTCTCGATGTTGTTGCAAAGCCTATGTTGTCCACTCAGTTTCAACCTGTTGTATCCCACTAGTGTGCGATCTGCACTGAATGGGGGCTGCGCTCAATGAGGTGTGGGTGGTGCTACCCAACGTTGTATAATGTAGGCTAAGTGTTTGATGTGATTTTTTGATTGCATTTACATTGATGTCAGAGTGGTTAGAGGGACAATACAGCTCTGAGTAACAGGCCATTAGCCACCTGATGGTCATTAGCGAGTTGGGTGCTACTAACACATGTCCAGATTGCTCAAGAGGAGATTACCGTGACTCAGCAGTCACATAGAATTTGACTGCGGTCATGACTCATGAGTGCCTGTGTCACAGTAATACGGTCACCGAAACAGCCCTATAGTGACCTTCTTTCTGTTGGCTGCTGATACTAGTGAATGCTCTATTCTAGTTCTTTTGGATCATAACGTCCTTGTTGAACGGCTGGAGAGGTGGGTGGGAATCTATGACAGGTTTAGGTCATATCTGTGTGGCAGACATTTCTCAGTGAGCATGGGTGGTTCAATACCAACCCCAGCAACTATTCAATATGGCATCCCTCAGGGGTCAATTCTGGGCTACACCCCCCCCCCCCCCCCCCCCACCTGATTAGTCAGGTGTGTTCCATCACATCATTTTTGCAGGCATAAGAGCGCTGTCAATGTTTAGTCTTGATTCTAGGCTTTGCGTTTGCCTTTGGTGGAAGGAGAACTAAGGATTCAATTTTTAAGGCTTGGTTAAGCGCCATTCCATTTATTATATATTTTATCTCCCTATGAGCCTGGATGCAGCCTGAGATCCTCTGACAGGCCATTGTTGACCATTTCAAAGTCTAGGTTGAAAACTGTTCTTCATTCTCCTTCCTCCTGTCGTTGTTTACTTTTTATTTTATGATGTGAAGCACTTTGTGACTTGTATTAAGAAGCGCTATACAAATAGAGTTTTTATTATTACTCCTAGTCTCAAGGGTCCAGTCCAACGTCCCAGTTTTCTATTTCACTTTTATTTAACTAGGCAAGTCAGTTAAGAACAAATTCTTATTTACAGTGATGGCCTACACCGGCCAAACTCGGACGACACTGGGCCAATTGTGCGTCGCCCTATGGGACTCCCAATCATGGCCGGTTGTTATAGTCTGGATTTGAACCAGGTTGTCTGCAGTGACGCCTCTAGCACTGAGATGCAGTGTCTTAGACCACTGTGATGTGGATGTTTAAATATCATTCATATTGAAAAGGAAATTAGACATCACTATAATTCCTGCCCTCAATTGATACATTTCTTGGCAGGTCAAGAACGTTGATTTGACGAAACTCAAGTCCCTGGCATCAGAGCCAAAAGAGAACAACACTTTCCTCATCCAGGACTACAACGAACTAAAAGGAATCCTAGACAACTTTCAAAAAAAGATCTTCAACATTGAAGGTACAACTCTGGATTCAGATAAACTCTTAGTACTACTTACTTATTTTTCAGCAAAGTCCCTGTCAACTGAAAGTTGTTATTCACAAAAAAAAAAACACAAGGTGGCACTACTGGTCACTTCCTGAAATATACTGGTATTTATTTCTTGTGATAACACATTACTCAAAACAGTCCACAGTAGAAGTATCAATGTATCGCTACTAATATCAGTGTTTGTATGTTCTAGGTTCCAAGACTGCTCTGGCTGGAAACTTGACTAAAGAAATGTCTCAGAGTGGGTTCAGTGCTGTCTACGTTAACAAGGTGAGATACACAATAGTATGTCCAGTATGTCTTATCATCTTAAATGATCATTTGTAATATGTATAATTTAAAAAAAATGTTAACTACAATGTACTACATTTGTACTACAAATCCTTGTAAATTCTTAAATACGCATTTATAAATGTAATGACCACCATGGCAACTAGTTTATAGACACAGTATATAGTTAATGAATGCTTATTAATAAAAATGTCATACAATATGACCCAATGTATTATTTCCTCTACAGGACACCTTGGTTCTGGGCTCAGTGGGATCAAACAACTGGCGTGGATCTCTCTTTGAGACTGAGGGTCTGAGATCAGAGGAAAGGGAAATTCAGGACCCCACATTGGACAAAGATTCCTATATGGGTAATGGAACATTAAGCTCAAAAAAAGTTATTGCTCAAATGTGAATTTGAACAAACACTATTTTCAAGGCTCTGTTAGTTCAGATGTTTCAGTGAAGGGAGTGAAGTTACAATGGGCCTACATTTATTCATTTTTATTACAGGATACTCTGTAGCTGTTGGGAAGAAGAATGAGAACCTTCTATATTTTACCGGAGCACCAAGATCTGAACACATGGGACGGATCCTGCTTTTTAACAAGGTTAACAACAACTGGACTGTGGCACAAAGCTTGCCTGGAGAACAGGTTGGTAACATTAGCTATTTCTGCAAGCAGTGTGGTATTTCAATCAAGTTATACAATAGGGACAGCATGAAACTAGCTTTTGGGGTTACTTCAAAGGTTGAATCAATCCTCCGATAGTAAAGAGGAACACATGATGTCACTTTTTATGTTTACTTATGAGTTCCATTCAAAACCAAAGGACTTAAAACATTTCAAAACTATTTTTGTATGAATGTAAGTTTTGATTTTCTCAGATGGGCTCCTTCTTCGGTGCAGAGCTGTGTTCTGTGGACATAGACTCAGACGGCAACACAGACTTCCTCCTGGTGGGTGCACCAATGTTTCACCAACCTCCGAGAGAGGGCAGGATCTACGTCTACACACTGACTGATAAGGTGGGCTGAACTGTGAACCTCTGAACAACAGATTCAAATGCTGAATTTGTGGTTGAATATGTTCATCAGGGACAAAGTGATCTGGAAGCCGAAATATATTCATTTGGATGTACATATCCATCATTTTCAATTATAATGCACAAAAAGACAGTGTAATATGGATTTATCTTCATGTGATCTCTCCTCGCCCTTCCGTTATTAGCTGGAACTGAGGATGGAGATGAATGTTTCAGTGCCATCTCAGGGTAGATTCGGCTCCTCCATCTGCTCTCTCACAGACCTGAATGGAGATGGGCTGAAGGATGTAGCTGTGGGCGCTCCACTTGAGGACGATCACAGGGGGGCCGTGTACATCTACCTGGGTGAAAAGCTAAAGGGGATCCGCCCTGAATTCAGCCAGGTGAGGCAGACGAAGATGAAAATCATTCAAAACGGCCCTTCAAGAAAACAGACATCCCTCCTGGGATATCAATATCAATGGCTTTTCATTAAATGTGTATGTCTTCTTACTGCAGCGCATCTCAGCTGTGATGATGAGATCTAAGCTCCAGTTCTTTGGCCAGACGATTGATGGGAAGATGGACCTGGGTGAGGATGGACTGACTGATATCGTAGTAGGAGCGCGTGGTACAGTTGTTGTCTTGAGGTACGAGTCCAAAAATGATAAGAAAAGACAGCTGGTTTAAACAGACAATTGTTTAACCAGTAAAAATATCTGCACTGAATGGGGGCTGCGCTCAATGAGATGTGGGCGGAGCTACCCAACATCGTACAATGTAGGCTAACATCCCAATTTTTATCTCGATCGCTCACAGGTCCAGACCGGTCCTCAGCGTCTCTGCTCATCTCCACTTCCATCCCGCAGAGATCAGCACTGATAACTTTGACTGTCTGGCAAAAGAGATAATTTCCCCCATGGTCACGTTAACAGCCTGCTTTAACATGGCAGAGGCAACAAAGAGTAAAGCTGGTAAGAACTCTCAGAACCTTTGGAACACTGATGGCTTTGTGCTTTCCAACAGAAATTAAGTCATGATCTGAGACTACATACACTACATGACCAAAAGTATGTGGACACCTGCTCGTCGAACATCTCATTCCAAAATCATGTGCATTAATATGGAGTTGGTCCCCCCTTTGCTGTTACAGCCTCCACTATTCTGGGAAGGCTTTCCACTAGTTATTGGAACAATGCTACGGGGACTTGCTTCCATTCAGCAACAAGCATTAGTGAGGACGGGCATTGATGGGCGATTAGTCCTGGCTTGCAGTCGACATTCCAATTCATCCCAAAGGTGTTAGATGGGGTTGAGGTCAGGGTCCTGTGCAGGCCAGTCAAGTTCTTCCACACTGATCACAACAAA
Source organism: Oncorhynchus kisutch (assembly GCF_002021735.2). Taxonomy (NCBI): domain Eukaryota; kingdom Metazoa; phylum Chordata; class Actinopteri; order Salmoniformes; family Salmonidae; genus Oncorhynchus; species Oncorhynchus kisutch. Next base: position 42,958,843 of record NC_034193.2, read on the forward strand.
CCATTTCTGTATGGACCTCACTTTGTGCACGGGAGCATTGTCATGCTGAAACAGGAAAGGGCCTTCCCCAAACTGTTGCCAAAAAGTTGGAAGCACAGATTCATCTAGAATGTCATTGTATTCTGTAGTGTTAAGATTTTCCTGCACTGGAACTATTGGGCCTAGCCCGAACCATGAAAAACAGCCCTAAACATTTATTCCTTCTACACCAAACTTTACAGTTGGCACTATGCATTCAGGCCGGTAGCGTTCTCCTGGCATCTGGCAAACCCAGATTAGTCTGTCGGACTGCCAGATGGTGAAGCGTGATTCATCACTCCAGAGAACGCGTTTCCACTGCCCCAGAGTCCAATGGCGGCAAGCTTTACACCACTCGAGCCAACGCTTGGCATTGGGCATGGTGATCTTAGGCTTGTGTGTGGCTGCTCGGCCATGGAAACCCATTTCATGAAGCTCCCGACGAACAGATATTGTGCTGACGTTGCTTCCAGAGGCAGTTTGGAACTCGGTAACGAGTGTTGCAACAGAGGACAGACGTGTTTTACGCATTTCAGCACTCGGCGGTGCCGTTCTGTGAGCTTGTGTGTCCTACCACTTCGTGGCTGAGCCGTTGTTGCTCCTAGACGTTTCCACTTCACAATAACAGCACTTACAGTTGACCGGTGCAGCTCTAGCAGGGCAGACATTTTAGGAACTGACTTATTGGAAAGGTGGAATCCTATGACAGTGGTACGTTGAAAGTCACTGAGCTCTTCAGTCTCTTCTTCTACTTCCAAAGTTTGTCTATTGTCTATGGAAATTGCATGGCTGTGTGCTCAATTTTATACACCTGTCAGCAACGGGTGTGGCTGAAATAGCCAAATCCCCTACTTTGAAGGGGTGTCCACATACTTTTGTATATATAGTGTAATTGTGGCCTTGATGGTCTAGGTCGGAGCCTCAGTGCATAGCTAAATCACTGACAACAATAAGTGTGTCTTGGTCTCTTCCCAGTCTGAAGACCGATGGAGGCTGCTGACGGGAGGACGGCTCATGATAATGGCTAGAAAGGAGCAAATGGAGTGGCATCAAACACATAGAAACCATGTGTTTGATACCATTCCACCTACAGTTCCTTGCGAAAGTATTCGCCCCCCTTGAACTTTGCGACCTTTTACCACATTTCAGGCTTCAAACATAAAGATATAAAACTGTATTTTTGTTGTGAAGAATCAACAACAAGTGGGACACAATCATGAAGTGGAACAACATTTATTGGATATTTCAAACTTTTTTAACAAATCAAAAACTGAAAAATTGGGCGTGCAAAATTATTCAGCCCCCTTAAGTTAATGCTTTGTAGCGCCACCTTTTGCTGCGATTACAGCTGTAAGTCGCTTGGGGTATGTCTCTATCAGTTTTGCACATCGAGAGACTGATTTTTTTCCCATTTCTCCTTGCAAAACAGCTCGAGCTCAGTGAGGTTGGATGGAGAGCATTTGTGAACAGCAGTTTTCAGTTCTTTCCACAGATTCTCGATTGGATTCAGGTCTGGACTTTGACTTGGCCATTCTAACACCTGGATATGTTTATTTTTGAACCATTCCATTGTAGATTTTGCTTTATGTTTTGGATCATTGTCTTGTTGGAAGACAAATCTCCGTCCCAGTCTCAGGTCTTTTGCACACTCCATCAGGTTTTCTTCCAGAATGGTCCTGTATTTGGATCCATCCATCTTCCCATCAATTTTAACCATCTTCCCTGTCCCTGCTGAAGAAAAGCAGGCCCAAACCATGATGCTGCCACCACCATGTTTGACAGTGGGGATGGTGTGTTCAGGGTGATGAGCTGTGTTGCTTTTATGCCAAACATAACATTTTGCACTGTTGCCAAAAAGTTCAATTTTGGTTTCATCTGACCAGAGCACCTTCTTCCACATGTTTGGTGTGTCTCCCAGGTGGCTTGTGGCAAACTGTAAACAACACTTTTTATGGACATCTTTAAGAAATGGCTTTCTTCTTGCCACTCTTCCATAAAGGCCAGATTTGTGCAATATACGACTGATTGTTGTCCTATGGACAGAGTCTCCCACCTCAGCTGTAGATCTCTGCAGTTCATCCAGAGTGATCATGGGCCTCTTGGCTGCATCTCTGATCAGTCTTCTCCTTGTATGAGCTGAAAGTTTAGAGGGACGGCCAGGTCTTGGTAGATTTGCAGTGGTCTGATACTCCTTCCATTTCAATATTATCGCTTGCACAGTGCTCCTTGGGATGTTTAAAGCTTGGGAAATATTTTTGTATCCAAATCCGGCTTTAAACTTTTTCACAACAGTATCTCGGACCTGCCTGGTGTGTTCCTTGTTCTTCATGATGCTCTCTGCGCTTTTAACAGACCTCTGAGACTATCACAGTGCAGGTGCATTTATACGTAGACTTGATTACACACAGGTGGATTGTATTTATCATCATTAGTCATTTAGGTCAACATTGGATCATTCAGAGATCCTCACTGAACTTCTGGAGAGAGTTTGCTGCACTGAAAGTAAAGGGGCTGAATAATTTTGCACGCCCAATTTTTCAGTTTTTGATTTGTTAAAAAAGTTTGAAATATCCAATAAATGTCGTTCCACTTCATGATTGTGTCCCACTTGTTGTTGATTCTTCACAAAAAAATACAGTTTTATATCTTTATGTTTGAAGCCTGAAATGTGGCAAAAGGTCGCAAAGTTCAAGGGGGCCGAATACTTTCGCAAGGCACTGTATTCCTCTCCGGCCCTTACCACAAGCCTGTCCTCCCCAATTGAGGTGCCAAAGGTTGTTCCTTGGTGTGGATCTGGGACTTGAGAGTTAAGGTCTTGACTCCATCTCTGCTTTCTACTTCAATGCTGTCCGTCAGCAGGCAACCATGAGGTTCTGAACTTCTCTCCCTGATAAGGAGGCCATTTCAGACTCTTGTGTACTTTTCCAGAGGTGCTGAGTGCAGGGATGAACGTCTCCTACTCGCTGGATGTGGATCCAGTGAGACAGAGGAGCCGAGCCTTTTACAGTGACACAAACAAAGGGGCCAGAAGACTTCTCTCTACAGTGGAGCTGAGAAAGGAGCGGACTTGCTTCAACCACTCAGTCTACATGACAGTATGATCAATGACAAACTGTAGCTATGCAACAATACAACAACTATAATGTCTCTTGTAAGGAGGGGATTTAATGAATAACATTAAGTTGTTAGGTTGTTGAATTCTTATTGTGTGTTGATTTTATTCAGTGATGAGAAGAATGAGGGTTTTTCTGGACTATGGATAGGGAAATTAATGGCACATTTTATTTTCTTCCAGCAATGCGTGATCGACACATTATCGCCCATAATCATCCAATTAGTTTTTTCTCAATCTGAAAGCCAACAAGAGAGTCTTACTGCCATTCTGAACACTGACAGTCCTACACAGGCTGTGGTCGAGGTACGAGGATACATTCTGGGTCTGACTAAAACCTGTTCGCTTACAATGATCATCAGTACTAGCAATGACTGTGGACTGAGTACTGTAATTTAGCCAAATACCTGTGAAAACAGGTCATCTAAACACATTCACAGTTGTCTTGAATTCTTCACAGGTGCCCTTTGAAAAGAACTGCAAAGAAAATGAAACCTGTGTGGCAGAGCTTGAGGTGGACTTCAACTTTATGTAAGTATCTGATAAACATAGAGGCAACTTGTTTGTTTCTATAATAATATAATATTGACTGCTCAAAAAAAGTGTGTTTTCTGACTCTACAGTCTTGTCTCTCTTATCAGCACATCAACTTTATTAGTGGTGGACCAGAGTTACTTCAACGTGACTATAAGACTGTCCAATCACGGGGATGACTCATACAACACCAGTCTAACTCTCCTCTACCCTCCTGGCCTCTCATTTTCCATTATGCATCTTCTGAAGGTAATACCGACACCCCTCCATCTATTGTGTATTTCATTCTGTTTTCTTCTTGCTCTCATCTAAAACAGTGTTATTGAAACCTGGAGACCTAAAACATGTTCAGCCAATCAAGGGTTTGATGATTAGTTTAATCAGGGGTGTTCCTCCTGGGCTGGAACAAAAGCTTGCCTTGCTCATCTTGTGGGTCTGCAGAACCAGAATAGAAGAATGTTGATTTAAACATCAGTTTGCATCCCAACATTTAAATGTTCACTACATGTGATAATTATTCATAAGAGTTAGCAAAATATTAAAAGGTGCACTGTGCAGAAATCACTCCATTTCCTGGTTACTACAATTGTAATAGCCTAATTTCAGTTTTTGACAAAAACAAGTACGTATAGTGTGGAGAATCATTGTACCATCTAAACAGCTGTGAAATATATTTTCCAAAACCAAACATATTGTATTTTTTGTTTGAAGCTGGTGTACGAAACCAAAATGCAACGGGGAGCACAGTGCTAGGTTCCTAACAAGCATTGTAAAAAGTAAAACAGACGACTAGAAAAAACACAAACCAAGTTTATTCACCCACTGGGTCATAACAGCTGCAAAGACAAGGTATGATTACACAAGCATATATTTTTATAACCTCCTACTAGGCGGGGTCAACACCTTATACGTTTCTGTTGCTAGGCAGGAACTTAATTCGCTCCTCTCACCGATGTCGTCATGGCCCTGCCTGATGCTGGACCCTTCGTGGGCGTGGAAGTGTGTGTGATAGGACTGTAGTAAGAGGGTCTGTGGTGGGCCCCTTTTGGCTCCCCTCCCAGACGTTTCTTCTCTCTTCATCAGTCCTCCCTAGTTCTGCAGCTGGCCTGAAGCTAGACTGTTGCCCTTTGCTTTTCTCTGTCGGAACATTGATCTTCAACAACATCTTTGAACAGAATCTTAACTTAATGCACTTCCCCTTGTCTCCCTCAGTAACTTTCCATACAACCAATACTAGTAATCAATACTCTACATGTATAGGAATTTGGTGTATGGAAAGTTACTGAGGGAGACAAGGGGACGTGCATTAAGTTAATGGTAACATAAGTATATTTGAAGCTAGAATCCAAGAGAAATAGCAGACATAGAACAGATCTACCCCTTCTCAGACTTGCTATCAATGAGAATGACACTCCCCTTTGTATGTGAATTTGGTCGGGTCGCCCAAAAACGTACACATTGCGATTTATGCGTAGTGCACCTATAAGTGTTGAATTGATTAGTTCTGTAAAGTGGTTCATTTTTAACATGCTTGCTTGTTTCTTTTAAACTATGTCAGGGACTCGGATGTACAAACCGGAATTATTTACACACTTGACGTATTGTCTGTATTCCATAGTCTACAAGGAGAACGGTGTTCAGCTGTGGTGGTCTGGAAGGTGAAATGGACAGAACTACATGCAGTGTGAGCCTCCCTGTCTACCGTAGTAAAACCACAGTGAGTGATTACTTAGATATACCAGTAAATAATCCTCAACTGTGAATAAACCGGTAATTCTTAAATGATAGATACAGAGTTAAAAGCAGTAACTCAATGTCGAATTGAGTGACAGCTTTGATGGGTGATACAGTGCCTTCAGAAAGTATTCTGACCCCTTGGCTTGTGTTACAGCCTGAATTTAAAACAGATTACATTGGTTTTGAATTTATTTTACATTTTTAAAATCACTGGCATACACACAATACCCCATTATGTCAAAGTGGAATTATGATTTAAATTTTTACAAATTAAAAATGAAAAGCTGAAAATGTCCAGACTCAAAATGTTTAACCCCTTTGTTATGGCAAGCCTAATAAATAAGTTCAGAAATAAAAATGAGTCTTAATAAGTCACATAAATTGCATGGACTCACTATGTGCAATAATGAGTAGAGAGTAGAGCATTACTTTATTCATCTCAACTTGGGAAAATGCAACAATGACCAACATGATAAAAACCAAACATTAAGACGAAAAGGCACATACACCATAGGATCCCTAAAATAATCTGATTCAAGTGCTGTTTTCTTATCCTACTTTGGGAAAGAAATAAAACAAGCAACAACATTTTCCAATAGGAAGACCTCATAACAGTTCATCAAGTACACATTAAAAAGCTTCATGGCTGTCGGTAAAAATGACCATCTAAACCTCTCTATGGAACATCTGGGCAGGCTTGACCTGCTACTGAAGCTGCTCCTGTGTTGCATTAGAGCCCCGGTGGAGTGGGTGTGTGTGTGTGTGTGTGTGTGTGTGTGTGTGTGTGTGTGTGTGTGTGTGTGTGTGTGTGTCATTGTCCATGATCACGTGCAGCTTTTTTATGAACATGTCTTGCATTGATTCCAGACTGCTGCCAATTGTAGCACTCTTTCTTAATGATTTTGTCAAGCTTGCATAGAAATTCCCTTTCCAGCACACAATGGCATAGGTCGCTACACTCGCCACGACATTGCTATGGAACAGACGAAGCATTTTGTCACATACTTTAAAAAGATCAAAGCTTCCTTAAGTGCATTTTGGATTGGGCTTTTGAAGCCACGGAGAATCCTCCTTCCAGTTAAGTTTGTTGTCGTTACACCTAAGTACATATAAGTGTCAACAGTGGCAATCTCTTCACCAGTGGCTCAGTTCATTGTTGTGTGAGAAGTCATGTGTAAATGGTAAACACAAAAGGTGACAGGAGAGTCCCCTGCGGCACACATGTTTGTACACATCCAATCTGATACTGCCTGGTTCAGTCTGACGAACTGTGGTCTTATTGGTCAGGTAGTTCACAATCCATTTGATTGTGTGTGGGTTTACGTGAATGTCATTTTGTGGAAAAAATGTGGGGTTGTATGGTAATGAAAGCACTGGAGAAGTCAAAGAACACTTCTCACAACACAGCCAGGCTTCTCCAGGTGCTCATATACTCTGGAGGAGACAGAGAAGACCAATCTTCAACACCAGATTTTGGGTGGTAGGCAAACTGCAAAGGATCCAGATAGGCTGCCACCTCGACTCCTAAGAAGGGTATTAAAACCCGCTAAAAGGTTTTCATGACTTGTGATGTCAAAGCCACTGGTCTAAAGTCTTTCAGTGCAGTCCCTCCTGGTTTCTTTGAGATGGGAACTATGCAGGATGCTTGAAAGCCATTTGATTAGCACACACCTCCAGTACTCTGGCGTCGACTCCATCAGGCCCTGCTGACTTACTTGCATGGATCCTCTTCAGCTGCCTCACTTGTTTCTTCGAGATGCTCATGGGCTCAGTGCTTCCCAGATCAGAGTCCAGCACCGCCCCCACTCTGTTAACCGGTTACAGCAACAGCGGACTTCTTCCTACCATACTAGATATCCTGCAGCTTGCGTTCTAACGTCAGTATGTATTCATATTTTGCTTGGCACAATATTGTCAGTAGAGAAGTTAACATAGTCCGTTATGCATTCAGATCCTCCTCCCAGTCGTCTACAAATAGATTCCAATCTATACCTTCAAAGCAGCTCTGTAGCGCCTCTCCAGTTTCAGGTGTCCATTCGTGAATCGCCGCTTGAGTGACATGTTACCTCTGGACCAGTGGGCGGTACTTTGGTAGCAGCTGGACGAGGTGGTTAGATTGTCCAGTGGAGGCAGAGCAGTAGGCATCTTTCACATTGGTGTAGAGAATGTCAATGGTCTTGTCCAGACGAGTTGGAATTTTAACATACTGTTAAGGTAGGAAGTGTTGCGGACAGCAAACGGTGGTGAACTCTTGGTAAATAGTAGGGTCAGCAGCCCACTGCTAACACCTCCACATGAGGGGAACAGATCATCTTCACTGTGACACCATTGATTGTTCACATACAGGCAGATGCCTCTCCCCTACTTGACCCCGAAACTTCTGAGCTCCTGTCAGCTCTGATGATTGTGAAAGCAACCACCACATGAGAATCAGGTATGACCTCCATAAGCAAAGTTTCCGTGCACCATACCAGACTTGTTTGCTGATGTAATCTCATATATGAAGTTGTTGCCGATAGTACCTCCGTCTTAATTACAAGCGAGCGGAAATTTCCCATGATAAAGGATGCTTATATCCTCTCTTGTTTTGTAGTCATAGGCCTCCCCTGCTTCCCCTTTTCCTTGGTTGCTGTAGCTGTAGTGGGCCAACTTCACTTGGCTGTAGGGCATGAGGTTCATCCTGGCTGTACGTTACCAAGGTCTCTGCACTATCAGTGTTTGGTGCACTCCACAGTATCTAAACTCAGTGCGGCTAGTAGTAGAATAAACAAATACTTAATCTTCTTAGTGCCATTAGTACAACCACACAAAAAAAGCAAGACAAAAGAATTTGCTCACTACAACAGGGTTAGGAGCCTCGGACGCTATTGTTTAACATGAATTTTGAATGACTACCTCGTCTCTGAACCCCACACACAAAATTATCTGTAAGGTCCCTCAGTCGAGCAGTGAATTTTAAACACAGATCCAACCACAAAGACCAGGGAGGTTTTCTAATGCCTCACAAAGAAGTGCCCCCATTGGTAAATGGGTAAAAATAAATTGAATATCCCTTTGAGCATGGTGAAGTTATTCATTACACTTTGGATGGTGTATCAATATACCCAGTCACTACAAAGATACAGGCGTCCTTCCTAACTCAGTTGCCAGAGAGGAAGGAAACCGGTCAGGGACTTCACCATGAGGCCAATGGTGACTTTTAAAATAGAGTTTAATGACTGTGATAGGAGAAAACTGAGGAATGTAGAATGCGCTGGAGAGGATGGCTGAGGTTTTACGTGCTCCTAACCAACTATGCTATTCAGAGTTTTTTTGCGTTTGTAACTTTATTTTTATTTATTTTGTACATAATGTTACTGCTCAAGACCGAAAATAACTTCTGGACATCAGAACAGTGATTACACACCACGAACTAGAAGAAGCTTTTTCCTTTATCGAGTCCGACGTGAAGGATATAGTACTTTCCCGGCAACAGGCCCAAATCCCTGTCATTTGCGTGAAGAAGAGACAGAGAAAAAGGGGGCCTCCGGGTCAGGCTGCCTTCGGAGAATTCGTAGGCGAGCGACTAAACCCCCACTGAGATCCGTTCTATTGGCCAAAGTGCAATCATTGGAAAATAAAATAGATGACCTACAAGCAAGATTAAACTACCAACGGGACATTACAAACTAATATCTTACGTTTCCCTGAGTTGTGGTTGAATGACAATATGAATAACATACAGCTGGTGGGTATACATTGTCGTCAGGATAGAACAGCAGCCTGTGGTAAGACAAGGGGTGTTGGTGTATGTATATTTGTAAACAACAGCTGGTGCACGATATCTAAGGAAGTCTCGAAGTCTCATGATAAGCTGTAGACCACACTATTTACCTAGAGATTGTATTTTTCGTAGCTGTCTACATACGACCACAGACCGATGCTGGAACTAAGACCACACTCAATGAGCTATATACCGTCTTAAGCAAACAGGAAAACGCTCATCCTAAGGTGGCGGACTTAGTGGCAGGGGACTTTAATGCAGGGAAACTTAATTTCTACCAGCATGTTAAATGTGCAACCAGAGAGGGGGGGGGGGGGGGGGGGGGGACTCCTCTAGAGCACCTTCACGCCACACACTGAGACTCATACAAAGCTCTCCCTTGCACTCCATTTGGCAAATCTGACCATAATTACAACAAAAATTAAAGCAAGAAGCTCCAGGGACTCAGTCAATTAAAAGTGGTCAGATGAAGCAGATGCAAAGGTACAGGACTGTTTTGCTAGCAGACTGGAATATGTTCCGAGATTCTACCGATGGCATTGAGTACACCAAAGTCACTGGCTTCATCAATAAGTGCATCGATGACATCACCCCCTCAGTGATTGTACGTAGATACCCCAACCAGAAACCATGGATTACAGGCAACATCTGCACTGAGCTAAAGGGTAGAACTGCAGCGTTCAAGGAGCGATACTGTAACCCGGAAGCTTAAGAAATCCCGCTATGCCCTCCGACGAACCATCAAACAGGAAACGCGTCAAAACAGGACTAAGATCGAATAGTACTACACCGGCTCTGACACCCGGCAGATGTGGCAGGGCATACAAACTATTAGTCTAAAAAGGGAAGCACAGCCGAGAGCAGCCCAGTGATACGAGCCTACCAGACGAGCTAAATTACTTCTATGATCGCTTCGAGGCATGTAACACTGAAACATGCATGAGCGCATCTGCTGTTCTGGACGACTGTGTGATCACGCTCTCCGCAGCAGATGTGAGTAAGACCTTTAAACCAACATGTTTCAAGCAGACCACCATAGTGTTCTTAGGCACAGGGACTAAGGTAACCTGCCTAAATGACTGACCCGAAGCACTAACGTCTGTAGCCATGAAGTGCTTTGAAAGGCTGGTCATGGCTCACATCAACACCATTATCCCAGAAACCCTAGACCCACTCCAATTTGCATACCGCCCCAACAGATCCACAGATGCAATCTCTATTGCACTCCACACTGCCCTTTCCCACCTGGACAATGTGAGAATGCTATTCATTGACTACAGCTCAGCGTTCAACACCGTAGTGCCCTCAAAGCTCATCACGAAGCTAAGGACCCTGGGACTAAACACCTCCCTCTGCTACTTGATCCTGGACTTCCTGACGGGCCACCCTTAGGTGGTAAGGGCAGGTAACATCTGCCATGCTGATCCTCAACACGGGGCCCTTCAGGGGTGCGAGCTAAGTCCCCTCCTGTACTCCTTGTTCACTCATAACTGCACGGTCAGGCACGACTCCAACATCATCATTAAGTTTGCCAATGACAACAGTGATAGGCCTGATCACCAACAATGACGAGACAGCCTATAGTGAGGAGGTCAGAGACCTGGCTGTGTGGTGCCAGGACAACAAGCTCTCCCTCAACGTGATCAAAACAAAGGAGATGATTGCAGACTAAAGGAAAAAGGAGGACCGATCACACCCCCATTCTCATCGATGGGGCTGTAGTGGAGCAGGTTGAGAGCGTCAAGTTCCTTGGTGCCCACATCAACAAACTAACATGTTCCAAGCACATCAAGACAGTCGTGAAGAGGGCACGACCAAACCAATTCCCCCTCAGGAGACTGAAAAGATTTGGCATGTGTCCTCAGATCCTCAAAAGTTTCTAAAGCTGCACCATCGAAAGCATCCTGACTGGTTGCATCACTGCCTGGTATGGCAACTGCTTGGCCTCCAACCGCAAAGCACTATAGAGGGTAGTGCGTACGGCCCAGTGCATCCCTGGGCCAAGCTTCCTGCCATCCAGGACCTCTATACCAGGCGGTGTCAGATGAAGGTCCTAAAAATGGTCAAAGACTCCAGCCACCCTAGTCATAGACTGTTCTCTCTGCTACCGCACAGCAAGCGGTACCGGAGCGCCAAGTCTAGCTCCAATAGGCTTCTAAACAGCTTCTATCCCCAAGCCATAAGACTCCTGAACATCTAATCAAAATGCTACCTAGACTATTTGCATCCCCCCACCCCTCTTTGAAGCTGCTGCTACTCTTTGTTATTCTCTATGCATAGTCACTTTAATAACTATCAACATGTACATATAACCTCGACTAACCTGTACCCCCACACATTGACTGTACTGGTACCCCATGTACACAGCCTCGCTATTGTTATTTTACTGATACTCTTTATTTGTTACTTTTATTAAATTTTTTAAAACTGCATTGTTGGTTAAGGGCTTGTAAGTAAGCATGTCACTGTAAGTTCTACACCTGCTGAATTTGGCGCATGTGACAAATAAACATTTGACTTGAAGGAGGAAGCCTGTACATTATACAAATATTCCAAAACATGCATCCTGTTTGCATAAAGACACTAAAGTAATACTGCAAAAACTGTGGCAAAGAAATTCACTTTTTATCCTGAATACCAAGTGCTAATCCAATACAACACATTACTAAGTACCACTCTCCATATTTTCAAGCACAGTGGTGACTGCATCATGTTATGGGTATATTTGTAAATAGTTAACTGGGGAGTTTCAGGATAAAAAAATAAACAGAATGGAGCTAAGCACAGGCAAAATCCTATATCCATTGTCTGCTTTACATCAGACACTGATGAATTCCCCTGTCAGCAGGACAATAACCTAAAACATAAGGCCAAATCTACACTGGAGTTGCTTACCAAGAAGAGTGAATGTTCCGGAGTGAGTTACCGTTTTCACTTAAATCTACGTGAAAATCTATGGCAAGACCTGAAAGTGGTCAACAATCAATTTGACAGAGCTTGAAGAATAAAAAAATAAAAAATACAAAATGGGCAAATGTTGCACAATCTAGGAAAGCTTCGACTTACCCAGAAAGACTCACAGAAGTAGTCTCTGCTAAAGGTGCTTTAACAAACTATTGACTCAAGGGTATGTAAATGAGTGCTTTCATTTTCATTACATTTACAAAAATAATAAAAACACGTTTTTACTATGTCATTATGGGGTATTGTATGTAGATGGGTGAGGTTTTTTGATTGAATCCATTTTGAATTCAGGCTGTAACAAAATGTGGAATAAGTCAACAGATATGAATACTTTCTGAGGGTATGACTTCCACTCCCACAGTTATGATCAATTTCATATCAAGTCTGACTTCGTCAACAATGACATTTTCCTTTTCAGGCAGTGTTCACCAGTAAATTCCATATTTTGAATACATACGACTGGAACAACACAATGGAGATGACCGTCATCGGCCTGAGGTAGAAAATCTGCTTCCACAATGTGAATGAGAATCAGTCCAAGAAAATCCAATTTCCCCAGTCAAAGTATTGAACATACATTGATTTAAACTGTGTTTATACAAACTCAATACCTTCTACTCAATTAGCTGAAGGACTTCATAGCATTCCATTTATGTACACAAAACATGAATGAGCCTTTTCTTTATTTACAGTGACAACGGAAACTCAACCAATAGTTCCCTTACCAGGACCATCCCTGTTCAATTTGCAGTTGACCTGGTAGCAAAAGCGTAAGTCTTCACAAGACTATACTTGACATTTTGTTTGAGAATGACTCCATCAAGTTAATTGAATATAATCAAGGTGACTTATATATCTTTTTGTTGTTGTTGAAGCCTTCCCCAAGACTCCACCACTTACATGAACTTTACTCTGGAGGACACATCACCTAAAAGACTGGTGAATGTATACGAGGTAAACAATCAACTGCTATTGCTGTGACTGACATTAAAAGTGTGATTCACACAATGTGCGCGATCTTATTATACTCCAAAAACAAACCATTTTAATGTCTGTCACTCTAACCTTGCTCTTTTGGGAGTTAAGGTCTATGTTTTGTTACAAATTCTGTGACAAATGCATTTGTATGAAATCTCTATACAAATGTTAGTATGGGTGAGTGATTAAATGTCCCACTGTTTACAGGTGCAGAACTTGGGATTTAAGTCTGTACCAATCACAGTCACCTTCACTTTCCCAACTAAGCTTGAGCACAGATTTGAAATGAAGGACTACCAAATATCTGTCTTACAGGTAAATTGTTCACATTGCTTACAAAAATGCTGACATTTTACTGACACCATTTATTTCAATAGGAAACAGCCTAATACAAGTTTATTTTCTTTTAAGAACCATACTCAATGTGGAAAGATTATCAATTCAACAACAGAGGTGAGTATTCCAATATGCCACTCACTCTTGGCGTTGTTGGTAACCTATTCAATCAGATTACAACTCAGTATAGAAATCATGTTACTGAAACACACATTTTGCTTCTGACTGTGTTTACAGTACTGCTCTCCAGAAAAATACTGCAAGTCCATCGAGTGTGAAAGTTTCCTTTTGGAGAAGTTTTTGACAGTTACATTTGTGCTGTCTGGAAATGTTTCCTTCAAGGACCTCAATCAACATGCAAGGGTCTGTAATTAAGCCAACATGAACAAATGATGGTACAGAGTAACAACATGCTAATAATTAATGAGACTTTGGGACAGCAAACATCCCTCTTTAAATCTTTGTCATGCTTATTATTCATTAGCACGCTACACCATTTAAAACGTGCAGAGTGGTCAGGACCAGTGTGCTTACATACAACTTATTATACTTTTATATTAGTATATATTAAGTATATATTATACTTTTTAAAGTATTAATCTTTTTGTCCTCCATCCACTTCCATGGGATTTCTTCAACATTCAAAAGGTTCCATTGTTACAGACTCCCATAAATGTCAACATTCTATTATACAAATCAAGACGTTAAGATGTCTTAACAACCGCATCAACTTCATTCATTAAGTTGACTTCCCACTGTTGAATACACAATGCAAGAGATGTGGCAAGTAGCCTTGTAGTTTTTGATGTTTTGTAGGCTTTTTGAAATGGTCTTCAATGGGCAAAATCGTAGCACAAGTTATCGCAATAGCGTCATAAAAGGCATCCGATTTCATGATAAACTTGAAGCCCATGCAAAAGACCAGGAACACAGAAGTATGACGTAGGAACGAGTCACTTGCCTGGCTTATTAACTGACAAATAAGCTACTTTCCCAACAACTTAGAGGGTATGATATCTTGGTCTACTTCTCTGCCTTTCAATTCTAAAATCAGAACAGAAATATCTTCTACCCATCAAATGATGCAGCTTTGTTAGTTACTGCATTGACTCGATTTTCTGTCAACTTTGACAAACTGAAAATCTGACCACTTTCCGAGCTTTTTATACCACAACTTAGACATAACACATGGGTCTACTTCTCCACTATTCAAATCTGAAATCAGACAGCTGTTCTAGTAACCACAACTACTTTGTTAAAAAAAAAAAAAAAAGTTCAGACATCTGCCGTTTTGACCACTTTCCCAACAAGTTAAGACAAAAACTTAGAGCTTTGTATAACTTCTCTGCTATTTAAATCTGAATTCAGAACACTTCTACTACCACAAAATATTTTAAGAACTGAAGCAAGTATCATCCTATTTAATGTCAAATTACCACCTAGTTCTACTAACAATCTCGCACTCTACAGAACTTGTCATTGCCAAAGAAATTCACTGGGGATAGAGAAACAGTCCATTTCATCAGTTTTGTCAAACTCAGCTATGACAAAAAACGATATGTCCAGACAGCGAGTGACCCAAGGGTAAGTTTCCTGTTAAAAAAAAACTTTCAACAAAGATATAAATATTTATTGGGCAAAGATTCACAAAAGCATCAATTTTGTATATATTTATTTGCTCATTAGGATAACTCTTCAAGCTTCCACCAAACACAGGTAATTCCATTTGTGGAATTAAACTGATTCACTGTATAAGAATTGATTTAAAAAATGCTTGTTCCATCGTCACTCATTCTCTCAAAATGTATTCCTCCAGATTGATGTTCAGGCTGAGCTCATCATTCCTCCCCATAAAAACCTGATAATAGGGACAGGAGTTGGAGTAGGACTCTTCCTCCTGATCATCATCACAATGGCCATGTATATGGTGAGTATCAAAGCTGCGACAGAAATTTTACTTCTGCAATGTAAAGGACCAACACTTTGATTAAACTGTTCAACATTGTTTTTCCCTTTCTACTCAGATGGGATGCTTCCAGAGAAAAAGCCTTGAGAATGAAGAGAATGAAGGGGAATAGAGTGAGCAAGATGACACTGCAAAGGCTAACAATGTCTATGCTAACACTTTGGAGAAGCAGCCATAGCCTGAGAGCAGAGCCAAAACCTCTCCTTGTTGACATTCAGACAGTAAAAAAATGGCTTCCACGCTTGCAATGAGGGGGTAGGAGAGGGACCAAAAGAGAAACAGGATGTGTCAGATGCAGGCTAAAGGAGTAGTTGTCTAAGCCACAAAATTTTTTAAACAAACTCAGGCCGATTCAGACTTAGGAAATGTACTTGGTATTCAGACTTATGTTGCTTCCTTATGCACACTGAATACATGCAATTCAACCGCCTAAAACCCTCCCACTTGTTGGCCAACAGATTTTCTCATGGAGTTTTCATTCAATAGGGTTTTCAGTACATTTATCTCATGTACATATTATCCAATATTCAATATATTGAACTACTGAATGGCAACTTTCAGTATTAATCAAACCATTATACTGAGAAGGGCCTACATTTTCTAAGGGGCCCAACTCAGATTTAGGAAATGTATGCCTTTTCTTAAGCAGTAGTTGGTATTCAGACAACTTATGCAGCTGTGCAATGGGCTTTGCAGGCATGGGTTTCCTTGGGCACAACGTATACATATAATTAAACAGCTGAAAACCCTCCCACTTGTTGGCCAACAGATTTCATTCAATAGGGTTCAATATATTGATGTTAAGCCATCCCTTTAAATAGTGTGGCTTTAATTTGAATTTGTCGACAGGCTAGACATAGAGAACGTGATCAGAATATATGGATCAATGAAAGATAAAGATGAATATGCATATAATTAGATGGCCGGTTCAGCACCAACCGGTATATTTAGGGACATTTTTTGGGTTAGAAAAGTATGAATCATAAAAATAACACAGCTTTAGAGAGCCTTTGGGCACAATATATATTGATGAAAGACAAATTGTGGTTTGATTCAAGCTGAAAGTTGTCTAAAGTGTACAATAAAGTTTTGAACAATAGTCCTACCCTAATCATGGAGCTGTATGACAACGGTCCAGCCGCCGTGCACCATGCTCCCGAATTACTGCGCAACATGTTGGCTTGGTGGGGGTGGAGGCCCCCCTTTTGTGTTTTCTTTTCTGTCATTGTAAATAAGAATGTTCTTTACTGACTTGCCTAGTTAAAAAATATGTATTGTGCTGGATATTAATGCTTTGAGATGATCAAAATTATCAATACTTTGTAGTTGTGTCTTTTGTAATGTCTTCATGGTGGCAGCCCAGGTGCAATGTACGAAATGGTGAATTGAAAATGTAAAAAAATGTAAACCATTAAAAATGTATTTATACCCTTTTTAATTGCAAGCCTACATTTGCTCAGGTGCAATATATTTCCTCAACAAGTCATAATTTGTTGGTCTTCTGATCCTCTCCCAAGCTGTAAGAAATGAATAGATCACCTACCTTAAATTAATCTATAAGGATAAATACCGCTCTCTCTGTATGATAGAGACTTAAAAAAGAAAGAGCAAGTCAGATGTGATTATAAAAGAAGCACAAATCTGGGGAAGGGTACACGACCATTTCAACGTCATTGAACGTCCCTCCGAGCTCAGTGCAGCCCAAGTGGAAATATTAAAACCACCACGACACTCCCTACATCAGGCCCCCACTCTAAACTTAGTTGCCGGACAAGAAAGGCACTTCTTAGGGAAGCTACTGGGAGGCCAACTGTGACCGAGTTATATTAATCAGCAGCTGCAATGGACAATTTTGATATCTCCAAGGCACTCTACAACAAGGGTCTTTATGGGAGAGAGGCAAGGATGAAGCCCTGGGTGAAGAAAATCCTTGTCTGCAAAGAGTTTGCAAAACGTCCCTTAGAAGATGCTGCCGTTGTGGCAGAAAGTCTGGTGAACGCCAAGCGGGATGAGTGTCTTTTCAGCAACATGGACTGGCAATATTGTCAGGATTGATGGGAGGATGAATGGTACAAAATAGATAGAAATGCTGGATAAAAACTTGATCCCCTCTGCCAAAAAAATGTACTGTGGAAGTTTGTTTTTCAACAGGACAATGACCCAAAGCACACTGCCAGAGCAACACTGGAGTAGCTTAAAAAAAATGTTATGTCCTTGAGCGGCCCAGTCAGACTCCTGACCTTAATCTCATCAAACATCTGTGGAAAGACCTCAAAATTGCAGTCCACCATTCCACAACTTGACACAGCTTGAGGCATGAATACATAAAATGAACTGTCACCATTTTCTTTGGGGGGGGGGGGGGGGGGGGGGGGGCGTACTCTGAAGAAGAATGACTCAATTTCCCAATCTAACGCATCAAAATCTGAGGCTGTGTGACGTAAAATGTGAAAAAGTGGTGAGGGCCAAAAACTTTTTCAAGGCACTGTAATTAAATCATTCTAAAGTGTATACAGTACAGAAACTCTGCTGGTTCAGCCTTAGAAGCCTAATGCCCACCAGATGCATATGAGTTGTGTTTTACCGGATGTCTATGCTGCATTTTCCGTTCCTGACACGTGCTTTGCTTTACAACTAGCTAAAAGCTAGCTACTTGGAGTCTGTGTTTTAAATACACTGCTCAAAAAAATAAAAGGGAACACTTAAACAACACAATGTAACTCCAAGTCAATCACACTTCTGTGAAATCAAACTGTCCACTTAGGAAGCAACACTGATTGACAATAAATTTCACATGATGTTGTGCAAATGGAATAGACAACAGGTGGAAATTATAGGCAATTAGCAAGACACCCCCAATAAAGGAGTGGTTCCGCAGCAGGTGGTGACCACAGACAACTTCTCAGTTCCTATGCCTCCTGGCTGATGTTTTGGTCACTTTTGAATCCTGGCGGTGCTTTCACTCTAGCATGAGACGGAGTCTACAACCCACACAAGTGGCTCAGGTAGTGCAGCTCATCCAGGATGGGACATCAATGCGAGCTGTGGCAAGAAGGTTTGCTGTGTCTGTCAGCGTAGTGTCCAGAGCATGGAGGCGCTACCAGGAGACAGGCCAGTACATCAGGAGACGTGGAGGAGGCCGTAGGAAGGCAACAACCCAGCAGCAGGACCGCTACCTCCATCTTTGTGCAAGGAGGAGCACTGCCAGAGCCCTGCAAAATGACCTCCAGCAGGCCACAAATGTGCGGTCAGAAACAGACTCCATGAGGGTGGTTGGGGACTGCTCCTTTGACAAGGACTTCCGCCGGAATGCAGAGTTTGATGCATCTGGTGGACTTGAGGCATAAAGTTAGGGTCTTCAATTACAATTGTGAATGACAGCAGAACATTTTGTGGAAAAGGGGCCGCAACACAATAAGCATGTTGACATGATTTTCAGTTTCTCCAGTGATCGTAGGGAAAAACCATCTAAAACAATTGTCATGTCTCCAAGCGGATTACTCATTTACCTAGCTCTTATCAATGTATACATCACAGTAGATGGAGAACGCTGTTATTTCTATTAACTACAGAAATCTATTATCGGCTTTTTCCACTTAAAACCGGTAGGTTCGCTCGACCTTATACACGTTTCCTCACGCGTAAAGATGGTGGAATTAAGTCAAGGTCAAAATAGAGCATATCTTTAGACACACCTCCACACCTTAATGTCTTATGATCTCCACTCTGAACGAATAGCGACGAATAACCTGCTGTTCTCATGCTTAAGTTAAAGGTCAGAATATGCATAGAGAGAAAAGTGCATTTAAGGGAATTACGTTTGAGTTACGTGCGCTTAACTTGGGTCGGAATAGTCCCCAAAGAGAATAACTTGTTGGGGAATAATCAGAATTAGTTGGTAACTTAGGAAAGATGTTTTATATTCATCATATGTTTGTAAGTTACTTCTCAGAATGTTTATTTTTGTATAATACTGTGGCGGGGTTGCAGATATGTTCTATGTCAGGACTTACTTAGGCCGGAGAGAGGGGAGAGGTCAAGCGTGTATCTCTTGGCTCCTCAATGTCTCTGTGATCTTGTCAAGATAAGGTGGATTTGATATATGCCTGTTGATATTGAGGATTTGTTTAGGTTCTGAGTTTGAGGAAAGAACATAGTTTAGGAGACAAAGCTGAACGATAAATTATGCCTAATGCTGTCTGGCTATGTGTGTCTTTGCAATAAAGGATCTCAGTTGCAATGTGTAAGGGACTCAGAGAATTCATTTATAGACACTGAATTGATCTGAGAGTCACAGGGTTGTGATGGAGCCCATATAATTAAAGATGGACTTTGTGATAACTAACTCTGACTTGTGTGTGGTTTGCTCTCATGATTTGGTAAATACAGAAAATTTCCACGACAAACTGCTAAATAAATTAATATAGTCCGACCTGACCACAGAACCAGGAAAATCACTCAATGTGATTACGTCAAAGGCTTTCTCAAAAAAGTGGGTAATTAATCTCTCACACTGGGGCATTGGGTGTTGCATAACTTTGTTTATGAAATAAGTAGTAATTCTGTAATTATTAACTCAGGCTCCCTTTATCTAATATTAGGTTTTGGTTGAAGATCTGAAAGCATTCAGTATAAAAATAATATGCAAAAGTAAAGGCAATTAGAAAGGATTGGCAAATAGTTTTTCACAGCACAGTACCATACTATAAAGGTGCGCCATTAGTTTAAATAATGACATTTTCCACACAGGAATAAGAATCAGTTGAGTAATAACCCATTGTTCACTCATCAAATAAGAGGAAATGTAGTCAGCAGGAGTGGAGGAAGAGGGCAACGGTTAGTTACTAGTTAACTGGCTAATTGTTCCAATAGGTTACTTTCTGCTTTAATAAAAATTAAAATGTCATTTGTTTTTTTAACCTTAAAAATGTACATGATTGATGATTTAGTAACATTACCTGTTGCTAAGTAAAGATATGGGAGTAACACTTCATCAAATGTAGTTAAGGAGGGTTGTGTGTGTGTGCATGCATAATTGGTGTCCTGCATTTTACACAACCATTTTTTGCAATGAATTGCTGTTCTGATCTGTAATACACTAGAGCAAAAGCATTCATATGAAGGACAAGTGTTTGTGTAAGTCATTAGGTGCGTAGTCCATTGACCGACAGTGCATACAATATGAGCCATAGTCCAAATGCAGTTACTGTCCGAAGGGAGATGATGTGGGGTCAAAAGTCTTAAAAAGGTCTTTCAGTGTTTTTTTTTCACCCACGTTGCCACTTTTGCACCTCATTTGTCCAGACAGTCTCTTTGGTTGTACATCAGTGTTATGTCGAGTGATCCGTACCATCGCTTGGATCGGTAGGTTGTGAACGCCGGGGGTATCCACCTGGACCTGTCTCCTACCTGAATTCCTGGAGGGAATGAGATGCTCTCCTGCAGCCTCCTGAGAGTTGGAGTCCTGTGAGGAAGGCTGTGGCCTGAGTCCTGCAGGACTGGACAGTCCAACAGCAGAACCTGATGTTCTCTCAGCAGAGCGGGAGGCCAGAGGGACAGACGGCTGGTGATGGAGTGAGAGGGGAGTAAGAGGGGCAAGGTCTTCAAAGGACCACACCACGTCCTGGGCGAAGGTGGACCGTGGCAGGGTGATATCAGCCTGGCGATGGTGGCGAGGGTCACCAAGTGGCACGTAAGGCACTAACGGCTCTAATGGAATTACTAACAGCTCATCTCTCAGAGCGCCCTCCTCCGGCTCCTCTCGCTCACTCTCCAGCTCATCAACGTCCTCCACCTCCTGGCTCTGCCTCTGCTGTCCTGTGGAAGTAGATCCTCTCGTGATTTCATCTTCACTGGAACACAGGCCATTGCCTCCTGAAAAAGGTGTCACAACCGGTCTAACACACTTCCAACGGTAACAGAGACAATCCTGAATATATTTTGATACACACTAGGAGCCAAAACATTCTAATAGTTTAGCCAGAAGTAGGTGAGAGAAAATAAGTATAAAAAATATCTATGCAAGCTTACCACAATGCATTTATGTAAAAAATATAAAAAACATTTAAGGACAAATGCACTACTTCTAGCATGATGTGTCTGTCTGTACCTGGATCTTTGCAGCTGTTACCGATTTCCTGCTCCCCCTCCTGGCGGCATGGGCTCAGGCGTAGGAAGAGGGTCCTCAGAACAGAATGGGTTGTGGACGGCTCTGGAGGCCATGAAGTGGTGTTGAAATGTCAATAATACAGGTGCATTTCCCACAAAGGGACATTTAAAGTATTGTATTGAGTAAAGCAGGGCCTTACCGGTGGATGGTGTTGGGTCACGCTCCTTCTGTTTAGGCTTGACTATGGGGGTATATGGCCAGGTCTGTGTTGGAGGGTCAGGGAGGGTTGTCTGGCTGATGGGGCCTGCAAAAAGGCTTCGAAAGGGTTTTCCCACTGACTTCTGAGTCTCAAGCATAGCCTCAAGTGAATGAGAAGCTGGTCTTTCAGCAGTGAAATTTCTAGGGGGATCTGGTTGGGTCTGTGATGGATGGCCGGAAGTGGAGGTCTGTGTGAGGGGGCCGGCAAAGAGGCTACGAAATGGTTTTTCCATGGACTTCTGGGACTCACTGACAGCCTCAACTGAGGATGTCCGTCTCTTGCAGACTGGCAGAGGCTCAGAAGACCGAATGGGGTCTGGAGGACTAAATGCAGTGCTGGGGGGATTTGGTCGGGTCTGTCTGGGAGGGTGGTTATTGGGTGTCTGGCTGATGGGGCCTGCAAAGATGCTACGGAAGGGTTTTTCCATGGGCTTTTTAGAAGCTGGTGTCTTACAACCGGGGGAGTTTAGGGACTGTGAGGGAGGGTCGGTAGTGGTCTGGCTGATGGTTCCTGCAAAAAGGCTGCGGAAGGGGTTTTCCACAGGCTTATAGGTCTCAAGCACATCCGTAACAGAATACGAAGCCAGCCTTTTACAGCCTGCAGGAGGAGCAGTCTCTGAAGGACCAAATGTAGCGCTAGAGGAATCTGCTTGGGACTGAGTGAGCGGTTGGGGAGAGGTCTGGCTGATGGGGCCTGCAAAGAGGCTGCTGAAGGATGGTTTCAAAGGTTTAGGAGATCCAAGCACAGCTTTATCTGAATAATAAGCCGGCCTCTTATAGACTGAAGGAGGATCAGGGGGCCGAATGGAGTCTGGAGGAATTAATGTAGTGCTAGGACGATCTAGTTGGGTCTGTATATCAGGGTGGTGAGAGGACTGGTTGATGGGGCCTGCAACGAGGCTGCGGAAGGGGGTTTCCACAGGCTTGTGGGACTTTAGAACAGCCTTAACTGAATAAGAAGCTGGTCTCGTACAGCCTGGGGTGTTGATGGGAGAATTAGCAGAGTTCTGTATGAGAGGTCTAGTAGAGGTCTGGCTGATCGGTCCTGCAAAGAGACTGCAAAAGGTTTTTTTCACCAGCTTCTGGGGCGTAGAGAGAGCCTCAACTGAATAAGAAGCCTGCCTCTTATTCAGATGAGGACCAGACAAACTAATGGGGTCTGGAGAAACTAATGTAGTGCTGGGGGGATCTGATTGGATCTGTGTGGGGAGTGTGAAGGACTGGGTGATGGATCCTGAAAATTGGCTGCAGAAGGGTTTTTCTACAGGCTTCTGGAATCCAAGCACAGCTTTGACTGAATAAGGAACATTTCTCTTCCCGCATGTAGAGTTTAGGGGTGGATCCGGAGTGTGGATAGAGTCTGGAGGAACGAATGTAGTTGTGAGGGGATCTGGTTGGGTCTGTGAGGTCTGGCTGATAGAGGCTGCAAAGAAGCTGCGGAAGGGTTTTTCCAGTGGCCTATGGGACCCAAGCACAGCCTCAACTGAATAAGAAACCGGTTCTTTAAAGCCAGGAGAGCTTGGGGGAGGATCAGGAGACCAAATGGACTCTGTAGGAGGGGCAATTTCCTTCTCCACGACCTCAGCTGACACTTCATTCTGACACATGGGGGTACTTTCCTCAGCATGTGGCTCAGAGGGTGATGAACTGTTGTAAAAGTTTGGCCTGAAATCCAGACAAATGTAGCCAATCAATAAAACATGAGTTAATAACTTTAATTTACTATCAACAGTGTAAAATGTAAAGCTCATCCACACACTACTGTGGTGTGGGGTTTTTACTATTCTAACACACTACTGTGGTGTGGGGGGGGGGGTCTTACTATTCTAACACACTACTGTGGTGTGGGGGGGGTCTTACTATTCTAACACACTACTGTGGTGTGGGGGGGTCTTACTATTCTAACACACTACTGTGGTGTGGGGGGGTCTTACTATTCTAACACACTACTGTGGTGTGGGGGGGTCTTACTATTCTAACACTACTGTGGTGTGGGGTTTTTACTATTCTAACACTACTGTGGTGTGGGGGGGGTCTTACTATTCTAACACACTACTGTGGTGTGGGGGGGGTCTTACTATTCTAACACACTACTGTGGTGTGGGGGGGTCTTACTATTCTAACACTACTGTGGTGTGGGGGGGGTCTTACTATTCAAACACTACTGTGGTGTGGGGGGGGTCTTACTATTCTAACACACTACTGTGGTGTGGGGGGGGTCTTACTATTCTAACACACTACTGTGGTGTGGGGGGGGTCTTACTATTCTAACACACTACTGTGGTGTGGGGGGGTCTTACTATTCTAACACACTACTGTGGTGTGGGGGGGTCTTACTATTCTAACACACTACTGTGGTGTGGGGGGGTCTTACTATTCTAACACTACTGTGGTGTGGGGTTTTTACTATTCTAACACACTACTGTGGTGTGGGTGTCTTACTATTCTAACACTACTGTGGTGTGGGGGTCTTACTATTCTAACACTACTGTGGTGTGGGGGTCTTACTATTCTAACACTACTGTGGTGTGGGGGTCTTACTATTCTAACACTACTGTGGTGTGGGGGGCTTACTATTCTAACACTACTGTGGTGTGGGGGGCTTACTATTCTAACACTACTGTGGTGTGGGGGTCTTACTATTCTAACACTACTGTGGTGTGGGGGGGTCTTACTATTCTAACACTACTGTGGTGTGGGGTTTTTACTATTCTAACACACTACTGTGGTGTGGGTGTCTTACTATTCTAACACTACTGTGGTGTGGGGGTCTTACTATTCTAACACTACTGTGGTGTGGGGGTCTTACTATTCTAACACTACTGTGGTGTGGGGGTCTTACTATTCTAACACTACTGTGGTGTGGGGGGCTTACTATTCTAACACTACTGTGGTGTGGGGGGCTTACTATTCTAACACTACTGTGGTGTGGGGGTCTTACTATTCTAACACTACTGTGGTGTGGGGGGCTTACTATTCTAACACTACTGTGGTGTAGGGGGCTTACTATTCTAACACTACTGTGGTGTGGGGGGCTTACTATTCTAACACTACTGTGGTGTGGGTGTCTTACTATTTTAACACTACTGTGGTGTGGGGGGCTTACTATTCTAACACTACTGTGGTGTGTGGGCTAGTAAGGATAGTTTAACAAGAAATTCTCCTTCGTGGGGACATTTCTCAGGACTTGGACTACTATAAATGTAGGTTTACAATTAGGATTAAGGGTTAGGGGAAATTAATGGAAATACATGTTAGGTCCCCACAAGGACAGTAAAATAAATGTGTGCGCGCGCACTCGCGTTCTTAACCTTAGGGGATTCAGGAACATGTTAATGACAGGCTTTGTCTCCTCAGCTGACGCCGACTCCTTTGTGGCCACTGACTCCTCCATGCAGATTGGCTTGTCCTTTTTAGCCAGTTCCTCAATGTCCTTGTCCCTCTTCAATGCCTGCATAGGAGAAATAAGCCCTACTTAGTAGATAATGGTAACAGGGAGCAACAATATGTCAGTGTGTAAGGGCAGGAGTGTCATCTCAGGGTTGACAGTTACTGACTGCCTCCAGTAGCTGTTTGGTGAGCTCAGTCAGGGGTTCATGGGAAAACCTGCACTGGTCTCCTTGGGAGCACTTCTCGTAAGTATGGAAGAACTTGCAGGGGAAACTCTGTGGGTACTTGGTCAAGGAAAGAAAGCAAAAACATCTGTGTCTACCCCTACGGCATCCATTTTGTTGTTACGGCACAGTCCGCTACGGGTCGTTAAGTTATTGTTTTGTGATCAAATGTGAAATTTTTCACAAAATATAAAAAGAGGTAGTAGGACAGATACACAAGGAAACAGTATAAAAACAGTACAGTCATTTCCCCTTCACCCACCCAGTGGCAACCACAACATAAGGGACATTTCGAATAAGCTGAGAAAAGGATATTGTGCATGTATATGCAGCTCTCTCCTTTCGAACAGGATCCCTGGACGTAGAATTTACACACTTCGTTGATCGAGTAGTTGACGTCCAGAGCATGTTCTAGCTGGCAGTCATCACCCTGCAAAACAAAATAAGTTGACGGGGTATCTAAACAAAATGGGTCAGGCCACTGACAGTATTTCCTGTAAAAGATGTCAACATCAACATACCTGACTATCATTTGGATATATTGGGTTTAGGTTCAATTTGTCAATTGCCCATTAATATTGTTACAATTTCTAATCATAAAATATAGAAACCTGCCTTGATGCACTTTCCCCTGAGGAAATGTCGACAGATTAACCTCCCGTCAATCTCCAAAGCATTCTGGTCTTTGAATTCCTTTGTCATGTTCTTCTTCCCCTTTCCTGTCAAAGTTTCCTGGAAGAGGTTGGAATTAGCTGTGAAAATGTACATAAGACTGAAATCACTGACTTGGGTTACTTAGCTGTAACCGAGCACTGTAAAGCTACAAATGACATTTCTATGGAAATTGACAAGGAAGTTTGCATGATTTCCTTTTGAATTACCAGTGTTAAACGGCCATCATCTGGGAACTGTCGTCCACCACTACGTGACCGGTCAGTGCCTCGCTTTGACCAATCACCTCTTCGGAGAAAACTTCCCCTCTTGTCACAGCCCCGGCCTCTATTGCTCCCCTCTCCACCCCTGTTGGAGCCACCTCCACCCCTGTTGGAGCCACCTCCACCCCTGTTGGAGCCACCTCCACCCCTGTTGGAGCCACCTCCACCCCTGTTGGAGCCACCTCCACCCCTGTTGGAGCCACCTCCACCCCTGTTGGAGCCACCTCCACCCCTGTTGGAACCACCTCCACCCCTGTTGGAGCCACCTCCACCCCTGTTGGAGCCACCTCCACCCCTGTTGGAGCCACCTCCACCCCTATTGGAACCACCTCCACCCCTGTTGGAACCACCTCCACCCCTGTTGGAGAAGACTCTGGGCTGGTTAGTTCCGTGTCCACCCAGTCCGGTAAAATCACCACCCCTCCTGGCAGAGTTTCCCCCTCTGCCCTGGTTGTCAAGTCTCTGCTGCTGAGGCTCCCATCGCTGCTTCTTCTGCTCCCGTCCTTTCTTCTTGTTTACACCTTGAACATCCTTGTTCTGATCAGGATCTGTGGAAACAGTTCAATTAAATTAAAATCCCACACACATTTTAAAGTCAATACATTGCTAATAGTAAAGGGTTAATCCATAAAAACACACCCGTGGCTTCTCCGGGCCTCATGTTCTTCCAACCCGACTTCTCTGTAGCATGACCAGGGTATGCACCCTCCTTGCTATCACTGTAGAAGTCCAGTTCTCTACTGAAGTCAAAGCTTGGTTGCTCGAAATCACACTTCACCATGAAGTCTCGGGCCACAGAGTCAAAGTCTTTATAAGATTGTGGTGGGCATTTATGAAGGTTACTTTTCTTGGCCTGGCCACACTGCTCCTGCAGAAAAACACAAAAAGGGTAACTTTACAACATCAAAAGGGGCAATGCCAAATGGTAACAGTTTGCAGCCTATTTCTATACTAACTTTATAATCTACAGTAAGGCTTGCGGACACCGTTCCTGGAGAACTTCCGTCCTGTAGGTTGTCACCCCAATCCTAATATGGCGCACCTCAATCCAATAATTAGCTGGTTGATGAACTGAACCAGATCAGTTACAACTGGGATTGGAGCAAAAACCTACAGGAGAGTAGCTCTCCAGGAACAGGATTGGAGAGGCCTGATCTACAGGTATGTGGTGTGCAATTCGCCTAGTAGTATAAAACACGGCACAAACACAAGATAGGCCTGTGTTAGTTAGGCTTATGTCAATGTTTAGCAAAAAAACTTCTCCATTCTGAATTGGCCTATTCAGCATCTATTTAGTACATGACAAGTTCACCTGTTGGTCCCCCTTTTTCCTCTTCCTGGGGCCACTCTGCTGACCCCGTTGCAATGGCCACTTTTTGGACTGGGCATCCCTTTCGTTCCCCTTCTCCAGTTTAACTGGTTCCAGTTGCCTTTCATCCCTTTGAAATCTGAGAAAAATGGAGGAAACAATACATTCTCAGTTGGCTATGTATTCCAAGTCAAAGCTGAAATACTTGACTAGGTTAGTTAGCTTGTTACATTAATTCAGCATAGTAGAAGAGAGACAGTCGAAATAATGACTATTTGTGTTATAGTAGCTTACCTTTCCATCGGCTCACAAGGCGTCGGGTCAAATTCTTTGTTTGGAAGACTTGAAAAAAGGCTGGTGAATGCCATGTTGCTGACATGCAATGTCGTGTCGGGTAGGCCTTACTCCTCTCCTCAAAATAGAAATGAGTGCTTTTCATTCATTACCACTACCAAATGTGTCTAGGTCAGCTTTATACTGCAGTAGCTAGCCAGGTAACTTGCTAACGGGTTAAAAAAAAGTAGCGGGCAAACTGTCGAGGTTATAGCCAAATAATGTAGCGCTAAATGCTCACTGCAGACAACGTTGCACATGCGTGTCGGCTCGTGCACCTGCACCGCTCTATCTTGACGCTCGCGCACTTCACTTGTAAACGGTTCGTTTTAGATTAGCGCACAGCACAAACACGTTTCGTAATGTTTCCACGATAAACGCTCCCAAAATATAATTTCCACTACGAAGCCAGTGCTATCGCCAGAGAAACACAATGACGTTTTCCTTGCTTACTTCCGAGCACGTGTGCACCACGGCGACGCCTACTTGTCAACTGCGTTCCTTCAGAAGTAGTACTGCTCGAAGGGCACAGCAAAACGATTCCAGACCTAGGGGTAATCGTCATCCTCTTCACTGCCAGATTATAGAGGGATGCAGTCTGGGAAGCTGCTAGGAAGAACGCCTTCCTTCAGAGCCATGGTATGCGTTTCGCCGACCATCTCTGCCCGGAGGACATAGAAAGAAGGAACAAGTTGTGGCCAACGATCAAAATAGCACGAAATGTAACTACCAAACTCACTCTAGCTAAGGCCAATTCCGGGCGAAATTTTACACAAATAAGCATTTGTTTGTAAACCAGAGCAGGCGACCCTAATTTGCGGAAAGCATGTTAAATGACGAGACAGAGGCATTGATGCGAGTAACCAGTCTTGTTCAGTACATGACAACACATCCGGGTATCTCAAGCACCCCGGTAAAACACAAGAGTTGCAGTAATGAACATTTACCAACAGATGGCATCACTGTGCCATTTTACACCCATAACAGCTTACTTCGTCGGAGGACGAGGCTTCATCAACGGTTCAGAAATCTATATTACTCCCTAAAATCTCACTAGAAGGAACAGGTTGATGGTTTCGGCCATGGTAATCTCATTTTCCTTATGTTGTTTACCTAACAATCATCAGGTGACTATTTTTCAGGAATACTCAGGTATTTCAATTTATTCGTTTGTTCTTGTATGACCAGAAGACCTATTTTGTTTACAAACTTACCAAGAAGATTGAAAGCTGTATTTATGTATACAGTAACTAAGATACTGTTTTAAAGGGCATACAGGTCTGCTCTGACTTTACACGGTTATTGCTCTATTTAGTTATTAATACTTATTTCCAAAAAAGGTCTTAGGAACGTTTATATGTAAAACGTTTTTTATTAAATTATTTTATGATCAGTTTTCATTTGCACTTAAAATAGTAGGTACCCTTTTATTTAAATTTGTATTTGTTATTTTATTTCTCAGAATAGTTCCTGATTACACTAAATGTTTTTTTTTCGTCTCTCTTACTACAAGAACCCTTGGTTTGGGTCTTGAACATCATTTTCAGTTGAGTTGAATTTCAAAGCCAGATAACGTCTAGCTCAAAGTTATGGAATAAGCTATTTTCACTTTAAATGGACTTAAATGGTGCAGACCTCGGTTCCTTATCGTTTACGTTCACTGCTCCTAAGTCTTTGACTCATCCTACTACAGTTTATACTTTTATATAATCTTTGTTGTTTTGTCTATAGTTTCTCTTAATGCTAGGGGGTTACGAAACAATGTGAAGCGCAAGGCCTTATTTTTATTTGCTAAACAATTTTGAACAGATTTTTGCTTTTTTCAAGAGTCTCACTCAATTTCTGCTGATGCCAACTTCTGGAGGTCACAGTGGGGCAACGATATTTGGCTTTCCCATGGATCTGAACGCTCCGCCGGTGTCACTACAATGAAAAACACCTTTGGTGGTAATATTCTACACTCGGAATGTGACCCCTTTGGTCACTTTATTTGTCTTGTGATCAGTTACAATGACATTACGCTCATTACTGTAAACTTCTACGGGTTCAACACCAAACATGAGAATGATGAGTTGCTTGAATCTATAGAGAAACATATACTTCATTGGTTATCTAAATTTCCCAAATCGTTATTATTGATAGGAGGGGACTTTAACATTACAATAGATAATTCAACTGATAGATGGCCCCCAGGTAGGCCAACCAATCAGAATTTGGGTTGAATACTTTTTATGGAAAAGTTTGATCTTACTGATATATGGAGAGAGAGGTTTCCGGCCGAAAGATCATTCACTTGGAGTAACAAAACAGGTTCCAGACAATCCAGAATAGATTTTTGGCTTATATCCAAATGTATTCATAGTGAGTGTGTTACTACAAATATTTGTACCACTCCCCTCACAGACCATAGGGCTATTTACATTGATATCAAAATATTTACCCCTGATATGAACCTTGGTAGAGCATCCTACTGGAAGCTAAATAGCTCATTATTAAATAATAATATTGTTAAATTTGAGGTTAAAGATCTGCTCTCACACTTTTGGGAAAGGGCTTGTGAAGAAAAATCTTATTGCAAGAACTGGGAGCTCTTTCTAAGGTCCAAATACCTTAGAAAATATGGTAGTAATCTTGCTGAGGAGGAAAAGGTGATCATTAAGATAACTTCCCTTTCTCAGAGGTCCCCAGCTGACCTTTCGGGGGAGGAGAAGATGGAACTAATTGAGTTAAAAAATAAAGTGGATAATATATATAAATTAAAAGCAGAAGGAGCCTTTATTAGATCTAGGAAAAAATGGATTGAGGAGGGAGAACATAATTCATCCTATTTCTTTAGACTTGAGAAATTTCACTCTAAAAATAACACTATCCACAAGTTAAACATTGATGGTGTTATTACAGATGACCAAAAATTAATCGCTAAATACAGTAGTAATTTTTACAGAAAATTGTATAGTTCTACATATTGTCAGGAATTCACAGATGTTTTTTAACTCACTGAATAATGTTCACTCTATCAGTGATATAGAATTTAAACAGTGTGATGAACCTATCAAAGTTGAAGAGATTATAGAGTCTATCAAACATCTAAAGAACAATAAATCACCAGGTGTTGATGGAATTACATCAGAATTGTACAAATTATTTTCTGAACAAGTAGCTCCCTATTTGAAGTATTTTTAGAGAGTATTAAAAACAATGTTCTCCCTCCTACAATGAGTCAGGGGTTAATAACACTGATACATAAGCATAAAAAAATAAGTGCTGCTCATCGATAACTGGCGTCCAATCTGTCTTCTTAATAATGACTATAAGATCAAGCCTTACGACTTGCAAAAATAATTAAAGAAGTCCTGGATGCAATCATTGATGAAACACAGTCTGGTTTCATGAGGAACAGACATATTTCTAACAATGTTAGACTAGTATTAGACATACTTGACTATTCAGACCTAATAACTGAGGATAGCTTCATATTATTTTTAGATTTTTAGATATTTATAAAGCATTTGACACAGTAGAGCATCAGTTTGTCTTCCACTCCCTTGAGAGACTTGGCTTTGGGGATTTTTTTCTGTTTGGCTAATAAGACTCTATGCAAATGGTAACAGCTCTATCAAATTGAAATATGGCACCTCACCTAGATTTGAGTAAAAGAGAGGAATTAGGCAAGGTTGTCCTCTCTCTCCGTACCTGTTTTTATTAATCACCCAACTTCTTGCAAATTCTATAAATAAGGTATTTCCATAGCTGGTAAGGAAATTATTATAAGCCAGCTGGCTGATGACACTACACTTTTTCTGAAAGGCCCTAACCAAATTCCCATATCGATCAATGTGATACAATCCTTTTCCAAAGTGTCTGGTCTATATCTTAACATTAATAAATGTGAACTCATAGCTGTCAAAGATTGTGTGACACCTTCATATTATGGTATTCCAGTAAAAGAAGAACTTACATATTTAGGCATAACCATTACAAAGGATCAGAAGTCTAGAGGCTTACTAAATTTCAACCCTCTTATTAAAAAAACCCAGAAGAAGCTAAATCAATGGCTACAGAGGGACTTATCTTTAAAAGGTAGAGTCCTAATAACCAAGGCCGAAGGTATCTCTAGACTAACATATGGCGTTCTATCTTGACAGTAAAATAAGCAAGGAGATAGACCAGATGCTTTTCAACTTTCTTTAGAGAAACCATACCCATTACATTAGGAAAACTGTTGTAATTAACACTTATGAGAATGGTGGACTGAATCTTCTGGACTTTACTACTTTAAATAATACTTTTAAGATTAATTGGATAAAACAATTCCTAAGAAGACCCACTTCTATCTGGTATTTTATACCTCATCATGTCTTCTCTACTTTTGGTGGCCTTAACTTCATGTTGTTTTGCAATTATAATATTGACAAAGGTCCAGTGAAACTTTCTGCTTTTCATCGGCAGGTTTTCTTGTCATGGTCCTTAATTTATAAACACAATTTTTCTCCACACAGATATTATATATGGAATAATCGGGATATATTTATAAAAATACTTCTTTGTTTTTAGAATATTGGTTCCCGAAATAATATCCTATTGGTGAGCCAACTGGTAAATGCAGAGGGTCTTTTACTCAGTTATAAAGAATTCTTATCACTTTACAAGGTCCCTGTAACACCTAAAGATTTTGCAATTGTTTTAGATGCCATTCCCTCAGGTGTTGCTTTATTATTCAGGAACGTGTCAAGACCTGACCCTCAGAGCCTACCTTCTATTGACCCTGTTGACTCATCAGTAGGAAAGATTTGTTTCTCTTTTGGTCCATTCAACAACAGAGCGATACGAACCTTGTTTCAGCAGGATGTTGTATCTATATGTCATGCCTTATTGTAATGGATTTATTGATAATATCTGTTGGAAAAAAATGTGGATGTTGCCACACACATACTTGTTAACAAAATTAAGGAAGTTTCCTTAAATTATTTATAAATATTATCCTGCCAACCACTATATGAAGAAGTTTAAGGAAAACATCAACTCAAATTGCTCCTTTTGTAATGACCACCCAGAAACAGTGTTGCATCTTTTTTGGAATTGTATGCGTGTAAGAAAACTGTGGCAAGAGATCAGTAGGTTTATAACTGAACACATTTATGAAGATTTTACACTATTGTGGAGAGATGTACTATTTAGATTCTTTACATACAATAGAAATAAGCTGAAACATTTTTATGTAATTCATTTCATTATTCTTTTGGCCAAATTTCATATACATAAATTCAAATTTACAAACAAAAAAACTAATTTTCGTACCCTACAAAAATAAATTGAACTGTATTTTAAGACGGTTAAATGCTCTACTAACAAAAAAGCTGTTAGAATTGTAAGTATATGCATGTCCCTTAAGGTCCTTGTGTAATTGTAATGTGATATTGTACCCCCTAGCTCGATTGTCCATTGTTTAATATATGTATGCTTGTGTTCCCTCATGTGCTTTGTATTGATTTGTTGTTAATAAAAAAACATTAAAAAAACATTTAAAGGGCATGTTCTATCAGCACACTAGAACGTGTTGAAAGATAAATAATCGGTAGTATACGTGACACAATTAGGTCTCTGGGCCAAGCTTTGCCAATGTTATTTGTTTAATAAGTCAAGTGTAGTAATGCAGGGCAT
Organism: Oncorhynchus kisutch; assembly: GCF_002021735.2. NCBI lineage: Eukaryota > Metazoa > Chordata > Actinopteri > Salmoniformes > Salmonidae > Oncorhynchus > Oncorhynchus kisutch. The sequence continues at coordinate 42,992,470 of NC_034193.2, forward strand.
AGATTTTTTTTCTAACCATAATTTGTAAGAAAACTGAATAGTGAACAAGTGTGAAGTACAATTAGTTAGTTGACTGTTTCATGCCATAATCACCAGTCTTTTGATATAGTCAAAATTGGTGACAGAATGTCAGTCTTTATAGGATCATAGTCAAAACAGAACATCAAGTCTTTATAGGATCATAGTCAAAACACTGAGACCAATATGATTACAACGAAACAGATACATATAGCACACATTGGGCACCTTTGAAACAGAAATACAATCTAGATAGGAGCTGACCTTCGTTCCTCCACAGTGGAGGCTGTCCCGGTGTCTAGCTCAAAGTCCAGGTCTGGGTGCCGGTTGACGTGACAGAGTGAGTTGTCTCGTTCCCTCTCTCTCTCTGTGTTTGTGCTTCTCTCATTCCTCCAGCTGAACTCGGTGGATCGTCAACGCTGTGTCCCTAGCTGTCCCTCCGCTTCTCTGAACCACAATGACGCACTGGGCCTCCCTTGCTCTCCTTCTGGTTTTGAGCCTCTCCACCCAGGGGACCCTCTCCCAGGACGCTGAGGAACCTGCACCTGTGGACCCAAGCCAGGCCCCTGTCGACCCCTCCCAGGCAGAGGATGAGGACGAGTGGGGACTGAACTCCGTTAGGGGA